>NC_142112.1:27597703-28197703 GCF_056152115.1 Neolamprologus brichardi | reverse complement strand
TGAGCACACAAACCTGTATGGAGCGCGTCCTAAAATTACATATCACCTTATCACAACAACCATGTCGAATGCAGAGTCCTAATGTTTGTTATATTGCATGCAAAAATCCCATGGCTTTGTGAATACTAATGCGCTTGGATGCCGGGGTGTTGTTACACCATGGGAATAACAGACAGCATCGCTGGCAAGGACTTTTCTATCTGTCGATTTTACCCATAAAAAAAAAGTGAAGTAGTAATTGTGCATAATTGGATAACTTAATCACATCTATGATGGGAGACCTGTAGAGTCATTTACAAGTTACAGTTAGAAAATGGCGCTTTTCTTTTCATCATCTGAGAATAAATGCATTAAAAGTAAACCCGTCTACAAAAACAGCTTTAGAGAAATTGAAAATTTTTGACACCAAAATTGTTCTGAGTCACCCATGAGAAATTCCAATCTGCCCTCCAAAGAAAAATGCCATTTTCTCGCCAATAACCCTGACACGCACCACTGTTAAAATGGGAGGCCTTTAGGTCCTGCCATTGTCCTGCAAATACACTGAGATGACAGATAATGTGTTTCAGTCAATGCACTTTGACACTGACACAAAATGAAAAGGTACCGTCCTTGCCTTCAGGCGAGCAACAACAAGACGGACTGAAACTAGATGCTTTCTAAGCACATTGTAGTTATTGTGCTAGTGTGTAGTCACATATCCAAAGGAAACCTAACACTATATCTAACGATATATGCACAAAGATACTATTTCTGTTCTGTGAGCGATTTTCCTCAAATTTGTCAGTACAGAACTGCAAAGTTTCAGTTTTGACTTAATAGCAGCTCAAGAAATGGAAAGCAGATCAGTTCACAATGGTTATGTTTCATTTCATGCTAAATGGTTGAATTATCATTACCATATTCTCCCAAAGGACACTAACTTTGATTTATCCCTTGACTTGTCATTTGGCATGAAATGCCTCGATAACATCTGGTTGCAGATTTTTATGGTGTCATGATGCAAAGATCATCAACCTCAATATCCTCTGTAATTCCTGTAACATTCCCTGTAGCATCACCATCCAGCTGACATTTATAGTATCTTGGATGAACTTCATGAAGTCTGTTATAGACATTTGTGCTCCTTTCAGCCCGACTGATACTCACTTTAGCTGATTTGAAGATATATTTTTATCTAATCTAATATCTTAGATAAAAAGCCCATATATTTCACTTTTTTACAGTCCAATACTCTGGTTTATCAGAGTATTGGCCGAGAAAAATTATTTTCTCATCAACCTCAGTTGAATTTAAGTCTTTTTCATAAAACTAGCATGCTAAACTAAATTGTGATGGTAAACACAGTTAATTGTATGCTAAATGGTATGCTAAGGAAAAGATTTAGTTTAGCTGTAAACTAAAATTGTTTTGTAGCAGTCTTTATAAAACCCAACTGCTCTGTTTTCGGTTATTTTCACACTGATATGAGTCAGCTGAGTTTGTAAATATATCGCTTTTCCTCCCAGTTTGGTTTCTTATCACACAGAGCACCAACATGCAACACTACAAACCATGTGAGAACATTTAGTCCACTTATTTACCAGATGTACCAGATGTGTCTGGAGTGGAAGCAACAAAAGTAAATACAGGGAGATAGTGCTGTGGTCTTTGTGTAGCAGCTAACAATTTACTCCTAACATTCGTCTTTATCTGGGGAATATTTTTAAGTTTGTGTACTCTGAAAGGTTATGGCAGAATGGCAAAAGGCATATCTGGTTACAGGAAGGCATTCAGCTAAGCATTGCAGCACATTCCTAGCAGCTGGGATTGTCGGGTGAAAAGGGGGTGTTTTACTCTTATTTTAGCATCAGCATTATTATTATATCAGAATCATCTAACAAGCATTGCGTTAAACATTGATTGAAGCTGTTGACATTACATTAACATTTGTATTACAGTGATTGCTATAACCTTGTGTTAATCTTCTACTTACAGGTGTCAGAATAATCATATGATCTCTCATTGCAGGTGTAAACATGATCACCTTTTACACATTGCAGTTTGTTGCTCATTATAGAGTTGTGCTCAAGTTAATAAAGGTCAAAAGCTACAGTCAGCGTTATGACTGGCTGATCCATGGTGTGGGATGACTTTGGGCCCAGGAGGTCGCACGCGCTTACATAACACTGATATCATGTGATTCTTTGTGATTTTTTATTTAGTTATATCTTTTTATCAAGTTTTTAAGTAGTGGTAGTTAATTAAACCAACATTCATTTAATATTGCATGCCTGATTCAGAGTATTATACACAGGTCAACTTGATAATTTGCAAAACCTTGCAGCTGTAGTGTTGTGTCTCCATAAGGGACAGTTGGCTCTAAGGAGATAAGTGGGAGCCAGTGTCTGTCCTCGAGAAGAAGAGAATGTTCCTTTGCTTTGTCAAAAGTTGTCAATATTGACTGTATTGTACCACCTGTACGCATGAGGGGGCGTTCTAATACCCTGATTTTCATAAAACAATTGTTGTGTGGTGTCTGAGGCGAGATTTGATGCTGTCTGCTGTATGGTGTCCATCTCCCACGTGTGTGTTCATTAAATCATCGTTTGACTTGACCCAGCCGGACCAGTGTTGTTATTTTTGGTTTTTCCTCTTGTATCCATCCCCAATATTTGAATCCATAACAGGATGAATTGCTGTCGGATCACGTTCTCACCATAAATGAACCTCTCTGGAGTTGATTTGGAACCAGACCCATACCACCTCCTCCAAAGGATCTATCTGCTTCCTTTAACCCTGGTGTGGTTACCATGTTCACACAAAATGCACCAAGAAAGAAACCGAGGAAAGTTGAATTTAAACAGACAAAACAGTGAAACTGTGAAAAGGTAGTCTAACAGAAGTTATTAATTAACTTCTTTTTCTCTCTCTCATTTTTTTTCATTACTAGAAAGCAGGAATTTAAGAGCTTTTTGCTTTAGTGGAAATAGTGTTCAGATTTGCAACCTAAAGAACAGACAGTATGTGGCATTGCTTTACAATAACTGAAAATTTAACCTCCCATTTGACAGCTTCTCTTTGAAGTAGTATACTTTTTCAAATCTCCTTAGTTTACAACACACACCAGTTTTTGACTTAATTGCAAAGACCCAAAGGAAACCACAACACATTTTCTGACTCATTTTTATGTGCAAGCCAGTATTTCCGCTGAACCAAATAGGATGAAAAGAATGTGGCTGGTACATTGGTTCACTAATGAATCTTTAATGGGTATTATATTTGCTGCAAATAACTGTACTCACACACACTATTTGGGTTCCACACACTCAACCTGAACAAAAGAAAGGCTGTTTCACATACATCACCAGGTCTCTCTCTTCCAATGCACAGTGATTCATCCCACTGAGTATTATGATACTCACTCATTTGCATATTTGATGCTAATGTGGTGTTTGTTTACGGTAATGAGTACTTGTAATTGGATTTTAATTAATTACACAAGGAATGGGCTATTGGTAGAAAAGTTGTTGTTTTTTTAAAGTTTTTATGTCAGTGATGGCATCAATCGCAATGTCGGTGTGTTTCTTCGGCTCGGAGATGTTTATCATTTCCAGAGAGGCCTTGAACTAATCCGATATCAGTGAATGCGGTAAATGTTTTAGTAGCTGTTGAGGGTTGTCTGTGACTCAGTTCAATCAAATTGTTCAGCTCACACGTTAAGTATGCCCCGCTTTGCTTTGAAACTCATGCGTCATTTGTAGATACAATAAACCTTTCTGTGCTGCTCAGTCGATGTAGCCAGTCAGCTTCCAGCTGGTGTCAGATGAATGCCTCCACATGTGACCACCGGAGTTTCCACAGCATGGCAACACAAGAAAAGAAAATCATTTTCTACTTTCTTTGGTCACCAAAGAAACTAAACTGAGTCATATTCAAATGAATATGACTCAGTTTTTACTCATCTGGTATCAATTATGTGATCTAAATCATAACTGCAAAAAACAGAGCAGTGAA
Organism: Neolamprologus brichardi; assembly: GCF_056152115.1. Taxonomy (NCBI): domain Eukaryota; kingdom Metazoa; phylum Chordata; class Actinopteri; order Cichliformes; family Cichlidae; genus Neolamprologus; species Neolamprologus brichardi. The sequence goes on along the minus strand of NC_142112.1, from coordinate 28,193,707 downwards.
GCAACATTTTACACTTTGGAAAACGTGCATATGTGCAGCCGGTATTCATTTTCTCTACATTTTCTACCTGAATTTTAGTGTGAAATTTTCTGCACAGACATAAAAACAGCACGAGTCTTATTTACTTTGGGGGAAAAAAGTGATGAAAAATATCTCCTAAAGTAAGAAAATAACAGGAGAGCTCCTGATGTCCCATTTGAGAGACATCAGGTGGAGTAGGGAATAATGGTAAAAAGAAAAATGGAAAAATTATGACCTAATAATGGCATAAAAATCCAGGTCCAGGCACTCCCGGTAGGGTTGGACAAGTAATAAAAGGCCTTTATTTTAGTGGGCCAGAGACATTAATTTCCAAATATACATTGACTGCCTGGACCTGGATTTTTATGAAAGTTTTCTTGGTCGTATTTTTAACATTTATCTTTTTATATCTCCCAAAATGTCAGAATATTAGTCTTAAGAAAAAGTGTTGGTGCATATCATTGCTTTAGCTATTTTTACATCTTCATGTATATTTTCCTTTCATTTTCTACCAGGTCATCCTGGGGCACTTTGGCTTGATGGTGATATTTGATTCCCTGAGTGCTTTATTTTACAGTTATGCAAGAACTGAACTGTATATATCTGAGGTGCTTTTATGCTACAGCTCAAAAGTTTGGGGTCACTATGAAAATGAGTTTGAAAAGAAGTATTTGTGCTAAATTAATACAAGATTACATTGATTACAAATATAGTACAAGGCAATTAATGATTGTTCATTAATCATAAATCACTAATGGTTTTTAATGGAAATAGCCGCGTGCAAATGATTTTCAGCAGCTACTATTGTGTTCCCGTGGTACACTGTTACCTAAAGTAAGTTTATCATGTTAAAAGGCTAATTGATGATTAGAAAAAACCTTTTCCAATTATGTTAGCAGAGCTGAAAACTGTTGCGCTGATAAAAAAAAGAAATACATTTGGTTAATTGAGTGTCTGGAGCACCAGCCTTTGTGGATTTGATTAGTCTCAACAAGGCAAAGAAGAAAGAAAAAAGTTCTGAAAACTTCTTTTGGAACGTGTCGTTAGTTTGCCGCGAGCGTTCTTGCGACTGGCCAATAATGGGGAAAAAAATATGTCTTGAACAGTCGAGCCTGAGGTATTTGCATTTAGAAGACAATGATTTGGGAGAACAAAAGGAAATGCATTGAACAAATGAAAAGATGGTATCTGTGCCACCTGTCAAGAAAATTGGGGGTGATTTGGTGATCACAATTTTACAGAATAAAAGGTGACTGTGAAGAAAGAAAACGGTATGTCTCTATATCTGTGTTGTCCTTCATCATCTTCTCTTAGTGAAAACGTTGAATTCATTTTAAATTTTGGTTTAAGCTTTAAAGTCTTCTTTTTTTTAAATTGTCTTTATTTCTCTCTTCACAAACAAACAAGTTTCAAAACAATTTAAGATATAGAATGCAATACAATAGAATACAATAGCACAGAATAGCACTTTATTGTCATTGTACATGTACAATGAAATTGGTTTTTTTTGGGGTTTTTTATTGTTTTTTAGAATAGAAGTCACAAAAAATGTTGATGGTGTTTAGATACAGCAGATTACTCCCTTAAATACCAAACAGAATAATAATTTCTAAGAACCAGTTCTTTTTGCGACCAAGCGTTCTAAAGCTGCAACACAATTCTTTTATCTAATAGTTCACAGAATAAGATTTCACATAAAAATTTGGATGTGCTTTTAAAATAACAGACACCACTATATCTGGATCACCCAAAATAATATAATATCTCAAAGCAGCTGCACCTAGACCAGAATGACCGCTACATACACTATATGACTAAAGTCTACTGAAAGCACACAGTGTTTTGAATTCATGTGTTTTCAGTCCCATGGCCACAGGTGCATAAAGTCAAACAGCAAGCCACGCAGTCTGCCTTTACAACCGCCTATGAAAGAATGAGTCATTCAGAACAGCTCGCTGAATTTTAGTCTGCTACTGTAAAAGTGTCTTCCACTGTTGCAAAATAAAAGTATTGAGGAACCACAGGAAATTATACATGAAGTGGAAGATTGTGGCAATTGTCAGTGCTTTGCTGATGCAATAACAGCCAGCGTCAGCAGTCAGTGGCATTAACATCAGCACCACAATTGTGCCCAAGGAGCTTCATTACATGGGTTTCCATGGCTGAGCTGCTGCTGTAGTTGTAAAGTGTAAGTCACAGAGTACTTTCATGCATATTGTGTCTTATTTCAACTGTAATACTGTACAATAAGAACATTACAAAGGACATTTTTTTATGAATTATCGTACTTTTAATACTTTAAACAGACTAATTAGTTATTTATTTATCACATGAGTATTTCTTTTACTGCTGACAAACACTCGCCCTGTTGTAACCAATGGCTAGACACTCAAGTTGCAAATCTGAAGAAGCTGAAAAGTAATTTATTTGAAAAGCGTGTCTTGATTTTCATTTCATAAGTTTTAAAAGAGTCGAGCAAATCCTGTTTCTAGCATGAAAAGCTGCTCAACCCAGGGCAGACTGAATTTTCTCAAAGCAGAGATGACACGTGCCGATGAAATCCACCCTTTTAAAAAAATCGTAACTGGAATCAGCTTATTTGGAAAACCTCGCAGTCTCTCAAAGCTCTGATCATATCTCCCGGAGGCTTGCCCACAATACGAAGCGATGCTTTTACCCCCCATTTTCAAGAGAACACAATGGTCTGAACTCCCATCCTCTTAACAAGAGTGAGCAGGAGCTCACTGGAGTGCAATATCAAACCGGCAGCTCACACTCCCAGCTCATGTTGCCATGGCGATAATGGCAGAATCCATAGTCTCCTCTTCTGCCATGTCGGTAATTCGGTTATTTTAGCGTGAGAGCTAGACCTCGTCAGTGATACAGCCGCGCTGCAGACACCACAATGAAACGGGGAATTAAATTCTAATGATGAATGTGTCCACTTACTACATTCAGCATGATTGAAAGATACAGCGAGAGTGAAGAAGTGTAAATGAAGGAGCTTTAGAAATAATACATTTTAAACTTCATAAATCAACTTCATATCTTCTCATTATGTTCGCTCATACCGCATTTATTACAGGTAGAAAACACGCATCTCTTCAACTCATACATTTGCAACGGCTATTCCTTCAAATCCCCTGATACAGCACAGAAAACCGTGTTAAAATGCTGAAACTAACTTCAACTTTGAGAGCAAAGTGCTGCTGTTAGAAGGGGCTGTTGTTTGTTATGCAGTGCATATACACTTTCCTTAAGCAGAGTTATGAAAATAAAATCATTGCAAATGATATTATAGAGATGATTTATGTTCATTACCTTAATGAAAGCCAAACATGCATTAGCACACTGGCATGACTATCAACATGTAGCAAAATCTAATTCTGGCCCAATTATATATAACCAGCTATCTGTGTGTAATCTAATCTTGTATAAATACACCAAGTGATAAAGCCTTAAATGCAGCAAATTCCAACTCAGTGTTTTTTAGCTGTATATATATGAGGTCTTTACTGCTGAATAACGGTGCTTCGTGATTTAGAGCTCACAGTATTAGAATAGTTTCATGCACTGGCTGCTTTGTCTTTGTCATTCCCCTAATTAAGAATCCTGTAGTTCTGTATTTCACTGTATTCAGTAAACCATGCCAACTTTTGACCAATCGTAAGTGAAGAGTTTAAATTCAATCGCTTGTGAATCTATACAGTAGTACTCACATATTGTATATCACGCTGAAACATGTCAGGTTATATCAAGCTTGTCTTCACTCTTTGGCTTTCTTTGCCTTCAAACGTTCTACACGCTAATAGACTCTTCTGGCAGTGCACGCACATTTATGCTTGGTTTGTGTGTGATTGAGTGATATTCCTTCATCTGCAACAGCCCAACAAGGTAGTCTGTTAAGCTGCATGTTCTTCTGGGCAGTGCGGCATATGGGAAAGAGGAGCCCCAGCGGAGCACCATATGCCAGGAAAACAAGAAATGCTCATAAATGTTGAATGTGTGGATGCAAAAGTTCTGTTTAAATCTAAATGCAGCAGCGTTGGGGCCCCACGGCTACTTCTGTCATACTGTAGATCTGTATGTGTGTTTTCTGTGAGGTACATAACCGCTGTGTGGTTGGTCTGGTCATGCTGCACTGCTCAGTTATCCACAAGTCTCAGCGATTGAGAAAGGAGTCATATTCTTGCAACGCTGTAGGAATATACCATACAAGTGAAAGAATGAGAATGCTGCATCCATATATGCAAAGTTCTTGCAAATGCTTGCCATGTAGTAGCCTCCCATGAGATGCCTTTGGGCACTTATTTTGGAAGCTATTTAGAGTAACTTTAATTTCAGTGGCTGGGCACATAAAAGCCACATATCACCAGTGAAACTGAAAATCTGCTTAAAATGTTCTGCTTGCATCTCAGAAGAAGGTTTTGCTTTTTTTTTCTCCCATCATGTTTGCAGTCAGATGTCACGCTGAAACTCCTACTCTCTTTGCAGTGACAGTGCAAGAGTCTTCAGGTGTTGCCTGGGCTTAATTGCTATTCACCACACCTGATGAGGTGTGGATAAAGGCGCGCCTGAAGCTGACTTTAGAGACACACACCAGCTGCTTTAGCTAACTTATTATGTAATTTAAAATAAAGCCTATGCTTATTAAAATTCTGGTGTCAATCTTCACTTTTATGGTTGAGCCAGGTTGTACCACAGAACTCTTCCATTGGTTTCAGCTCCAGATTATTTTTTGTAATGTTTCTAATAAATTTGTACTCTCAAGAAACCATCTGACATGTCAGAAGTTTGTATTGCATTGTTGTCCCACGTACATCCATCCACCCAACCATCCATTATCTTCCACTTCACTAACGTTGGGTCACAATGGCAGCAGCATAAGCACACATTTTTCAGTTCCTTCTTGGCAAGCATGAGGTATTCCCAGGCTCAGGCCCAAAATATAATCTCTCCAACTGGTTTTGGGTCTTTCCTGGGGTCTCTTTTTAGTTGCTTTCTAATTACGGAGCTATTTTGACTGGCTCCTTTCGACACCCCTGTATCACCAGCTTACCGTGGTGGAGGTTTGTGCTTCCCTGTGATCCCAGGAGGTGTGTTGTCTGGGTCAGTAGCCTCTGGTAGGGTCTCAGACAAGGAGAATTCCTTTGACTTTGGTTAACCTCTCCCAGGAAACCAGGGCCCTCTGCTGGAGCCAGTCCCAGGAGAAGACACTCAATGGCAAGTATCTGGTGGCCAGGCATGTGTCTGAGGGGCGTCTTGGGGCACAGCCCAAAAAATAATATGGTTCCACTGCTCTGTTGGCCTACCAACCACAGGAGCAGGTATTAGGTGCAGTGTGAGCTGGGTAACATGTGAAGACAGCGGCCTGGACATGTGGACCTACAGCAACACAGACTGGTTACGTACAGTGCAAATAAACTGACCCACCCATGTTTTACTGTTGTAGCTCATTTGGTAACACTTACGGGTCCCAAAGCATCCTGTAATTTCTTCTAAGAAACTGCAGCTGTGAATTCATCTGGAGGTCCATTGGAAGAACTATGTAAAAATAGTACTAATTACAAATGAATTTGGCACACTGTTTAATTGGTACACTTCCAGTTTTGTCTTTTGTTCAGGGAAATTTCAGCTGAAATTAATGACACTTTATGAACCAACAACAACTAACTGAAAGCAATTAACTCTCTTAGATCATTGCTTTACATACTTGTTGTTTTCAAAATACATACATTTTGAACACATTATATTTTATTTTATTAGAAGGAATTATATTCTCATAAGTGAAAAAATAGATGAATACAGAGTAAATGCCTATATTCCCTACAATACCTGCAATAAATATCTGGCTTAGTTGCAAAATAAGATTTGAATGTAAAACATCCAACAATTTTAGGTGTATTACAAAAAATCTAAACACAGTCTTTTATACTGCTAGATGTTGTTCTTACGAGCACTGACTAAAGCTGCAAAGAGAAGTGAAACACAGTAACCGAACGAAACGATAAAAAGATGTTATCACTTTCCACTTTCTTAATTTACAGTGGCAGCCTATCTAAACCAATAACCATTTCCGTTACAGGACTTGCCAGTGATGAGGCTCATTAATCTCCACTTTCCTTTCCAAAACTGTCTAGATGATTTAAATACACACTGACTGCAGATCTTACAACGAGCATTAGTATTCAGACACTTGTGTGTTAAATCTTATTTTAGCTGTACATGTGGTATTGTGGCTAGGTTCCAGATGTGCATTTCATTTCCTTAAATTGAATTATAATAATTCAGTGAATGAAAAAAATTGATTTATATGTCACCAAAAACGAAACCTAAATTAATACCCTAAAATTAGTTAGTGTATCACAATTTTTACTCTACAAGTGAAATTATAAATCAAAAGTTGTGAATGAAAGATTTTGATATGAAATAGTTAGTGAAGCTATTTGAAGTGGCCTCCTGCTGCATGCTCTACTGGCCCTGTGAAGCAGGCAGTGATGGCAGTCCCCTTCTCCCTCGATGCACTTAAATCATCCAGCCTGATGAAGACAAAGCAGCATGGAACCTCATTGGAATTTTAAAACTGCAAGGTCCACAACCATAAACAAGAGGTATGCTACTTTTAGAGGTGTCAGTGGAGACGCCGCGTGAGCTATTACTCTAGGGGCCACCACTAACTGGCCAGCAAGTGTGGTTTCTCTTCAATTATGTTCAACCCTGAACCCTACGCTCCCAGCTGGGCGACAGCAAAGAGGATTTTACTCCAAAAGACTTAACAATAGAGTGCTTGCATACATCACCACACCATTCTTACATCGGAAGTTGGGCATTAGCAGCAGACTGCAAATGCTTCACCGGAAACCTCTACAATTTTGATACAAGGTGCAACATTGTGATAGCAAAGAGAAGCCAACAAAGACGCTGCAAACGTGACAATCTCCATACGAAGCTGCCACCTTGACTGCACGGAATTAATGCGAAATAAATAAATAAAGCTGGTGTTTCGCTCGCAACCTCGCCCCCAAGGGACGTTATCTGTGCGACAGGCCCGGCTTCACGTTGTTCTGAAATGTCAGACACGCAGACTCCAGTGCTGTGGTCCATTCTTAATGATTCAGGACACCAATCAGGCTTGCTCTGTATCTGCCAACTTCATATTCTTCCCCTGAAAACACACAATAGGCGTAGAGCGGCTTGCTAGCACAGGATAAAAGGAGAGAGAGTGCTAGTTTCAGAGCTGACATAAAATCTAGGAAATTGCCTCTATCCCACAGATCCCCTCAAAACAAGGAGGACCAGATGCAGACTAGGACAGCACTGTCACATGTTAAGAGCCTGCCTCTTCTCTGACATGATATGCTTTTGCAGCCCAGTCTGTGTGGTTTGAATGCATAAACAGGCAGTATGATGTAGGACTGCTAATTTGGGCAGTGTATAGAACGTCTGGGACAAAGCAGGGACAGTAATGAGAGCTGTCATAAATTGACTGAAACTAGGAGATGAAGCATGGGTTTCCTAGAGCTTTAATCATTCCAATTTGTCAAGATTGGGGTGCATCCTGCCGGATCTGTGACTCCTCTTTAATTTAGCACTATTGAAGGAAGCGCTTTTGGATGCTATTTCTGTCAGACTAAGCAGAGAGGCTGCGACAGCTTGGCTCAGAAACAGCTGGATAAAATTATGTCAGAGGGTCCTCAAAGCCTTGAAATGACCAAACTCGAGCCTTAAATCATGAATTACTCAGATGAAGCACTCTTCGCTCACACCCGCATGATAATTTATGCTTGCAGATGATGTGTAGCGTGGCAAGAGTGAGTGTGCTAACAGTGTGGCCTAATAATTAATGGCACAAAATCCAAAAACATGGGTCCTACTCTTTCTACTTTAGATCAATCTAGTCTAAAGGTTTAATGTCAGTGTGTGTTCTGTTAATATGACGATATCGCCAGGAAATAATCTGTTTATTATAGACGGGTCAAAAATCAGCAGCCTGCCAACACGAATCTTTCTGAAAAGCTTATCGTAGCTGACACTTGGAAAGAGCTTCATCGGTCTATAACACAGTTACTGTCGCAGACAGAAAGGCAGCTTTTCTCACCAAGATCTAGACCTGTAGCCGTTTTATAATCGCCAACTAAATTAAATTGCATGTTTTTAGACTATGGTAATGACAGAGAGCACGCACGCTCCACACAGAAAAGTAGCAGGTTTGAACCCAGAATCTTTGTTCTGCTTTGTAACACAGTGCTAACCACTATGCAGTGGTGCAATAGACTCATTTAAATAAATTATTAATATTTATCATTAAAATTATAAAACGATCGGCGCCAGTTCGGCTAAACAGCACGGTGGCACGGTGGTTAGCACTGTTGCCGCACAGCAAGAAGGTCCTGAGTTCAATTCCACCATCAGGCCGGGGTCTTTCTGTGTGGAGTTTGCATGTTCTCCCCGTGTTTGCGTGGGTTCCCTCCGGGTAGTCCGGCTTCCTCCCACCATCCAAAGACATGCAGCTTGTGGGGATAGGTTAATTGGATAATCCAAATTGCCACTAGGTGTGAATGTGAGTGTGAATGGTTGTCTGTCCCTGTGTGTTGGCCCTGTGACAGACTGGCGACCTGTCCAGGGTGTACCCCGCCTCTCGCCCTATGACAGCTGGGATAGGCTCCAGCGCCCCCCGCGACCCTGAAAAGAATAAGCGGAAGTGGATGGATGGATGAAAATTATATCACTAGATTTCAGTTAGATACTTATTTGTGTATATATGTTTACATGTTTTTGCATGAAGGCATTCTACTCTAAAAAATGTGTGTGACCTCGTTCTCACTCCTGCTTGCGTGCGCATGACCCAAGGGGAGAGGAAGAGAGGTCATGCTGCTTAATCCAGTCAGAATAGCAAACTAGCAAGGTCAGTCAACATTGTCTCAGAAAACAGTTCCAGCACAGTTTAGCTCATTTAAAGTTTATCTGTGATCCAAGCAAGCTCATTCAGTACTCCATCATTTCCTGTGTTCTCCTTTCAATCAGTGACTGCAGCTAAGCTAAATAGCATGTTTTTTACCTTTGTAAAGAGACAGACTCCTGGTTGAATCGACAGACTGTGACTGACAGCTAAGGCACGCTGTGCAAACGATCGGCGCAAGTTTGGCTAAACAGCACCAAGGGTGATCCAAAACAGTGCGATTCTGTTATTATTGATTTTGTCTGATGCTCTAAATAGAAAAATGATCAGATAGGCCACTTTCAGGGACTGTATGGTGCCTAATTCCAAGAAACAAGAACATTTAGGATGGCTTTGCTCAACATAGCTGATTAATGGAGGCGCATCTCCCCCACATGCCTCACTGCTCAGGCGCCTGTGTCTGTCAGCACCCCCACCACTCTCCCCAACCCCACTGTGCAACACATGTTTTCTGGTTACTGTAGCCCAAGAGATAATAACAGGACTTTGAAAAGTACCAAGCTGATTTGGGAGGCATTACATCAAAGTCATGGCGGTTGCAACTGTCTGAAACATACTTGTGTTGTTATAACTATTATATTTATATCTGTGCATTTAAAATGAGGCTTTGAGAGAGGAGACATTTGGGGTTAACTTTCACCCTGCTGAAGCGCTGTTAAACATGACATTTAATTGCCTCCCTGATGTACGGCTGCACTTCTGTAGCTCTTCTGACTCTTACCTCTAAAGTGCAATCTCAAAGTGAAAGCGACAGGACATATTTAGCTCAACTGACTCTGCTGTTTTAAGCCATCCAAGTATACTATGACTTTACCTATCAGGACATTTACTCACCGGCATCACATCTGATACTCTGTGTGTCAGACTGGCGTTCAGATATTCTCACAATTCCCCCGTTATTATCAGAGACATTGCCAAATCTTGTTTAAAGCAAACCGCTCAGGAGGAATATATATAAATATGTCTTTAGATGAAGCAAGCGATATCTGAGTCTTTGAACATATTATATAAATAAGCAGCCTATTTTTGGAGGCTGCCTTCCTCACATCATCCTTTCAGGTGCCCTCAAACAAGAATTACTTGTGAAAGTCAAAGGTATTCTCTGACAGAAGTACAAGGTGCAGTGTTCAATGAGCAAGGCGGCAAATGTTAGACGTTTGTTTATGAGGAAAAGTAGAGGAACATCAGTGGTCTTCTGCTGCCTTTGACTGCAGTATTTTTGTACTGGGGCGGTGGGAGCACCGCAGTGCTGGCGGGATCAAATAAAGGGATTTTTAACATGCAGTGTGAATGGCATATTTGTGACACTTTGTGATCACACACACCTGAAATGTAAAAGACATGACAACCCTTAACTTCTTTCCTCAAGCGTAGTTTCTGCGCGAGGAGTTATTTCAGGAGCTCGTTCCCCAACACAAAACACAAAGGTTGAATTTCGGTGGCACTTTGGAATAAACGCGTCATATAAAAAGTCAACAGCGCTGCGATTTGTCTCATGCAAATGCACAATGTCAAATTAACAGTCTGCAGATAGGATTTTTCTTTTGGAAAATATGTAAATGTTCGTATCTAACACACACACAAACATAACCAGAGATTTATGTGTATCGAATTCTGCTTCGGTACTAGATCAATGCTGTGCAAAAGAGTATGTTTAAAAATTCCTCTCACACTGTCTGAGTGTAGCTTAAATTTCAAGCGCGCTGTTTAGTGTGACTGTGAGACAATGCAATAAACACTGGAAGGTAAACACGTTCCAAGTCCAGAAATAAGTATTTGCAAATATCTGTTGTTTTTCTTTGTATTTTATACTTGCCTATTACTTCAATGCTGCCATTGGGATGTCCACAGGCAGTAAATCTACAATCAGCCGTCTAATATACACTACAGTTGACCAGCTGGCTGCAAGATTGTCAAAGTCACTTTTTTGGCCAAACAAGACTTCTGCACTGCTTCACTCTAATCCGCCTGGCCCTTGTGTGTGCTCCTTGGCCTGAAAAATGGGCATGTTATCATTTCTCCTCAGACCGCCGACTAGCTCTGCAGTCCAATTGGAGCAGGAACCCAGGGACCAAGAGTGCTCCAAGTAACGCTACTAATGAGTGTGAGGAGGCTTGGTAGCAGGGATCAATGGTCTGAGCTGTTGTGTCGAGAATCGGCTGCCCGAGTCTGACCGTCTGCCGCCCTGGATGCACCACAGCCCTGCTGACACCGGCACTGTTGAGACCTTCTGGGTGACCCTTTGGGCCTGCAGATGTGTATGCTTCTATAATCACCTGTTATCTCTCCCACAGCAGCACCTGAGCCATTGATATACTTTACAAGTAGAAAAGAGGATTTCACATACCTCCTTCTTCTCTCAGCTCTGCTGTCACTATCTACAAAGGACGTTCTGACACAGTTTTGTTACAGATGTACTCGAATAAGTTGTGATACTGCAGAAAGCTGACAAACCTGTCCTTTGTAAAGGATTTTGTTGTAGCTCAAAAATTGGCCGTCTTGAGTGACGACTTTAAATGGAACAAAGTTTTTGTTTTGGCAAAGTGGTGAAAGGATGCATTTGCACAAGTTAAAAGGATTTCAACCTGAATGGAAAAACTGTGTCTCCGAGCTTTTTAAATCTGCTTTGTAACACTAATTTGTCAAGAGGAAGAGGAAGTGAGACCAAAGCGAAATAACGCAAAGGAAAAGAAGAAAAAGGAGAAAAGGAGTTTCTAGAGTTCTGGGCTCTGTTAGAAGTGATAGTCAGATGAGACTTACATATAAATATATAAGTAAAAATAAAATATTTCTGCAGATAAAATTTATAAATAGCTTTCAAAAAGTCTTGAACCTCCCCTGATTTCTTTAGATTTCGCTTTCAAGGAGATAGATGTGTGTAATTTTTAAACTTGTCTTGAGCAAAAGTTCTCCAGGCCTTTTCTCTTTGGATTTTGGCTTCTTTTCATACATTTTCATTTCAGTCATCGTACCTGAAAGAGAAATATGCTTTGCTGCCTGACACTGGCTTATGAATCATTTGAGAATATTAAAGGTACCTGACCTAAGGGGTGAACAGTGTTGTGTCTTAACATAAAAGACAACTTAGCTAAGAACCTGTTTTCAATTGTATCTTTAGGCTCTTTGTTGCCAGCAGCTTGTCAGAGCTTCCATAAAGAAATGAGAAAACTGGACACTAGACAAAAAAGATATCTACAGGTGATGAATAATATGTGAAAGTCATGTCTTTAAGAAATAGGATAAAATCCAGGAAAGACCTGATACAGGACCTGGGGGATGCATATGGACCTTTAACTGATTTATCTATTGAATCCATTTTTAAGGAAGGGAAACAGATAAAATGGCAAATTACACAAGAGCTGGACAAGAGCTGAAAAAAATCATGGCAACAGATCTCATGGAGTGATATACGTTTGTAAAAAACATGTGGAGGCACTGTCGTGATTTGCGGCTGCATTTCAGGTAGTAGTGTTTGGAGAAATTATGAACAGAGAAAAGCACCATCAGAGTGGCAACAGCTTCATTTTTCAGCATGACAATGATCCCAAACACCCTGTCAATGTGGCAATAACACACCTGGATTGAAAAATTATACAATGTAACACTATCAGTCATGGATTGGCCTCCCCAAACCACAGAACTCAAAATTTTTTAAGCAAAAGACAGCCAACACCCAATAAGAAACTCTTTAAATGTCCTTCAAAAAGCCCGGAGAACTATTGCTGCAGAGAAATTACAAGAATTTAGATTGTGTTGTAGAATAAGGGTGGGTATACCAATTATTTACCTTCAAGTTCAACAAAATTGCACACTGTTTTTTCCTGTTATTTATGTTACAATAAATACCTGCACCTTTTTCCCATTCTTCTAGCAAAATTTGATTGTGTGATTGTAACGCTGCAGTAGAGATAACAGAGATAACAGTTTGTCGTGAGCCTCCATCTCAGGAATGCTTGCAAGTGCAAATCCATAATGCATTAAACAAAAAACCTTCATCTCTTCATATCTTCTGACAATTTTGACACAGAATCCAAAAACCTTCAGGGGAAATAAATGCACAAGGAAACAATAACCGTGCAGTGGATCTGTTTTTCGTCATTGTTGCATCATGTGCTGTCCAGGGAATTTCGCACAAAACAAACAAGTGACTTTAAGTGCAGTTTGAAATCATAAACAAATAGTTGGTCACAGCATTATGTAAAAGCAGCCACTTGCATCAGGCCCAGTTTCAGAATGGATTAAAAATCTTTAAGCGCCTCTCAAAAACAGATTGTGATTTCACTGTGTAACGCCACTGAGTCATCGAGCAGCTCGAGCAGCTCGCATGAGTGGGTGGACGTGGACTGCATGAGTGGACTCTCACATGGAAATGAGAGGGAGAGAAGCTTAAAACAGTGAGGAGTGATAATTGGGTTGTCAGGTCACCTTTGTTCAGAACATTTGTTTAATTGCATTATATGATGTACTTTGACATTTCTTGGCTGTATTAGTTGGATATGTTACTAACGACAGCATAAAGCTCATTAGGAGATTTAGCAGAGTGGAAAACCGATCTGGATATACTGTACTGAATCTCTTTATCGTTAATGTGCTATAGATTTTGTTTTTTAACTAAATTTGATTGTTTTATTAATACATAAAGAAGTATAAAGGTTGATTAGCACACCGAATTACTTTTGTATACATTTTCTATTGTGAAGTCATATGCACTCATCAAGAGGTGCAGCACGTGAGAACTGTAGACTCAGTTTCCTGTTCTTAGCTGAGAGACGTGGCACAAGGTGTGGTCTTCTGCTGCTGTAGCTCATCTGCTTCAACAATCGACGTGTTGCGCATCAAGACTGGTTGAGTTACTGTTGCCTTCCAATCAGCTCAAAGCAGTCTGACCATTCTCCTCTGACGTCAACCAGAGATCCGGACATTTTTCATTTTTTGGACTATTCTTTGTAAATCCAGGAGAAGGCTGAGTATGACAATTTCTTAAGCTCAGCAGATTCTGAAATACTCAATCCATCCTGACTGTCTCCAACAGAGATGTGAATTGGTAATCCGATTACTTACTAGTAACGAGTAAAGTAAGGGGTTACTATTGCAACAAAAAGTAATTAGATTACTTTCCCGTGAGCACGCTGCGTTACTGCGTTACTAAACTGTTGTGATTTTGTTTGTGAGAGCATTTCTACGGCGAAAAATGTAACTTTAAATCTGAGCAAGCACCGAGCACGGCGCCACGGGAATGTGAAATTCACAGCGAAACCCAGTGGCGGTCCTAGCCTGTTTGGCAAGTCTGTATTATAATGTCTGGTGTTTTTATGTTTGTTGGTTTGTTTTTATTTTGTTTTATTTTGTGAGTTGGTTATTAGATGCTGCTCCAGCCGGTCAGAGAATCCCCCGCCGCCCCGCCCTCTCCTCTCTGCGCCACAAGCAGCAGGCGCACCTCGCAAACGAAGGGCGCCCTTACTCCCACCAAATGGGCGATAGAAAACCGATCGGTGCCCATGCCATTCCCAATATGCACTGGCTGACGTCGGGGCAGCATAAGTACGAGCATTTTTTTTTTATTTTGCCGATGCCCGTGATGCCGCCCCCCACTACGATGCCACCCCGGGCAACCGCCCGTGTCGCCCGTATCTAAAACCGCTACTGGCGAAACCCCCCGGATCCCCCCACTGACACGACCGCTGAGGCACCTGGCAAACGTCCACACGCCCCACGCTACTAAACAGGTGACAACAGATTTAAGAGCGACAGGACTCAGTGTTGCTGAATCTTTGATTTGATTGATTTTTTGCTGCGTTTTAAATAAATAAACATTTTTTTTCAAGTCAAAGACTGTTGCATAAAATGTAATTTTTGTTTGATGCAATGTGCATAAAGTTAAAAGATTAAAACTAATAAAACAAGTTTTAAAAAGAGACTTTTTCATTTGATTACATTTTATATGATGGATTATGCAGAAAAAATACAGAATTGGCTGAAAGGTCTATTGCTTTATTACGTATTAAGGTTGTGTATCATGCTTTTTAAAAACAAAGTAACTGATTACCTTTGAAAATAAGTAATCAGTATAGTAATGGGATTACTTTCTTGGAGGGAAAAAAATAGTAACTAATTACTATTTTCAAGTAACTTAACCAACACTGGTCAGCAACAACCACGATAGAGTCACTTAAATTAGCTTTCTTCCGCAGTCTGACGGTCAGAATGAACTTCAACAGGTAGATTTGACGGGTATACGGGCCTCATCATGTCCATCCATCCATTAATTTGACATCACAACCAGTTCAATGATATATAAATGTAGAAGCTCAGATATTTTTTTATTAACACTTCACTTTTTAGGTTCCATGTGCTGTATTGGTAATACATACAAGCTACATTTAGCTTTGGTCATTATAGTTTATGCATTGTGATGTATTATGGTGTGTTTTTCTATTAATTCACAGTATCTCACACCCCCTTTGGGATGGTCATATATTTTCACATAACACAAAACAGAAGTTCATCATCACCACCATCATTATCTGAATAATTATTGTGCTACAATTATGTTGTTTTTTTCCTCGAGTCTGCAAAACAATGGCATTAATTCAGTGTAATTACTGTTCAAAAAGGGAATTAGCAGATAGTTGTTAAAAGGAGCACTGACAAATAGCAAACACTCACTGCAGTCTCTGAATCTGGGCGACCAAATGGTGAGCCAGTTGAGTACATAATTGAACCAACAAGAAACTTGTATCTACATCGGCTGAAAATGTCACAAGCATCTGTGCTAGATTTGTATCAGTTTAAAAGGATAAGAACTATAAATGGGCTTTAGACATCTGCTCACATGAAACAACGTGCAAGCAAATATCTAGAAAATGTCCTCCGTTGTGGTAAACAGCCATGTTAGTTGACATTTCTGATCCATTGATTTCCATCATCGGTTCAACCTTTTGGATGTCTTTAGTCTGACCTACACAGGCTCTGCGGGGAGGCACAATGCCACTGAGATTTGCACAAAGCTGCCTCCTATCGATCAGCGCGAGCCTAAAAATAAAGTTAGGGCCCAGCAAAGAAAGAGGCAAGCAAAAAGCCTGTGTCTGCTAATCAATGGTGACCTAGAATGTTATGTCCCGAATCAATAGATCATGCTTTCTTTATGTTTTTTTCAAATTATCTAATGATCTTCTGACTGTGTCTGTCTCTAACACTCTCAGGAACTGTGGAGACAAAAATGTCAGGTGAAAACATTAGTGATGTCTCTTGCTGCAACTTTGCCGACTTTGACAGCAAACCGTTGTGCTCCAATGTCTTTGTAAGTCATGTGAGTGTTTTAGGGACACATGAATTTCCTGAACTTTTGTGATAAAGTTGCAAAGACATGTGACCTTTTGAAGTGACATAAATATTCACGGTAAAGTGACAGATTTACAGTTTGGAGGTGTTACTTGCCTACTAGTCATTCTTTCATCCACTCATTCTTTATCTGGTCTTCAATAAATCTCTTTTTATATTCCCTCACACTCTCTATTTTTCCCAGTTTCACCCCAGCTTCCTCTCCTTCGCTATCTCTTTCTCTCTCCCTGTATCTCGCAGCAGGAGCCCTGCTCGCTCGAGGCTATGTGCTATCTCCCCATATTTCTCTCTGGTGAATATTTCATCTCGCCTTTCAAGTATCATTTTCATACCAAAACAGCGTGTGTGTGTCCTGCCGTGGTTTTTCCCGCAACCCTTCATTGTGAAACATCTCTGTTTCAGCCGAGGTGACGATCTGTTTGCGCATTTCAGGAGGGCTTTTGATCAGAGAACGCAGATACAGATTATGAATTTTTATCAAGAAGACCTCATGAAAAAGGCATGAAGCCACAGAAGACTTGGGGCTTAATTTTAAATGCTGTTCGTATTTACGAATGCCTTTGCGGGCACATAGATGAAATAGTACTAAAAAAAATCTCATTAGTTCTTCCCCTTTCTCTGCCTTTCTTTTCTCCATCTCCATCCTGTCCTTCTTTTCTGTGTCATTGCCCAGAGTGACAGTGATTTAAGCTGTCAGACATTTCAAGGCTCCAAATTCTCAACTTAGTGACTCACATTTAGGATCAGGGGATTCCACTTGTTTGCATTTGACCAATTTATATCCCCAGGCTGCGTTTCCTGAATGCATGATGATAATAGTCCAATTCGTTTTTCGCAGATAGCAAAGGAGTGAAATGGAAAAAGAGATGGAGAGAAAATATGCTAACGTCAGTATCTATGGAATAATGGGTAAGGAGAAAGGAACGGGACAAAATCTCGAGAGCAATCTATGACCTATTCACGGTTATATTTAAATCAATATATGCCTTTATTCACAAATGTTTTATTCATCCGATGCATTCTCCATGGAATCGAGGATAAGCAATAACTTGCATTTGGCAATGGTTCGACCTGTGCATTAATTCAGTTTGACACTGCACATGTGTGTTCTTCTCTATGTGTACTTGACTGCATGTTTTCATATGTCCCGCCAGGAATACATGCCAGGGCTGACGCGTGTCAGTATTGTGCGAGAGTTGATTTCACAGACATCCAGCTTCTGATAATTCATATTTCCTCTCTGGGATCACACAGGGCTTCTCAGAACTTATAGCATACATTGTTATTATCACTGAGATGACTTCTGAAGGGGAAAGCAGAAGAGACAAGCGGAGAGATCAAGACAGCAACAGAAGCAGCGACATAAATAAGATTTGGGAGAAAAAAAAACAACGAGATGGGCCATAAATCATTTAGTTTCCCACCACTCCAAGAACTGATAAATCACCCATTCAGCATTCTGTGGAGTGGCTATCCAAGACACCAGATCTGGGTTGGGATTCAGGAGAGACCAAATCTGGGTTAGCAAGTAATTTAAAAATGCTGAAACCAGTGGAAATGGGCCTTTGATAGAATCACCTGTTCAGCACTTACTGCTGGAAACTGGGATATTGCCTTGCCATAAACTAAGGAGAACAAATGACCAAATACATCATCTATTTTCATTCACACACTGACATGTTGGGGCTGAGGTCGCCACTGTGTTCACGCTGACTTTACCTTTGGTTTGCTACAGCAATGGTTTCCAACTTTTTTCTAGTTGGCCATCTGTTGTCAGATAGACTAAAAGAAACCTTCATAACATGTGCTGTCTATTAGGTTTAAATTGATATTACTTTTGACTAGTATTACACTTAACCTCAAAAGTGACTAATTTCCCCCATCCATTTGATATGTTTAGCTAACATTTATGAGCATTTAGCTAATAAAGGGCAATATTTGTATATTTTATACTAGCATTTCAACTGTTATTACATATTGTTTGCCAACAGTTTAACTGGTAGCAACAGTTAAAACTATATATAATAATTTTAGGTAGCTACCAACAGCTGCTTATCTAATATGCTAATAAGCTAACAATTTGTTTATCCATGCTATTAGCTAATAAATTCAACTATTTCTACTTCCAGACCCTAATATTTTTAAAATCATCCTTTTGGGGGGGCATTTAAGACACTTATTACATGAGTAAATGATAACAGAGTGCATTTTGTTCATTAAGTGTTAGCATTTTGCCAACTGCTATAGTAGAAGTTTGCAACCCGAAGTTACCGTGCTTTTCTTAAGGAGTGGGTAGAGTGCTAACCTAACTCTCAGTTAATATTTGCAAGCTGCATGCATGAACTGCAGAGATGCATTACACACACACAAAGAAAAAGATTAATAAATTGCTAGAATTCCACTCACCAAAACAGAAGTGACAAACACGGCAGAGATCCCATTCTGTGACTCCCATGGGTGGAGACGAGGTCTGACAGCTATCAATCAAAGAAGGCGTGAAATTTAAAAAATAAAATCCCTGCCTTAAAAAGTTAAGTGGAATAAAGTTTTCACAGGGCTCTGCTAGGCTTCCAGAGGCAATAAGAGCTTAAGTAGCAGCCAGGTGTCACTCATCAAATGTGCTTGATTAATTTATCATCACCAAGTGTGACCACTTGTTGACATTTTAGCAGTTTGCTGATCTGGTGCTTTCAGCTGCATGTTGCCACAATGCCAACTGGAAAACGTTCAAGACAATTGCCATTCTTCCCACGAGAGGACATTCCAGCGAATGCCCACTGTCAAATTGTGCTAATCTGATAGAAATTGCAACCCAAGAGCTACATCTCAAAATATAAAGGCCTCAGTTGTCGCGTTAATTATTAAAGTTGATAACAGTACACTCAGAAAAAGAGTGAATAAGTATGGTTTGTTTTGAAGGTTTTGAAGGGCTGTCGGTGGCGCTGTCACTTGGTGTTCGCTCGCTCTGTGGTATAGTATCACTTCCTGTTCCTGCTCAAACACAGTGGTGTTTCTGAGTAGCTTATTTGCTTAGCAGTTTAATTAACAACTTCTAAATACATTCTTTTTTTCACAGTATAATCTTCACGTGCTTCATCCGAAGCACACTTTCTGTGTACTCACTACCTAATTTATAGCCAAAGTATTCACTCACTGTCACTCACTGTCTCTGTACTGTTTCGCTAGCTTAGCTCGTAGCCGACCCGTTAGCACCATGGCTACTTCACCTGTCCCTTCTGCACTTTCTTGCTCATTGTGTCAGATGTTTAGTTACTCCTCGGCCTCCTTTAGCGGTAATGATATCTGTAACAAATGTAGCATATTTGCAGCTCTGGAGGCCAGGATTACTGATCTGGAGACTCGGCTTCGCACCTTGCACTCACCCTTAGCTAGCCAGGCCCCTGTAGCTGGTGCAGCCGAAGATAGCGTAGGCCCCGCTAGCTGTTCCCCGTCAGACCCCAAGCAGCTGGGGAAAGGCTGGGTAACGGTGAGGAGGAAGCGTAGTCCTAAACAGAAGCCCCAGGTACACCACCAACCCGTTCATGTGTCTAACCGTTTTTCCCCACTCGGTGACACACCCGCTGGGGGTCAAACTCTGGTAATTGGTGATTCTGTTCTCAGACATGTGAAGCTAGAGACACCGGCAACCATAGTCAATTGTCTTCCAGGGGCCAGAGCAGGCGACATTGAAGGAAATTTAAAACTGCTGGCTAAGGGTAAACGTAAATTCAATAAAATCATAATTCACGTCGGCAGTAATGACACCCGGTTACGCCAATCGGAGGTCACTAAAATCAATATTGAATCGGTGTGCAACTTTGCCAAAACAATGTCGGACTCTGTAGTTTTCTCTGGTCCCCTCCCCAATCAGACCAGGAGTGACATGTTTAGCCGCATGTTCTCCTTAAATTGCTGGCTGTCTGAGTGGTGTCCCAGAAACGATGTGGGCTTCATAGATAATTGGCAAACCTTCTGGAGGAAACCTGGTCTTGTTAGGAGAGATGGCATCCATCCCACTTTGGATGGAGCAGCTCTCATTTCTAGAAATATGGACAAATTTATTAAACCCCTCAAAACATGACTATCCAGAGTTGGGACCAGGAAGCAGAGTTGCAGTCTTACACGCCTCTCTGCAGCTTCTCTCCTCCTGCTACCCCCCCAAAAACCCATCTCCATAGAGACTGTGTCTGCTTCCAAAAAGACAAAAAACAAACTAAAAACCAGCAACAAACAACTTAAACTTTTACAAAGAAAGAACAATACAGTATCCACATCTGAACCAAAGAGTAAAACAGTGAAATGTGGATTATTAAATATTAGGTCTCTCTCTTCCAAGTCTCTGTTAGTACATGACTTAATAAATGATCAACAAATTGATTTACTCTGCCTTACAGAAACCTGGTTGCAGCAGGATGATTATGTTAGCTTAAATTAATCAACACCCCCGAGTCATTCTAACTACCAGAAATCTCGAAGCACAGGTCGAGGGGGCGGTGTGGCAGCAATTTTCCACACCAGTCTATTAATTAATGAAAGACCAAGACAGACTTTTAATTCATTTGAAAGCCTGATGCTTAACATTATCCATCCCAGCTGTGAAACTCAGAAACCAGTCTTACTTGTTATCATCTATCGTCCACCTGGGCCTTACACAGAGTTTCTGTCTGATTTCTCAGACTTTATATCTGATTTAGTTCTGAGCTCAGATAAAATAATTATTGTGGGTGATTTTAACATCCATGTAGATGCTAAAAATGACAGCCTCAACATGGCATTTAATCTGTTGTTAGACTCAATTGGTTTCTCTCAAAATGTAAAAGAACCCACCCACCACTTTAATCACACTCTAGATCTGGTTTTAACATATGGCATAGAAACTGAACATTTAACAGTGTTTCCTGAAAACCCTCTCCTGTCTGATCATTTCTTGATAAAATTTACATTTACAATAATTGATTACGCAGCAGTGGAGAGTGGACTTTATCAAAGTAGATGTCTTTCTGAAAGCGCTGTAACTAAGTTTAAGAATATAATCCAGCCACTGTTATCATCGTCAATGCCCTGTACCAACACAGAGCAGAGCAGCTATCTGAACGCTACCCCAACAGAGGTCGATTATCTTGTTAATAATTTCACCTCCTCACTACGTACGACTCTGGATACTGTAGCTCCAGTGAAAACTAAGGTCTCTAATCAGAAGTACATGACCCCGTGGTATAATTCTCAAACACGTACCCTCAAGCAGACGACTCGTAATCTGGAGAGGAAATGGCGTGTCACAAATTTAGAGGATCATCATTTAGCCTGGAGAAATAGTTTGTTGCTTTATAAGAAAGCCCTCCGCAAAGCCAGAACAGCTTACTATTCGTCACTGATTGAAGAAAATAAGAACAACCCCAGGTTTCTCTTCAGCACTGTAGCCAGGCTGACAAAAAGCCAGAGCTCTTTTGAGCCAACCATCCCTTTAACGTTAACTAGTGATGACTTCATGAACTTCTTCACAAATAAAATTTTTATCATTAGAGAAAAAATTACCAATAATCATCCCACAGATGTAATATTATCTACAGCTACTTGTAGTTCCATTGATGTTAAGTTAGACTCTTTTTTTCCAATCGATCTTTCTGAGTTAACGTCAATAATTACTTCCTCCAAACCATCAACGTGTCTTTTAGACCCCATTCCTACAAAACTGCTCAAAGAAGTTCTGCCATTGATTAATTCTTCGATCTTATATATGATCAACCTATCTCTAATAATCGGCTATGTACCACAGGCCTTCAAGGTGGCTGCAGTTAAACCTTTACTCAAAAAGCCATCTCTAGACCCAGCAGTCTTAGCTAATTATAGGCCAATCTCCAACCTTCCTTTCATATCAAAAATCCTTGAAAGAGTAGTTGTCAAACAGCTAACAGATCATCTGCAGAGGAATGGTTTATTTGAAGAGTTTCAGTCAGGTTTCAGAGCTCATCACAGCACAGAAACAGCTTTAGTGAAGGTTACAAATGATCTTCTTATGGCCTCTGACAGTGGACTCATCTCTGTGCTTGTCCTTCTTGACCTTAGTGCAGCATTCGATACTGTTGACCATAATATTCTATTAGAGCGATTAGAACATGCTGTAGGTATTACAGGTATTGCACTGCAGTGGTTTGTATCATATCTATCTAATAGACTCCAATTTGTGCATGTAAATGGAGAGTCCTCTTCACACACTGAGGTTAATTATGGAGTTCCACAGGGTTCAGTGCTAGGACCAATTCTGTTTACATTATACATGCTTCCCCTAGGCAGCATCATTAGAAGACATAGCATACATTTTCACTGCTATGCAGATGACACCCAGCTCTATCTGTCCATGAAGCCAGATAACACACACCAATTAGTTAAACTGCAGGAATGTCTTAAAGACATAAAGACTTGGATGGCCACTAACTTTCTGCTTCTCAACTCAGATAAAACTGAGGTCATTGTACTCGGCGCTGAAAAGCTTAGAAATTTGGTATCTAACCAGATTCTTACTCTGGATGGCATTACCTTGGCCTCCAGTAACACTGTGAGGAACCTTGGAGTCATTTTTGACCAGGATATGTCCTTCAACGCACATATTAAACAAATATGTAAGACTGCGTTCTTCCATTTGCGCAACATCTCTAAAATTAGAAATATCCTGTCTCAGAGTGACGCTGAAAAACTAGTTCATGCATTTATTACTTCCAGGCTGGACTACTGCAATTCATTATTATCAGGATGTCCAAAAAACTCACTGAAAAGCCTTCAGTTAATCCAAAATGCTGCAGCAAGAGTACTGACAGGGACTAGAAAGAGAGAGCATATTTCTCCTGTTTTGGCTTCCCTTCATTGGCTTCCTGTTAAATCCAGAATTGAATTCAAAATCCTGCTCCTCACATACAAGGTCTTAAATAATCAGGCCCCATCTTATCTTAATGACCTTGTAGTACCATATCACCCTATTAGAGCACTTCGCTCTCGCTCTGCAGGCCTACTTGTTGTTCCTAGAGTATTTAAAAGTAGAATGGGAGGGAGAGCCTTCAGTTTTCAGGCCCCTCTTCTGTGGAACCAGCTTCCAGTTTGGATTCGGGAGACAGACACTATCTCTACTTTTAAGATTAGGCTTAAAACTTTCCTTTTTGCTAAAGCATATAGTTAGGGCTGGACCAGGTGACCCTGAATCCTCCCTTAGTTATGCTGCAATAGATGTAGGCTGCCGGGGGATTCCCATGATGCATTGAGTTTTTCCTTTCCAGTCACCTTTCTCACTCACTATGTATTAACAGACCTCTCTGTATTGAATCGTATCTGTTATTAATCTCTGTCTCTCTTCCACAGCATGTCTTTATCCTGTCTTCCTTCTCTCACCCCAACCGGTCGCAGCAGATGGCCGCCCCTCCCTGAGCCTGGTTCTGCCGGAGGTTTCTTCCTGTTAAAAGGGAGTTTTTCCTTCCCACTGTCGCCAAAGTGCTTGCTCATAGGGGGTCATATGATTGTTGGGCTTTTCTCTGTATCTATGAAGCGCCTTGAGGCGACATTTGTTGTGATTTGGTGCTATATAAATAAAATTGAATTGAATTGAATTGAATTGAAGGTTTGTCAGGAGAAAGCCTCTTCTCTGTAAAAAGAGCATGGTAGCATATATTAGATTTGCAAAGTTGTGACTGAGCAAACCACAAGATTTCTTTAATACCTCTGGACAGCAAGAACCAAGGTAGAGATGTCTGGCTGTGACTCGACATCTAGAGAAATCCAAGAACAGTGTATCAGCACAATCATCAAATATCAACTGTCAAGCATGGAGGTAGAGGGGTGATGAGTTCCTCCACAATGATGTGAGAGACTGATAAAATCATACAGAGAATAATTACTTCAATTATCAGTTACAAGGTGCTGACACTGAAGGTGGCAAAGTTTTTTTGTTTTGTTTTGTTTTGTTTGTTTGTTTGTTTTACCAGCCTATACTGGGCTATTTGTTATTCGTCTTTCCATTCATAAAGAACTACAGGACAGGAGTCCTCTTTTTGCCAAAACACATTTAGAAATGTGTGCTGCTGTATTTAGAAATCTTTTTGATGACATGACATAAAATTGCATGAAATGGAGACACAACAGTGAAGTACATTACCTCGAAGATTTTTAAGGTTTTAAAAATTCAGTATTATTAATTCCAACATTTGTCGCTCTTATATTCTAGTATACGGCAGTCATGTTGCCATCCTGTCAGCCATCTTTTTTAGTTATGTCATGTGAATGGAAGTCTTCAGTCACATCCAATCATACAGTTATGTTTGTGATAACTGCTGAGGCTGTGAAAACCATCAGCAGCGGCCACGCACGGACACACAAAGATTACAGCTGATATCTGCTAAAACCTGCTGCTCAACTTGACACAAATCCAATCTCTGGGCAGTTCTGTGACTGTGAGCATACACTGAAGCCATCAAGCCAACCGGCAGGGCAGCCAGCCCACGCCTGATGTTCCCTGGATACGGCGTGGAGCCGGGCTGAACGGCGATGACAGATGGGTGCTGAGATACCAGAGACCTGTGAGGCAGTCACTTTCCCCCCACAGACAGTATGTGGTGAGAGCAATGAGACACTTATAAAGCAGGGGGAGGAGAAGAGGGTGGGACATGTGAAAAGAGTGATTGGTGGGATATATAGTGTTAGGCAGCAGGCTTATGATTCACCCAGGGCTATCAGTTTCATAAGTCTCAGGCAGAAGCCGACTATAAGAGATTGTGCTTGCTGAGAGTACCCTAATGTGAGAGATTTCCCATTTTGACCTGATTAACCATCTTTTCACACTAATCAAATCTGATCAAAATCTGACTCATATTTCATTACAAAGCTGCTATTTTACCTCTCAGAATCAGAGCTGAAATTGTCTTGTTATCTAAGAGCTGGTAATGATAGTTGGCCACAGGGAAATCATTGTGTGAGGTGACAAAATCATAAGGCAGTGATGTAACACAATGTTAGAACAGACTTTTCCTGTGTGCCGCGCTTGTGTCCATTTAACTATTTTGCTGTCATCTGACAGTTCCCTTTGGGATTTGCAGTGATATACAGTGTGGCGAAGAATATTATGTGTTTAACAACAAAACAATCATCTGAAAAATCGGTGATGTGTCAAAGTGTAATAACCAGATTAAGAACCAGATATTTCTGTGTTATGCTACAGTCAAGCTACGGCAATCAGTTTTTGAAGACTTCAACACAAAAAGAATTATTGAGACTGCATGCAATGAACTTGGAATCATGTTGCTTATGAAATAGTTGCTCTGAGGATGGGGACAAGTCTGCAACCACTCAAAGATTAGCGTTAGTGGTGATAAAATGACAATAAGATACATGGAGTCACCTGTCAGTCTGCTAACAGTTTGCAATTGTGTGGGGTCCAGGTGCAAAATTAGGCCAATGCCCAGTGTAAGGTTTATGCCACAACTGCCCCAAATTAATAGTCTTGGTAACTGTCAAAATCCTTTTTTTATTTTTCTGCAATGGTTAATCCACCAGTATGTGCAAGCTCTTTAATCGAAATTACATTTTTGATGTTCCACAAAGATCCGCCTTTACCGAACCCTGATCCTGCCCATTCTACTTTACGGCGCAGAGACGTGGACAATACTCAAACACGACCTGAGCAAGCTCGAAGTTTTCCAAATGCGTTGCCTTAGATGCGTTCTCGGCGTTTCCCTTCACGACCGTCATTCGAATGACACCATCCTCACCAGCTGCGACAGCCAACCGACGATCAGCGACCTAATCCAGCGCCGCCGACTCCGTTGGTTTGGCCACATTTGTCGAATGGACCCGAGCTGCTACCCCCATTGCCTACTCTGGTTAACCCGCCCCACCGATTGGAGGGTGCATCAAAATGCACCAAAGAAGACATGGATGAAACAAATCCAGGATGATTTGAAGGCGCATCGACTTTACCTCGAGCAGGCAAGAACCATCGCCTTAGATCGAGAAGAGTGGAAGATAATTGTTGGTCAAGCAAGAGAACCTGCGGCACCTACAGCAGCGTACTGGTTGCGCGGCCGACCACCGCCGCTGGACGCCCGCTAAGGACAAGAAGAATGCGCCACAAATAGTTACGTAGTTACATCCGGTTAGCAATTTAACTGCAAAATTACTGACACTCAGCAACTTTACTTGTGTATATAATGTAGCAATACAACCAGAGTGCAACCAGTTGGCAGTTAGTTGAGTCGTGACCCTATTGAACATAGATGCTTATGGCAGTCTGCATTTAACAATTATACACCGATTATTTGAGAGTGACTGTGCTCAGTCTCCATCAGACCACAAAAAGTTGGTCACCACAACTTAAGGTAATTGGTCACCAGTAGCAAAAGACTTCAATGTCATCACTGGGCAACCACAGAGTGTTTTTTTCCTAGTTGCAAGGATGACGCCAGAACTTGGGTGTGTGAGATTTAGAGTAATGGCTCCGTGTCAGATCCAATCAGACTTGAAGTATTACACTGTATATATTCTATTTCATGGCCACACCTAGTAATTAGTGACACCTACAGACATCAGTACAGGTTAAGTATATGATTAATTACCTCTGCCAAAGTGGTTGTGTTTTTGGTAGCATTTGTGTGTGTGTCATTCTGTCTGTAAACACAATAGCTTGGAAAGTTTTGACTGTATTCTGTTAAAACTTTGAATATCAAAAAAAAAAACCACTGATTTATTTTTACAGGAAAAAATACATCTTTACAAATATATCACATCACAAATGTTTATTTCTATCTAAAAATAAAAATGCTAATTATAGCTTTCAAACACATTTGGACAAAATTAATGACAATTTATAGCAAAACAAGTGTAAGCTTTGAGTTTTAAACAGATCTGCTTGTTAATTAGCAGAAATCGCCCAGCTCTAAGGGATTTATTTGAAAACAGTCTTTGCAATGGCATCCAACCGTTTACAATAAAGGTCTTGTTAAAAACAAAATACATTTCTGTCCTCTAAAAATAAAAAGCAGTTTTACTTTTGAACATGTACTTTTGTATTTATTTAGAGTTTGTTCCCTGGAACTTCCCTAACAACACTCATGTCCTAATAAGATGTTCTGTTTGGTCCATATTGTTTACAATTTCTTCATGTTGTGTTTTATTTAAATACAGCACACATTAGATGACCAAAGCTATGAATGCGGTGCTTTGCTGGTCTGAAGACCTCTCACCACCCAGATGTATGTGAGCAGGCTGAAAATTAAGTCATTTTACAAAGAATCTCAAGCAATCTCATTTGTCTGTCTAATGGGTGATTCATCACTTGTTATGGTATAATGAGCATAAGACTTTAATTGCATGGACACGACCAATTGCTCTAGTCAAACATTGGCACTTAAAAATAACATCTGGTTATACTTTGTTTCGTTGTTTCCTGTTTTATTTTTTGGTCGTTAGTTTTGAGTTCGCTGTGTTTGGTTTTGCTTCCCTTGTCTTGTTTTCCTTGATTTGTTGCCACTGTGTCTTCCACTTCTCTCATTGTCTTGTGAGTATTGTCTGTTCATTGTCACATCGTCCACTGTCCCTGTATCCTCTTTAGTGCTGTGTATTTCCTTTGTTCAGTGTTTCTGGTTCTTCTTTCCCTCCATGTATGTATTCCCTGCTAGTGTATTTCTGTTGAATTATTTTGTTGAACTTGTTAAGTTTCATCAGACAGCAACAAAGGCTCACCTTGTGTTCTACACGTATGTCCTGAGTTCTGCATATTGGGTCAAAAACCTGCCTCCGGCACAGGCTGATATGCAACATATTCATTTTGTTTGTGAGTATTTTGACAGTCTCTGCTTAGAGCAATAAGCTTTGCCAAACAGAACAGTTTTATCCAGGTCTAAGACTAAAAATGGCCAGTAGTAAAAGAGACTATTAGTGCAATAAGCCAAGTAAAGCCTCAAAATTTTCTGCAATAAAAAGTCTCAAATATTCACATTGTTTTATTACACTGCACCCACCTTGCAATCCTGGACTAATCTCAAAGATCAGTTAACCACCCAAAGCATACAAAGCATATTTTTCCCTGTGCAATAACCTGTAAAAACAGCCATATTAAAATATTGATTCGTTTTTGTTTTGTGAATTGAAGCAGAAGCGCACAAAGAAACACAAAGTTTTCAGGCCATGAATGAATTTAGAAATAATCATGAGTTATTCAGTACAGACCCTGCATGGACAGCCTTCAGGTGCTTTTTTTTTTAGATATAATAAAAATATACACTGTTTGAGGAAACAGGCTTCTGGATGAATGAGAAGGGAGGGGAGGAAGTACAGTGCATCCTAACTCTCCTATTGCAGCTTTTCATATTCCAAAGTGTCAGCAAATTCACGGTCCCAACTCCATCAGTGTGTTTTATAGCTACAAAAGCTAGAACAGATCAGTGATAGCTCATCATTACACCCCTTGAATGATTTCACAGCCCATAGATTCATTTGGTCCAGTGACTAAAGCAGCCGTATGTGCAGCAGAGCCAGGAAAATTCTTGCTGAGGCACATGGTCCGACATTAGTGCAAGCAGATAAAGTAGATGTAAAGTCTGTGTGTTTGTGTGTATGTGATACAAAAGCCAGGATGGAGGATGGAAGAGCGTCATATCCGCTGTGAACACAGAAAGTGTCATTATTCACTTATTAAGGTAACACGGGGGCCTTGCAATCTTGTGCCTTTAAGGATTTCAATGAGAGAGCAGGGCGTACGGTGGTGAGAGTTAGAGAGCGCTTGTTAGCCAAGATAGAAACATTTCATTACTACTGACTGGGACCACAGCTCAGACACTCCACTATTTGACACTGAGGAAGCAGTCATCATGGTGTTTATCTCTTATGAGCACACTGCTGTCTGGATTTCTGAATTCAAGGCAGCAGAAACATCTCCTCCACATACGCTTAGTTTTTGACTCAAAGCAGTGTAGCATAGTTTACCGGAGCTGCTGCTTCAAGTCTTTCAATCATCAACATTTTCTAAGTTTTTGACAGGACGCAGTCTACAAACAGACAAAAGCTTCACTGGCTGCTCTTCTTTGACAGCTGAGTTATGAGAAATAGTTTCTAAGCTTCTGGAGCCGTGCAAAGAAAATGTTCAAATTTTCACAACAATAAGCTTCAGTTCTAAATATGGACATGAGTAATGCAATGTTATGTGAGCAACAGATCACACGGTGAGAAAATGATGTCGAGTAATGAGCCTAT
This sequence comes from Neolamprologus brichardi, assembly GCF_056152115.1. NCBI lineage: Eukaryota > Metazoa > Chordata > Actinopteri > Cichliformes > Cichlidae > Neolamprologus > Neolamprologus brichardi. Next base: position 28,164,159 of record NC_142112.1, on the reverse strand, counting down.
AGGGACGTATCAGCTGACAGAGCAGCTCTCCTCAACCATCTTTATGCTCGTTTCATTAATCTGAATCATGATATCATGAGTTCAGTTTAATCTCACTCTTCTTATGTTGTTACTTTTGAGCACAGCAGCCCTAATGTCTAATAAACAAATGCAAAAACACCTTTACTCTTTTTGCCTCGTATCACATGCCAGACATGTTACACCATTTGAACCTACAGTCAAAGCAAAGAGTGAAAGCAAAGAGAGAGTTTATAATTTATTTGCTTCATATAAATACAGCCAGCAGCGTAATATCACTCCATGTGTAATGTGTAAACAAATGTCTAATAAGATCCCTATAAGCCTAAGGTGTGATAATACTAAAGGTACTCTTATACTCATTGGGCACCTGCTCAGCTGCTTTTTAATGCAGTTATCTAATCAGCCAATCACATGGCAGAAACGTAATGTTTTTAGACATGTAGACGCAGTCAAAGCGACCTGCTGAAGTTTAAACCGAGCATTAAAATGAAAAAAGAAGGTGATTTAAGTCACTCTGAAAGTGGCATAGTTGCTTTGTCTTGGTGAAGCTTAAACTTGAGTGAAGAAAAGTGAAGAGTGGCAAGGACACCACTCATCTATGCAATACTTGCTTGACAGTCATCATCACAAAGATGATGTTCTATTAAATAATACTTGAAACTAGAGGTGAAATAAGGGGTTACCTATTAGGAAAGGGTTCATATATCAAATGAGCATCGGGGTCATTTTACTATAGACTTCTATACAATCAGGCATCTCTTTGCAGTGGCTAATCATTGTGGAAGAAAATAATTAAAAGCACAACTTAGACCTAGAAGTTATGTTATGGGTATTTTGTTATGTTGCAGGAGTCATGCATTTACTTTAGAATAGACCTCTCTGCACTGAATCATCCTTGTTATTAATCTCTGGCTCTCTTCCACAGTCTTTTATCCTGTCTTCCTTCTCTCACCCCAACCGGTCGCAGCAGATGGCCGCCCCTCCCTGAGCCTGGTTCTGCCGGAGGTTTCTTCCTGTTAAAAGGGAGTTTTTCCTTCCCACTGTCGCCAAAGTGCTTGCTCATAGGGGGTCATATGATTGTTGGGTTTTTCTCTTTATGTATTATTGTAGGGTGCACTTTACAATATAAAGCACCTTGAGGCTTCTGCTGTTGTGATTTGGCGCTGTATGAATACAATTGAATTGAAGAATTTAATAGGTTTACTTCATGTTACATGCATAATGAATAAAAGCTGCACATTTTACTCCCTGACAACATTTAAAATAAAGAAAGGCTTTCTAACAGTTTCACTAACAAGAGTGAAAAAGCTTTTAGCTGTTAACAGGTTTGGGTTTTTTCTCAACAAAAATTCAGTTAGCTCATTTCTATTCACTGCTTACACACAAGTTCATTTTTGCCCATTCCTCGCTTCTTTCACCTGAATTAACACCGTTCCTCTGCAACTCATTCTGCTTCACTTGCCCCTTTATTTGCAGCTTTTCAAGCAATAACCAAGATCCCCTAGGAAGCGAACTGCATGTTCTTCAGAAAATAGCAGAGGTGTTTCTGTTTTTAATCAGCGTTTTATTATTTATAAATGCTTAAGATTTAGTAAATGTATTTTTATTTTAAAATGTAACTTGCATGTAACCAAAAATGTGGCAATCTAAATGTGCGAATTAAACTTTACTGGCTGTGCACTCCAGTGCAGACAAACGGTGAGGTTGTGTTCAAATGCACATCAAGGACTCGCGCTTGACAACATGAGTAGTTGATTCCGGGTCATCCAGCTAAAGGTCGCCACAATCCTGTGTGTCACGCTGCTGTCTGAGGAGACTCCTGGTGTGAGGTTAGAATAAACAGAAGGTTATTCAAATGTGACTTCCTCTATTTTGAAATGGTATCAGAAAGTGTCAGTCATGCTAACTGTTTAATCTTTGATCCTCTTGAGATTCCGACAGTAACTTTAATAACTGTTTATTCACATGCAAAATAGTGGCATCCCTCCTGCATGCTAATGGGCAAAGACGAGCAAGTTTTCAGATTCATTCTGATATCAGGCGCTGTTGACAGAAGCAAAAGAGATATGGTGGAATAAATTACAAGGACAAAGAGTGTGTGCGTGTGTGGGAGTGTGTCCATCTGCACTCGTGCGTCAGAGAAGCATTTTTTGAAGTTAAAGACGACAAGGTTGTCTGTTAAAAGGGAAATAAAGTAATAAAAATTTCGTTTTTCTAGAGTAATAAAAAATGCCATCCGCCATAAACAAAAGAGAAGTCTCCGTCGCTCAGGGTGTTTGTACCTGTGTGAATACAGAAGCTACGGCGCTTTCTGACCATGAAAATGGACAATTTTGTTTGTGCCACACTCAATTTAGGAAGCCATAAATCATATTAATAGTTATAAATTTGTGACTTTGCACTGACTCTGCATCCCAACATTTTCCATCCGCACGGGCCACCTCACTGACAGCAGCACAGCGGAGCAAACAACGTGCATATTTTTAGGAAACTGTAAAATCTATTTTAATTGGAAAACTTTAATGGGTACAGCAGGCCTGTCAGCCTTTGTTCCTGTGTCAGTAAATGATCGTAAAGATCCGATGGAAACAAGCCAGATCACATAAGATTGCTGCCTCTTGCTTGTTGCACTGGGGGAGACGACACTGGCTGAGGAAGGAGCTTTGTTCTTAGCAACCGATTTGTAGTGAAGCAAAAGGCACCTTCACAACAGCTGCTGCTCAGAGTATTGCAGTCAACTGAAAATCAAGGCAGTCTTCATATCTCTGGTGTGGTAAAGCCAAACCTAAACTTTTGACCTCTACTTTTATCGCCCCACTAGACTGTCTCATGCGGCCTGGAATCCTAGAATGTCATATGGAAAATGAATACCTTCAACCTCATCCAAGGCTTTGGAGAAAACATCATTGTTTGACTGCACATTGCTGTGATGGAATCTGTTGCGTAGCTTTTCTTTCTCTGCAAAAGATCTGGCCATGAGTCCACACTAAAGAAAGCACAGCTCCTGTACTGGTTTGTAGCCCTGGCTCTTCTTCTGTTTTTGATTGTTTTTGATTGATTTTTTGATTCTGTTTTTGACATGTTTACCATTTACACACAGGCTCAAAAAATAAGCAGCTGCTTTAACCCTCTCAGGCTCAAATTAAACTTTTTGTTGCTAATGCACAACAAAATCCTGCAGTGGTACCTCTGAGTAAAAAAACCTCATAAAATATGTATGTGGGGTAATCAGGTTGTTAGTTTTTAACTGTTGCAAATCGGCAACACCTGCCTTGAGAGGGTTAACTAAATAAAGATGCAGCTAGCATCGTTTGTGGTCCACCATTGTTTACTCTTCTGCTAAATCTAAAATATCTTAGGTATGAGAAGAACACACCCGATATTGTTTTGTTGGCTGCATGAAACTCTCAGTGATGAATGACTCTCAGTCATCCAGGTCGTGGTAGTCGACGGAAAAAAGAAGGCAACTGGACTTTTTTATGTTTGTAAAGACGATTCACCAGTTCTCCAGTCATAAAAACAAAAAGGTGGACAGTCCCACATATTTAGATCCTAGTGGGGGGGGTGGCCACTTTGGAGGTGGTCTGTGACCCACTATTAATCATGTGCCTAATCACAGGAGCCAAGGTGTAAACACACGCATATGATCAATAGTGGGTCACTGACCACCTCCAAAAGGGGAAACTCCCCACTAGGGTTTAATGCCACGCACCAGTTGGACCTCAGCACTGTGTTCCAGTCAAAAAGTCGTGGATTCATTCATTGATAAAGACTAATATTGCTCTCATTACATGGCTGAAACTGCCATGAATCTCTATTGCATCGATACACGATCATGAGTGGGTAATATGTTTTCCTAATTCAGCTTTTGACTGGGTCAGCAGAGAGAAACGTGCATCAAGGGGTTGGCAGCTTGGGTGAGATGAGTTCAGTTATAGTTTAAAGATGGTAATTGATATCTGGGACTGGAGTTCTTATTTAGAGAATCCAGGACATGGGTCCATGGCAGTGGTTCTTAACCTTGTTGGAGGTACCGAACCCCACCAGTTTCATATGCGCATTCACTGAACCTGTGGAATGCACTACACACAGGCACAGGTCTTTGTTTTCAGACACCAACTTTATTTCTTTTTGTACGTGATGACCGACACAGTCTGACAGCCGTCGGACACAGCTGATCTCCAGCCCCCCTCCGCTCCTCTCCCGTCTCACTATAAAGGGTAAGGAAAGCATCATCAGTTCAAAACGCCATCAGCTGTTTTCACCTGCGTTTCCAGCACCGCCCCGTTGAGCTCACCGCACCACCCCTCCCCTGCAGCCGCGCCCGGGACCACACCTCCGCCACAGAACCCCTCTTTAGTGAAAAATAAAATGTGATTTTTTTCAAATTCAAGACATAGATATGTTTTTTATTGGTGCACAAAATGAGCCGTGCATGTCACGGTGGAGGCTCTGCCGAACCCCTGAGACCGACTCACCAAACCCCTGGGGTTCGATCGAACCCAGGTTAAGAACCACTGGTCTATGGATAGTTGAGGCCATTGGAAGGTGAACAGGCAGAGAAATATTAAGCAGACCTTTCCAAATGCAGTGGGCCATTTTCATGGATACAGGTAAGTACTTTGCAGGTAGTGAGCTCTTTTGCTGTCCCAGAATTACACTCTACTATTGATAATAATCTGGTGGAAAGGGAATGCTGGAGATGGTCCTTAAATTCAGGTAAGTGAAGGCAGAGGAAAAACCATGAGCCAGAATCAGAGTTGTGTACTATGAAGCAGGTTCAACATAAAGAGGGTATCTTTCTGTTATTTGGGTTCTTACTATGAACTGACAATCAGGATAAGTAGTCACACAAAGCTGATTATCAACTTGCTATGTTAACTCGGCTTTTCCTCTGCGTGTTCACGTGAAAGGGGTTGCCAGCAGATTGGTGCATTGGCATCAGAGCGGCTAATTTTAGAAAGGAAGATAAAACTGCTCTAAGGAGAAATTATGAAGCAGTAAACACATAAAAGAGGTTGAAAGTTGAACAGTGGCTGCAGATAAAGCAGCAATGTGAATGTGTGTGAGAGGAAAAAGCATTGTAGAGTAATCTAGTGTTAAGAGTGTGTGTTTTAAGCACTTTGGTCAATAAGAATGGAAAAGACCGACTATATTAATAAAGCTCAGTCTATTTGAAGCCACGAAGGAAAGACAGAAGCGCCTGTGTAAGTGAACTGATTTAGCAATATCACAACTCCATCAAGACAGCAGAGCAATCTGATGGATTATAATCAAGTATTTCATTAAATTCATGTTTTAAAAGGAAGATTTTTGTTTTTATTCTTTCAGCAGCAGACGTGGTGGTGTTTTAGGGTTTGAGGTTAAAGATTAAATATAAAAACAGAAACCAAACATAGTCTGCGTACAAATTTTATATGACATCACATCTACAGTGTGGACGTGCCGTTTGAGGATCATATATTAACATTTATGGAACAATAAAATCGTTGTTAAATTGTTTGCTCCCAACACAAAAAACTAAGGAATAAAGTCACAGAGGTTCGCGAGATCTTCCGGGAATTTGACGCTATTTTCTTTAGATTTGATTGGCCTGTAGGAGGTGATTTCAAATCACAACATAAGTTACCATGGTGATATACCCTGCTAACAAGTGAACCACCATCACAACAGAAAAGCCAGGGTTATCGCTAAAGTTACCTAGATAAGATGAAATCCTGCTTCTTAGTATAGAGCTCAGTACAGTCACCTACACTATTTTTAATTTGACTGAATTTGCAATTCACAAAACAATGAAATATAATGCAGTGCAAAGTCCAATAAGACTCACGTCTTAATGGGCCTTACTGCTAATTAAAGCCCATTGAGAGTCTCTAGTGAGTTCACGCATAATAACCTGCAAACCTGAGGCACGCCCACCATCATGCATGCAAACATGTGACTCCTGTATCGCCGCGTTGTCTGCATATTGATCAGTCATAGCAGCCTGACCCTCACATCTATACAGTAGGAGCAACGTAGGAGTGTTCTTCACAAAGAGGGCAAAAAAGGTGCTGCAGCAATTTACAGTACAAATAATATAAAAGCATTAAGCCTTTTGTATTACACCACCAAAACATTATTACAAAAGTGGAAATGAGTACAGTGTGATCATTTTTAATCTGGGCCACTAGTAGGCTACTTATTGTGCAAGCACTGTGCTCTGAAGCTTACATGAAGCAGTCACTTTGAGACAAAAGAGCTGCAGTGAAAACAATAGGTTAACATTATGTTGGGGGGGGGGGTAGCTAGTGTTTGTTATAGCTGCATTTGAGAAAGAGAGAGAGAGACAGTTCAGAAAACAGAGAAAAATGTAATTTACAAAGAAAGATAAATGGAACAACAGCTACAGCATTCATCATTTTGTAAGGTTGCCCACTTAATTGTATCATGCTTTATTCCACATAACACAGAGATGTGCAGCTCGGCAGTGCCAGGCTCTCCATTCTCTTTTATGTCTTCCTCTGAGACATGAATAAAATGTCAGTGTAAAGAGCAAATTCAAGGAACGGGAAAGTAGAAATGATGCTTTAATTCTTTGTTAAAGTCAAATTTAACCAGAGAGTTACAGCGTTTACCATTTGAGGAAAAACAACTTGCTCTGACAGCATGATTACTGCTATTAAAGTGGATCCGCTTATTCTTGAGCTATGATTCAATGGCATTTATTTTAAGTTGGAAATTATGTCTTCAAATCTGACTCTCAGACCCTCTGTGATGGATTTTAGATTGAAATTCATTGACAGATGAGACAAAAAGGACAGCAGATTACAAACTGCCCGTGTCTCTAATGCCTGCTGATATCCTACGTTCATATTTTTAAGGCAAAGACAGATGCCATCTGTTTCCCTTTCTGTCTCATGTTGCTGTCAGAAAAAGCTGAGTGATAAAAAAAAAAAAAAAAATGGTGCAGCAGAGGACTCTCTCTAACAGGCAATGCTGGCTCTCAGCTCCCTGTTCTTTGCCTGTGACAAATGTAGCCTCTAAGTGGATGTGGCAGGCTGTGATCCTGTAGGACCCTTGATGTTGCGTATGAGCGTTACATTTCTTTCATTAACTCCAGGTGTTCCGTCCCATCTTTTCCTCCTCTGTCATCTATGGCCAGAGCTGAGATGCACTGCCCGAACCGAGCAACGCTTTCACTTTCCGCTCTGTTTAAACCGAGAGCAGAAGGGCGGAAACGCATGACAGACAATCTCTGTCCTATATGCGGCTACAACACATGGGCACAAACATCAGAGAAATGCATAGTACTGAAACCACAAAAGAGAACCCACTTAGGGAAAAAAAAACAAGGCTGAGGGCCAGTTCTGAATATGCCTGTGACTGTCCTTGACAAACCTCCGGGCCAGATACTCCTGGGTGGTCTAAGCAGTGTGGCGCACTGAGAAGATTTATCTGGATTGTTGACAACTTCTGCAGCACTTATCCAGCCCGCTCATGTCTCCAAAGAGAGTGTGTGTCACGGCTTTAAAAGCAAAGCTAGTTGACAATGACATGTGGGGTTGTTTCATCTGGTTTTTCACTTTATTTTGGAAAAGTTTTGAGGAAGCACACTTGGAGCTTTGAGATTTCTTCTCTGCCGAGCTGCAGATTTTCCAGTTCAAGCTACTGTTTTGTTTGTTTAAATACCCATTATCACAGCAGCTATTCTTTCAGAGAGCAATAAAAATATATAAGCGGCAAATGACTAGTATGTAATGAAAATGTGACACTCAGCCACCGAACTTACGACACTTGAACAGCTGAAATGAATGCTGAAAGCATTCTCATAAAACCTTTGCACAGCCTCTGACATAAATAAATAACTACATGATGGAAGAAGGCAAATATTTAAATGTATCAAATGAAAAGAGTCACACATCTGCTACTAATGTATCAATATAAATAAGCTTCTCTTTACATTTACATATACAAAGTAACATAAAATGAAGAAATTCAATAATGGGTGAAAGTCCAAGCCAGACTTTTTTCTTTTTTAATACATCTTGAGCCATAGTTCTCCAGGTTTTCAGAAGGTTTTTCAGTCCTTGTATCCGACCATTTTCAGGGGAATCATTTGGTTTGTTTGTTAAGACCTTTTGGAATGATCTATGAATTATTCAAACATAAAAAAGGGTGCGTAACATGAATCATTGTTGTACTTACATAGAACAATTCGCTACTAACAGTGTTTCACAAAAACACAATTTGTTCCCGTCTGTTTAGTTGAATGTCTGAAAAATGCCAAAGATAACAGAAATAAAATATTATTTGGGAATCAAGTGGAAAAAAAGAGTTATTAGCCAAAAACTTGGACTGTTTAGTTCAAGTTTCATGCTGTTAGTGTGTCCTTAGAAAAATTGAAGAAACTGAACAAGTGGAGGACAAAATAAGTGACAAGCCTAAAAAATATATCTAGACCAAATGAACAGTATAAAGTTCAAAAAAGAAAAGAAACTCATGCCCTCAAGAAATAGGACAAAATCCAGCAAAAAACTGGCACAGGACCTGAGAGATGCATCTGATCATTCACCTGGTCCATCTAATGTTCACTTAAGCTTCATAAGAAATGCTCTCAGTGGAAGGTTGGCTCTCAAAAGGCCAGTCTTAACAAAGTGAAGCAGTCAGAAAAGGCTGAGGTATACCAAATCACACAAGAACTGGACTGAAAACCAGCAGCAACAGGTCTTATGGAGTGAGTAATCCAAAATGTTGTATGCAGAGAGGAGGTCAAGAGGGAGTGAGTGTCAGTGAGTGTCTACACATGTCTGAAAAACACGATGGAGGTTCTGTCATGATTTCTGGATCAGGTCAAAATTGAAGGAATTATGAACGCAGAAAAGTAAAGCCAGAGTTTGATCCATCATGCAATACCATCTGAAAAACCTTGTAATTGGCAATCGTTTCTATTTTCAGGATGGCAGTGACTGAAAAACACAATGCCAAGCAGCAATTTTAACAGAGGATGGAACAAAAGGAGCCGACGTCCAATGACAATCTTTGAATGTCCTTCAAGAAGCCTGGAGAACGATTCCTGAAAGCTGCCTGGGAGAGTTCAGGCTGTGTTGAAGACGTTTCTTATATTGTTATGCCGTGTGCACATTTTTCAAAGAAAAATCAAAATTTTCTATTTTCCTAGCAAAACAAGAAATAATGAGGGGCAAAGATCTTTACACACTACTGTAAGATCATCTAAAATATGTAAAACTGTCTTCTTAACATCTTGTGTAAATAAAAAAAATTTAAAAAACATTTTTTAATTAATGTTTTACCAATATTTATATTTAATTACTCATCCTCAAACATTTGATTTATCTTCCTCCTTGTGAAACAGTAGTGCCATGTTAAGACGAGCTTTTTCCAGAAAATAAAATTATTTTGGTTTCTTATGTAAGATCGAGATATACCAGTCGCACCTTAAAAATGAGTCGGGGACCATTTTATTCAGGTACTTTATTTCACACCGATCATTTAAGGCTGCTTTAGTATTTTTGCCCTTGGAATATTTTTCCCACAGTCAACATATACTGAAGACGCCTTTCAGCATAGCCTCATGCAATAAAAGTAATTCAGTGCATTACAACCCAGAAGCCCCAAGGAGTCTGTTAGACTTTGTTGTTGTGGTCCTTACAAACAGTAATAATCCTTGGGCCTCATTATTGCTTGTTTTGAATGCGTTCCTAAGCCATCTACTATCAACAAAAATGCATTTTAAGAGATTAGTTTGTACCTCTAGGTCATTTTAAACCAAATAACTCCTCACAATTATGTTTCCCTAATTATGATCATTTCATGATTACATTACAGAGCTCCCTCGCCATAGAAAACACAACATGGTCTCGAGGCTACTGAGGAAGAGAGGTGACAGTGTCACTGAAAGCAATTAAAAAGCTATCAGAGAGAGCTGAAAAGGAAACATTTCCTATTAGGTTGCAAAGTTAACCACTGGCCTGGGCCAAATGTGACCACAAGAGCAATAAGATGTTATTACTCTCTGTAGGCTCTATGTGGCTATTCCTCTGTGGTGCTGGATGCTAAAGTGGACTCAGTAATGACCACTAACAGCATTTTGTGCCGCTCTTCCAAAGAATAGCACATCAGGAGCAGTTGTCTGTACTTGACTTGTCATTGTTCACATCAAATCTCAAAGGCATCTGGTAAGTTTTCAATGCTTGATTTTTCTCTGGTGCCGCACTAAGGGTTTCTGCAGAGCACCATAGTTGGGATAGTGGGCTGTTTATTGTGCTCATTTTCTAGCTACATATTTTTATTCCTGGATTCTGAAATCAAAGCCTATTACGAAACTGATGCACCAGGTGTGTGGGAGTGCAGTACAAAGACATTACGAGGAAATCTCTTCTCAAATCCCAAATCTAGGTGTATTAAACATTGCAATGACACTGAAAAAGTGCCCAAAGCTTGAGCATTTGGCACACATGGGTTTTACAGTCATTCAGTCCTTGACCTTTAAAATTTTGGACATGTTTGTCATGAACATGAATAAAATAACAAAAATGTTTGCATTCAACAACTTATTAAAAGCAATGAAGTACTTATGAAGAGAATAAATATAGAAGCCTGCTCTTTCAAGCTGCCTGTTATTGCAGTTAATTATACAGAACAACTCAGATAAGTGTGTTTCCTCGTCAATAGACTAAAGAAATTCGAATTATCCTTTGAACACTCTTTTGGAAGGCTCCTCTGTGTACAAAGCTTTATTATAACTATCTATATAACTATCTATATTGTCTATTGTTGCACATTAGTTCACCAACAAATAATAATGACATTTACAAGATAGCAACTAATAGGAAAGTAGTGCATACAGCTGAGGTCAGACGTTTAGATACAGTACACACTCATCACGGGCATGAATGTTGTGGTAAACCTGGGATTTTCATGATTTGTTTGAACTGTTCGTTTTCCAGTGTGGCATTGTTGTACAGCATACATTTTTAATGATTTTTAAAAACCAGAACAGGATGCAGGAGTTGGAAAAAATTTTGGATTTTCTCTAATCCACACGGGCTCGAACATATACATGCACCCTCATTAAGTTTGGTCCTTTGGCAAATTGCACTTCAACTAGACGTTTTTGCCTTCTGGCATAATTCTGGTTGAATAATTGACCACCCTTCTTAATGAAATTGGTAGAGTTCATTTTAATTATTTGGTTTCCTGGCAAAACAGCCCCAGAGCATGACGCTACCACCACCATGCTTGAGAGTTGGTACAGTAATCTTAAGTTTAAAAACATGACCTTTATCCCTCTAAATATCCCTCTTGTGCATAAATAGCTCAATCATTGTCTGAACATTTTGGCAGCTACAGATTTCAGTCAAGCCCGACTCTCAGGCCATGGTCATGTAAAATTCACTTCAGGCAAGCTTGAGCCTTGGTGGTTCTTGGGTTGTTCATGAACATTCAAATCAATTTCCTCTAATCCAGAAATGACAGTTTGGATCTTCTTCCAGATCTTGGCAACGTATTGACACATTAGAATAATTTGTACTCGTGCACTTGACTAAACTGATAGTCCTGGATTTGGCAGTTGATTAGAAATGCCCTGTTAAGCTTCTATAATGGATTTCCCTTGGCCCAACCTCAAACATATTGTAAAGCAAACATAAGCAAATCAAGTCATTTAGGTTTGTTTTGCTGAGATGGAAATATTCATAATCTTTCGATGAAATAGTCCTGAATACATGTGTGAATCCATGTATTGTATTCTCCATATATATATATATAGATACTTCTTTCTCCTCAGCTATTGAACCCACCTATTCGAAATGTTCTAGGCACGCCTGTGAAAGGATTATCATGCAAAAGCCTTTAACTTAAATAAATCCCACTTTCTTTACAGAGTATAGCACTTAGCTTCTTATACCCGGGTAGTATTTTCTGAGATATCCGGTTTTTAGGAGTTAAAGGGATTCAAAGACTGTTCCCACAAGCTTCCTCCAGGTTGTTGCCTGAGCTTCAGAAAGTCCCACATAAAGCGTGTGTGTGTGTGTGTGTGTGTGTGTGTGTGTGTGTGTGTGTGTGTGTGTGCACGCGCGCAGTATGGAAGAGTGCATGAGTGTGGAAGTGTTGTTGACTGTACCATCATTGACACCCAGCTGGCTACAGTCACTATAAGGGGGCTTAGACGTAAGCTCTGGACCCAGCAGTCGAGACACATAACGTCCCTGAACATCTGTGGGAAGTAGCACAGATTAAACACACAAAGGCTGGGACACACATGCTCGCACTCATTCATCTGTTGATGAACCTGTTTTGCACCTTGAATGTGAAGGCTGATTTTTAAGTTCTCTCGATAATCAGGTTGGAGGACGGAAAGGAGCCTGTGGCAGCGGTTGGAGTAACAGCATTCACAGCTACATTTGGGCACATGTCACCTCCTCCAGAAACAGCTGCATCTCAGGTACTGTAAGTCACCAAGACCACCCTGAGGGGACAGGTCCCTTCAGTAAATGATCACGACCCAGGAAACATCATTAGGCAACTGCTGTGTGGCAGTGGCCCGTTGGTAGAGCGATAAGGAGAAAAACACCACTGGGAAACGCTTACAGTGCTCTTGGCAGGGGATAATATGCACTTGTTATTCTCAGCAGAGATGTGCATCATTTCAGCAATAAATAAAAAATTGTCACAAACTGGAATACGGAAAGAAGTTGATTTATTTGTCACGATTTTAAATGGACCATTTTTCCAACAGCGACTGCACATGGCAGGTCTGTTAAGCTTTAAATCTCTCCACCTTATAGAGGGGCGCATGTGGCTCTAGCAAGAGCAGCATTTTAAAAACATCATTTACAGGTGCAAAACTGGCCTGATATCAGACCAAACTGTCAGGCTGTTACACTCTGCTTCCATTTGTGGAATCGATTTAAAGGTATGGCAAGAGCAAAGCTGCAATCATCAGCGTGCACGTCTAAACACCAAACAGTTTTTAGTATTTAGGGCTTATGTCTCATAGGCAAGTGTAAACTTAACTGAATGTAGAGAAGGTTATACTCCAGCAGCTTTGGCCAAACGCATTGCTTATATTCATTCAAAGATGGGAGTGGATCAGCATGGACTCTGAACAGAATAAAGGTTTTTAGGTTTGATAAAAATACTTAATAGAAAATGTCAAATTTGCCTTTTCATTTTAATTTTTGTAATAACTCACCTGTTGAAGCCCTGTTAAGGCTTACAATGTTGTCTGGCTTCTTTGTACATGATTAGCCTACTGCTAGCTATCTGCTAGGAATCACCTCAGCTAACGTCTATCAATTTTTGTGGTTTCGCCTTTTGGACAATATTTCATGCAATTATTATTGAGTTAACTGTACTAACAGTCTGTTCAATGTATCTATATGTTAATAAGTAAGTATCTGTGCCTGTAAAATGCATCCATACAGTTTGAAAATGAATCTTTGTAGCATGCTGGCATTAGCCGATAACTTAGCACTCCACTCTCTAGTGTGTGTACGTTCATTTATAGCTCCAAAAAGAATAAAATGTAAGCAGGCATAACGCTGAATGTAGAGGCTTCAAAATGTTAAAATAAAGAATTAAAGTTGTTTTTGTTTATGGATTTTGAAGAAATATAGCAAATCAAAATATTTGTTGTGGGATGGACACCCCAACACTGACTCTAGTTCTTGATAACCTACTTTAAGTTAATACAGAGCACCTTGTTTATTAGCTTCCTGTTAGCTGGAGAGCATAGGAACCTTATGATAGAACATATAAAGAACTGAGGAACATGGGAGCCTTTGATGGGACATTTGAATAATCAAAGCGACCATGAATCTAAATCCAGTGTCCAAATGAATCACTTATAAAATAATACAACCCCCACCCCCAGCTGTAGTTTATTGCATATCCATGGATCTACCTTTTTTTATTCCAGAAGATGCTGCTTAGTCAACCCTCATGGACTGCAACAATAAAACACCAAATTTTAGATTAAAAATAAAACAGAGCTTGTGGAGCACAGGATGCAGAGGTAGCACACGCGTCCATCAGGTTGAACATGAAATAATAATAAATGTAGTTTAAAAGTTATTTGGGTACTGTTTTAGATACAGCTCTCAAATAGTTTGTGTACAAGAACATTCTGTGATCTTTTATTATAACGCATACTTATACACCTGTTCAACTGTTGCAATGCAAATATCTGTAGTCTGGAGGATGACCTGCATCTCAGATGAGAACAAAGGTAATTTTAAGTGGCTTTGAATATGACATTATTGTTTGTGCCAGATGAGCTGTTTAAGTATTTCAGAAACTGCTGATCTACTGGGATTTTTCTGCACAGCCATCCCTGGGTTTTACTGAGAATGGTTTGAAAATGAGAAAATATCCAGTGAGCTGCAGTTCTCTGGGGACAAGAACAACTTGCTGATTCAAGAGATAAAAGTAGACTGGCCAGACTGCTTTGAGCTGACAGAAAAGCAACAGCAACTGAAACAATCACTTGTTACAACCAGAAGAGCATCTCTGAACATTGAAGCAAGTGGGCTACAGCAGCAGAAGACCACACCAAGTGCCACTCCTGTCAGATAAGAACATGAAACCAAGGCTTCACACAGGCTCACAGAACTGAACAAAAGAAGATTGATAGAAGAAAAACATTGCCTGGTCTGATGAGTCTCGAAACTGGATGGAACCGTCCAGCTTTGTGTGAGCAACTGCCAGTGCTGCTGTTGGTGTTGAGGATATTTTCTTGGCACGCTCTCGGCCCCTCATGCATTTTTTAAATACCACAACCGACCTGAGTATTGTTGCTGACCACATCTATCCCTTTTGAGACCACAGTGTCCTCATTTTCTGATGGTTGCTTCCAGCAGGATAATGCATGGTGTCACAAAGCTCGAATCATCTAGAACTAGTTTCTTGAGCACGACAGCAACCTGGTGGCTGTGACTGTGAGATCAAGAGGAATGTTTGAAGTATGTTGTTGAAGCTATGCCACAAAGCAGTTTCAATTCAAAAAGGAATCCAATCCATCAATAACAAGGTGCAACTAATGAAGTGGCCAGTAAGTGCGGAGTATGTGGAATAGACGGACTCAAGGAAGAAAAAGGCACACGTGCATAAGTGGGTTGAAATCTTTGTGATGATTCTGTACCATAATGGGTGAGATCTAATAGTGTTCAGACATCACAAACTAAACATAGTTTCTTTACCACGTACTGTGTGTGTTTCAAAAACAGGGTGTGTTTGCTGCTCTAATGCGGAGTTCTTATCTCAGCTTCTATCTGCAGTTACCATCCCCTGCAGGAGTTTGCCTATATGATGCTTTTTGATGCAGGAGAAGTTGTAACAGCGTTGATGGGCAACAACCATCTTTGCAGAATAATTTTCACACAAGCCCTGAAGAAAAGTTTGCCAAATTGTCAGAGTGCGCAGATGAAAACGGCAGCAACGAGCCCCGTCTATCGACTGACAGGCTGACAAGCGCCTATTAAGCCCAGTTGAACTGTTGAGGTAAAGTCGGATCCCCAAAAATAGTCATAGACAGGGCTATGAGAAAGGATGTAACAGCTGATGATTGAAACAAATAAACGTGCACACACACACACACACACACCGATTCACTGAGAGGAGGTGAGATATCTCAAAAGGGCAGATTTGCCTACATTGTTTGTGTAATTAGGCATTGAGGTATTTTTCTATAGTGGCAGCAAACAGATGGAATCGGGCAGCTGCAGCCATCTATCGACCATACAAAAATGAATAAATAAATAAAATATATACTCTTGTTTCTAACAGGATCTGCAAAGACTCACAGGGAACAAGTGTGGGCTGGTTTCCATGGTGAGCAAAGTTAATCAGCTATTTCTCATCTTGCTACTGATTGACACCAACTGAGCTCAGACTACACTCGACATGGAGGGTTGAAGCATTAACTGAAATAACCATCTCTTTCCTTCTTTTTTATTTTTTGCTTTGACCTTACATGTGAACCTAAACCATTAAACACCTCCCATGTGAGTCAGAAATGAGATGATTACTATCTCGCCTTAATTTGCCATTCCAACATAAGACAGACGTCAGAACGAGCTCCAATGTGTAATTGCCCTTGTCTAGCGCGCCAGACTGTTGGTACTTTGGGAAAAAAAAGAGAGAGAGAGAGACACCAGGCCTCTTTCATTTACCACACGATGAAACTCATTCTCAGAATATAGCGCGAGGTAATTGAGCGATGAATTACTTTTTGCATCAGCACCACTCAATGACACTGATTCTGATGTAGTAATATATTATCTCCCCCTATGTGGTAATTTGTCCCCAAAAAGACATCCGCTGGAAAATTCTCTGACTTTATCAAACCTGAAAACAACCAATCAAACTTTACGAAAAGCAACACTTTTTTTCCCCCTCCCAAATCATGTGAGGGAAGTATGCTGACGGTGTGCGTTTTCATTATGTAAAGTCACGTTTCTGAGTTTGACTTGAGAACGTCGTCTTTCCCTAAAGAGAAGAAATAAATGAGTTTCACATCAAGGAAAGCAATCAGCCCTGGTTAAACCTAGATCTCCAAAAATGTGATTATATCCGCCATATGTGGGTACACACCTCTGCCAAGGATTATAATGGTGGAAGTGGGGGGATGAAAAAAAAACACATTTGTCTGTGTGATAATTAAAGCTTGGCAGAGAACTATAGTGTGCAAAAGTCTTGAAGAAGTCTTCATTTCTTTATGTTTTTCAAAGAAAAATGAAAATACGTGCAGTGATTTATTCATTAGTACAGAAGGAAATACAGCACATAAGGAGTTTGTATTATTCTACCAGGGTTTAAAGTCAGAAGCAACACCTGCTGCCATTTCTTTTTCAGTGTAGATGTGTTGTGATTTGCCAATTGTTGATTAATAACTCTTTGGGAATCACTTTGTACAAAATTACTATTTTATGTCTGTCAGATTCTGTCATCTTTCATACATGCAGATAAAGATATTCAGTGTGCTTTTGTGACAACCTGCTACTAACAAAGCACCTACAACTGTTTTTTTGTCTGGTATGTGTTGGTGTAGACCTGGCACTGGTTCATTCTTTGAGTTAGGAGCCTTGTTACATAGCTTACCAAACAAAATCATTATACTGAAATACTGTGATACTGCTACCCCTCAGCCACCTATAACATCAATTACAAAATCTTACATCATCTTGTTATTGCATACACAAGATGGTCAGAAAACTTACTTTTGCTTTCAGATCAAGGTCCCTGAGATGCATCCAAAATTTTTTAGAACATTCACCAATGGTATTAACTGAAAGTCTTACTGTGTTCTCAGTGAAATTTACCTTTGACTTTGAGGTCTAGGTCACTGAGTTTTAATCCTGTCCAAGATTTTTAGTAGATACATCTTTGGTATCAACTTGAAGCTCCTATTTCACCTCATTCTCGAGTTACCAAATTCACAAACTTAATGTCCACGCCACCTACCCACACTGCTGAGGGGAAAAGGCATCATGTCCAAGATCTTCAAAAATCCCAGAGAACTACTGCTCACAACCACTTTAAAAAAATTAATAGTAACTCTGGCGCTTGGAAGCAAAACAAAGATATGAGGACCGGCTCAAGACTTTTACACAGCAGACCTAAAAGGAAACCTAACAACCCGACATTACATGATGAAAAAAAGAAAAAAAAATCCAATGAGCAAGAAAAAAAGACGACCATCTTTATTTCAATCTTTCCAAACTGTAATAAAATGTGACAAACTCAATTCAAACCCTAACAGGAAGTTTGGCAGATAGTGGTAGGCAACTACAGACCAGAAGGCAAGGCGAGGGCATGGCTCCTTTAGCGCAGCTTCACAGTAAACCACAGATAATAAGAATTTTCTTTTAAAAAAGAGAAAATGTGTGCTTATATTGAGTCGAATGAGTTACTGAACTAGAACAGAATGGTGAAATTACTGTTATTCCTGCTTTTTAAAGGAGCTCTGAGGCAGCTCTTTGGACAGAGCCGGGCGAGCGCGGCCCCAGCTTCGTCTTTATGCTATAAGCTGCCTACCTGCTGACGTAGACACATGTCAGCAGCATCAACCGTGTCCTCTAACTCTTGGCAAAAAACAAGAAAAGAAAAGAACATTTAAAGAAAATCTTATATTGAAGAAAATTGATCTTTATTGGAAAAGGTGGACGCCACGTAACTCGCCGTACCAGCTGAGAGTAAGAATCTATTTTACAGATATTCAAGTTGTGTTTTCAGATGCTTTGAGGTCTCTGCCTCATTGAACCCTAAATCCAATAAGGTGCACTGTACTGTGGAATTTTCATAAAAATGTTATTACACTGGGTGTAGAGGATTTTGGGAACACTCTGTCTTTTTATGAAATAGATTGGTCTGGTGAATTAAGGAGGAATCCATTATCCCTACTTGATTTCAGCTATTACACACACTTTAGTCACAAGGAGAGGGTATACAGGATCTCTATGCCTTGAGACCAACAAAGAAAAAAAAACCAAAACAACAACAACAGCATAAAGACAATCCTAATGTTCTACATGCTCTGTGTACATCTCAGGGCATTGGGATGTAAACTTCAAAATGTCAAATGAATTGAATATAGAAACCGGTGATGGGATAGCCTGAAATATGGAAACAGACAGAGCTTGTCTGTCTGAGGAATATGACTTGTTAAGATCCACAGGAGCTACTGATGCATGTTATGGCTTTTGCTAGACAGGTACATCCTGTCTATATAAGGATATTTTTTATTAGTTTTTACCCAGTTGGTCATGTTGGAAGGAAATGGGTTAAAAATGTCCATCTGCCGTGTGTCGGTATCACAGCGAGTGATCCCGCTTATTGTCCCCAGTCTTTCTTAATGACAGCAGATGGCTGACAGAGAAATGCGGTGAAGTGCAGAACTGTCTGGGCACTTTGTAACCCTTTATAAGAAGAAATATTTTTAGGCAATAACACAGAATTAAAAACAAAAAACAAAAACTGCACATTTCAATGATGGCAGATTTTCCTTGTTGGGCACTTCTTTTTCATTCTACACGCGTCAATAACAATACACAAGCCTACACAATGGACTGAGGGCAAATTTAAAGGCAACATCAATCAGTTTCTACTTCTGCAGGATAATATAGAAAATGAGAATAAAAATGAAAAATAGTTTGGTATGCGACAAAAAAAAGTGGTTTCAAGACACTGACCTATGAAATCAGGGTGTCACACGTCACATGGAATAACCACTGGTTGGTTGGTTGGAATCATAATAAATAAGATGGTATGTTTGGTTCGCAGCCATCCCTTCTTCATGTGAACAGTGTTTACACTCCATCATTAAAGAGGCTGTTTGCTTTCAACATAATTCAGTGGCTTCGCCAAGCAGCCGACCTTACACGCAGACAAAGAACTCAAAGATGGAAGAATAGTCTGTGCTAGAGGGGCTCTGAGGGGAAGTGAGATGAAAAACAAAGCACAACAGTAACACATTGATATGTCTTTGAGTTTCATGTCACTGCATTTGACTAGGCCTATGATCCTCTATCCAGCAGGTGCCCCTGTGTTAATCGGTTTTCTTCTCTTCAGGATCCTTCTCTCCAACGTCCTCATCCTCTTCTTCTGGGCCCTCCAGCGCCGCAGCACGTTGCCTCTCCTCCTCCTCCTCTTCCTCCTCCTCGTCAGTCAGGCCCTCTCTCTTCAGCGCATCTATGTCATCCGAACCGTCATCAGACTCAGCTGTGCAGATGCCATAGCACATCAGGCTAATTACGCCCAGCGGTAGGCCAAACAGGAAGCAGCCCAGCAGTGGAGAGCTGCGAAACACCGACTGATGTGGGAAAGAAGACAGCGAAAGATGAAAGGAAAATTAAGAACGCGAAGCACGAGGGGTGGGGGAGAGTATAGGGAGACAAATTTGTAAAAGACACTAATACAGTAACTTGAGGAAAACACTGAAATAATCCAGTGAGAAAATACAAAAGAGAAAAATATATAACCTTAGTTTTATCTTTCAGCAACCAAACACCACTTTAAACACCATTAAGTAAGTAAGTAAAGTAAGTAAACTTTATTTATTAATAAATAAATAAATACAATGTAAAAGATCAAATGTAAATAATGTAAAAATATAAAATATGTAGATCAACAAAAGGCTTGTTTGAACAGAAGAGTTTTTAACTGTTTTTTAACTGCAAATAAAAGATTGATGAATATCTACGAGGGAAGAAAGTTCACAAAATAACTTTTTGCAATAGTGGCATCCTCTTATTGTACCACACTCAAACTCTGTTAGCGCATTAGGATTACTCTTCTTCCACAAATGTTTGTAAAAGCAGACAGCATGGCCAAGAGCTCGATTTTATACCCCTGTGGCAACAGGTCGAAAAGCAACTGGATTCAGTGATTTAGAGGCGTGGCCCAATACTTGTATCCATACAGTGTACCTTAAACTTGCATTGTTTCTAACAGCTAGGAGGGGCAACTCTGGTTTCAAAAGGTCTCACAGAACAGAAGTCCATGAGGAAGTGGTCACTGTTTGTCATTCGATTTAAATATTTGAGTGAGAATTATTTCCAGAAAGGTTTCTAATTACTCGATCGCTATTTCCAGTGTTGTTTAATATATTGTGAAGTTAATATGGAAAATTAAATTATGCTGAAGTGTCTTGAATCTGCCCCAGATGGCGATAGCTGAGGTTGCAAATAGAGTCCTGGCCCTATAGAAGTCTATATAAAAAAAAATCCGTCTTGATGTCTGTGAACACTTTCAGTCACCCATTTGTGGTCATGCTGAATAAAAACTAATTTTTTGTAAATTTTGGTTCAAATCTACACGCTCATTGGCGAACGACAATTAATGGTCTCATCCATCACAGTGCTCTTGATCTATCTGTATGTCTGTCTGTCAGTCAAAACATTAATGTGCAAACAATAATATTATCTAAGAAATCTGATTTTTTCTTCCTTCACTAACTGATCATCGTTCACAGGAATAATTTTGTTTTCCTTCCTATGGGGAAAAAAAATCTGAAATCCAGCTAGCTTCTCAGCTAGATCCACGCATAACACAGACAAGAAAATGGAGAGTAAAAATGAAAATGAATACATCTGTACACAGTAATCTGAGGTCATTCGCAGAAATAACCAGCTACCGTACTAGCAAATGGTAATAAAAGGAAAGTAAAAGGGATGTCAAGTGAGTATGAGGACTGCTTAAGACAAAACAATCTGCTAACAAGCGGTAAATGTCAGGCTAAATCAATATCCAGCAAAATGTCAATTCGGTCCGATTGTCTGTCTACCACGACTAACAGCTAGTAGGAGTGATGGTTAGTTTAGGAGCTCGGGGCAAAATATAATGAAACTGCCGCATGTACTTTGACATGTGCACACATTATCAGAGCCTACAAGGGAGGAAATATGATAAATAAGACCCTAAAGCTCAGTTGTGGTCCAGCGGTCCCACGATGAGTCAGTGCTGCAGTTTCTTAAATTCACACACTGAGACTTGCTTACTTGTAACACAGCCTGTTCAGTCCAATCCCATAAAAGCATCACATTGCTCTCAACAACCAGTGTTTGTAGTAGTAAAGAGCCTGCCTTAAGCTGCGGAAAGTTAAGCAAATTCAAATCAGATCTGCAGATCAAAACACTTTTTTGCCAAATTTTTAACTTATACTATACTATTCTATTCTATCATTTACACTACATGTTGTGTAAGTTTTTAAAAAGCTGGTCATGAAACATTTCCATACACTCACGCAGGGTTTAATGTTTTAGTATTAATTCCACTTCTGTCCTGTAATTTTCAGATGCTTATAGTGTGTTAAACTATTTGTATCGCCTGCTGTGCCGCTTGTTTTGTTTTACACCAAATGACCATATTGGAGAGCGTTGGCCTTCAATCGAACATCCTTCATGTTTCTTTTACTTTCTCATTTTACAAACTCAACTAAGATGAATAAAGAAAAATCAAACACGATCACAGGCCCACCTTTATACACTAGTCTTTCTGAAGATACTGCCTGCACACACACTGCCCTGCTTATTACGGGCTCACCTCCCACCTCCCTCGGCTTTAGTGCGTGCGAGCACATTAAAGCCGAAATTATGCTTCCATGAATATGAATGTAAATCTCTGCAGACCTGCACAGAGCATGATGCTATAGGTAACTACAGGTCACAAGCTGGCTAATCTCGCTTATGAGACGAGGATGAAACGGAAATGAGCAAAAAGCTGCTGGAGGAACGTGGCACAAACCTCTGTGGAGGCTACATTTGTCGAGACTGTGCTTTCCATCTTAATTACAACCTTTTCATTTTAAATTAAACCAGCGTTAGTGACAAATTTGCACATTTATAACAACTACATTTATCCTTGAGGATCACTTAAGAGAAAAATCAAAGTAAACACGCAGAGCCAACAAGTTGCTCTCTGGTAATAATTAAGGCACCCCTCATTTCACATCCATGTTTTCCACTTTGATACAATTTATTTCTAATATTTCTTAAGCACTACAGTGTAATTAAATCAGTTTTTTTTTCTTTCAGGAGGCACATGTGAAGCACAATTTAGATGATCTTAATGTAGCAAACTGCATCAGAGAGAATCCACCTAAAAGGACACATTCGGTCCTAACTCCTGCCAGCCACTGAGCTGAGAAGAAGAGAAACACTCACGTTCCCTTCAGTCGTTGCCACAGGAAGAGGAATGGTAATTGCCGGTGCTCTGTGACGCTGGATGAGGGAAAGGATGGGCATGCTATGCTAACACAGCTGGCTATGACTCATTGGGCTTAATGCGCTTGCTTCTTCATGCTCCTGTCAGACATGAATTTAAATAGGCTCTCTAGGGGCAAGGTGATGGCTGTTGCCTATCTCCTCTATATTATATCATGTCACTGTAAGCAAAACTCGACTGGTGATACTTCCAGCTTGCTAAATTTAGGAAAGAGTCTCACATTTCATTTCTCTTACAGATGTAAGTCAGACCCTTGACACAAGATTTTTACTTTTAAGCAGCCAATAGAAGAAGTCAAATAAAGATCCTGCATAGTTGCTTTTTTAGCTCAAAGAAATACAGCTTTTGTTTTGCACTGAAACTGTTACCCATTGCTCATCTGGCTTACTTTATCACTGATTTCATTTAATAACCCGAGAGTCAAACCTGATCTGACGCACAAAGAATTAAACCTTCAATTAATATCTTGTTAAAAGACTCTCGTTTGAGCTTTAAGTCAAACCCTTTACTTCAAGCTAACATTAAAGCATGCAATTCTCATTTAGACATGCTCCACATGGCTTTAAGGACACTGTTATGGGCGGAGCAGAGTTTTAGTCATGGTTAAAGTTCAACCATGCTGAGATGTATTATTCACAGCTGTATTTACATTCCTATCACACCCTTGGTAAAATAAACACTAGTTCTCCCAAAAGAACCAACTACTTAGAGTAAAAGAAGGAGGAGAAGTTCAGCCGCCTGACCCTCTCCTCCCTCAACACTCCACCTCCATCTGCTCTGCTGTTTCCCCCCCCCCTCTCCCTACGGACTGTTTACTGCCTGCACTGCATATTCTCAGTTGTACATCCAATCTTGTCCTCTAAATGTTGTTTTTCCTCAAAGAGGAGAAGTGGAGTGCACAGGGGCATTTGTTTGACATTGTTGCAGAGCAGCTTGAACACAGAGCATTAACCCTAATTTAGCAAATGCAGTCAAGGTAAAGCATATTGTGAAACACAGCAAGAATATTATTCCATAATGGAGGCAATTTGATATTGTGCAGCACGATAATGCTGTGCTTTAATTGTAGAGGTGAAGCCTGGTATCCTTAAACATGAGAGCATCCTCTGAGTAGCATGTCGCATAGTAAAATTACCCTGAAGTAATATTAGCTTGAAAGCTAGATTGGATAATCATCTGCAATGCTCTTATTTGACAAACAGTAAGTGTTGTATGTAATGTGAGAACCCACAGAACATTGTTCCAACTGTATACAAGCCATTAGTTAATAGTTACAATTAGCTGGTGAACACAGAAAAACACACATTTCCCCATGAAGGTGGTGGAGACCAAAACAGAACCAAAGCAGGGCAAATATTGAACCTTTGGCCACTGTATGCTAAGTCAACTTTAATACAAATCTATGATACCGTCTGTCAAAATGGAGAAAATTTGTCAAAAAGTTGTTTAAATCTCAGAAATTTATTGTTATTTATTAAATAAACTGAATTACCATTGTTTATACCCAAATTTCAGCCGGTCCCTCTGAGAGGTCAGCATAATAATGAAGCATAACATTCAACCACTTAAATTAATTTTTAGGAATGCAACTATGCAACGAAATAATAATAATAATAATGATAATAATAATAATGATAATAATAATAATAATAATAATAATATAGTTTTGGAGCTTGATTCTTCATGAACGGGGCACAAAAAAGACATGATTGAATTTTAGTCATATTGTTTCTTCAGTCCTGAGGAACAGTTGATGCAGACATCCTGAATTATTTTACGCTCTTGGAAATGGTGGAAATCTTAGATGATGTTTTGTATTTCATTTCACTTTGAACTTGAGCTACATCCTGCTTAGGCAATATTCTCTGACTGAAATCTCACCAACTTACCATAATGGTGGACCTGGCATCAAAGGCAACACGTTTGATCCTCTGAATGATGCCGTCACCTCCATATGCCTGCAGGAAGACAGAGTTTAATGGACACAGATAAGCTACTACGTGTAGT
Organism: Neolamprologus brichardi; assembly: GCF_056152115.1. Classification (NCBI taxonomy): domain Eukaryota; kingdom Metazoa; phylum Chordata; class Actinopteri; order Cichliformes; family Cichlidae; genus Neolamprologus; species Neolamprologus brichardi. Next base: position 28,139,409 of record NC_142112.1, on the reverse strand, counting down.
CTATCCCAGTTCTATAGGACACGCGCAGGTTTTCATGCACTCTTCAGCTTGGCAACAACAATTTGATGCAGTTACCTGGAAACATTCCCTGAACCACAAAACAATCAATAAATCAATAAAAACTTCTCAAACAGCTACACATACTATACACAGACTGAAATATCCAGGTTTCAGTTCTCCAGTCATGTGCTTAGTACATTTCAGACATTTTAAATAATGTTTAATTAACCGCTTCCTTGCACAAAATTATCTAATGTGCCTGACTCTAGTTTGCTCACAGTGCAGCAGTTCTGCTCCATCTGAGCTCATTTATTGGCAAAAAGCACCGGGGCAGCCAATGAGTGATTTGTCCTGATGCTAATTCATCAGGATGGCCAATTAGTGAGCTCCAACTAAGCAGGACTTCTGGAAATGAGCTGAAGGTGGGCTATGAGACAATCTTTCGTGGTTTTTATACTTCCATTGAAAAAGCATTAAAGATTCACAAAACTTGATCATGCTTGGAGCAAAAAAGCTCCCTACACTCCACAAGAAAATCCTTGAAATCCACTTCTATTCTATGGTAACATTTTTTGTGGGGCAAAAACTTTATTTGGTGCATTTCTACATGAAGGACAAACGGGCCCTGAGACACCACATGGCTGACATTACGAGCCTGACGTGTAGAGGCTGAAACTGTCCGGGGCTTGGCTAAAACTGGACTGCAGAAACATGGTGGTTTCTGTTGCTGTTTATTTGGTGGGAGGGTGGTTTGTTTTGCCAGGCGAAAAATAGCCCAGACCATTCTAGGAAAAAAGGAAAAAGACCTTTGGGTGTTTGGCTTATGGTTTCATACATCTGGTGACTTTAGCGCAGAATAGAGAGAACGATGACATTTATTTTCCAGATTAGTGCGCACACTACAATATAAAGTCATGTAGTAATCTCAGTGTTTGGCTCAGAACATAGAATTATTGCAGATAATCTATTCAAAAGGGAATGCAATATGAAATCTAAACATGCAAAAGGAGATTGGAAAAATATCTCATCTGATAAAAAATATTTTTCTGAGGGGGGGGGACTTAAAATGCAAGGCAACATGCTTGATTAATGACGATTTGGTGTGATTACAACAGTACAACATAAGGCGAAGGGGAGAGAAGGCTACACCAGGCTGAATACATAAACAGAAAGCAGGAAAGGGGAGAGGAGAGGGAAGGATTTGGACCTGTGCAGAACCGTTCAGAACACTGCTGATGAATTGGACCAGCTGCTCCATGCTTTCGATCGGCTCACTGGGCAGGAAGTACTGCTCGTTGGATGTGTTGAGGATGATGACGGAGGGCACTGTCACCTCGCTGAAGAAAAAACAGGAAACACGGCTTTTAATTTTCTTAACCCCCGCACCTCAGACTGCCATTATCAAAGAGCATCATTAGATGGGAACAAATTGTAGTCTTAAAGAATAAATTGCAACACAGAGAATACAATAGTGAGATAAACAAACCCTTTGTACTGTGAGCAACCCAACTTTTCCCATGGGTTTTCTTTCAAACAGAGAATTTTTCTTTCCCAAGGAAAAAGGCGATGATGCAGTGTGGCCCATTTCAGAGTGGCATTTCTTCCATCTTTTATGCAAAGAGTGTGCAACTCAGGGGTTTTATGGGTCTGTGCCGGTCACAGTTAAAGAGACCTTTACAAACTAAAACTGACAAGTGAAGCCCAGGGAGTCCAGAGGAAGGCAGCTCTGCATCCACACAGAGACACGTACAAAACATATACTAACTACTCCAGTGATCTTACAGGCTTTGTTTTAACAGAAAACACAGAAACAGAGACACACAGTGTTTACTGCCAAGCCAACTCATTTCGACAAATCAGCAGAGGAATTACAAAACTCAGTGAGATAGGGAAAAAGGTCATACAAACAACCGATCCCTCTTCCACATGTCTCGCACAACACCAAAGCCTAGCTTAGATAAGGTATCCTAATGCTTAGATACACACATGCACACAGGCACACAAACAGTCCATCACGGCGCTGCCACCTTACATCCCCGCGGTGTTACTCAACCCAGCAACAAATTGCACACACACGCACGCATATCCATCACTGTCCCAATCCACCACCCAGCTGAGATCAGGAGTGCAAACATACACGCCCGTGCAGTAGAGTCATCAGTGCCTCACTACTCTGTCCAGCTGAGTTCTGCAATCTCTCTCACACACACACAACCACACACACATTATGAATGGGTATTTCCATCTGACATCCAGCCTACTCCAACAGATGGCACCCATTTAAAATAAATATGGATTAGACTAGGTGCCTCAGTTAGTGGGACTACTGGGGGTTCACCACCATAATTAAGGGTCATATATTCTACCATTTGCACACATTCTTCTTCTACTGCAAAAAATGGTTTCTATACAATTAGGGCCAGTGGTTTTGTTGTTTTTCTTTTATGTACCATCCTACAAGATCTGTACAAACTGCTAAAGGAATTAAAGTAATAGTGAGCTCATTTCTAGTCTAGCCAAAATTCACTATTCAAGTAATAACTCGGGATTTGGGGGAATTTGCATATTAGATAGAAAGTTAGAGGATAAGATACCATTGCATGTCTTTGGATTCACTATGGAGCTGGAGCTGAGGAACTATTGGTATTCATTAGAACTAGAAGCACAGACTACATGTAGGGATGGGTAGATATGCCCGGTGGGAGGTCTTGCAGCAAGCTATCAAATACGGTGCATTTCTCGGCTTTTAAAAAAAACGCTATGCGTCACCAGGTGTTTCATCAGATTCGAGGTGTTACCTCCTTTGCACAGTATCACCTTAAAGCACTTGTTGCAGGCTGCTGAGTTTGCATCTTTTGCTGTGAAGTATAGCCAGACTTTGACCGCTTCGCCTTGGGCAATTTTAATCTGTAGCTCTGCTCTAAAAGAGCATACGTACCTGGGCCCGCCTACAATCCTTGGAAAGGTAAAATGATTGGCTAGAATCCAAAGTGTATGACATCTCAAGAAAAAAAGCACCGAAATAAAGCACCGAAATGTGCGCTGCTTTTCGGTCTGGTTACTACCGTTTATGTCAGAACCGGTGCCATAATGGCACTGGATACCGGTACCCATCCCTAACTACATGAGAGTCCCATCTTGAAGACTTGAGCCAAGCTTTTTGTTCGTCAGTGTATTGGAGCCACCCTACAGGCAGTCTGCTAACAACCAAAGCAATCACAAGGAGGTTTTTGGTACCTCTTTACGACTGCCAGCAACTATTCGTCATTCCACCTTTCTCTGGAGGCTGGTCAGTGCTGGGGGGTGACTGACCAGTCTCGATGCCTGCCTGATTAAAGCTTTAGCAATCAATTAAACAATGACTTCTACCTCCAACAACCACTAACGAACACAGTTGTCTAATACTGATTTCTCAGAAGATGTTCTTTATATTCTGAACAGGGTTGTTGTTCATTAAAAATTCAACAAATGAATTTTAACAAACTAGTTATTAATTTACTGTGAAGACACCAAAGATTTCACAACTGTCTGCTCAGCTTTAGCATGTACTCGCCTACATGTGGTGCAGCTCAAGCTGCTCTGCTGGGCACAATATGATTACACAATTTCTAAATTATGCAATTTTCGGCATGTCTTATGCTTTCCCATTGACCTTTTGTGCACATTGGACAACATATATATTAATACATTTTTGAAATATTGACTTTAATGCACTGATGTTTGTTGGTGTTAAAAAATGAAAATAGAAGTCAACAAATTGTGCACAAATTATGTGCAGTTTACACATTTGAGGGCTTTATGTTATTTTATTTAGTTTTTTTTTTTTTAAACAGGACTCATTAGCAACAGTTCATCAGTTCATTTTTCTCAAAGTTTCCTTTTCGCTTTGTTACCAGAAGCATTTTCTGAGCATTAATTATTGTAAGAAGGCCTAATTACTAATCCCAACTGTAAACTATGATAATCATTATCACAGTATGTCCAGAATATACATTTAGGATGTGTGCCAACATAAAATCTGGATAAATAGCAATTTAAAGTTATCAGAAAATTATGTTTGCTGACATCAGGAGGTCGTTCATTCGGATGTCCAACTGGAGAAATGCCTTTTGTAATCATTCCCATTCCGATTACAAGTCCTCCCTCGATATTGCCAGTTTTCAGTCAGCTCACATCTTTTCACGTTTTTCACAGCCTACAATGCATCCCATATAAGGGGTTAGAGATAATCCTACATTTAAACAGAAACAAAGACAACCTCAGACTTTGAGTGGTTCTCATCTGGTATGTGTGTATTCCTGAGTGTGTTTGTGTGCCCCTGGTGAAAGCAGAAGCAGCCTTACGCCAGACAGACTGCTGCCAGAACACAGTAATCGCTGTGATGACAGAAAGAGGAATAAAAAGCCATCAGATTTATTTCCATGGCCCTCCTAAGGGAAAGGATTAGTGGACATTGACAGGCCAGGATTTTATTCCTCAAAGGAGGGCAATTAATCCTGCGCTACAGCAGCTAAATTCAGTCCCCTAAAACCCAGGGAAAATACATATTGTATGTGCTCATACAAAATTAGGAAGGCTAATCACCTCTTTTATCCTTAAATATAAACACCGCCTATTTTCAACTGTGCACCAGAAGCCTGCTGGTTCAATGTAGTTATATTTCAAGCCATAACTTCTACTGTACTCAGTGACACACTGACTAAATTACACAGGACTTGGGACACCATGTCTGCTATAATCTTGCTCATACAAACAATAACATGCTCAAATTAAAATAACATCCTGCCGCGGTCGTTTTACGCATGCAGATTCTCACACAAAATTATACAGACAAACATAATTAGATGCTGTACGTTAGTAGACACAAAACAGACATGCCGACTGCGACGGCCATGCTGGTCGTAGTGGGGTTCTGCCTAATTAAAAGGAAGGGATGTCAGTTTCAAGGCCTCCCTAAGCATGACACCCTAACAGCCAGCCTCAGCCTGGGCACAAAGCTGCTGCAGCAAAGGGTCTAACTGCATCATTAGCGTTGCTCTTTGGCAAGCTATTGGAAAAATACCCGACCGCTATAGATTTAATCCACGCACAGCCCGCTATCCCTAAACTCCTCACATATTCATCTCAATAGGCTGCCCTTTCACAACCAGATTTACATGAGCTTGTGGATCTCTGTGCTTTTCCTGGGTGTATGCTGGATGTTGAGGGGGGAAAGGGGGGTTTAAAGTTTCCAAGAGCACTAAAAAAGAAATGACAGTCTGTGTAATTGACTTCTCCACAAGAGAGCATCTTTAATGGCAGAGGCTGGCATTACAAGTCAGTGCAGACCTGGATAAGTAGCTGACAGAAGGTAACATGAGGCTGAGAACGAGGAGGATGACACGAGAAGAGAGAGGGGGGCTGAATGTGAGACACTTACCCCATAATGAGGCTGTTAATGTAGTCATTCCCGTCCATGTGGCCAAACTGGAAGTCTCTGGAGGTGCAAGAGAAATCAGTGGCATGAGAAAGCGAAACATTGCATCCAAAAAAAGCTGAGTGAAATGAACTCTTTTTCCTGTCTCGGTGGACTGCATGACACTAGCACAAACTGGGACACAAACTTCAACGCACAATAGTACACAGCTATGAAAACTTGGTGAATGAAATTACATGTTCTTGCTATTGGAAACTGGAGAACGCGTTAACAGAGGGGGGGGGGGAATATCCCCAAAGCTCCATTCTGTGCCATCTCCTGTTTCTCCTCATCTTTCTAGCACAGAAAAGACTCAGGTGATTTATCTAAACGATAAGGTAGGAGGAGGAATTCAATTTGTATCTCATTGTGCTGCACAATGTCTGAGCAAAGTGTATTGTGGGCAGACTAGGAAAGGGGGTTGCACAAGTCCAGGAAAACTAGGAACTTTCTCTGAATGACTGATTGTGGAGGCCTCTAGATATATATTATATTCATTCTGAATCACAGCAACATCTAGGGCATTGGTCCCCTGGGTGCTAAACAATACCGCTTGTGCTTGACATGATTATGAAGAAACTGAACTGTATAATATAGCCACTGGATGCGATATAAAAATCAGTCTGGGTTACTGATAATCTTGCTGACAATAGTGGGCCTGACTGGGAATAAAGCTCATCAAAAAGTCAGCTTATAACTTCAATGCTATAAGACACAGATCAGACACTGTTGGAAATGATCCAGATCTCAAAGACTGGCAAAACAACCACTGAGATACGAGACTGAGGCACAGAAAATAGGAGGCGTAAATTAAATTCCATTCCAGTTTTACTTTGCTATTATTAGTACTTTTCAGATCCGATAAATTAAACATTTACAAGTCTCTTCACCATGTATGTATATCTTTCCACTGACTCTCCTGGCTGGAGGAATCATGGAGCAGACTGGCCAAAATAGTGAGTAACGTACCGAGAACCTTGTATATGTGAGAGTAGAACAAACTGAAGGTAAGTGTGTCCAAACTGTTTGCGTTTTTATAAAATATTCCCTTTGTGGCAAGGTTTTCTAATAAACTTTTTTTTAAAATCCTGGTTGTCTATACTGACTTTATCTGCAGTTCTCACTGAGTATTTTTAAAAGTCAGAGCACAACCAAAAAAAAGCCAAAAAGAGCCAAATCCCAGAGGGTGTTTTTATGCTAGATAATGAGTAATCATAAAATAATCTTGTGGCCCCGTCATCTCATGGCACTTCTTAGAAATGTTTTAAAAACAAAATGTTTCTGTGGGCTGAAATTAAAAGATGGGACAAGCAGTCAGGGTTAAAAAACAAAAAAACAAAACAAACAACAGTGAATTCATTCTGGATCAGAAGCTCCACCCACCTTCAAAATGTTCTGGTTGTTTGAGCAGCCAATCAGAAGACAGCTGGCTTTAAAGGAAAGGGGGAAGGGAGCTCAAACAGCTTGTTGCAGAGGGTGGATGAACTGAGGTGCTGCACCAACACCCAGTGCAAGGTCAACAAGGATTATTTTCAACTGTCACCATGAAGCGTATGTGCAAGTTCAAGAAGGAAGATCGGTAGTCACTCAGCCGCCTGCTTTCCCGGGTACTCGGCTGCTAGTCTATTCCTTTACATCACTTCCACTTTCTCACGCTGTCAAACTTAATGCTGACATCATCGAGGCTGTCCAATCATCTTTTTGCCTGCATTCTGCGCACTTTAAATCTCTGTGCTTTTATGTCTTTCTGCCTTTTGTACAACCCACCTCCTCCCCATCTCCACCTTACCCTACACCATCTTCATCTTCACCACTACCAGCTTCTAGACTTCAAGGGGTCCTTCATTCCTATCATAGTCTAATTGCCAAACAGTCTGACTCAATTCTGTATCTCAATAAAATCATGTTCATTTCTTCCAACTGATTCCTACTTATTGAACAGAATAGTTCGCCTAACAAGCACAAGACCCCATTTCGACTGAGAAAAGAGAAACAAATCCCTTGGAGGTTGTGTCAGGAAGGACATCCCGCATAAAAATGTGCCAAATCAAACATGCAGTGCTGCCCGCTGTGGCGACCCCTTAAGAATAAGGGAGCAGCTGAAAGAAGCCACACAAATCAACTCTAGTAGAATGAAATAATAAAAATACAGGCTGCAAATGAGCATAACAGGGTCATAACAGGGTCACTTTTAATACATTCTATTGTGATTATACTAAATGTGTATGAGTAAATGTGTTCATCTGTCATTACATTCTCAGTTCAGATGAGTGTTTAAGAGGTAGGATGAACTGCTGTTTACTATGGTCTTTATTTTTAATTCATAATACTTGCATTAATTTTGCCTATTTACACCAACTATTCATAAGTACTAACCTGGATGTGTTTCTGCTCTCCTAGTGAATTAAAGAGCAATGCTTTCTTCCGTTTTAGTTTCTTCTGCAGCTAAATTCTGCTCTGCGCTTTCTAGTAAATAACTTGTGCTACGTCGCTGTGGTTTGTGACAGTTTTGAAAAAGAGCTCGATCAAAAAAGGGAGAGTGAATAAGATTAGCAGAGTCATCGGCCATGGACCAAAAACAATGAGCTAAAAAAAAATTTAAAAAAAAAAAGTCAAAAGAGTGACATTTCAGAGTTGGTCATTTTCACATTATTTTTAACAGCAGGGTTTCCTGAAATGTTACAAAAGTTTCCTTTAAAAAAAAAAGAAAAAAAAAAAAGGAGCGCACAGAGTTGTTTTTGGATAAAAGTCTCCAGTTGAGGCAGACTTTGTGACATTGCTTGTCATCTTGTCATGAGTGCTGTAAAATATAAAGGCATACACAATGACTGGTGTAGAGTGACAACCCAGCCTACACGCCCATCAAAGTGACAAAAATCAAACACAAACGTGGGCACGAGTCCTCCACTGCCCCACACCAACATTTCTGGAAATGCTATAAACTGAAGGTGAGCTAATACTACATCAAACGGCATCAACTCATTCAAATGTCAGTCACCCCCTATGCTCTGTTGACTCTGTATGCTGGCTCCACCCACTAACAGGGGCAACACTCGGCAGCTTGTAATTACAAGTACCGTTTAGGTGTATCTGAACGCCGCAGGCAGCTCTGATCTCAGTAGGGATCTCAGACTCTGAAGCCTTCAAAAACAGCGCTGAGTAGTGTGGCACACAGTAGTATAACAGATGATAGGGATCTGTGTAATTCAATCAGTCTTAATGGGCATGCCTGCAGAGTGAGAAGCACTTTTATCATTACGGGTTGAGACACACCTCTTCATTCAAAAGCAGAAATGTATCTGATGAAGCAACGCGGTCAATGACAGGACACAGCGAGGAACTAAAGCACTGCATCATTATGCAAATGTTTTTTTTTTTATTAATCTTTTGTGGTAATCCACCTGGTGACTGACTCCCTGCTGACAGTGATCAGAAATGAGGATCACATAAAGAACAGCAACCTTTGAGCTCATTTTACCTGAAGCCACTTCAGCAAAAGCCCCCGTTTGCTTCCACCTGGGTGCTGTAGGGGGAAGGATGACCTGCCGACTATAGCGCACTTGAGCAAAAATAACAATAGTGGCAGTGTGAAATTATGCATTCAAGTGTTTTTTTTTATCCTTTCATTTGCCTTGTTACGCTGGCTCCTCTCCTGTAAAAGAACAGGTCGAGCAGCGCAGCGCGTAACATAAATACCCCATCTCTAGTTGTTATCGCACAATTGGAGCCAGAGAAAACAGAAAATTATGCATTAATACAAGCCGAGTTGTGTTTCTGAGTGACAGCTGAAAAGAACACCTATATTTGGAATCTGACATTTTGCATAATTACGTTCTTACTGAACCTCAACAAAAACAGACGTGCCCTGACAAAGATATAACTTGCTTGTGAGTAGACAGGCAGCGTTCCCCAGCGAGCGCACCATCCTAGAATAAATGTATAAATTGGATCTCCGTCTTTGACCTCATCATTTACCCGTGCCTTACCTGTTAAAGTGTTCCCGGTATTCCTTTGCCACCCTCTGCATCAAGGTCTTTAATCTAAAAGCAAATTAGAAGACAGAGAAATACCACACGAGTTGGAGTCTAACCTTTTTTTAGCTGTTGGCTGCAATTTGTGGGCAGATGCAAACAATAATGGTCTTATCTGTATTTGAAAGCCATGCACTTAAGCTCAATTATTGTGGTGAGAGTGGGAGTAATTTATAAGAGTCATGCTTTTTAATTTCAGTGTTCTTTTGTACCTGCCACTCTCCTCTGTGGGGTCCTTCTCATCGATGATTGCAATTGCCACCAGTTTGCCTGAGGTGGCAGACAAGGATTACAAATCACAGTCAGACACACAAAAAGGACGGTGAAAAGACAATGGTGAGAGGGTAAGAGGTTCTGGAGGAGATCTATCACCTCTCAATAGGGGAAGAAGAAAGGAAGGGACACGGCGAGCACTTTGCTCATTCATCACTCAAACATTAAGCTAGCTTAGGCTTTCTGCTCGGCTGAATAGGAAACAAGTGGTCACTTTGTGGTGGGAGAGCTATTTCAGTGCCATTCAAAACCCAAACCCACAACAAATAGATCTGCTTAAAAAGCACAACAAAAAACTGTTACACAACTTTAAAGGTTTGTTACTCGGCCTGATATGCTTTGATGCTACACATCCCTTGCTGCTTGGGTGAGAGTGCCAGCCTGCCCCCTGGTGGTCACTCATGTTGATTAGATGCCAAGAATGAGGTTATATAAAGAAAGTGGCCAGCTTTGCATCAGGAGAAGGAATAATATTTAACATGTATATTCAGTGAAATTATACTGTATAAATAACTTTGATTGCGGATTTTCTGTAACTGCTGGTGAAAACAGAAAATCAGAAGGGAAAAAATGTTAATTAATGGTTCAGTTGGTGTTTTTATTCTTCGTGGGAATACAACCTGTGGAAATGTGTATAATTAACTCTGTGCTGTGTTTGAGCATGAGCATAGCAGCATCATTCATCTGTGTATTTCCAGGAAGATTAGATGGATTCTGCACAACTCAAGTTGGAAAAGGACAAATTAAGTTTTACAATAAAATTGCACTACCATGCGAGTATTATTTAGACATTTATAGAGTATTTTTAACAATGTAGCCAATTTAATAATAATTTACTATGGCAAATAAAGCCACTCAAGTGCAGCAGTGTTCAAACCTCTTTGTTTTTCAATCCTCTACATGTGGCAATTTCACTAGTTACATATGCTGATAAGCATCATAGGCTTCTTATTTTCTATGAAGGTGACAACAAGGTGTAGTAAGTGCAATTATAAAAGTGAGTGCATTCAAGTGATTAATGAGGGATTTCTTCACATATATATTAAGTCTGCAGATTTAAAAGGAAAACAGTTGATAAATTGACTTTTTGTTCAGAAGCCTTGCGGCTCTTTCCAGAGGATCGGATGTCAAACATCAGATTATCCGAAAGGGTCTGTGGGGTTAATTAAAGAGCTAAAATGACTAATTCTATGTGAAAGGTGGGTTTTTCACAACCTGGCAACTTAAAAAAGCTGACATTGTGACCTACTCATAATTGATCCAGAATGCATTAAACAGATCTAATATTAATAAACTTATTAGTGAAAACTTACAACCGGCGCACCCATCGAACATTATATTTACCGTGTTTGCACTGTGTCGTTATTTATTCAACCGCTTTTTGAAACCACTGATGTTTCTCAGCCTGCTACCCTCTGGCATCAAAGCCCCTCGTTCTGTGAATTTAGTTGTAATTTTTGACCCACAGATGAAATGAAGCTGTATTTTCTACAGCTTCGACATCCAATACCTCCAAGCTCTGTGATCATAGGGTTGTTATTATATCTTTTAAACAATCTCCAAGCAAAAAGATCAAAGCATAGAAAAGATATTTTTCATGGCTTACATGTAGACAGCATTTCTGAATCCCTTACTGCTCATTCACCTCATGTAAGGCTCAAGTCCTTTAAATTCCAAGATTTAAATTAAATTCCAGAATTCACAAGTTCTAAAATGTCCTATTACATTTCTATCAGGTTTCTATTCATGTTTGACCTGCAGAAGTTGTTTATTCACTAGTTCACTGCTTCAATCCAATAACGTGTGAAGCAAGTTGGATTCTAATGGGTTAAATTAGAAGATTTGCAAATTAACCGCACTATGAAAGCGCTTGCTTACTATTTATCTATCCCCAAAGAAAAACCTTCAATGTTTCTTTACACCGCAAAGAAATCCAAACTGCTGCCTTTTAATTTCAAAATCCATTTGTTGTATGTCTTTTTGCTTTCAGTATGCTACCAATATAGGTCTCATGTGCTCTAAATCTTAGCCCATAAATTACAGTTTCAAACTTTTCAATGGTTTGGTCACACTGGGACTGTCGCGGGTACCAAGTTCTGTGTCAGTGTGACTTACGATGTGTTGGAGCAGGGATTTTACAGCATGAAATGTCACTCCTACAACTCCGCTGAGCCCAAGAGCGTGAAATCTGATGCTTTGTTGAAAAGGCTTCAAAGACAAGGCTGGCAAATTCACAGATACACATCAAACTTAACAATGTAGCCTTTAATCAGTCACAGTGTTTATCCAATTAAGATGCTATGGAGACCGTGTTATATGCAGAACTATTAAAACTAACTGGAAAGTCTACTATATGGATGGGCCAGAAACTAAAACTGCACACAGTAACACATTTAAGCAACATTCAACTGTTGAGCATCACTGATCTCAGCAACATCAGCATAAAGGAGGAAAACACTGTATCTAATATTAGAAAGCACAGCTTTCTCTGCACAGACCATCAATTTACTGCCGTTTAAGAGGCAGTTTGTATTTCACTCTTGAGCTTAAATTTCCTTTTAGAGGAGAAGTGTATGTACATTTAAACAAGCAGAACATGGGCTATATCTGGAGGGAAGGGATACCTTAGCCCTGAATATTTTTACTGGATTTTTTTAAAAACAGCAGCTCTATGTTGTTTGATTCTTAAATATAAAGTTGTTAAGTGGAAGACATGTTTAGAGACGCTAAAATATTAAGGGCTTTTACAATGTAATAAAACGAGGCAGGCAGTCTGAGCAAAGCCATGTATAAAGTGCTGATGCAGTTCAAATGATATAAGCTGGTATTCAATCTGTAATCACTTTGGTTCCACAGTCATAAAGATTAAAAAGGACACACACATAAAAAAACACATTAAAAGTCCCACATCTTACGCTCACAATTAACAAAATAGAGCCCTTTAAAAAACAGCCATTCTGCAGAAAATTGATCTGTATCTATTCTGATAATAAAGCAAAGACATAAAATGTCCCAGTGCTGGGTTTTTAAAAGTGATCATTGGCTGCATGTCTTGTTTTCCATGAAATGAAACTGAATGTTTTGAGGTTTTCTGTTCATTCTTCTATTTCTCAGTGAAATTTCACACAGCAATTAATCTACTAACCAAAAAAACAAATGAAACTGGACCCAGAAAGTCACAATTCCATATATTTTGAAGCAGGATATTACAGTACTGTGCAAAAGGCTTGAGCCACCTATCATTTTTGTAAACTTTGCTTCTAAGGAGCCAGACTTTCTCCAAACCAGTTTTAAAGTCCTCTCATGCAATAGTTCTTCAGCTTTTCTGAAACTCTTTCAGTTTCTTTTTTTGACACTTGGTGTTTTTTTCTCATGTACAGTCCAGTTCTTGTACCTGACCATTATTCAGAGGAATGATTTTGTTTGTTAAGCTCAAAGCCCTAACATATAAATAATTCAGGCATAAAAAGGGCACCTAACTCAAGGGTCTACATATGACAGTTAACTTGGCAGGGAATTTTAACTGTATTTTCATTATCTTCACAGGTTTCAATAGATCACTGCATCTATTTCTCATTTTCTTAGCAAAATCTAAAGAAATTAGGGGTGGCTCAAGCCTTTTGGACAGTATTCTATTATAAACCCCAACTAGGAAAGTGAAAACAATGTGCAAAGGAAAATGAAATTCGGGAATAAATACGTTATATATTGAAAAAGAGCATACGCCACCTGTTTCCCCCAGCTCATACAACGTAAAGCCATCAATCTGAAGGTATCCTTGGAAGCGCTCCTTGTTCACCCACAATGATAAGCTACTGTCCTCGTACTCTGCAACACAGACAGGTAAAATCTTTCAGAAACAGAAGCACAGAGCTCATCAACATTCAGCCCACAGACTGCCTATAATAAAAAGGGAAAGCAGAAGAGTGTATTGATGGCTGGAATGTAAGAAGATCAGCGTTTGCCACCTGTATGCATTCTTGGGGAACAAAGAGCAAGACAGAAGCTGAGCAGTCATAGACATAGGTCAGATAAACAATGACCAGAAACTGTTTTGACAGCCAGCTGCCTCTGGCTTAACAGTCAGGCAGGGTATTCAAGATCTGAAGCAGCACAATGATCTATGACTCAGAGCGAACAGATTGGCAATCGATGGAGATGTAAACAATCAAACGCAACAGATGGCCAAGTCATAAATCAAATAACAGTTTGTTTAGCCTTGACTGTTCACAGTCACATTTCCAGATTAATTACTATTTATCAAATATGGCTGTCAAGAACATTAAGAGAAAAATACTGTAATTTTCATTCACAATTGATGCCTTTTCCCCCCAAAATGCTGGCTAACCTGACCTAATTTTCACAGCTAAGGAAAGAAAAACATCACATTTGGTTTGTAAATGATTCTGCAATCATACATTTATTTTTAACACATCTGGAGCAAATGTATAATTCAACAGATGCAACAAGAGAAGACAAAAAAATCCTATCAAGTGCACCATATAAATAAAAAAAATAAACAAAGACAGAAAAAAAAAAAAATTACTTCCTGAATGCGAGCCACATGTTGTTGCTCCTCTAACATCTGGAGGCAACACGCAAACAGGAAGCAGAGACTGTCCCTGGAGGGTATAAATAGGGTGTAACGAAGCTGCTTAAACAACACCGTTTTCTCCAGCTGAGAGGCTACAGGACGCTCATAATTGATGTCAAATGTAGCCGGGACCTTATTATGACACGTTAATAAGTTACTGTGACCTTTCGCTACCATCATAGTAATTACAAGAACACTGATGACTTTTAACATGATTCTCATCCTGCAGGGCTCCAAGTAAGCTGGAAGCATAATACTAAACATGACAAGCTAAAACCTGGAACACACTTTTAAACCCCCCCAAGGTCGTAGCTTACAGTAGTATTAGAAACTATTCCTCAGTGATTATACTGTGCAAAGTGAGCGGAGCCTCGCTGTTAAGACTGCTGAGTCAGTGGATAGGGCAGACATTCCAGAGAGTTCTTTCCACAGATGTTCTGGCTTTACAGACAGCATGCAGCTTCCCAACTTTTCCCCAGAAGCGAAAGAACGCTCGGAGGCCCCATACTGGGGTTGTACAGCCTGATCCACCTCTACACTGACTGAACCTGCTTCACCTTGAAACAAATTAGAGCTGCTTTCTTCCCGGGCGCCACCCTCACAATCTCCATACAGCCCTACAGGAGCCCTTCAGCCCAGAGTTCACACAGTGGGAGGCGAGAAAGAAAGATGAGGGGGAATATAAACAGACAGTGGGTGGAGTGAGGATGATCCAGTGTCAGAGTTTGGAGCAGAGGGAGGAGGCAGCTCTGACACATTTCAAGGATGAAGGTTAATGGCACAGAAGACCTCCAAGACAATGCAAAAAGTGTAGAAACAGAACCACAGGGGGAAACGCATAGAGAGGGGAGGAAGCTGCTTCATCAAAGATAACTCAGACAGCGTACAATCCAGGAGACTGACGTGTTGAAATGTGACACAAAGCTCGGTGTAATGATGAGAAAGCATGGGTAATTTGCTATTATAAAAAAGAATACATAAGGTTTAACAAAGAAGATGCTTTGGCTCGACTGCTAAAAGGAAATGCAGGTTCGTAGCTAGCAGGTTTGTAGCTAGCAGCTCATATTCATGTAAGGCAATGCTTGAGCAATCAAATCAAACAAAGCTATATCGGTTATAGTTAGTTATATTAATTATAGTGAAGAAGAAGCCACTGTTGGTGACAAATGCCACATAAATACAGAAATATAGAAAAGTGGACAAGAGCCATGTAGTAAGTAGACTTACTACTAAAGTAAATTCACTGAAGTAATTCACTGTATTCCCACTGTGCAACTGCAGAATGTGGAACCCCGACTTACAAATACCCCGATTAACGAAAAATTCAAGTTATGAAGGCACTTAACGGCAATATTTCTGCCCGTGTTACGGCAAAATGCCCGCGTAACGAAATCCGCTGGCTCTGATTGGCTGAGCCCAGAATGCCTACAATGCCCACAATGCCTTCCGAATCATGTGACAACCCCCTTGGCTTTTGTACCAGCTCTGCGCTGTTCCACTTAAACGCGTTGTTGCAGTTAGCAACAACAAGTTAGCCTATAGCCTATCGTTCACTCAAAAGGCGCGATGGGTGCTTCGACTTACGAAAATTTTTGACTTACGAAAGACCCTCGGGGACGAATTAATTTCGTAAGTCGGTTCCACTCTACATTATATACTTATAGCTCAGCAATAAATTAGTAATTAAACATCACACCAGCAGCTGGAACAATAATTTGATCATTTTGACCTAATAATTTGACAATAATTAAACATTTGACTTATGTTAATCATGTCTAAATACTTTTGTCCACTTTCCAAAACAATTATCCAAAATAAGATCGTAAAATCCACGGTCACAGTTTATATGCAGCATCTCTGCCTTTTTTGCACTTCATACCCCATCTCCCACCACCATTCCTCTGTGCAAACAAAGTAAAAACAACAACCAGTTATTAGGCTTTCCATCAATGACATTCACGCTGACCTTGCCAACACTGCAGATTGCAATAACCAGTGAAATGAAGGCTGACCGTGTGCGCTGTACCAAAATGTCATCATTGTGTTATCACCTGTTTAAGTGTGATCTTTTCCGTCATCACATTCACAAACTGTTAATCATCCTGTCATTTACATGATCCCAATAAACATATGCAAACACATTCGGCCTCACAGCTGGCAGCATTATGAATGTTTCCATACAAGGAGTGGAAAGGCCAAACCATTAACCACTGAGTCAGATTAACAGGAAGCCTTATGTGGAGCTCTGAGCATTAGGAGGACTCAAAGACCCAAAAACGTGTCTGAAGACTGTTGGCAAGTGAAACAGTTACAAATGCCGTACTGTGCATGCTGACATATATGCTAATTATATTTTTCTGCTTTCTTACATGTTGCCCAGTAGCTTTCAATGCAGCTACACAATGATCAAAACCACTTGGCCTTTGAAGCACAACAGTAGAGCAGACCTGTATAACTGTATGAAACAGAGGATTTGGGTAATTAAATATGTATGAGCTTCTGTGTTCTACTATATCTTAACAGTGCTCTTCAAAAGGGATGCCGCTATTTGTGATGCGCACTAAAGCAATCAAAGCTAAACAATAACATGTCAAATATCATTTTACACAAAGCGAGAGCTTGTGTTTGGACAGTGTGGTGGTTGTGCTCAGTGGGACCCGTTCTTTAAAAACAAGAGTGCACAGCAAGAACAGCAAGTGTGCAGTGAATTTAATGAGTACTTTGAATCTGCGTATTCGGAAAATACATATGAAAGCAAATAGTTGGCGGCGGGGGGGGGCATGATCAAAGTCGTTAGAATATCTTGGCAGCTGTCGGCCTCTAAAGCTAGAAGATAAACAACAATGCAGCAAAAAAAGAACGTGTCAGTTTCACAGTATAATACTCACACGCTTGACTAAACGTCACAGCCTGCCATAAAACAGTGTCACTAGGTGCCTATGCAAATGGGCTCACAAGTTTAGCCATATAAAATTTTCTGACTGAACACCATGCAAAGTGAGGGCAACAGCAAACCATATGAGGTGTGGTTGACTCATTTATTCCTTCATCCAACATTTAGCCAGCAGACCTTCAGGGAGACTAGAAACATACTACAGCAGATGGTCAGAAAGCCGAGGCTGAAGGCTAAAAGTCTTTAAAAAAGCGAGGCAAACCACTTTCTTAAATTTCTCTTTTGCTATCACTTGAGGTAAGTGTCTAATGCTTAATGACTCAGTTTCTGTGCTAATATACTAAATAATAAAAAACATTTCTTCTGCAGTTTCCGAACGATTGAAAAGGACAAAGAAAGGAAGGACACAACCATGTCATTTTGCCATGCTGCTCCTCTCCTCAGTCCTTGACAAGTTTAACACACCGTCACCATGGCAATGCTACAGATTCATCACATCCTCCGTATCAGGGTCCTAGAGGACTCTGCAGAGTGTGGAGTTTTTGTGGTTAACATCTACTGTGGAGAGCCTCTTCTGCTGAGATTCTGGTGCGTGAAGCCCGCCTTCCGAAATGGTCAGGTGGAGCAGATGGATGCAAACGCGCAGACCGCAACGCAGATGGATTTTGTTCTCCGGGTCACACACCGTGCGCCTGACCTCCCTAACAGCCACTACTGGGGTCCGTTTGTGTTGTCGCTGTGCCTCGACGCTCTTCGCTTCCGGTTCCGCCTGCCAACTCAGGCCCAAAGCGGCAGAGAAATACAAGAGATCATGGAGGAATGCGGTGAACTCATGTTACTGCGCTGAAAGCTTTCAATTCTGACCCGAAAAAGCAGATCCTCTAAACCTTTTACGCATCGCAAATGTGATTTTTTTTTTTTGTCTGCTTTGACTCGATGGCTGATGCAGTGATTCACCTCTTGGCTTTGACTGTATACACACTACCAGCTCTGCGCTCTTCTTTGGTCGAATCTGCGGTCTCGCACGCCCACTCAAGCCAGTTCATCCACCCTGGCCTGCTATGTATGTCCGCCCAGAGACAAACCGCCACAACATCACTGGCCTAACCACACACAATAGTGGGCAGAGCCTGGGGTGCTTTATGATGGGCCAGGCACACCATAACTCAGTGTGGTGAGGATGAAAGAGCAGCGGCAGGAACGGGAAAACTACATGAAGACAGCTCTGGTTACAAAGTTTATGTGAGAGGCGAGAAGGAGGAGGGAATAGCAGGCGGGAGCAGGAGACAGCATGGTACCCTACTGCCCTCTAGTTAAGCTATTAAACTAAACCAATTGAAAAAAAACAAACAAGACAACAGTAGTGGACAAAGCCTAAAACAAATAAAATACTTACCATCATAGGTAAAGTAGCCTCCATCTTTAAAGACTACGACAGCAGGAAGCTCTGGCAAAGATACTGACTGTTGAAAACACAAAAACACCACTTTAGACAAAGATCCATAAATCATATAAAATATGTGAAAAACTCTTTGTACTGGGAAAAAAACAAACAAACATCAGCGCTTGTAACGTGTGCAATCCCAGGGCAAGAGACATGCTCAAAGAACCTAAATACATTATTTCAAACTAGGAAAATATAACTGCATGTGTCATTCCCAAGTGCAATAATGACATGTTTGTGAGTGTATCTTTGTGAAATTAATTTCATACTTTCTAAAGACAAAAGATGATTGCCTATTCAAAGCAATACCTCTGGCAAGGCTTCCTCTGAAGCAGAGAAGAAATAAGTATAGACGATGAGCTCAGAGGCAGCGTCGTTGTACTTCTCCTGCAATAGCAAAAAAAGAAGGGGAAAAAAAGGCTTTCGGTATTCAAAGATTGTAAATTATCACATTATGCCTGGTATTGCATAGAATTGAATTCTTTCTTATATTATGTCAATGCTGCAGCATAGCATTGCCCCTATGATACAGACTTTTGTGTGGTTGCTAAAGAATAAAAGAATGAAAGTGTATTGATGTATGTTGCTTACTTTGAGAGGAGAATCCCCACCAACATACACAAAAAGCACATCGTGCCGTTTCATCATGTGCTCAAACATCTGCTTGCTGGGAAGGGGTCGGACGGCTGGTCTGATGGAATAAAGAACAAACAAACAAACAAAAAAACATAGACAGGAGTTCATTTTGATAAGTATTTAAACCCCACGGAGTACAACAGTGATGTGTAATGTCCTAATCTTGGTTTCTGTGCTGCTAGCACCACCCAGTGGCAGTTCAAAAAACCACTGCAGTCCTCAACCCGTCTCCGAGCCAAGCTTTTGATCAGCCCCTCTGTCACGGATCTAGTTTGATTTCCCTCAAGGAGGGGAGAAATCTGTCAGGCTCACTTGATACAGTGGTTTAAAGTGGAGCATCAGAGGCAGAAATCCATTGAGCTATGAAACAAATATGGCCTGGGTTGATAAGCTGCCTTAGATGCTTTTCATTTAGCTTGGCATGTCTTCCTGTGAAATAAGGGAAGTTCTACTCGGCTCTCGGTTTCTCCTCATGTTGATTTCCAAGTGTTGTTTTAAGCCTGTAACTTACCCTGCCACCCTGTTGGCAAACTCTACAATATCATCTTTTGTCCTTGGTCCCTTGTAATTGTAGGCAAGATCACCCTTTAACCTGAAAATAATAAGAAAAAATAGTGAAAGACTGAATATTTCATTGAAAACCCATTCAACACCTTTCACTGTTTTGTGCCAACAGAATGACACCGCTTGCATATTTATATGAAACTGAATAAACGGGAATTAACTGCTTGGCAGTCATGCATTCAGGATTTGTGTGAAAAAAATAATATTATGCAAGAGGAGTACGTCGAACTAAATTTTCTGATTGGACCGCTCTTTTGACATTTTACAGTAGATTCTTTTTGCTGTTTAAGCAACACAAATATTTTTTTTCTTCTACTGGTTCTTCCTCATTTTATATAGCAGGTGCCAATTTTTTTGTATACTTTTCTAGTGTAGCGTTGGACCCACCTTTGCCCACTTAAAAAAATCCTAAATTAATTGGTGGCATAGATTCAGTATAATATTGGAAACATTCCTTACAGATCGTTTACCATGTTCATATAAAACCAGTACACGATGCTACAGAATTGCTGGCTGTACGGCTCTCCCTTTCAACCTCATCCCAAAGGGGGTTTTGGTCAAGAGCTGAGGCGAATGGAACATACAAAACCCGCTGGCATGTCGATGGAACCGGCTTCAGATCATGTGTGCTTTGTGAAATGGCGCCTTACCCTGCTGGCAGTGGCTATCAAGAGATGCACACGGTCAGCAACAATACTCGGCTCGGCAGTGGCATTCGAATGATGTTCAGTTGGTATTAAGGGCCTTAATATGCGCCAGGGAAAAGCATTCCCCACGCAATTTTACCACTAACCCAGCCTGAAGCGTTGACACAAGGCAGCTGGATGCCAAATCGTGACCCTACCATCTGCGCGTTACAGCAGAAATCTAAAGTCATCGTGCCAAGACATGCTTTTCCACACTTCAGTTTTGGTGAGTCACATGGAGTGAAGCCTGGTTCGGTCTGGCCAATCAAGTTTCAGCGTGTTACGCATACTGAGATACTGATCTGCAAAGCAATCATGCTCAATATAGTTGCAACCAATCTAGCAGTTCTCCTCTGACCTCTGTCATTGACAAGAACAGCCCATCACTGGATGCTTTTGTTTTTTATATCTACTTTAGTAAACTATGGAGACAGCTATTGTAAGTTCCCAGGAGTTAGCAATTTTTGAGAAACCATTAGTGATGTGCGATACCACTGATTTCCTTTCCGATCCGATACCAAGTAAAATTCAGAGTGGTATCGGCGATACTGATCCGATACTGATACTTTGTACAAAAACTTATTTTATTTATTGTATCGCAAATTATAGCGTCATAATGATTACAGGACATAAGATTACTTGTTCTTATCACTTAATAATGCAGAGTTCATCATATAGAAATAAAAAACTGAACACCTTGCCTGCACGCAGCACTAAAGGACTCCGCGAGAGACGTCTGTCTCACCCTACCAGCACCTGTCCCTGTCCTCCTCTTCAGTTCGCCTCAACATACGTTCGTCATATTCTGTGATATGATTTACTCTGAGGTGTTTGACAAGGCTAGTGATGTTGCGGCAAAACCTCACTTTTTTGCCACATGTATCGCAAACCAAATCTCAGCTGTTTGTGGAGGTAAAATACGTCCGCACATGACTCCAATTATGAGTTATGTTATGAGTGCGCATGCCAAGGGGCTGCGAGACATTTATACAGCCGTATTTCGCACATGACTATGAAAGGCGGAAGAGGAAGTAGATCCTTCGAATGCAGACAATCCGAATGTTATAGTTCCTTTCCACTATGTTCCTGTTAATGATAAACTACAAATTTACCCTAAATTACTAAAATATCGATATTTTAATGTGAGAATCGATTCTAGAACATAAATGACTGGTATCGGAGGAATCGATATTTCAGGATCGATCCACACATCACTAGAAACCATCGCAATAAGCAGTTTTATAAATCCACCTGTTCCCTTTCATGTTATAGGTGTCACATATGTTATACATTGAATATAAGATATGTGGTATATGATGTGAAAAGAAAACAAATTGAAAACCTAGAATTTAATGCCATATTAAGCCTTTCTTTTACAGACGTTTACATCATAATTTTGAAACTCTGCCCATGTTTTATATTACAGTTTTTTCTGATGGCTTTAACCCTAACTGTGATTCTTATAGCACAATTCCTAAAACTATTAATACTTATAGCAAAACCACTCACTGAGTTTGCAAAACTAAAAGCACAAACGCTGCTTTGCACTCAGTTTGCAATTTTGTAACACACACTTTGCAAAACTCTAGGCACAATTCACTGCACAGCACTCTTTTTGCAGAACTTTAAACACAACTCACTGCTTACACTCAATTACCAAATTTCCAACACACTCCTAGCAAAATTATACACATGTATGGCTATCATTAACACTATTTTGCCAACTGTCTGGCACACTTTCACATGTGAAAACTGTTTTAGATAATTAGTCCACTTTGCAATCAGCCTAAGCACTATAAACAGGCCACAGGTAAGCTGTCTATGTGGAGTACAATGGAAGGAGCAGTAAGAGTGAGAATCAGAGGAGGCCGATGGAGAGGACGTGGAGGTAAAGAAGTTGGAGGAAGAGGACGTGGAGGTGAAGAAGCAAGAGGGTTAGAGGAAGTTAGAGGAAGAGGACAAGGAGGAGCAAGAAGAGGACGAGGAGGGGAAAGAGGAAGGGTAAGAAGAGTAAGAAACAGAATAACTGAAGACATCAGAGCTACAATAGTGGACCATGTCATCAACCATGGGATGACCCTGAGGGAAGCTGGCCAACGGGTTCAGCCTAAACTGAGCCGCTACACTGTGGCAAGCATCATTAGGACATTTCGAAATGAGAATCGGTAAGTACTTTGTAGCACTGCCATACTCTGATGAGAAACACAACAGTACCATACATGCAAAAATACTGAAATTGTTACTTTACAGAATTGCTAGACGTCCAGATGTTGGGGGCAGAGGCAGAATGTTCACTCCAGAGCAAGAGACCCATATAGTGAACATGGTGATTGCCAATAATGCAATAAGACTGCACGAAATACAGCAGCGCATAATTGATAATGACACCATCTTTCAAAATATACACAGTGCAAGCATTTCTGCACTAAGTCGTGTACTTGCGCGCCACAGAATAAGAATGAAGCAAATTTACAGAGTTCCTTTCGAGAGAAACACAGAACGTGTAAAGCAACTGCGATATGACTATGTGCAGGTAAGCTACTGTCATTGGTTCTGAATTTGGAAGTGCATACTGTAGTGCTGTGCATGGGCCTGATGTGTTGCATTTGTTTTGTCTTGTCCAGAGAGTGATGGAACTAGAAGCAGATGCAACGAGACGAGCTACTTTTTGTAGATGAAGCCGGTTTTAACCTCAGTAAAACCAGGAGACGTGGCAGGAACATTATTGGACACCGTGCCATCATCAGTGTCCCAGGACAACGTGGTGGTAACATAACCATGTGTGCAGCTATAAGCCAAAATGGTGTTGTTCACCATCATGCAACCATAGGCCCATACAACACTGCACACATTATTGCATTCCTGGACACCTTGCATGACATGCTCACTGTTCAGAGACCAGAGCAGACCCGATATGTCATCATATGGGACAATGTTAGTTTCCATAGGGCTGCTTTGGTCCGCAACTGGTTTACAGACCACCCATCTATCATGGCACTCAACCTCCCTCCATACTCTCCATTCTTAAATCCCATCGAGGAGTTCTTCTCTGCCTGGCGCTGGAAAGTGTACGACCGTCATCCTCATCAACAGGTAGCCCTTTTACAGGCAATGGAGGAGGCATGTGGAGATATTGACCAGGCATCATGTCAGGCCTGGATACGGCATTCAAGGAGATATTTTCCCCGGTGCCTTGGACTGGAGGATATCGCATGCGATGTGGACGAAATTTTGTGGCCGGACCCAGAAAGACGACATGATGTAGGCTGATTGTCCTTTTTTTTCCTTTTTTTTGTGAAATTCCTATTTTGTGTTCTGACTTTGTCTTGGTTTTGATGAGTGTGAATAAACACCAATACTTGAAGTTTGGATCCTTGTATGTTTACATGACACTATGACAAAAGTGTGACCTCAAATTGACATCTGTACACAGAGAAAGCAAAAGCCAGATGTGTTTTGTATTCATACCATCAGCGTGCAGTTGGCGCATTGTGTGCTTAGTAGATGATGGCTTGTGTGTACTGTTTGATACGAAAACACCATTTTTACGAAGGTGTGAAGAGTTAATCTAGCTGTGTTCGCTTTTGCAAGAGAACTACAATGTTTTGATAATTGGGTGACAGGTTTTCTTATTTGTGTGTAGAGTTTTGCAAAAATAGCCAATAGTTACAAAAAATGTGCTTAAGCAATCAGAAAAAACTGTAACATCATACCTTTACATGTGAAATGAATGTCTTTAACAATAAAAAGCAAATTATCTCACTTAAAAGTCTGTGACCAACATCTGAACTTAAAAACAACAACCTGTCATACAAACAGCATGTTCTGGCAAAACAGCACCTACCAGGAAAACCCTGTTCACCGCAAAGGTCAACTTAATCTAAATCATTACACTTCCAATAGGGGGGAAAAAAAGACAAATGACTTTACCTAATTGAGTTCCAGCTGAGAAAACTGCTTGAGTCGAGCTCTTACAACAAGCAAAATGCATTAAGGATTGCTAAGGTTGCATCAGCCCACGGCGCTTAATGAACTCAGGGGGAAACAGAACTCTAAATCAAGTCTCCTTCTGTCACCAAGGGAGGTATCTCGTGTTCTTCGATGGATGTTTCATCACTTGCTTGGTTTAATGTTATGAACCCTGCAGTGATCTTGTGGCACTTTCCCAAATGAGCTTGATGAAACTAAATGGGGAGCCCATTATGTTAGCGTGCTGATAAATGATTCAGCTTCATATAAATGGAGGGAACTCTGCTAAGTTGCAAGATCATTTATCTCATGTCAACATGAGCCCTGCCGTTAAGCAGCTGGTGTCTACCTAAATTCATTCATTTTATAATATAAAAAAAAATGTCACTTGAATTTTAAGAAATGATTTGAAATAAATTAAATGGAAAGTATGCGTTAAAACATTTGGACAACTGCATTTGTAGTTGCACAGTTACACTCAGATATACTGTAAGAAAAGCACACGAGTGAAATCAAGAAGCTATTGCTAATTCTAATGACTAAAGGGAGTTTTGCACAATCATCCCGCAAGAAATGTGTAATTAACAGCACTCTGAAGTGCCAAACTAATATAATTTCTTTTCCAAAATGTGTGAACTGACTTTGTTACTTGATTATGCCTTAAGGAGAAAGCAACAACACCTTATTCCCTCTTGAATAATTTATCTAAGGGCATCTCCAAAGGCAAGGCAACAAGGGAAAAAGCATCTTGATAATGACACAAAATACACACAGGTACACTTAGATACAGGAGGTTACAGTGGGGGTGGGGTGGCTAAAGCAATAGCTAGAGTATAAAATATAAATAATGCAACAGCCACATAACAAATTACAGTCCAAAATTACTACATGTTGGTGAAAAAAACGCTCCTCTGATCAAATAGTGAAAGGAAAATTACTGAAGCGTCACAAAGACAGTGTTACCTGCAAAACAACTTTAATGGAATAATTAAATATTGTGTTCAAATTTAATTAACCTTTTAATAGCATATGACTTTTTCTAAGTGCTCAAGTATAATAACTTGTTTTTAAAAAAAAACTGCTTGGTATTACTTCCCATAAAGTCTTTAATGAGTGTGGGATATATTCAAATCATTTAACTTCCTCTTGCATCTATACCAAACTAAAGAGTGGTACTTACAGTTTTATTGTGGGGTAACCGCGAACACCAAACTCTGATGCCATTCCTGCAACACAGAAAACAATACAAATCATACTTGCTTTTTTTGAAACGCTTAATCTCCACATCTTGAAAGACGTCTCTCTCTTTGAAAGATTTTAATACCCTATTGTAATCTTCTTAAAGGATTCAAATGCTCTCCTAATTTAATCTCACTGCAAAAATTAAGTATATCTCTCTGAAGCATTACAGATTCAAAAAGAAAGACGCTTGGGCTGTGGCTGGAAAATATGTGTCCATAGATTAATCTCGCAGTTAGCAGCTGCTTAATAAGACACAGAACTGTTGCATTTGTAGCAGTATAATTACTCTAACACACTTGTAATATTGCTGTACCAACATTGCTACACATCACACAAATGTCACAGTAACTGGCATTAATACTCTAATGTTTATATTGAAAGCATCATGATGTTGAACAACATGGTCCATTACAGAGAAATGTTGTCTCTAGCACATAAAGTAATCACCTGGGGGCACGCAAGCTCCAGGGGAAGACATTAAACTGCTACATGATTTACTCACCAGAGTAAGCCGTAGCATCCATCTTTCCCACACGAACCGGCGACCCTGAGCTCTTCAGCTCAGCTCCTACCTCATGCCATATTGGCTCTAGTTTTTTACAATAGCCGCACCACGGCGCATAGAACTGAAAGAGACCACAAAAATAAAAGAAAGCATTCTTTAGATCATGTACAACCTACTGTGAAGTCTTTCATATAATCATAAACTATATTAATAGCGACCTTAATATTGCGCTGTCAAGATTCACCCCATTGTTGAAAGGACAAACACAGCTGAGTTAAAGCGTTATTGGTAATTAACAGCAGATAAAAAAGGAAGAAAAATTGCAGTTGTTTAATTTTAAGCTAAGCTTAGTGGTTCAAGAACTGTACTCATGTCATCCCGTTTTCAAAGATCAGGGAAAAGAGAAGGTGCTTTCAGCTGGTCCTTTATTTCCCAACGGTTCACCACAGAGGATGGGTCCGCATATTTGATTTGACACAGAATTTATGTCAGCTGTCCTTCCTGATCCATCCCTCCCATTTATCTGGGTTTGGGACGCTAGTATATTTTCATATTTTCTACATTGCAGAAGTCTGAACTTCATGATGTCACATTAACAGTACAGATGCAGTGTCTTTACCGCGGCAAAACAAAGGCAGAGTTGTGGTAAAAATAAGGCACACCCTGCTTTTACTAATCAAATGCACTGGTCATTAGCAAATGTGAGCACTGCCATAGAAACAGACGTTTTTCTTGTCTGGAGCACTGACACTTGTTTGCCAGGAAGGAACGATATCTGCAATGCAGTGTCTAACTGTTCTTAGAGAAGCAAAAGCTGCTGTCCATCTGTGTTGGAGAGGCTATATGACCATTTCCAAATAATTAAAAGTGCATCATTCTACAGTGAGAACATGGAAAATTCAAGACGATTATTAATCTTGCCAGAAGTGGACATCGCGGCAAGTTCACCCTCAGGCTACGTCCACACATACACGGGTATTTTTGAAAACGGAGATTTTCCGTTTTAAAAAATAATCCCGTCCACACGTAAAGGCAGAAATGAAGGAAAATGCTGCTAGGAACATGCCAAAGCAACAGGTGGCGATATATTCCTGACCGTGCAGAAATGTTGGCCAATCAGAAGTCTAGAAGCCTCGGTGGGAAAAAGCAAACAAAGCTGGGGCATAGAAGCAGAACCGAGTCGTATGTGTGTAGGGACAGTAACTGTGTGTGTATATGTAAGCATTTAAACACTGCAGAGAGTACAATTAACAGTAATAGTATTGTAGAAATTAATTTCACCGAAACAATGTGGCGCACAGTGTGACGTAAAAAAAGGCGCACATCTTTGACGCTGCGTTTTCTGTGTTTTCTCCGTTTTTCTCGTCCACACGTAAATGCAAAAACGGAGTTTTCCAAAATATCCACCCTGGCCGGAGTTTTTAAAAATCTCTGTTTTCAGTGACCGAAAACGCCGTTTACGTGTGGACGAAAGGTGCAAACGCAAAGAAAAATCTGCGTCTTCAAAAATACCCGGGTACGTGTGGACGTAGCCTCAGAAAAACTGCAACAACCGCAGAGCATCTCAGACTCTACAGGCCTCAGTTAGCATCTCAGATCTTAAAGTTAACATTAGTTAACAGGCTGAAGTATGGCTAGTCGTTCTACAAGCTAGTAAATCAGTAGACACTGGGGTGTACTTAATTTTTCCACAAACTGCTTCTGCATTTTCATGATTTTCTGATAATGACACTGTGTGATATGTCACGTGCTGCTGTCCATCTAAGGTTATATTTACCAAATTTTAAGACTTGGTAAGGAGAACATTACTTCTAATATGTCCCAATATGAAAAATGTAGAATTGACAAAGGTCTAACTTTCTTTTTGCCATGACGACACATTAGCTACCTCTAAGGGAGACTATAATTAAATGTTAAACTCTCTCTCTCTTTTTTAACATCTGTCTGTTTGCTGGTAAGATTTATAATACATCAAGGGTTAATGAACTATCCACAGATAATCCATATGTACCCATATGTCTTCAAAATAAAAGCTGTTGTAACATTTTCAGCACATTTATAGAAATATGTCACAGTAAAATATATGCAAAGGTACAGGACTTTTAATTTAATTGATTGAGGAAAGGTTGAGTTTATGTGAACAATGTAATGAAGTCTTAAGAGCTTGAAAAGAATGTGACTGGACTTCTTTTGTCAAGCTCCTGAAGCTACCATGACCTGGACAACTGAGAACCTACACAGACATAACGTAATGAAGTAAGTTTCACAGGACAAGAGAAAATAAAATACTAACATGACACACTATGCTTACCAAACAAAAAGAATAAAAGGCCATTTAGGATAACTAAAAGACAGGTACTGTAAGATGAAACAGAGTTCATGTGAATGAAGGAGAAAACTGTGACATCTATGTTGTCAGTGTTAGGTCATGTTAGCTTTTGACCATTTAATTTGCCTTTTTGCATCTTTTGCATGAAATACACTTCAGCAATGACTGACTTTAAGTCAGACTGTGTTCCATTTCCTCACTTGGAGGAAAAACTGCCAGACCATCATTCCAGAGCACTCCGGCAGCACTAAACGTAGGGTTCAACAGACAGGCATGCACAAAATGACGACATGCTCATAAGAACAAAACAACCCGCTAAAGGTTGCACGTCACGTCTTACTCCACCACCACAGAAAGATCTTCACACAGAGGTGAGATAGTAGCATGAGAAAGTATGATTCCCCATGCTCTTAATCATCACTTTAACCAGAGGGCCATTTGAGGTACCATTGCATTTTACAAGTTTTTACAGTCTTCATCAGTGGACGTTAAGTATGTCTGAATTTATGAATGACAAAAAGTAGTGTATTAAAGGCTTGTTTTATCTGGTCTCATTTAGTGTTTGGCTTTTGTCTGTTTTTTAATCATCTTTATTGAAATGTTATTATAAGTCTATTATATTATATGTGTGACTATTACATGTCTTATGTAACTGGTTACGATTCTTTGTATACTTAAAACACTGGTTTGTATCTGCTCTCTTGTGCAAGTTAATTTTATGGCTTTTTCGGTTACACCATATTTCTCCTGTACTAATTTTACACATTGGTGCTTTATTGTTGATTTAATGGCTAACCTAACATGTGACCATGGGTAACAGTTACAGTGGTCTTTCTCCACCGAAAGCCAAAAGGATTACAAAACAGTTAGTATGCCAGTAAAAGACACAGATTCAGTGTTAAGCAGAACTTGTTGACTAATTTTACGTAAAAGCCTTTTGCTTCAGTGATTGTCTGGTTTGTTTGAATTTCTTTTTAGGAGCTTAGTTTCCACAAATTACACAAAATATAACAATTTCATCAGTATAAGAAAACAACACAAAAATAAAACTAATGTCAGAATTCACCATGGAGCCCATAACGCACAGCAAAAGCAACTTTTGCTACTTCGGGTGTCGACACAAACCCTGTTTTAAAGCTCTCAGAGCCCCCCGGCTTTGCCATGCATGCATGACTTCTCATTCACTAATCACAGGGGACTGTTTGCACGACCCCCTCCCTTATGACATCCCACCCTGACTCCCATTGCTTCCGCAAGGGATGATTCAGACAGTGGCGTGCTGGATATGAAGTAAACCATAGCTCAATGGACCCAGATTAGAGTGTGTGTTTGTGTGGGTCCATAATGTCAAACTCACATCAACCAGCCAGACGTCATTCACTCTGGTGTCTTTAAATCTATGGAAAAGAGAAAAAACGTAGTTGTAACCCTTCAGCTGAGACTAGACAGAAATGACAAGTTCTGACAATCAAATAAAGCACATTAAAATTAATGAATAATAAAATCAAATGAAATACCACAAAAGACTGTGAGTATACCATATGGGTAAATCTCTTAAAGTGTCTTCTTTGGTCCCCACAGCAATCCAAAGTCATATTTAACGTAAGAATCATATTCTCACATTTAAACTGCTGACAATTGGGGGGCTGAAAAAAATCAATTAAAGCCTGTGGCGTGCAGACTACTCTCTGCCCATTGATGAGCTAATGTTTAAATTGTCATCGGTAAAAACATGAAAAATGTTCCAATACAAAGACAGGTTTATTACACACAAGAGAGATAATCTATAGAGACTTTTCACCACAGGCATCCAATTAAAAAAATAAAGCACTGTGCAACTAGAAAGAGAGGAAATCAGCATCACCACCATGTATTTTTTTCTGCTAATGCAACTACTGCAATGTGGGCACTTTTTACCATACAGGGTTTAGAGCATTGCTAAAGTACAGGAAGTAGGAGCAGTGAGCCACTTTGCATCCACACGGAGCATGATTTCTAAACTCGGAAGTTGCCGTAGCAGGAAACTGAATTGGTGAATCAATGAAGGGGGGAAAGCACATAGTAGTGCATCACTTACGTGTCATCTAGGTCTTCAACAAATGCAAGCACCGCTGAACTCAGGAAAGCCGCTATAACTGTGACGGTAAAAGAAAACACTGAAATCAGACAAGGTGTTTATCTCAATGTGAAGCTTTACAGCTTTAGGGTTTCTTTTCCTCCCCAGCATTAAACCTCATGACTGAAGCATCACCAGCTAAAGCTGTCGCCCCTCCGGCTAATGTGCTTCAGTTTGAGCCGCATTTTCACCAACGGCAGCTGCAAAGGGCCTTTAAACTGATGCTGGGATAGCGTGTGTGGTCCACTGTTATTCATACAGGAAATACAAAAGCTGAACATACCTCCACAAGCCAGGGAAGCTTTTACTTCTGCCATTGCTTCGAGTGGAAACAGCAAGCAGGAAACAACCGCTAAATCGACCTCCCTCCGCGCATGCGCCGGGTTGCGCAGCCTCCTGAAGGGGTTACCAAACAAAACGGTTCCTCCTTTAGCTTTTTTTGTAGTTTAATTTTGTTTTAATAGTATTTAAATCGCTTTTGATTTGTACCACTTACTACATGTTTTTACAGAAGATTTTCATCAACGTTTACGCCATGTTTACTGACTATTTTTTCCACTTTATGAACCTACACAAATGCAAAAATATAAGTATTTATACTGATGAAACCGCAAGTCAAGGTTTGTGATGCAGGTCGTCCTAATAAACAGAGGTGGTTAATAATTAAGTTAAATAATTAATGAATATTTATTGTGTTATGTTCAATTTAGTTTTTTATTTTTACATTCCGTTGATAGAACATTTTTTCCACAGCTAAATAGAATAAGAAAGATTATCTAATGAAAACAACACAAGGTACTGATGTTGGTCTTTCTGTTTGTTTGTTTGTTTGTTTGTTTGTTTGTTTGTTTGTTTGTTACGGGTGCCTGGTTGCTGTAATTATTTACTTACTTCATCTTGTTGCTGTTTCTTATTTTACAGTTTCCCCCTTTTTTAATCATCAACCTTTTAACTGTGCTGAATTTTGAAGAAGCAACACTGATGACGACTACCTGTACCCACCATCAGGTGTCGCTCTAAGATAACGGGCAGCGGGCCAAGCACCTCAATGCCTGTGTACTTTCATAGAATAAAGTGATCATATACAATAAATATCATCAATATTACGATACATCTCTCTGTCTTCACTTTTGTTTGTTTTTAGTAGCATCTTAAATACATAAACATTGAAATACTACCAAACAATCGCGCTGATTTATACACATTCTTTTTGTTTTCTTTTGTTTAACACAATATTTTGACCATGATCTTTAAAAAGACAGAGAAGAAAGACTTTTGCAGTACAGGGAATCTTGCATCTCAATATTTTACTCAGAATAAGAGAATTTTTTCACCATCATTTGAACATACCCAAAGCATATGCCAGTGATTGCCGTCCAAATTTGTGCACTGCTTCCAATATGGCTCCAGCGACTTGGAATATTTGCTTCTGATATTCATATTTACAAATCATGACTTTCCAACCAAATATTCTCCACTTCTTTGAATTTGTGGATGAGTATTGTGCACATATCACTGAATGCCTCTGAATCTCATATCCAACACTAATGATTGTAGCCACCTTGCTTCTCAAGTTACCCACAGTCTACTGCCGTTCTATGACCCTAAGGTCCAATCACTTCATGCACAAAAGACATCACAGGACCATTTGTTTTATTGAAAACATATTTATTTGTTTTGAGAAGGTTTTTTGAATAATAGTTTGGATCTAATACTGAATATCTTTAAGGTTATCAAACATGTTTGCACATAAACTTCATCTTAGAAGTTTATAATTAAGATTCATATTTACAAACCAAAGGTTCATCTCACATATGATGCACACAAGTAAATATACAATACATTACAAGGCATAGAACGGTTAGCTTCACAGAATGTGGCTGAAATTTACAAAATAAATAAGAATATTTTGTGTAACTTTATTTTCCTATTGTCTTCACTTGTCTCTCTTCAAACCTCTGGCTGGCACACCAGGCATGTAGCTTCGTTTCAGAGTTTCACTGGCACTGGAGTACCAGCGTTGTGATGTGTTTTTCCTCATTGCACTGAATGCGTTGAGTACCATTTCAGAACTTTATATTCAAAATAAACTGAATGCCATAAGCTTGCAAAAGAGTCGTAAAGAAGGCAGAGGTCTTGCTGGATTTTTGATTATTAAATATGAACTCCTATGCTCGTTCATCAATATCAGACAATTTCATGTAGAACAAAATCTTGGTCCAGAAATTTTAGTGGGAAATTCCAGTTTTTTCGCACCTTAGACAGAAATGCTTATGTACAAAATCAGCACGTCATTCTTGGTCCAAAACACAAGAAGAGAAAGCATGAAATACTTTTGTATCCTGTGAAAGAGCTGTACTTTCTCACGGGGTGAATAGCGATCATGACTGTGTTACTAAACAGATTCATGTGGAGGATCGCCATGCTGACGGCTCATGTGCCAAGTTTGTGGAGGGTTGAATGCCTTTGTATTTGGAAGGGCAGGAACCTGGACACAAGCTGTTAAGTTACATTGTAAGGCCACGGTGACTCCTGCGGTGACAAAACCGCTGAAGCAAAGACAGCTAACACAACACAAATATACATTTTTAGCATTTGGGTCACATTCAAAGCATCTGCAATGCACCACTGAGTTCTCAGTTTCAGAAGTAAAAGTGCCCTCCTTATAGTACAAACATACAAAGGCGTGAATTTTAACCAATTGTTTGCCTTTCTTCACAACTTTTCCTATAGAAACTTGTAGTACAGCAAAGTTGTTTGTCTTCTTTACATAAAGAGAGGACTTGTTCTGGCATCACAGGCCAAGCTGTAGACTCCCACACTCGGCTGTCTGACTGAACCCACTCATGTCATCTTACAAAAGTGACCTCAATGGAGCCTTTAAACAAAGCTTTCTTTGCCCCATTTTATCACTCATCAGAAAACAACAACAGCAGTGACACGATTCAGTTTTCCACAGGCTACACTCACTCGTGACACCAAATTATTCCTTTATGGACAAAAAAAAAGAGCATTATTATGAAGCTACATGTCTAACATCACAATTCATAATTCAGACAAAACTAATACAAAAAATGTCTCACCAACATCAAACTCGGCAGCATTTATCAGAACACAAAGCAACAACATAACAACCAAACTTTGTATTTTCTTTATATTATTTTAACTGACAGCAGTCCAAGGCCCAACTGAAACATGAAAATGAATCTCCTGCTGATGTTTATGCTGCAGGAGGCGAGATGACATAATTCTTGCTCAATTCACCATCATAATCAAAACCTCTGTGGTTCAGTCCTGGGACAGATACAAAATTGAAAACCTTGCCCCCCAGTTTGTGGACTGGTGTTTGCTTTGACTGGTCAAATAGGACTGAAAAAGCACTGCGCACACTTCAGTGCCTTTTATTTAGCAATTGCAACAATTTGTCACAGGTAACATCTCCAAGACTAGCTAAATTCCACAAGTGTCAGATCATCAGAGCCCATGTTTTCTAGTTTCATTCAGCTTTCAGCGTACTGTCATACCAAAGATCCCGCTGCACGACACAGCAACAAAATCAGAGTTTTCCTGTGAGTTTTAAGCTTTTACAAAAACCAGAACATCTTGCTTAATGCTGGTGGAAACTGCACCACAGAAAAAAAGTCTTTTTTCCTAAGTGGCATCACTTCAGGAATCAGAGAACACGATAAACCTTAAAGATCCATCTCTTAGGTCCATGAGAGAAAATCACGAATGCTTCCATAAATTACTTTTGCTTCCTAATTTCCACTGTTGCGTAGTCGCCGCTACAATCACACCCCAACCTACAGATTTTAGTTCTTTTAAGTGGCCAAACAGCACGTTAAAAGTGTCACTGAGGACTGAGGATCTATACTGTGTGGCTGCCTCAGGTACATCATCTGAAAGCCTTTTGAAGGAAAAAAAAAAGTAAGGCTCTGGATGAGGCACATCGGTGATGTCACATAAAGTGGATGAAAACAAAGGCGTGTTGCTGTAGCGCTCCTCTAATACTACTGTGCAAACTGTACACCCAGCCAACTCCAAAATGACCAATGCTTATTTAAAAAGTTCTTAAAGTCGCTGGAATAAGCAGCAGCTACGTGGTGCGCAGCATTGCATAGTTGAGTTCCACTGAGGACTACATATTACAGCGTGACAAGCCATCATCGACAAGCATCTGGTAGATCAATGCTCATTCCAGGATGTCTGTTTCAAATGGGACCAGATGGTAGTAGGAGAGGTTGGTGACATATGCTTCTGTTTCTTCATCGCACACATCTGTTTCCAATGGCAAAAACTCTGTTCCATCTTCATACCTGGCAATAAAACGAAAGACATACTGGGTTAACCCAGGCCTGTGCAGTTTACCCCAGGAATCAAAGGTGTGATGTAAGTGTCAACATCAAAACGCTGACAAAACTTTAAAGCCGTGCTGCCATCTATGGGTGATTTTACATTGTTTTTGTGTTTCTGTGAAGTACCGAGAGGAATGTGTTCCTCTTTTGCTTTCTACACACACCCAGGGAAGGAAGAGCTGCACAGACACACTTCCTGTGCTATGTGAAGCGGGTGGAGGGTCCTGGGGTAGGTTCACATTCTAGGACCTCTTTACTCACCAAAGCATTTATTGCATACACTCAAAGGCAAGCATGGAAATCCTCACATTTGTGAGAAAGCAAGTAGGTAGTTTCTTACTCTGAAGTGGCCTTCAATCCTACAACTGTGTTAAACTCACTCTGGCCCTTAATGTGATTTTAAACATAGCTTTCTTGCTCAGTAACATGTGCAAAGGCAGATACAATAATGACTGAGCGATCCTTATACTCACGTATGTTCTACAGAGTCGGTCGATGAAGGTCTCTCTTTTTCTTCGGGGATACTGTGATCGAACACGATGGTTTCTGTGTTGGCCAGACAAAATCCATTGGACCGCATGATTTCTGCAAAATGCAGAGAGGAATATTACATCATCCTTAAAGAAATCATAAAAAATAACTGAAATGTAGTTATATTCACATTAAATAAGTATATGTACCTGATATCTTGATTGGACTGTCAAAGCATGGCTGGATTCTGTGGACTTTGTCGTTCCTTAGCACCTGATCCAGGGGCGACCGCTCAAAGAAAGTCAGCATCACCTCTGATCTGGAATACTAAAGAAAGAGGTTTTTGAGTACAGAGCTTATGTTCTCATGTAAGGAGCTTTTATAAGTCTATATGACATGCCATCAGATGAAATACCAACCTTGCATGGCATGTTGATTGCATTCTTCAGCAGCCTTTCCACTTCGTTTAACTTCTCCTCGATGTCGGTCGCTTCTTTGATTTTCACCAGCCCTGAAAGAAACAAAAAGAACTCTAAATGATTGCGGTACGCTGGATTTGGCTGCTGATTTGAATTCCTGTCAGTGAAATAAAACTCTATTAACTTGATTCCTTCGATTTAAAACCATCC
The DNA here is from genome assembly GCF_056152115.1 of Neolamprologus brichardi. Classification (NCBI taxonomy): domain Eukaryota; kingdom Metazoa; phylum Chordata; class Actinopteri; order Cichliformes; family Cichlidae; genus Neolamprologus; species Neolamprologus brichardi. The sequence goes on along the minus strand of NC_142112.1, from coordinate 28,103,217 downwards.
ACTGGATCTCCATGAAGTGTTTTACATCTGTTCATGTCACAGGCCGCCGAGGCAGACCGTGTGTGGGTTAGCGTTGAGGACCCAGGAGCAGACAGAGGCGAGGGGATGAAACTTGAAAGCCCAAAAATGGACCTTTATTTTGCTAGTTGCAGGTGATAACATACAACAGAGTAAACTGAGAAAATACTGAGTCAAATAAGACCTAGAACTACAACTTAAACTGCGAGAATAAACTATGATCAGACATGGGGTGAGAAACACAGACAACACGACGCTGAACACAGGAAGACTGAGGACTTAAATACACACATGAGGTGATCAGGAGAAGTGGAGACACACGAGGACACTGCTGACTCGAATGAAACATAATAACAACACAGGGGAGAATTACACCGGACTTACCTCTCTGAGCTTCTTCATCCCCACATACCCTGTCGGTCTCTCAGGTCAGCTGACCAGCTACTCCTGGAGGTACCGAGATCCAGGAGGAAGCTCAGAGGGGACAGGGCCTTCTCTATTGTGGCTCCAAAATTATGGAATAATTTGCCCATGCACGTTAGAGAGGCCCCTTCACTGTCCACTTTTAAATCACGTCTTAAAACCCACTTTTATTCCTTGGCTTTTAACCTCAGCGAGACTTAGTTTCTCTTTTAATTGAAGTAGTTATTTAATGATTTCACTCTTATTTTATTTGGTTTTTACTTATATCTTATGTAATTTTATTTTACAGTTCAAATGTACAGCACTTTGTGTCAGCTGTGGTTGTTTTTAAAGTGCTTTATAAATAAAGTTGATGATGATGATGATGACGACACTAACATGAGACACGGACCTTCAAAGTAAAACAGGAAACATGACCGGCACAGACTAGACACTGAACTCTTAACCAGAATAACACTGAAATTTAGGATTATAATATTCAAAACAGGACAACTAAAGTATCAGAAAACAAACCATAATACAGAAAAAACACCAAAATACAAGAAACTGAAAATACTGGGTCAAAATGACGCAGAACCATGACAGTTCAAGAGCCCTGGATGATAAATAGTCTTGCTTTTAGCCTTTGAGCTTCCTTTGGGGTCAAACATTTTCCTTAAAATCATTGCATTATTATGACCTATTCAATGTTACTCACTTCACCTGTCAGTCTTTTAAATGTTGTAAAAAGTGTATCGTAACAACTCTAAGACAGAGTGAAATTTGACGCAGCGGTGCCTTTAGTATAGATGTTTTTGGCGAGTCCTTATCATTTGTACATAGAGACTGATGTACAAAGAAACTTTCCCTCCATGAAAAGGCCAAGTGTAACTATTTCTGCACCTAGAAAATGAAAGAGGGCAATCTCTATGACCTTTACATCCATCGCTGTGTTAGCTTTCTGTAGGTCAAAACACAAAAGCCAGACAGATTTTAATTCATCCCAACTCTTGAAAAAGACTGGCTCAAATGCAAGAGTCCCTTTTATTTCGATAACCTTTTTCCTCACAATGCCCCATGATATTTACCTCTCGTAGGAGGAGAGAAAAACAGACCACATACCATTGTCCTTAGAACAAGAGCAGGGTGCACACTAACACTGTAAAACTGCCACCGCAATTGCTGGCATTTGTATAACAGCAGTAATAACAGAGGGAAGTAATAATAGGTGGTGGAGTGGCTGCAGAACAATGTCTGCGATAGCACGCTAATCCTGCATAAAACTAGGAATGCAATTTAAGAGGCAGTGGGAGCGTAAAATCAGCACATTTGGTAATAGAAGGCTACCGCCGCTATGAGTGAGCAAGTCAGCAGAACATCATTTACAGCCAGCCTGCTGACAAAGGGATGTGGTGAGGAGAATAATGATGAAGACTGCAGCCACAGGGATGTGGCTCTGTCTGAACTGACTGGGACAGATGAAATGTAGTCACACAGTGGTTACATGGAAGCACTGAGTAAGACGACCTCTATGCACACTCACAGGCTCATCCATTTATAATGGCCCACAGTGATGACATCACATCCTGGGGGATGTGAAGAGTGATTTGGCAGTTGAATCATGACTAGGTGCCCAATCTGGAGCTTGTGTTGTGCCCTCCTTCTATTTAACTTGCAAAGTCCTTTCGATATCTGTTTGCCAGAGCGCGGTGCAAGAACAGATACGAGTTTTAGGCAAAGGATGTCAAACTCATTTTATACCGTACAGCCCACTTTGATCCTAAGTAGTGAAACTCCTGTTTCTGTTAGTGTAAATAAGCTTAATTACACATTTTTCTCTGAAATATCTCAATATAAGGAAGTGAACCCTACGTCTCAATTTGTCTTCGCGATAAAGAAATGCAAACAAAATCTGTCAGCATCTTCAGGCTTAAATTGTAAGAAATAAATGTGCAATGATACAGAAAAATTCTGGTAGTGCCCAGCCTGACTTGTGATTATAAAACAGAAAGTTTTTGTTCATTCACAGAAAGTTTTTTTAAACTAAAGCAGAAATTTCTGTTGTAAATAGACACATCGGCCATTTAATTGTTTCTCACTTAGTTACATTGGTATGGTATGAATGGCCATAGGGGTGTTCTTTTAAAGTAGGAAAAGCTGTAAAATGTATGAAAATATTGTTAAAAGTCCAAAATCTATGCCCTCCTTCACATTTTAGTTCACTAATTTTCTTCATAGTTTTCTTCAACGATCTTTTTTGTTCTTGATAAAAACAAGACGATACCAAAATAAGTACTAACGCACAAGGAAAAAGCAATGACGAAGTTTATCTACACTTTTGTCAATTAAAAAGAAGAAGAAAATGTTCAAGAGAGACTAGATCCAACCAGAACTAATTAAGATGTGTAGAAAGGCGGGGCAAGTTTGGAAGTGATTCAATCAGAAGTAAACTCCTTATGCAGTTAGGTTAGACATGCACAATTTGATCTGGCCCCAGGAAACAGGGTGGGAACAGGGGTTCAGCTAACTCCCGTGCTCCCTGTTTCTCATGAAAACGTGACAAAATGTCAAGTTAAAAGTAGACAAATGGACATATTACAAATTTAGATGCCTAAATTAGGACAAAAACGAATTCACATTTACTGTCAAAATGAACACTTCTGTCTTTCACAGGCTGATTCTGGTCCCCGGACCTTATGTTTGACACCTGTGGTTTAGGCACTTTAAGATGTTTTACTACTAAAGCTAGTGATAGGTTTGTGTCAATATTCAGCGTTGTAAACATGCAAAAATTCGATAAATGTGTTACAGATTGGTCCACTCGACCAGAAAAATCCGGGAGTAGTGTCAGTAAGTAAAAGCAGCTGTATGGAGAGTAAGTAAAAATTGTTTAAAATATGTAGCTGAAGTCAGAAAATAACCTCTTGGATTAAACAAGACTAGCTTCACAATGTTGGAAATGAGCCTGTAAGTTCATTAGGTTGTGTTACAGTTGTTCATATTAATTCAAAACCTCGGGAGGTTTCAAGTGTGAGTCAGCAGTCAACAGTTAACATATTAAACAGAAACAAAGCCTGGATGACAACGTCACTGCGGAGACTTCAAACCACACCCTGTCTTGTTAGTTGTTATCATCAGGGACAGATTTCAAAGTTTGTGTCCACTGATGTAGTGCAGTAATGTTATAAATTACATGAAAAGAAGTACACTTTATTGCATGCATGCACGCAGTCCATCGAGGAATGAATTATGAGGAATAAATCATAAGCATTTAATCTTAGAGATTTGGAGCAATCAAGTTCATAAATTGCTGTTCTTTTCTTCAGAGTCTGATCTTGGCTGTGTCTTTGCACATAAATATTTTCAAAGTGGGAACTAGAGAACATCTTGGGTAGGGGGTGACAACGATGGGACGTTTTTCACTGCATAATCTGGAAGACTGCGTATAACACCAAGACTCAAACGTGTGCGATGTGCCAAAGAGAAGTGTGTGTGTTTCTGCCAGTTGTGCAAGTTGTAACCACTGTTAATCTGGTGTGTGTAGCTTGATTATGTGTCTAATTAGAGAGTGCAAATATCAGCACGTAACCGTTGCCATCAGTTGGCTTCACACGGTGTTAATCAGTCATAAGGCCCAATGTCGTGTAAGCATGTTATTGTAGATGACAAATACTGATTAATGTTTATTTTAATCACACAGAAAAACTTTTGGATGAGAAAAAAATATTCATTAAAGAAAGTTTGGGGATTTTTCGGGAGCGGATTTCGTGCCATAGCTTTGGAAATCACTCTAACACATCAATCTTTACACCAATATTAGAGTGCTTCGCTAGATTACTGACATGTGTCTCATGAGTTTAACCCAGGATGTCTAATTTTCTGTGTTGGCTAGAATTACATGGTTGTAAACTGATTTTTCTGCTTGGACTTTCTGGTTACAGTGGTCCATGCACTATAAACAATTAAACAACACTGTCATTGGTGGTATAGAGGAAATTATTCTACAGTGAAACTATTTTCACTTTACCCTACAGTGACCTCACAACCAGCCATTTTGGCTCTTTTTAGTTGTCTCTTAGTAGCTTTCACTTTTGATTACTGTACTTCTATTTTTAAGAAGAACATGTGACTGTGTTTATTTACCTGGGGCTGCTAGTTAGTAAAATGTGATCAGTAATCAGAATCACTAATTTTAGTCATTATAAAGGTCGATTATTATAAAATGCCATGGTGACGAGAAGCTCTGTAATATTACAAAAAATAGAAGCATGTGTATAACAGGAACTCAGCCGTCCCCACGTCTTCCTCATGCACATTATCTAGTCATCCTATGTTGTAAGAGCCACATTTCACAGTTATCTTCTGCAGGGATCTGATAAGCAGCAGTCAGCAGTACAGTACTTAATCATTCAACCACTAACATGCCACAGTTTGTCAACACATTATTCCCGAATACTTCAGTCATCAAGCCCCAGGCATGGTCAGAAAGAGGATGTTACTTTTATTAGCAAGAAGTTGCACCAAGTTGTTGCTGCTGGCCATTTTAATCTTTACACATGCACACTATATTTCCTGTAAAATCTCTATTTACAGCCGCTACATGTATGCTGCCATTTGTTTGGTTTCACAAAGTAGCTGCTTTGTGAAAAGCTGAAATGGCTCAGTTTGATTCAGCTGTCGTTAAGCTGGAAGTTAAAGGAAGACTTTGGCATTTCGAGGAATTTAGTTTCTTGAGTTATGCTTGATGTTGATAGTGTTTCATGTCCACAAAGCTCACCTGCCCCTCCGAGATCATTGATAAATGCAGCAATGTTGTTTTGTATTGATTTTTCATGATTAAATTAAACAACTATGTTAAATAGCGACCTTTACAGATGACTTGAGAGCGGATCGTGTACCTTTGAAAAGTGCTAGGTTAGGTGAATTCTCCTGTTTGTAGCCATTCTGAGCACATTAATGATCAAATTGCCTATTTTCTTCACTCTCATCTCTCATCTAATGCAAATTTTGAACAGACAATGCATGCACATCCCATTTTAAATGTCGAATTGCACGAAAGTGATGTGCACATATTCCTTTTTTTATTATACAGTGCATTATATGTAGTCTGCCAATTTAATAGCCTCTCCACAGTGTCAAAGTGTCACCTTCACTGCCTACAACAGAGTAAAAATTGAGGTTGTATTATATTGTTTAGCGTTCATATATTACTGTAAAAAAAAAAGCCTAAAATAGAGAAACTGCTTCAGTAGGCAACAGAAGCTGACAGTTTGTAAGAGTGATTTCAACGCTGTCTGCGTCTACATTCCTTGATCATATCTTGCTCACATGGAATGTGAGCAATCGCTCGCTGTCTGTATGCTCATGGGGTCACATGTAAGGTAAGTGTGATGAGGCCCTGGCAGACCAGCGGTACTAAATATGGGAAGTCCACTCCTCCGCAGTCGCCCTCTTTCTCATCATGACATAAGTCTGAAAAGCTCTGCACGCCTTCCTTGTTGCCTAGACGCAGCACAGAAACAGGAAAACATGACCAGAGCCAGAAATTGTGGCAAAGTGGACTGAGAAAGGGCAGACCAATGTTATTTTTCCTCAGGATCTTCAATCAGGGCAGCAATTAGATGGGATGCAAAGGAAATATTAAAAAGGGATAGGAATTCAGGAATTCCTCAATTTTTTTTTACCCTGTGGCTCACAATCCATCAATGAAATGCTCAAACCAGTTTCAAACACTAAAATGGTCTTGATGTCTCCTTCAGCTCCATCTATCATTGAGCTATAATCAGCATGAGAGTGACAGACGGAATAAAGAAGTGAAAAGTGAGTCATGAGATCAAAAACGTCTCGTCCCAAAATGCATTCCACACTGCACTGGCTGAGGCGAAGCAGCTAGCTGTCAACAGCTCTGTCAGCTATTTTAGTGCCTGAGCAGGAAGCCAGCCTTTCCAGTCCCAGCTAAAGGGATGTCTCCAAAACACTGGTATAAGCTCAGCAAGTAGACACGAAAGCAAAGTGCCAAGGAGATGGGGGGAGAGGGTCATCTCTCACACAGGAGAGGCTGGGAGCTTTGCCAAATTTGTGACAGTTGTGGGGTATCCAAATCCTGAATGCTGGAGGTTCACACATAGTATACCAAAAGACTGCCCTCTGCAAAGCACTGCCTTATATTTTACTGTTTAAATTACCTGATATCAGTAGCACAAAATCTTTCACATTCAGTTTTGGACGAATGTTTTAGTTATATTTACTCAAAATTAAGTGAAGTAAACCAGGACCACTGTAATTTAAAAAACAAACAAACAAACAAACATGTTATTTCTGCAGTAGTTTGTGGCTGGATGGCTCTCCTGCACTTCCATTTAAAAAAAAAAATAGAAAGTGGAAAAGAGTGCGGGAAAACCACTAAAAAGACCCCTGGATTAAGCCAGACACAGGTGGTGAAAGTGACCGTGAAAGGCAAATATTGCGACATGGTCAAAGACAACCTAAATAGTATGCTTTGGTTGGATGCTCAGACACAGTAAAGCCAAGCTTTAACTTGAATACCCCGTTTGCTTTTGAAGGAAAAACCTTCACTTTCATATCTTTAAAAGAATCACCAAATTTGGAGACGTGTGATGACAAAATAGTGTGTCAAATAACTGTGAAGTTAACCTAAAATGCTACCATCTGGACTAACTGTTTATATCTCAACAAGTTTATATTTCAGCGCCCATCTTCTGCAAAACTGTGTAGTTTTATCCCTCATAATAAAAATGTGCATAAGCAATAGAAATATTTTTGCCGTGGCCTTTGATCAAAGCTTTAAGCTACCAGAAAAGACTTGCTCCAGCAGCAAGCTTGTGATGTAAGATGTAAAGAACAGATTTCCACACTGAAAGTCTACGTTGGTACTTAAGGATCCCCATAGGGAATCCAGCTCCCACAGAGCCATGGCAACAAATCTTACACATAGTGTGTCCAGTCTTTTAGGTCCTAAATATTGACATAGATTAGAAACATGCTGTCAGCACAGACTATGTGATAGTTCTATAGATGTGACATCCTAAAGAGCACAATGTTATTTATTAACCTCCAAGGCTCTGAAGCCTTTTAAATTAGAACCAAGCCTTTGCTGATTAAGCTCAATATTTTTCTTCGTGTATTCTGCTTTGTTAATCACCAGCACTTTAATCAGCCCTGTGGTGTCAGTGGATCATTTGCGGATCTGGATCTGACTGCAATGCACAAAAATGCACAAAGACAACAACTTCTGTACTATCTCTTGCAAAATGTAAACAGGAATATAATCTGCAGGAGGATTTCCTTTAGGGAGTCCACCGCAAACTCCAAGACAAACTTTTCAATTAGTTAAAAAAAAATGTGGTCAGTGCTGATTTAGTTCGAGGTAGCTTCATATTGCTGAAAAATGCTGCAAAAGTCTGGTGAATAGTAGAAAACTGAGCTTCAATTATTTGACTAATGACATAGAAATGCCATCTGCATGTTTAATTGCCTGAAAAATTAGTTTGTTTTCTTTGTTTCGGGACTTCAGAGTAAATATGTCTCTTCTGGAATTTGAAACGCGTAGTGCTAAAGAGGACAGGGTGGCCAACTTGCTTCCTACACTTACAGTATAAATGCAATAGCTACGCTCTTGAACGGGAATATAATAATAGAAATTAGTTATTTCTGATACTGCTCGATCATCACTTCCTGCCTTGTAGATTAGTAACTGTCACATGTTATCCGCTATCACACCAACCTTCTATCAGTGGAGATTTGGACAGATCTCGTCTGTCCTCCGGAAAAGACTCCACCAGTCTCCTAAACAGCCGCCCGAGATCAGAGTAACTGCGATGCAAGTATAAAATGTTCCTGTCAGACCACTCGGTCCTGATCTCGAAAAACTCCTCTTCCTCTCCGCTCTGACTGATAATAAGTCTCCGGATCCCGTTAACCCAGCAGTCCCGGACGAACATGTTGACCAGGGACGTCCCTTCAAACACAGCCGATGCCATTCCTCCTCCAAGCCGTCAGTCCAGCATGCTGCGGCGGGCCCGGTGAACAGCAGAATGAGGAGGTGTTCGCGATGACAATGTCAAATAAATAAACAAATAAAAGAAGGCAAGGCAACTTTGGTAACTTTTCGACCAGCCCGTGTCTGAGCGGCACAGTCTGAGCGGCAGCAGAGTGTGAGCGAGAGGAGGATGATGGCTCAGCCCATCACAGGCGTAATCTCAAACGTGGCATGACTTAGGAAAAAAAAATAGACTTTAGAGCCAGAGATAACGCCCCTGCAAAACTGATTTGGTAATATTGATCCAACTGCAGGTTTTTTCGTCAATTATTGACAAAAAAAGAGAGAAAAGAAGATCCAACACTAAACCCACACCTCTCAAAATAAGACACTGCTCCCTCCCTCTTTGCGCTTCCAGAGCATTTAACCTCACACTTGGATCAGCAGTTGCTTTTCTTTCAGCGCAGTTTCCTCCCCTCTCCTTCCTCCTTCCTTCCTTCCTCCCTCCTTGACAACAGGCTATTATTATGCAGGGAATGCAAAGGGCTGTGAGGACAAAACTGTCCATCTCCTTGTGTATAATCGGGATCGACAGGTTCAATCATTCATTTTCTTTTGCACACTGTCAACTAGTTATTGGTGACCCTGCATGTGAGGTCGCTGCTGTGTGTTTCTATAAAATTCAGCACTCCTAATCTTGAAATGAGATGTTTGGAATGAACCACAGGGAGAAAAATGCCCAGAAAGGAGTCCAAAAACAACTTTTGAATGGACTAAAGGTCCGAGTTCTTGGCAGTGAGAAACTTTTTGTGTGTTTTCTTGCAGTTGTTTGTGTGTCTTTGTGGTCTTTGCATCTCCATGACGTCCTGTTATGGCTTTGGGGAACTGGTTTGTATTTCTGTGGTCATTTTGCATCTGTCTGCAAAAGGTTTGTGTCTCTTTTCATTTTACGCTCCTCTCTGCAGTCATTTGATTACATTGCATAGAGAACAAGCCCTTACTGTCTGAATCTAGTGAAGCAGGCAGAAACACAGGAGGGCAATGAAATTGTGCTTCTCCAAGATTCTTCATTTCAAACTATTTTCTAACTCCCGTCTTCACAAAGTACTGGTATTTTTTGCCAATATGTAACCACAGCAAAATGATGCGCTGCTCCATGATGTTGATCTTGGAAGAGAATAACCTAAAGAGAGCTGATTTTCTCTGCATTGCTCACTGATGTTTAGCTGAGTGACGAGACTGGTTAAAAGAGGCTTTGCAGGAAGTCAAAAAGTGGTGAATCCGCTGTGCTAAAAGACAGTGGGGGAAAGGACTGTCTGCAAACACTTCTGGTAAGCAATTCATAAAAATTCCACGCATGTTAATAGCTGGTAAAAGCAAGCTGTAAAACACCACTTACAGTACAGGAACACAATTGCACCGGAATCATTACAGATAAATGAGAATTGTTCTGTTGAGATTAGTGAAAGAAATTCTGAGATGTGTAATGTGCACATCACGTTTTATGAGACCGAGCAGATGGTTGGTGCAGAGTCCGCCTTTGTGCCCCGTTTGTTGCTCACAATTGTACCTTTGTGAGTGACTTAGGATCATAATGGCAAACACGAGCACTCCCAACAAGGAAATCGAGCCGGTCGTGAAAGTATAAAGTTTCAATTTGCCACATTGAAGCTGTCCGAAGAGGATCCCTTCATATTTAACAGTTTAATATCAAGCTGTTTCATAGTTCCTCGCTGCCAGGGAGCACTCTTCATTATCATACTGTCTGCACAGAAAGGCTGCTATGGAAAAAGACTCGAGGGATTCCCACTTCACTGGAGGTCCAACATTTTCAACCACAGATAGAATTTCATTTTGCACTTCCCATGAAACGTTTTCCCCTCTAATTTACAGTTTTTATTATCTTGAAGCCTACTTACTGAAAGTGATTTCCACAAATACGAATAGCCGTCTCTTTGAAAGTAAGTAGCAGAGTTACAGTCCCTGGTCATAAAGACGCTGTAATCTCCTTGTAATGTATAATACTGGGTAGCCAACAAGTGTCCTATGGAAGTGGCCAATTATTGATTTGTAAGAATATTGTTTAAAATAATATAAAGACTGAAACTAACCTGGTTTAAACCTTATTTCAGTTTTCCACTCTATGATTCAGATGCTTTTTGGGGTACTTGGATCCTCATTGTACTTTGTTTTGTTTGTACAACTGCACATCCCTCCATACATCTGGTATGGAAACATATTACATGTCCAAAAGAAAGCATTAGAAACGTTACGGAGCATCGCACGAGGCATACAAAATTAGGTGATCGCTTGCTTCACTGGTTGTTTACGCCAAGAGCTGAGATAAAACTCTGTGTTCTCTCAGATTGCTATTCACACAGTACCAACCATTAACCTGCATCATAGCTGTAGCCGAAATTACAGAGTGGAAAGAAAATAACTGTCATTTAATATCATCGCTCTGTCAAGCACTGGATGTTGAATTGTCACGTGGAGGCGTGCCGTGTGGTTTTATCTATAAGTGTTCGCAAAGGCATCCTGAAATGTAACATTCTCTGCCAAACTCTGTTAGCCATCTCTTTAGCTTTTTAGAGGCCAGACATTAATATGAAGGTTATGTTGCACACATCTAATGTCTGATCGTGTTTTAATAACCAGACAGTGGCCAGACGTGTCTAAATTCACGCTCACACACCAAATAAACATGAAACAGAGTGAAATTTACAAAAAAATAGTGCCAGTGTAAAAACACTGATACCAGGCAGTCATGTAGGGAGAAAAACACCTGCTCTTGGCCTCCTTTACTCTGTGCTCATAGGACAGACTCATCAGCAGAACTCAATCTTTATTATGAAGGGAGTTTGTGTTTTGCATGGCTACAGCACTATTGTGTTGCAGAAATCTATCCACAGATGGGGTTACCTTGTGTCCGAATGACACATGCAAAACACACAGGAATCAATAAGAGCCAAGTTGTCATTGCTGATAACCAGTGGACAGCAGAGGCAAAAGGTGAGAGGAACATTTCACTTATTAGCCTGGGTGGTATTTCAAGTAGATACATTCGGTCTCCTTGAATGTCAACCCACTTTTTAAATTTGTATTAGTTGGTTTAGTGATATTAACTTTTTTGCCATTTTTAAAAACATTTCATATTTTTGTCCATCATTTTTTGTTTGCTTGCTTTATTGATTACTTATATACAAAACCAAAGTGAGTTGCAGTAAAACAAGAGTCTGCAGACAAGCCAGCAGTTCTTTCACATCCAAATGCTACTATAGGCAAAAACACCTATGCTAAGATGCAAGTTAGGATGCTCATCACAGTTTAGCATTTTAACTTCATTTGGGATGAATGTTGAGCACCTAAACCAGGTTCAACTGGACTGTTTTGCCTTTTACTACTTGCAAATTAGCTAAAAATATATTCTTAGCAAATAGCCCAACCTATTAAGATTGAAACATTTTCTGTTTTTAGTCATTTCCAAAGTTAAAAATAAATCAGAGAACATGTCAGACTTTTAATTTGTTAGAAAACAACTCGCTGTGCTGCCATTGTGTCAAGAGTTTCCTACTGAAAAAGAGCTTGGGGGTTTCTTTTCTCAGCTATAAGCCAAGTGTGGAGATGCTACGAGCTACATATTTCATTTTAAGCACGAATGATTATATTACTTGAATAAACCACCTCGGTATAATCAGAAAGCCCCTTCTCCCCTTGTGTAATAATGGGATACGTCTGTTTTGAGCAGGGCTTCAATCTGTGGTTTGGCCACATTTATAGAGTCAGCACATTCTACCCCAATACCTCGCTCCAATAGACGAAATTCCTCTGAAAGCATAAACTTTAAATGGAAAAATAGATATTTGCCCACTCACTCTTACAGACTGTTTAAGCCACGTTCTAGCACATTTCTCTCCCATTACAGTCGTGAGAATGCCAAAGCTCTGTGAGGGGAGACGCAAGAGAGCAGGAGGGATTGATCGGCTTTGGTTTGTCTGATGTATGGGTCCCCAACTGCAGGCCTCAAGGGCCAGTGTCCTGCAGTTTTTAGATGTGTCCCTGATCCAACACAGCTGATTCAAATGGCTAAATGACCTCCTCCACAATATATTGCAGTTCTCCAGAAGCCTGGTAATGAACTAATCACGTGATTCAGGTGTGTAGACCCAGGGTGAGATCTAAAACCTGCAGGACACCGGCCCTCGAGGCCTGGAGTTGGGGACCCATGGTCTGATGCATGAATGACATGTCATCGGTATGTTTGTGTTTCAGTGTCCTCACAGGACAAGAAGGTTTGAACAAAGCTGTTTTTTTCCTTTCTTGAAATCATTTAGACAAGAATATTGAGATGAAATCTCTCCATTAAATATAATCACAGTGTAATTATAGCTGGAGCCAGGAAACAGTGATAGGGAATCAACTAGTCTGTCCACACTATGTTAATTCTGGTTAAAGCCTGGCTTTCTGTTTGTCTTTGCTTCCAGTCTGATCTAGGGAGACAGTAGCAATGATTATACAATTTAACTCTAAGCCGAAAAGGTGATCTCAGTGTTTTTAACAGTTTAAAACTACACGGTAAAAACAAAGAGCATCATTTGTCAGCTCTAAGATTTTGCAAATGAGGGCATAAAAAACTGTCAAGGCTTTGAAATTGGGTAACTTCAACCTGAGGTGAACAAAGACGTTATTTTTCACGCTCTGCTTCATTTGGCTTGCTTTTTGTTTAATAAATAATGACATGGTGTAATTGATTGATCTGAGGGTGTACTTTCGTTTTACCTTGTCTGTGTTGTATCTAATGCGTGTACGCGCTCTTAATGAAAAGGAGCTTGTGATTGAAACCTTTTTAAATGATGATCACACCCAATAAATACAAGTTTAGGTTCAAAATAATTCACATGAATTAGGCAGTATTATAAGATACAGTACACTAGTTCCACTTTGTAACCTGGGTGGTTTTACACTGTTTATTTTGTGACGCAGCTGTTGGATCTACAGCACTGCTTAAATATCGCCATTACAGGCTTTGACTGTCACCCATATGCAATTTTACAGCTATGCTTAACTAAGCACTTGAGAGGAGTAAAATTAAGGGTTTCTGCAACTCCTGTTTTCTAATTTGTCGGCCCTTCACAGACATTCTCCTCTCTGCCACACCCTGCACCCACACTGATGGTCTTAACGTCCACAATGAACTTCAAGTCACCGCCCAGTCTGGCTGAAGGTACAAGACTTTCTTGATTTTAATTTAAATTAGTATAAACCTAAAAATGAAACCAATGACGAATAACACTGTTCCTTCTGTTTCAATCCACTAGGCTCCTGGTATTCATGTGGATGTCATTTTGACACATGCCACCCACCTAAACACTGCAAAGTAAGCACCCCACCCCATGAAAATGGCACTCCACCCAAAACAGCACAAAAATCCTGATTCCAAGATTCCCAGATCCCAGTACTGATCAGGCATTTGCAGTACACAGTGGAACACACCTAATGTCCATTGCCCCAACTGGTCTGAGCTGTTTTTGATTTCAGAAGAGGGTTTTCTGGTTGTTCTCATCCTTTCCTTAAAGCAAACATCAACTGAATCCCCCCGATTCAGGGAGTCTGACCATATGCTTAGCTCATACTCCCAAACCCACTTCTTTGCCCTTGTAAATTGTATGTCAGCCCTTAATTCTCTCAGAAAAGTAAACAACAGAGGCTCGTAAAGCCAAACTGTTAAGAAAACAAGAGAAAGAAAAAATATGGATACATCTGTCAGGCAACAAATGACATCTGCTTGATAGGAGCAGGCGTTCTTTTTTTATTTAGAAGAGCTGCCTAAGCTTCACATTGAGGAAGTCATTCTGAGCTATAACTCTATCTTTGTCTGCAGCAGCAGCAGACAAAAACCAGTGGAGAGTGCAGAGGCTAGGGTGACAGCGGGTTAGCAAACTGCCTGAGTATCTTTAACAGGCTCTATAATGGACTGCGGTTGTCTTCGGCGAGCATCTGTTGGACCCCATGTTTTATGGCTCCGTCCTTATTGTGTCTCCAGTAAAGCCCAACGAGCAGAGGGCTGAAAAGTCAAGGTAGACTTAATGTCTGCTTGTGGTTTTTTTCTCAGGGAAATACGAGTTGCAGTCATGAATCAGATCTACCGTGTCAGTGCGCCTTTATTTGTGAAATGTCCATTCATCAGTAATGTGGCTGCAGATCTTAAAGCACAGTGGTTGTATAACTGTGCAAAGGTGCAGTTTTTACCCATGCTAACAATTCAATTCAATTTTATTTATACAGCGTGAAATCACAACAACAATTGCCTCATGGCGCTTTATATTGTAAGGTAAACCCTACAATAATACATACAGAGAAAAACCCAACAATCATATGACCTCCTATGAGCAAGCACTTTGGCGACAGTGGGAAGGAAAAACTCCCTTTTAACAGGAAGAAATCTCCGGCAGAACCAGGCTCAGGGAGGGGCGGGGCCATCTGCTGTGAGCGGTTGAGGTGAGAGAAGGAAGACAGGATGAAAGACATGCTGTGGAAGAGAGCCAGAGATTAATACAGGTAACAACACGTCCATGTATCAGTACGTGGTTGATCAGCCCATATGTGCATTATGACCTTTTAAACAAGTATTCTCACAAGATGAAACACATTTTTCATCAGCAGCTTGTTTTGCATATGTTGTTCTCTGTAATCACAATGATGCTGATCAAATAGCATCAAAATGCTAATCAAAAGCATCCCTAGAAAAATAAAGACTGGAGCTTTAAAAGACATAATCACTAAATATGAAGGAAAACAAATTTGTTATAGGTGAACTGGTTCAAGTTAGGTTCTTAGGATTTTGACATATACTGCAGCTAACCACTGAGGAACATTCACAATATCTTGCCTTTGCCTCTGGGTAGCTGGCATGTCACAGCCCGATCCAATCTGGCTCTAACTCTGACAAATTTTCTTATTAAGGGTCTCATCATTTATGGGTATGGATCAAAATATAGCAGCAATCGTCAGGACGCTTCGGACTTTCTCGACTTGAAACAGGATCTTGTGATCAGCACCTTCTCCCAAAGTATGTAATCATTACTGCTTCTAGCATTACAGCTTACTGCTGCTATTATTCGACACTTGTGCCAAACAGTGAAACGGCACATTATATGTTCTATATGCTCTCATTAAAGTCAGATTTATTCTAGATTTACAGTTGCATAGATGTAAAATTTAAGCAGATTTTTAACCTAAAATAAGGAAATAGGAAATGTTAAAATAAAGTTTCCTGCATCTGAACAAGGCCTGACAACATAGTTTTATGGACACTCTGGTATCTTAAAACTAAATGTTCTTAAGCTGCTTTGTTCAAAGTTAAATGAATACAGTAAAAAAAGATAAATGACATTGATGAAACGCAGGTGTCAGAAAGTATTTTAGGCAAGAACTTCAAGGTTTACACAATATAAGTAGTTACACACCTCATAAATCATACAATGTAAGACACAGAGACTGGTCTTTAGATTGCACGGCAGAATGGAGTATACAACATTTGCCTCGTACTGTATACTGCCATGATTTACTGGGCACACTGGGATGGGGCTGTGAACTAATGGAATATCTAATGTCTCTGTGACAGAGACTTTAATCAGTTTTGAGACCTCCAGCTTGCAACTTTACCATATAAATCTGAGATAGGCTGCACGGCAGAAGGCCCAGGCTGCGAGTTACATCCCGAGACGCTGTGTGTTTATACTCTGTACATACAGTGTGGATTTACGTGAGAGGGGTTCCAGTAAAACTCAAGTCGCGTTGGGTATTTTTCGGTATATGCTTGTTGTACTTGTAAACAAAATTTCAGAGTACTCAAGCACACACAAATCAAGATGTCATCAAACACATGATGATAATAGTACCATCTGCAGTATCATCATTTGCCAGAAAATCTCATCCCATCTGCCAGGATTTCAGCATTAATGCCGTTATGTCTTCATGCTTCCATTACTTTGTCACTGTTGTGGAGCAGCCACAGGTGTCTCACAATACCACAATTTACTGCTTGATATAAAACTGTCAGAAGTGGATAATGCCCAGGCCTTGAATGCGCTTGCATCCGTGAAAGTCATGCGGTTTCACAGAGCTGTGCGCCGAACAGCTCGCAACTTTTTGTGTTGCGAACATGATGTCTCAGATCTGTCTGACCTTATTTTGCATTTTGTATGAGGCAACACGATAAAGCAGATGTGGTGTTTGGTGTTTTTTTAACTCTGTCTTTCAGAGTCACATGCTGTTTTTCCGCTTTTCAGAAGGATTACCACTTTCTGATACTGGACTTGTTCTTGTTTTTGCAGGTCAGATGACTACCATAAGAAAAAGGCTATTGATAGAAGTGTGTAGAAGTGTTGAACCGCTGATCATTTCTGTATTGTTTGCTAGGATGTATGGAAATATCTTTGCTAAGTTGTCTGTCATGTGTAGGCACTATACTGGTTCATCCCTTGTGCTATGTGTCTTTTTATGTTTGGATGATTCGTAGGTCAGTGTTAAGTGGCTTAACAAGCTCACACAAAAAGCACATTCCTCTAAGGTACAAGAACCTGACCAATGACCTGAGGATACTGTAAATAAAAGGCAATGAAGTTCAGGCAAAGAACTCAAGTATCACACAGTGACACGCTTTTACTTGTTCTATTTTTACCACAATAATACTAAGTAACTTCCGCAAAATCATTGCTGTTAAAATGTTGCACTGGAGATAAAACTGTAATCATTCATGTGTCATTTTGTTGACTATTGGCGCACACTGAGGTGCGCAATCATGATGCGCACGAGGGGTTTTCAGCAACCACATGAACCACTACAGATCATCCACCTGTAATTAACCTCGTGAGCCATCGTGTGGTAAAAGCAGACCGAGCAGGCTCCAACAGCCTGTCCTTTGCACGACTATGTTTTCAGTCTTTCTATAGCCAATGTGGTCATTTAAAATCCTGTATCCAAGTCTTCAGGTCGCCCATTTATTTATACAGAAAAAATATGAAAATTCAAATAAGATCAAGGACATTGTGGGATATTTATTATACATTTGTCTTTATTATCCTTTATTTATCCAGGTGAGATTTAAATCTAATTTCCAAGAAAGACCTGGCCAATAGGGCAGCAAAAGCTACAGCAAATACGACACATAATAATATAACAAGTAAAAAACAAATACTATATTGCATACAGACAAGTGAGCACAAACATGTGAATAATACAAAATAGCAGATCATTAAAAGCCACATTAAAAACAGTCACACTGGCTAAAAGAGCTATTCTCTCGCTTTAAATATACATACAGGACAACACATACAGTACACAAACAGTAAATATAAATTTAGAGTAACGCACCTTAAAATTTCTGGTTAATGACTTAATATCTTGAATTGCGTATCTCAGAAAACTCTTACTCTGCAATTTTTCCATTTGTACGTTAGCATTTTGACATTTTGAGATAATAACACAAAATTTCGAATTTTTTTCACTCAGAAATAATTTGAAATTTCAAGATACTTAAAAATTTGACATAATTACCAAAAATTTACAAAAATTTTAATTTGGCAGTTGTTCGGGGAGGGGGGGTGTATGTGTGTAATGTAAGTGGCTAATCTCCAAAAGTTGATTCTGTTCATCTGGACGTAGCGTTTTGTGGGAGAAACGTTTCGTCACTCATCCAAGTGACTTCTTCAGTCTCAGCTGACTGCAGGTTTCCCCAATCTTATAAACAGTACATTTGCATAATGACTTAAACCAGCCCACTGAAGGAACCTGCAGTCAGCTGAGACTGAAGAAGTCACTTGGATGAGTGACGAAACGTCAACTTTAGTTGATTTACTTACCTGGATGATTGAGCATGCATCAAGACTTAAGTGGCTAATATGAAAATTTTTAAGTTACACAAGCACACACTCTAGTGGACAAAGAACAGACAGACTTCAGTGCACAAATCCTGACTGCGCTGCGCCGCCAAAACACCAGAGGAACGTGTCAGTATTTTGATATCATTGTACGCATGTGGAGAAAGTAGCCGAAGAAGAAAAAGCCCCCTCAGCTGAGGAAAATGGCCGACGTTGAGATGGAGATCTCGTCCAGGAGAATGAATAATGGCAACGAGCACGTGTAAGTTATTAAATTACAGATACTTAAAGTTTGTGGCAGTAAGTTATAGGCCTCTTTCAGGTCGAATATGAAGGGAAGTGTTAGCATTGCCGGGGCTAACGGAGTAGCAAGTTCACGTTGTTGCCGGGGCATGCTCACGATAGGCTAACGTTCTTGGCTAGCTAGCTAATGTTCTTCAGCGCGGCTAGCACTAAGTTTCGGTGATAGCATGTAGAAGTGTCCCTCATCCGCGTTTGTGTGTATTTGCCTCAATAAAGTGTACCTGCTAAGCCACACGCAGTGTAAAGTTTGTACTCTCTCCCAAGCAGCTATCATGTAATGTAAGTTAGCATAGCAAAAATTATTCAATGGATGTAGCTGCTTAGCACTAACTTTGCTAAAGACGGTTAGCATGTCAGAGCTAATGAGTGAAAATCATCTTGGCGGTCTCGCTCGGAGAAAGAGGGAGCAAGTGAAGGTTACACGGGGATTTACCGAGTGTCAATCTCTCATCAACGAGCGATTCTGATCAGTGTTTCTACAGCTTCATGCTAAACTGACCACATTATATAATCCCGGTATGCCCGATGTTAAACACCTTACGCTTACCTAAAATGGTACACTTCGGGCGATGATGGGTTAAACTCGGAAATGAATGTTGTGTAAGCTATGAACTGATTTTTAGACTAAATGTTCACAATGACTGCAAGTTACCTCGAGGAAAGAATAGCTATCTTTATTATCTTTTTTATGTACATGTATTAAAATTAAAACTACTGATCACGTTGTATGATGTTTGTTACTGTAAATCGTGTTCACTTCATTGTGTATTAAAGAAATAATAATTGGACAGTTTCCTATTTTTCCAGATTTAAAGGGAAAAAAATATTAGTGCCACAAGAAGATTTGATGTGTAACTGAAATTTTTAGTTGATTATCATAGTGTTTTATATCCCAGACACTTAAACGTAAGCACCTGTCAGTGTTTTGGACAGATGGCAGAACTCTGTGTGTCTCATTTTATGGGATGTTATCAGTTGCATTAAGAGTCAGGCATTTCTATGGCCGTGTGTTCCTACTACCAGTCCAAAAACTATATTTGACACAGTTGTGTCTATTTTTTAGACCTTTGTTTCCTTTTGACTTCAGTCAGCCAAATAATTTAGCACGAAAGCAATTAAATATTATTTTTTTGAAACAGGAAGCAAGATCTGGAAAGCCACGAACGAAGTGGAAATGAGGACAGCGGCGACATATCTGAAGAGGAGGAAGAGGAGGTAGGGCTTGACAATGTGAGGACCTAAATGCCATCAAGTGGTGTCATCTCTTTTAACACAAAACTCAAACTATACCAAACTGTGCTACTATAACTTGCTGTAAGATCAACTTTTACCAAAATTTAGTAACACTTTTTGTCTACATCAGTCATTCTGAATACAGTCTAGGTTGGTTAGGTGGTAAAAACTCAAAGAAAACAAGATTGTATCTGTTTACACCATAACTAAGATTTACAGAGATCATCTGTCAACTAAATTGATTGTTATCCTGGTATGTTCACATCCTAGGAGGAGGCTGAAACTAATGGCGAGAAGACAGAGGAGGGGTCCAAACATCACAGCAGTAGCGGTAAACACAAGCGGAAAAAACACAAGCATCGCAGTAAGCACAAAAAGCACAAACATGCCTCTGATGAGGACAAGGACCGCAAACGCAAGCATCGTCACAAACATAGGAAACACAAACGCAAAGAGGGCTCCTCTCCCTCTGCCGCTGTCCTCTTTGGCTCCTCTACTCATAGAAAAGTTGAATCTTCTCCTTCTTCTGGAAATCCAAGTCTGGATGACAGGGCCTTGCTGGAGGATTTGGAGAAACAGAGGGCCATGATCAAAGCTGAACTTGACAGCCAGTTGATGGAGGGGAAAGTTCAGTCTGGCATGGGTTTGATCCTTCAGGGGTATAACTCTGGATCTGAAGAGGATGGAGATGCAAGGTTCAGAAATGGAGAACCACGACAAAGGGGCAGCTCAGGTAAACCTATATCACCCAGAGGAGGAAAAAGTGGCAAATCTAGACGGGACTCAACAGAGGGCAGTAAGTCTAGCTCCAAACGCCGTAGTCGGAGTAAGTCTGCAGACAAGCTAGTCAAGGAGTCTAAGCAGGACAAGGTGACCAAAAGCACCAAGGACACAGGTGTAAAAGACAGAGGGCGTGGAAGGAGCAGGTCAAAAGACAGGAAGGGTTCACACAGCACTGATAGGTCCAAGGAGAGAAGGAAGTCCAACTCTCCTTCCAGCTTCAGGGGAGAGCAGAAAGTCGGCCGCACTGATAAACGGTCCTCTCCGCAGCGGGATGACAGACCCAACCAGGAAAGAGTGAGCCGACGGTCCAGATCGCCTGGACGAGAACGGCCAAGTCGCTCAGACGCTGACCGGGACAAACGGCCAGCCAAGTCACCATCCAAGGACACTTCTTTAGGAAAGGAAAACCGCTCCCCTCATAGACGAGGGGCTCACAGCCCTGCAAGGAAACGCAGCGCTTCCCCTCGCCATAGAGATGCCCGCTACCCTTCGGCTAGTGCCTCAGAAAGGACATCAAAACAGAGCCACTCTCCATCCAGAACTAGGTTCTCGCCCCAGAGACGCCGTAGCCGCTCACTAGAGGTCAGGAGGCGAGATGCTGAGAGACAGGAATCACCACTGAGGTTAGTGCACACCTCTGGCTTTTCCAACGTTTCCCATAATAAGCTGATTGTGACAGATGACAGAATTGCCTTTCAGTTTCAGATGAATAAAAGTGAGTTTGCAAAAATGTAAAATATTTGAGTGTTCATTTATAAAAGCTAAAGATTTTCTATTTTTTTTAATATATTTTTTAAACTGGAAGATATATTTAACTTAGTTTAAAAGTTGCGGAGAAAAAAAGTCATGAAGGTGCAAAAGTAAAGTTATGACAGATTTTGAAATATTATTTTTTATGTTCTTCCAGGAAGCGCTCTCGAGCAGATGTTGGACCAGGCAGAGACCGATCGCGTGATAACAGTCCGAGATCATCGTCTCGCCGCAGGATGAGTCGCTCGCCTCTAAGACGACGGTCCCCATCGCTGCGCCGCCGCTCCCGCTCTTCCCCCCGCAGACGGAGCAGGTCTCCACTGAGACGGAGGTGATGGCCGCTCACTTTTCACTCAACTTGTGTACATGTGACAGAAGACATTATCCCAAGTCACAACAAAGCAGTTCTCAAAAGTCGCTGGAGAACTCTTGTTTCTCTAATTAGTTTTTGGTGGTTCAACAGTTGTTTAGATATGAATTCTGTTTATATCCCTGTCTGCTAGTAGCTTTTCCCCCTCTTTTCTTTTTGAAGTAAATAATGATTCCCGTCATCACGTCTGTGCCTCACAGGTCTGGGGAGAGAGACCGATATGGTCGACTCCGACAGTATCGACGCTCAACGTCCCGCGATCGGGAAAGAAGACGACGCAGCAGAGATGAAGACAAGTTCAAGGGAAGTCTCTCAGAAGGCATGAAAGTCGATCAGGAGTCCTCAGAGGAAGAAGTGTAAGTAAAAGTGATATAAAAACTAAGATCCGATCGGGTTCGCCATACAGAGTTCAAATTTGCTGTGAAACGGTGTGGTACAACTTCTATGCAGCCATTCATATCAACTGCTTTTGGTGAGTTAATGCTGGCACTAATGAATCAAAACAAAGTTGAGTTCTTAACATTTGTAGATATTGATTAGAAGTAAGACAATTTTTACCATCTCGTCTTTGAGGACGTTCATGATCTGTAGCTGATATGATATCCTGTTTCACATTAATGCATCAGGGCACTTAGTCGTTAACAGGAAAGTGTTTCCTTTGTAATTTTAATTTCTGGCATGTTTTTGCAGTTTGGAGGATTTTGATGGTGAGGAGATAGATGAAGAAGCTCTCATTGAGCAGCGCCGGCAACAGCGTATGGCCATCGTCCAGGTCTGTTTATACCCACGCTAATTCATGTCTGGCATTTTTGTAACTTCTATAAGTGGATTTGATGAGTGACCTTCTTACAAACATCAGCTGTTCGTTCCACCTTACAGAAGTACAAAATCGTGAACGAGGACACCAATCAGACGTCGGAGCCCAGCAGCCCCCAGAGCAGCACGCGTAGCCGTTCGCCCTCACCCGATGACATCTTGGAGCGAGTAGCCGCAGACGTGAAGGAGTACGAGCGCGAGAACGTTAACACCTTCGAGGCCAACATCAAAGCCAAGCACAACCTCATCGCCCAGGAGAAAGATGGTAATGTTCCAGTCAGAATGATGACTGTTAGCATACAAGGCCAACTGAATGAACCACACTGTCAGCTGTGAGCATCCTGGTTGGCTGCAAATTCAGGGGATCTCTTTAAAATAGTCTAATGGGTTATAGTGGGAGGAGATATGTTCTTTTCCTTCTCCTTGTTAGCATGGAGAAGGACTTTTGAATCTCTTAAAGACTCTTGTATGTTACCCTATTACCTGCTTGTCACAATAAGAGCAAGCAGAAGCCTTTGAGTTTTTTTTTATTGTTATTTTATTTATGTTTTTTAGTTGAAATGTTATTTCCAGAACTACTGCAGAGGTTGAAATCTACCTTTTCGCACCTGGCACTGGCAGGTGTTTTGGCTGATCTGAGCATAAGTGGAAAGCTTAAGCACAGAAGTGAATGCATTCAGGACACAGTAATGTCTGATTGCTTGAACTGCAGGAAGTCTGTGTGTGTTAGAGCCACTTGTTTTTAGCAGCGTGTTCTTTGATGTGTCCTTGGCCATACTACAGCACTGCATACTGACCTGACATCCTACAAAGTATACTCTCTTCCTTTATGCGCTACTGAATTTTATTATAAAGTTAAACAGGCGGAATGAATGAATTAAAAGTGTGAGACCCCGTCTGTATTGTTTTGATTCTGTCATAGCTAACATATGAAATGCATTGCATTTCCCACCAGTTTAAATCAACGCATTTGGTCTTTGCGAATGGCAATGCTGTTTATTTTTTGTTTTGCATATGAAGCGGAAGAATCCAAATTTAAATACCAGTGACCGCTGAAAACACATAACAAACACAGAGCTCGTTTAAAACGGTCAGTTTTAGGCCAAATACAAACGTGCCTTCATGTGTTATCTTAGCAAAAAGGAGACAGCTTGACCCAGGTAACGACAGACTGTTCTGCGCTGTCCTTCCTTTACTTCCACCCCTCACTCAAGCCTTTGAAATTTTTCTGAAAAGAGATTTGAGTCGCTGCCTGTGCCCACTTGTTCACTGAAGAGCACAGTCTTCTGTGAGCATGGCGGAGAGATGAAACCTAACAGTTAAAAGCTCCTTCTGTCAGAGATGGCAATCTTTTGGACAGTCTGTTCCCAGTTTTCTGGCTGTGATTTTTGTTGAAAGCAAAATGGCACTTTTCAGGGGTTTTTTTCTTTCTTTCTTTTGGTTTTGTCACGGTCCCTTCAGCAGAAATGAATCAAATCAAGTTTATAAATGTGAAATGTGATTAAAAAGCATTTTTACATTACTTAAAATTGGAGCTAGGACGCTGCATTAATATTGCTTCCCTGCAGTTTGGAACAGTTTGGTATTTTCATTTTAACACAAGGGCATGTTAAAAAACGTCCAGTACAGGAAGTACACATGTCTAAAAGGGTATTTAATGGCTCGTTTGTGTGAGAAATGCAGCGTTTTGTGATGCAGGGATTTTAATTTTGTTTCTTTCTGTCATGTGTTCATTCAGTTGCTGGCTTGTAATCCAAAGCCTGGTGTCTCTGCCACCTGCAGCATGTTTTGATCTCTGCAGAGTATGTGAATCAAACACAAGTTCCAGATATACTGTTTTTTACAACATGCTGAATGAGCAGAAACTCATCTTTTGCTGGTGTAATTTGTTGTTGTTGTTGTTGTTGTGTGTCTCAGGATCTAACCCGAAGAAGCCTTCAGCTCCAGACATGTTTACCGAGTCAGATGACATGTTTGCTGCAGACTTTGACGTAAGTATTTAAATACTGAGCTCAGTAGGGCATCTTAAAATCTTCACTTATTTTTAATTTGTGTCTTTGTGTCGTTCTTTAGAAGAGTGTAAATTATTGAGGCACACCAGTGAATTACTGACCTCTGTTTTTTCATGATGTTTCTGCAGAGTGCCAGGATGAGAGCAGCAGGTGTAGGAAAGGACTTCAAGGAGAACCCCAACCTCAGGGACAACTGGACTGATGCTGAGGGTTACTACCGTAAGTGTTTCCTTTCTGTTAACTGTAGGTTAAGGTGAAATTTTATGCTTGTTTAATGTCACCAGGAATGAAGGTTGTAGCCTGTTTGCGTTCGTCGCACATCAAAGTTTGTTTTTAAGTGCAACGAGAGACTTCATCTCAGTCATTTTACACATTTGTAAATTGTGTTGTTGTTTAGGAGTGAACATCGGGGAGACGCTGGACAAACGTTACGACGTGTATGGCTACACTGGACAAGGTGTGTTCAGCAACGTGATCAGAGCCAGAGACACTGCCAGAGCCGGCCAGGAGGTGGCAATCAAGATCATCCGAAACAACGAGCTCATGTGAGTCTTCCCATGAATGCCAGCATTTCATATGTGAAAGTTATTGATCTGTTTAAATACCGTAATGGCTTCACTCCTGACAAGATGTATGTTTGAACAGGCACAAGACCGGTTTAAAAGAGCTGGAATTCCTCAAGAAGCTGAATGACGCTGATCCCGATGACAAGTTCCACTGCCTGCGCCTTTTCAGGCACTTTTACCACAAGCAGCATCTTTGTTTGGTGTTTGAGCCTCTAAGGTACTCAGAGAGAGGACATCACATTCATTTTCATCATATTTTGAGAGGTGTGCTTTTCATTAATTACCTGAGCATAATTCATGAGTTTGTAAATGTTTCATTTGTAGCATGAATTTGCGAGAGGTGCTGAAGAAGTACGGTAAAGATGTTGGGCTTCACATCAAAGCTGTGCGTTCCTACAGCCAGCAGCTCTTCTTGGCTCTCAAGCTGCTCAAACGATGCAACATCCTCCACGCCGACATCAAGCCAGATAATATCCTGGTATGACTCAAATGCTCAGTCATCTTAAATCGGCTCACAGAATAACCAAAGTAGTTGTGCCACATGTGACTTCTATTTATGTCTTTAAAAGGTGAACGAGTCAAAGACCATCCTGAAGCTGTGTGACTTTGGTTCGGCGTCACATGTTGCTGACAATGACATCACACCATATCTGGTCAGCAGATTTTACAGGGCTCCAGAAATTAGTAAGTACCACTATTTATTCTTTTCTTTAAATGTTCACCATTAATCAGCTCTTTTTAAATTTGAAGTTTGCTCATAATTTCTTCCTCAGTCATAGGAAAGCCGTACGACTATGGCATCGACATGTGGTCCGTCGGCTGCACTCTGTACGAGCTTTACACAGGCAAAATCCTGCTTCCCGGATCTTCCAACAATCACATGCTCAAGCTGGCTATGGACCTCAAGGGCAAGATGCCCAACAAGGTGAAATTGCATCATATCATTTCAGTTCCTTTAGTGATTGTTTCCCCTTTTCTAGATGAAGGGAGATGTGTTGCTCTACTGTGCACTGTTCAAGACGACTGATGCAATGTTTTGGATTCTTTCCACAGATGATCCGTAAAGGATTGTTCAAAGACCAGCACTTCGATCAGAATTTGAACTTTTTGTACATTGAAGTAGACAAAGTGACTGAAAGGGTAAGGTGTTCTTTCTTGCCTCTAAACCATTTTTTTTAATTTTTAATTTTTTAATTTTTTTTTTTTTACATGTCCCTCTATTTTAATAGCAGTTTTAAAAGTTTTATATTTTTGTTGTTAAACGCCTTTAGGAGAAGGTGACAGTGATGAGCACCATCAACCCCACCAAAGACCTGCTGGCAGACATGATAGGAGGCCAGCGGCTGCCTGAGGACCAGAGGAAGAAGGTAATGCAGCTGAAGGACCTGCTGGATGGAACGCTGATGCTGGACCCAGCCAAGCGCATCAGTATCAACCAGGCTCTGCAGCACCCCTTTATCCAGGAGAAGATCTGAAACGCTGAACGCCACACACTCCCAGAGCAACACAGACAGAGCCAACCACTAAACCTGCTCTGACGGGAACTCTGCAGTGAGGCAGCCAACTCAGACTTCTGTTCAGAATGTCATGGATTACTTTTTTTCGTCCTCAGCTTCATTTTGTTTATGGATGCATAATTGTGTTTTATTGTAAATAGATCATTGAAATGGTAGCCATTCTTGAAAACATAGGGTTTTTTTCTTTTTTTTTTCTTTTTTTTCAATTGTCACTGTAAACTTTTCCCTGATATCCAATGAGTTACAGTTTCCTTTTTTAATTTAACTGGCATCGGA
The DNA here is from genome assembly GCF_056152115.1 of Neolamprologus brichardi. Classification (NCBI taxonomy): domain Eukaryota; kingdom Metazoa; phylum Chordata; class Actinopteri; order Cichliformes; family Cichlidae; genus Neolamprologus; species Neolamprologus brichardi. Next base: position 28,076,291 of record NC_142112.1, on the reverse strand, counting down.
GAAACAGATGTTTAAAAGAAAAATATGATTCCTGTAAATACTGTGTATGTCTATTGCATTAACAATCTCGAGCAGCAGACAGTTGAATTTTGTCGTAGTTGCAGACGTCCTAACATAAACACACCTTTCCTCTTTTATAACCACATTGCTCATTGTGGGGCGATGCATGCTTTTGAATGTGCACCCTTTGTGCTATAGATTTGCGTGGTGCAGGCCTGTAAAAATGCTCTGTATGTGCATCAGTGTCCCACACGTGACGACGACAACCTCCCCGCTCCACCACTAACCAGTCCTCGGGCCTCGAGGTCTGAGCTGAAGGAATAATGCATATTATGAACTCCTTACAAAAAGTTTTTGTTTTGTTTTTTCTTAATTTTTAAAGCAGGTAGTCATTGTTCTCTGTTGCCGGTCGATTCCATTTTTAACCTTCCTCTCCCTCCAGCACTCTGGCTAGGTCGTGGCTCTTAAGGCTCTCACATTCAAGTGCCTCCTGTACGAGCCTAGTGTGTTAAAACACCAAACAATGCTGGCCGATTGAAGCCAACCCCACCTCTCTCCCACTGTTGTATATAGTCCATAGTTACTGTCATTTCATGTATGATTTGTTTTGTTTCAAGTAAGTGGTTTAAAAAAAAATCTTGTGATTTCAATAAAGAATAGTTGTGGAAACGCTGCTGAAAGAGCACCTTCAGTATAAGAAGTTTTTAGTAATAAAATGTTTCCTATTGTATACCAAACACCCTTTCTTCATTTGAATGTGATGTAGCACTGTTTAGCTTGTTTATCCATAAGTTTAATGGCTTTTCTGGTGTAGAGATGCATGAACAGATTTGAGAATGGAGAGGGGGGGTGTCTTACTTCACAGGATCCTCCGTCTCCGCTAAGTGAACTCTTAAGGATGCGAAGGGGGTGTTGGAAAAGGTGGCAAGCTTCTTTTTTTTTTTGAGAGGGAAGGAAAAAATTGTTGAGACAGCCGCAGCCTCGGAGCATCAAAAGTAAAAGCGCTCCATCTTGTATCCCATTGGAACAATTTAAAGGTCTCTTGCTCTCCCTCTCCACAGTCTAACTGTAGCCTTCGTTCTCGTTGTATGATTGCACTTGTGTCGAGCTCCTTAAAAGCATAATGGGAGTCTCGCTTAGAAAAGACTCCCATTTTTTTTCTCGCTCTGGAAAGTCAGGCGGGGAGAGAGGAGGGGTGCAAGTGATGCAAGATCTCACTGTGCTCACACTAAAAGGACTTCTGATTGGAGCTGATGGGCTGTCAGCTTTAAGGGGTCTGTAAATAGACGTGGGCTGTAGACCTGCTGGCTTTAATCTCAACATAGATGAGGACGTGACTGCTTCTAATGTGAATATGTAACCAAACATGTAATTTATATCCATCAACTTCATGAGCTCCAACCTTACAGTGTAGTCTCTGTTGATGATCAAAAGAGGGCATCAGGAACACTCGCGCTTCTCTGAATGAATTTACTCATGTTGGAACATTGTGTTTACTTTTAATGGCAGAATATTTCCACACAGTAGTCTGAAGTAGCATCAGACTATTTTATTTTGTATCTTGCAGTCTTTTTCTTCTTTTTTTTTTAATAAACTTGCATAATATTGTTCGTTTTAGTGACTTTGATTTATAGTAAATTGAGGTGGATGTGTGCAGAGTTGCTGAAGTAGCTTGGTTTCTTATCTTGGGTTTGTGTCTTTATGAAAACAGGCACAGAGTTCAAAGCAATACGTTTCATATAATATCAAAACCGCAGTATAAAGAAGGGAAGACACTTAAAATATAATTTCCATTTTTATTAAAACCATACAAACATTTGTAGTCAGTTATAAAAGAGCAAAGTGGCTCTTCTGGCGGAGGGGCAGCGCTGGGCACTTGAAGCTCCGCTCTGAGCCAGATCTGCCTGGCCTCTGCCCAGGGCCTGGGAATCCCTGCTATTAAAGTCAGTTCTGTATTGGCCCAGGATATCCTCTGCCCTAGTTCCTCTGCTAAAACTACAGCATGAGTAATGTATTTACATAATATATATATATATATATATATATATATATATATATATATATATATATAAAAGCACAATAAATGTGAAAACAACAACGGAAAAAAAAAAGAAAAGTAGAATGCATTTCGCAAATCTCAACTTTTCTGATATTCAGACTTTTCTTATATAAATGTTCTGTGATTTTTCTCTTTTTTTCAGACCCCACAAGACACTTTACATGTTTACTTTTTATTCTTTTCATAATTCACAATGGAAGATTGGCAGTGATCTCTTTCTTTTCTGACAGGCAGATACATATAAGGCACATACCTCTGAAATTTCCTTCTTTCAAAGGGAAATGATTTCTACTTCTTTGAAAAAATGAAGAAAAAAAAACAAAACACACACAACAAAACCAAAGAAAGTAAACACCGTCAATGCACAGCTACAAAAATGACCAAAAAAGTACCAAAAAACAGTAAAACAGTTTGTACCTCACTGCTTTGATGCAGAGTAAAAGGTAAACTACTCGATATTCTGTGTGCAGTCACACAAGACTGCAAGGCAATACTAACACTGTTGACAAAGTCACTGCAATACTTAATGGCAGTACACATTCTGAATTTAAGAGCTTTGGAGAGAACGATACGCATGATTTCCTATAAAACAAAACACGTCACTGTACAGCACTTTTCATTGGGAGCGGAAAACTCTGTGTGCTGTGGACCGCCATCAGTTATTAAGACAATTTAAAACCATAAAAAGTACTCAAATCAATCCATGTAAGCATCTTTAGTTTTTTGTTATTTCTTTTTTTTTTCTTAAAAAAAAGCACCAAATCAAGGAGAGAAAGTCCATTTACACATGAGCTTCGAACAACCGTGCAATCCAACGTCAACAAAACAAACAGAATATAAAAACAGTTATATACACTTGTGAGTACCTTACCAGACTAACAAAATCAAGCCATTTAGATATTAAGTAGACAACAATCTACGGCGCCTTGAAGACTCGGATGTGTGGTCCGCGTTTTGGACTCGATACCGTGTCGAGGAAAAACACCACTTGGCAAAACTTGGTAGAAGCACTGAAACATTTACAGCTTCACAAAAGGAACATACGAACAAAAATGTAACAACAAATGTAAATATACCACTTGTTAAAACCTATGATATATAAAGTTGCTTTCGGGGCCTGATGAATTCATGACCCGTGTCTCACTTCCTATGATGACAATGGATTCATCTGCTTTGTACCAGTGGGAGCGGTGCACGACTGATACGTGGGCACGTGGGCTAGTCTATGCACTCGTATAGACAGTGTTAAATGTTTCACTTGAGTACATGCATTTATTTTAATTTTATTTTTTACCGACAGGGCGTACAGCAAAAACAGTAACAATACACAGAATACTGATTCAAGGGCGTGAGCTTTTGCTCACCATCACGTAGTTTTACAAAGAGAAGGGCTTCCAAAAATAGCCTTCATTCCAGAAAAGGAATATAACTATTTATTTATACACAATTTTTGACACATCCCATTTCTGCGTAGGATGACATTTTTACAAAATAAAAAAGCAAGGGCTTGGCAACTGCCTGTTTCGGAACACTTCTAAGTACATAAAGTTCTCATAATTACCGCTTTTAACTTTGTCTTCACATACACCAGAGTTTTTCCTCTTCCTTTTCCTTTATTTTTCTACGGGAGGAGAAAGCAGAGAGAAAGAGAGCAGCTACTGTATTATAGCCAAGAACTTGCTCTCCTCAGCAAGGGTGGTGAGGAGAGAGCTCATATCTCCGATGGCCATGTTGTTTAGGCCGGGGACCACACTGTGGAAGGCAGCAGATGCCCGAGGGGTGGTGAGGCGTGAGGAGGTCCTGGACAGACCCTGGAAGACGGTGGGACTCAACGCTCCTGAGACCAAGCTGCCCTGGTCATAGCCATCCTCCAGCATGGCACCGAAGTCCAGACTTACCCCTTCATCTAATACACCGGGAACACTACCGTCCACTGTGCTGGTCACCTGATCCACACCAGGGGAGAGAAGAGCAACCGAAACCCCGTTGCCGCTTCCACCACCTTGTCCCTCAGATGCAGCTATGGAGTCCAACAAGCACTGATCTTCCAGAACATGGAATGTGGAGGCCTTATGATCTGCTGGTTCGTAAGAGGGGCAGTCAACAAAGCCCTGCTCTAAGTATCCATGATCCTGGGACTCCAGCTTCAGCCCAGAAACTTGATTCGCAAGGGAGCAACTCTCGCCACTCCTCTGCAGTTGTGCTTGTTGAGTGACGCAAGATTCGTTTTCATTGGTGCTCCCGGGACTGAGGTATTGCTGGGTTCTGCCCAAGTTCCTGTTGATTGGTGGATGAGGAACATGTACCGGGCGATTGTGATGAAGAGCAGACCCCTGGGAGAGGCTGGGGAGGTAATCCATGGAGGCTCTGCTAAGGATTAGGTTGTTTCCTACCTGGCAAGAGCTGCTGTTGTGCTTCTGATGGAAGTGGCTCTGTTTTTGAAATCCGTTGGAGGCCTGCTCTCTGAAGCCCTGGGGAAAAGGTCCATTGCTGATCTGTGTAAAATTAGGCCTATTAAAGTTGTTTGTAGAGCTTTGACCAGTACCTCTCATTTCCAAGCAGGAGTTAGGTGATGTCTCTAGCTTCACTCCAGGGTTTACGCAGCAAGCACTTTGAGACTGATTAGCTTGGGCGCAACTGTTCTGGAAATCAACGGGTACTTGCTGCTGAATAACCATGTTTCCAAACCTGCCAAAAGGTGCAGACACAGGCCCGTGTTCTGTGCTAGGCCACCTTCTACACTGTGAATGGTGGTTTTGATCCCTTGGAGGACACTTGTCAGCACTCCCAGAGCTCACTTCATTCCATTGGATGGGAAGTTTACTCGGGCTCTTCCTCTCTCGTAACTGTTGCTGCTGCTGCTGAAGACTATGGGACCCAGGGAAGGCCGTATTTGAGCCCGGAGTTTGGATCTGGTCTATCTCCTCCATAGATAGGTGGGAGGTGTCCCTTTGGCTAGAAGCTATTTGGTCCTCATTGTGCATGTGGGAGCCATTGTCCATCTGAACTTGGGAGTGGAGATACTGCACCAGATCATCTGGTAATATATCCTCATCCCCAAGCAACAGCTCAGCCTCCCCATCGTCCTCCATTGCCAGAGCTTCTAAGGCCGCTTGTTCCGCAATGCTAGGGGTGTATGGCGAGTGCTGCAGGCCTCTGTGCAGGTTGCCTTCTGAGCGCGTGTAGTTCTGTAGGTTCAAATTTCGAGACTCAGGCGTACAGTGCAGAGCAAGAGGCGGAAGAGGGTGGAGGTTATTAAGGCTGCTGAAGCGCTGCACCGGAGGGAAACTACAAGTTTCAGGAGCCTGCGTCCGCACTGGGTCGCTAGCCCTCCGGTTTCCACTCAGTGGTCCCTCACCAGGGTAGAAGACCCTCCTCCTGTTACCTGCATGTCCCGTGTAGCCATTGCTGTACCCACTGGTGCCGTCACTGCAGCGAGGTGGCCTGACTAGAGGTGGCAAACAGTGGTTGCTACCACCCTCATCCATCATGGCCATGCGGGTCTTCAAGCTCATGCGCTCCATGTTGGGTAGAGGCGTAGGAGGCGGGCCACCTGTTGCTGCTGCATACTTGGCTTTAAGGTGATAGTGCTGGGCTGGGGTTAAATTGAGCATCCCTCGTGATCCCCCTCCTCCTCCCCCAATGCCTACTACTCCCACACCTCCACAGCCCCCAACTGAGAACACCCCTCCACCCCCTCCTCCCACCCCACCTCCATACTGGCTAGCTTCACTGGACCGACGGGAGGCATCGGTGGAGATGGGGTCGTAAGAGTCGGTGGAACTGAGATTGTGGTGGCGGCGGTGGTGGGCGGCTGCGGCCGTACCCTCGCTCTGGGAAGCCTGGCTAGAGCGACGGCTGGAGAAGCAGGGGGAGATGCCGGAGGAGCGCCGGCTGCTGCTCAGGTAGGCTGAACTGGTGGCGCTGCCGCTGCTGTCACGCCGGTCTCTGAGCAAGTTGAGCACTGTTAGCTCTGTGCTGCCCAGCTCAGCATGAGCAGGTGGCTGAGGGGCAGACACCCCCCACTGCCTGCCCAGACAGGTTCCTGGGGAGACACGCAGACAAAGAGATGAGAATGAGAAAAGTTTGGACACGATAAAGAGAAACAAGAGGAGGGGGGAAAAGTGTGGTGAAAACGGGATATTAGTCAAAGATGATGAGGAGAAGCCAAATAAGTTAAGTGTAAGTGTGGAGAGATCTTTCAAACAGATGTTACCACAGACAACTGGCAGCAGTTGGGCCATGAAACATCACATTACATGCTATTCTCTCTGATATGATATACAGCTTGATATGGTCTTGATACCATTTTCCAGCAGAACAGTAAATTTTAAGCATTTGTTTTGCCTGAATCCTTCAGTCAGAAGATGAAATTCAGGATAATTTATCTCTGTGATTTGTGTGCACGGTCATGGCGAGGTGTGAATTCTGTTTACAGGTGCTTTTTAACTACCATGTGTTTAAACCATTCCATTATAAGAGGGTTTTTTTTATCCTTCACAATCCCGTTTGAGCTTCAAATAAAATGGACAAAATGACATTTAAAAATGTAAAAGTTAACCTTACCCTTCCCCAACATGTTGGGTACTGCAGAAGCTTTGGGGGGCGGTGTAGGGGACAGGGGCCCCAGCCTGGGCAGCGCTCCATTCACCTGCTTCAGCCTCTCCATCTTGATGTGCTCCATCCATCGCAGAGGGCGGCCGATACTTCGCCTCGCCTGGAGGGTCAGCATGGCCGCGGTAGCTGTGGAGACAGTGGAGTCCATGATGGGGGCTGGCTCACCCTCACACTCCTCCTCTACTTCCTCTTCGTTTTCCTCTTTCTCTTCATCCTCCTCCAGCCCCTCCCCTGGCGAGCGTCCGGCGCTCACAGCAAGCTGGACTCCACTGCTGGGATAGGTGCTGATGGGGGACTGGTCACTGCTGCATGTAGACTGACTGCCAGGGCTTGGCTGAGACGTCTGATGCACGCCAGGAAAGAAAGAGAAGAATAAGAATAGGAGAAGAGAGGTGAGAAAAAAAATCTATATATTAGTTAAATAGTTAGAAACAATGACTCCAGGTTACACAAGTGAAGATATAAAGAATTACAATTGATGACAAATGAGCATGCACTCTAAAATGTTGGACAATGATCATTATTCATGAAAACAAACCATTATGAAACACAACTGTAGTCGTGTGTGCGTGTAATGATTGTGTGAAAGTTACTTTTAATCTTTTGGGGAAAAAAAACTTTAGTTTATTTAAGTCTATAGAAAGTTGGACCTTAAGTCATACAACCTAAAAACCTTCAGTGTATAAAATCTCCACTGTCTGTAGTACTGTGCAAAAGTCTTGAGACATCCCTTATATTTGTATATTTGTATAAAAAAGCATTTTTGCCCCAACAAGTTGATTCCTAAAGAGCTATTAGGCAAAAACTTGACATATCTCAGCATCGTGTGCAGGATAAAAGAAAATGTGCCAGTTTCTAAAAAAGTATACAGAAAAGTACCATCAGATTTTGTTTGACCATGCAATAACATCTGGAAAGCATCTGCTTGGTAACTGTTTCATTTTTCCGCATGCCAGTGACTGAAAAACACACTGCCAATGCAGCATGTTGTAAGTGAATGGGACAAAAGGAAACCAACATTCAAAGACGAGCCTTGAATGCTCTTCAAGAAGTCTGGAAAATTACCCGAGAGAGTTCAGGTTGTGTTGAAGAATATCTGTGGTCTGTTTTTGCCCTGTATACTGTATTTCCATGTATGTTTAAATGCACCTATTTTCACTTCCATAGAAAAATATTTAAAAAAATTAGAGGTAACTTAAGACTTTTGTATATATTAGCCGATAGTTGTACAGATGCAAAATGTTAGACGTATATTGAAAACAGAACATCACCGAGTCATTGTTTATTTTCTGTTCAGAAATCTATTAGAATACTTGTGACCACATCTACAGGACCCTAACACGGTCTGCCCAGCTGTGGTGCTGCATGAGAAGCAGACGAGTATTGTACACATGGAACAGAAATCACCACCATCACATAGTCTGTGGATCACCAAGCATCTTTTTTGTAACAGAGGTCGAATCAATAACTCCTCTCACGTGACTAGGGATGGGTACCGGTTCTGACATAAACGGTAGTAACCAGACCGAAAAGCAGCGCACATTTCGGTGCTTTATTTCGGTGCTTTTTTTTTTTTCCTGAGCTGTGATACACTTTAGATTCTAGCCAATCGTTTTACGTTTCCGAGGATAGTAGGCGGGTCCAGGTACGTACGTTCTTTTAGTGCAGAGCTACAGAGTAAAAATGCCCAAGGTGAAGCGGTCAAAAGTCTGGCTGTACTTCACAGCAAAATATGCAAACTCAGCAACCTGCAACAAGTGCTTTAAGCTGATACTGTGATACTGTCAAAGGAGGTAACACCTCAAATCTGATGAAACACCTGGCGACGCATAGCGTTTTTTTTAAAAGCCGAGAAATGCGCCGTATTTGATAGCTTGCTGCGAAACCTCACACCGAGCGCATCTACTGCGGGTGTGGTGCCTGTTATCGGACCCGGAGTTTGCAACAAACCCCAAAAATCCGAAGAGTAGAGTCCTGGCCCCTAGCCCTGCCAGTGTAGCAGAAATGATGACGGATGATGATGGCAGCAGCAGCAGTTCTTCTCTGGGTGAGTAGCTTAATGATGTTCGTGTATAATTTACGTTGAGTAGGCTAACCACGTTATTACATTAATGCATGTAAGGTGAAGTAGCAAACACCATCGTAGCTACATGCGGCTGTCTTCTTGTTTGATGGCAGATACTCCCTTCACCCTGGCCAAAAAGGCTAAAATGACCAAAGAAAAAGTGGAAAACAGTTAAACATGAGAGGTTTTTGGACAAAGTTTGTGTTTTTTCCATTGTTTAAGCACTGCTTCCAGCCAAGAGTGATACCATATATGCCCTATAGCTGCAGAAAAGGCTAACATTGTTATCCTTTCACAAAAAACAGCTAAACATGAGAGGTTTTTGGACCAATTTTGTGTTCTCCATTCTTTAAGCACCGGTTTGAGCACCGTTTAAGCACCGGCACCGTTTCAAAAGTACCGGTTTGGCACCGGTATCGGATAAAACCTAAACGATACCCATCCCTACATGTGACCACATCTGGATAAAAACAAGGCAAATAGAGAATAGTCAAATATCTTTTTGAGCTACTGTTTTTGGATTTTATTTAATGGAATGTTACAAATTACATTGCAGATGGAGAATAATGAGATCCTTTTTTCTGGCATCAAGTTGAAATAGTATTTAGTGCTTTTGATCCTGTTTACTAGTGATTAAGTTTGGCTGCACAGTGCAGCCCTGAGCAGTATCAAGCTTACTTTCAGTGCCCTTGCAGTTCTCCCCAACACAATGCCTTTGGTCAATATCAAAGTGCCGTACAATGCAATAAGAAGAACAGACTTTTTATGAATTTAAGGGATGAGAGAAACCAGGAATGGGAACCCATCTGGCATGTTTTAAAGTCAACATGTGGAGCAGTTGTGACAGGATGTTAAACGTTTGATGGGAAATAGGACGATGAGCAAAGAACATGAGAATATTTTACAAATAAAATATAAAGTGATACCTATCTCACCTGATTACCCACTGTCCTTAGAAAGGCAAGGAGAGAAATGCCGAAGCATTGGATAGAAGGAAACATGTACTCATTAGAAGATTATGGTGTTAAACGTGCATGGCCCCTATTAAATGCTATATCAAACCTAAATACTAGGCATTCATTCACTAAGTTTAAGTAAATAGTAGTCAGAATGTTAGAAAGTTAAAGTGCAGGAGTCAAAATGAAGTTAAACACATGCGAGTCGGCAAGAAGGATACAAAAGCTGAAGTCTTACCATGGGCTTCTCTGTCTTGACAGACTTGACCTGCAGACAATCGTCCTGTTTTGAGGTAGAGTGGTTGTACTCCCTTTGGTCCGTATACCCGCCCAGGGGAAGTTGCCCTGGCGAGCGACCCTGGCCGTTACCCCCAGGCTCCCGGGGCTGGGGCGGCGGGCGCGGGTAATCGCCCCGCTGTTTCTTGGTAATGTGCGCCTCCGGCCCGTGTACCGTCTTAACATGCTTCCGTAAGGAGCTTGGATCTGTGTAGCGTTTTGTGCATCCCGGGATTTTACACACATACGGTTTCTAAGAGAGAGACGAGAGACGAACATTGAGTTTGTTTGTTTTTCTGGCATGTTGAATGTGCGAAAGAACCTGTTGGCACCTCATTTGAGTGTGTTCGATTCTGATGTTTCGCCCGGTCTGATGCATTGGAGAAAGCCTTGTTGCAGCCTTCGTGTTCACACACGTACGGTTTCTCTCCGGTGTGGGAGCGTAAGTGAGTCTTCAGGTTTTCCAGACGAGAGTAGGCCTTGGTGCAGCCTTCAAACTGAGGAGACGAAGACAGTTTCACTCACACATCACATTCTTTTACCACAAACGTCGTGGCCTTGAAAATGAGCTTTAATCTGCAATAATGTGACATCAGCTGAGTCTATCTGAGCGTCCCTTACTGTGCACTTGTGCGGTTTTTCCCCAGTATGCCTGCGCATGTGGACCACCAGCATGTACTGTGCCTTAAAGGGCTTCTGCTCTCGAGAGCATTCCTCCCACCGGCACACAAACTCCTTCTTCTCTCCGTGGATGTGGTCATTGTTGATGTGCTGCAAAAGAAGATGAGAGAATTTAAAACGGGACCGCTCTCGTGAGAAGTGGAACGTCACTTTGCGTCGAGCGTATTTGTTTTTCAGCTTGAGCAATTTTTTTTCCCCTCTGCAACACATAGGGGGAAATATAACATTTCCTTTGGCGAATCTCCATTTAATTTCTTCAGTCTCATTCCTCTACAGTCTTTCTCCTTTTTACAGTCTATTGAAATCTGCATAAAAGCAGGCAAAGAAAAGGCAGACGTGTGAGTCTCGGTGTCCGATCTGAACGGGATTTTCAAATAAAACCCTGTCACTTCGCATCACACTGGGCTCGCGCCCCTCCATGACAAGTGCTGACAGTTGTGCTGCCGTGGCAACTTCCAATCTGAGGCTTAGGAAGACGGGGGAGGTGGGAGCGAGGTGAGGGGATAGGGAAAGAAATCAAAAGTTCAGTCGAGGCGTTTGAAATGCGAGGGCTTTACAACTCCAGCCAAGCATTATATCTGCAAGTACCACCTTTCCCTTGCTCCATCCCCTTCTCTCTTCCCTTTTACTCCATATTTTTTTCTTTTTCCTCACAAACTGTCTTCTAAAACGGGATAAGTGGCCTAAGTTACAGAGGAATGAAAGAGGAAGGGGGATGTGAAGATGTAGCCGCTCTGGGGAAGAAGTCAACATCTGGCTCTCTTTCAGAGACAACAGTGTGTGGTGGCCTCTGAAGTGTCTATCCGAGAGCAATTTAAACCCACAGAGACAGACAATATCCTGACTGAAAGAAACCAGCATTATTACATTCCTGAGCAGCAGAGAGGACTCTTTATACCTTTAGGGTGAACGAGGAGGGACAGAGGAAGGGAGATGAATACATACTTGACTTTGAACGCTCTTAAATCTCTGGGAAATCCAAGATTGTCGAGCTATAAAACATGCAGGACCAAAGCAGATAAAGCACCCAGGGTCATTTACCCTCCAGGCATGAAGCTGCCCTGACAATGTCATCTTTGTACCTTCTCAGTTCCTCGCTCACTGGCTAGATCATGACCCCAAGCGCAAGCATGACCATGACATCAAAGAGACGCCGCGCTTCTTAAAATCATTCCTTTATTCTGAGCTCAGCCTTTCCCTTCCCAGCAATACTAAAGGATGAGTACCAACAAATGAGTGAAAACAGTAACAGCAGAGCGCAAAAGCAAAGAGTAAAATTGACACTAATATATCGGCAAGGAACCGCCATTATTCTCACTTGACAGTTTTTAATTTTAAAGTGACAAAACAAGACTAATTCCAGGGGAAATGATTGGAGCCTGATTGACCATGGACGTTAGCGAAGTTTCCCCAAGATTGATCTTCTCCCCCACCTTGGTCCGAGCTTCGGAAAAGCCTGACTCGTCTTCTCTTTTTCTTCCTCTCCGTGAGGGAACCCCGGTGGCAAGCGATCGGTCTGTTGTGACCAGCGTTCAATATCAGCCGGCTGAGAGCGATGAGGAGAAGGGCCGCGGCGCTGGATCACGCCGGTGGCTGGCGCGGCGCAGTGCGCACTCGCACACACGGACTGATACGCAGTCACACTCTGTTTGTACAAAACGAAGGAGGTCGTTGACGGGCGTGATGCATGAGCCTCCGGGCTGACAAAAAGGGGGACAGGCAGCACGGGGGAGAAGGGCCGCCGAGAAACCTAATGGCAAGATCTAATGGCAATTCTTATTGAATCAATAATCTCCATGCTGAGCAGACAGGTCCCGTTGGCCGGCTAAATCGACAAACAGGTGCTGATAGCGCCGGCGCGGCAGGTTATTCATCTTCCCCCTGCCAGCTTATCGGCCAACAACTGTAAAAACGCCACCAAGATGGATTTAGGAGGGAGTCGCACAACGGGGAACGCAAGGGACACGGACACAGAGGACAGTGAAGCCGTCTGTGACATATGAGGTGCACGCACACACACACAGAAGTGCAGGCACTGTTTTCTTGGTCCATATCCTTGTTTGGTCCAAACAACTATTTAAAATAGACATAAATAACCCGAAAAGACACAATTGCTTTACACTCCAATTCATGTAAACAAATATGTAAAATAACTAATATATATATATAAAATAAAATAAATTAAAAAAGCATGATTTGTTTCCATAAAATACTCAAATGCTCACATCTTATATGCATTACTAAAACACAGGATCAAGCCTCTCTCTCTTTTTTTTTTTCTTTCTTTTTTTGCCGTTCCCCACTTCAGTATCCATCTCCATGTCTCCTTATCAAACCCTCTCTGGGACATAGCCTCCACGCATTAGAATGCAAGCGTGCATGAAAAGAGGGCCTGTTTACAAGGCAATTTCACTAAGCTGTGGGACCCGCAACACCGTTTAGCTTTATCAAGCGCCGCCTAATAAATCATATGTTCCTTTGTGATGTCAGTTGGTGAAGTGCATTGTGTAAAGAGAGAGGGGGACGGGGGGGGGGGGGACGGGGGGGAGCGAGAACGAAAAAGGCAAAGAAGGGAGGGAAGGAGGGAGGAAGTAAATGGGAAGTGAGGGGGGTGGGAGTGAGTGAGTGAAGGAAGGGAAGAGAGTAAGTGAGGGAGCCAGAATTGGCATGTGTAATTCAGCACACTCTTTTCATCTTAGAGTATGATACTCTAGACAGATAAGGGGGCCTAATCCTTCTCCTGATCAAAAAAAAATCTGCATTTTACCAATTAAAGGCCTGAGCCAGCAGGCGGGAGAGGGTGTGTGGGGGACTGCCTTCAGACTGCGCCTGCGTTTATCTCCCTTTAACACTGGGGAGGCGCACAGCAGTCACCTCAGCGAGGGTGCACACCGGCTGAGCAAAGGCAGCTCCCCATCTAAGAACAAGGACATCACAGCACCACCTATGAAGCTGACCTGGAACATAACAGTAGGCTCTGGAGGATGCAAAAGGCTTTATTAGCTCAAAAAAAAAAAAAAAATCGCACGCATGCAGACCACCAACTTCTTCAGACACCCCAGTTTACAGTCTGTCATATCTTCCAAAACAAGCCTGCTATTTGTGCATGCCTGCAATACTGGGAGAGAAATAATTCAGAAGCCACAATTGGTTTAAGTATTGATATCCAGCATCACCTATTTTTTTCACGTAATTCTAAAATAAACAGGCTTTGAAAAAAGCTGAAGGATAAAAAAATTAATCTGGAAATTCATCGAGTAAAACTGCATTATATGCAATTACCTTAAAGACACTTTTTTCAAAATCTTTTCAGTGTTAAATAGCGGCAACAACGTAGAGTTTGATTTTAGACTTCTCATTGGTGAAGGATTGGTAATAGATCAATGAAAAAATAAAAGATTGTTCAGCAAGGCCATATTAGGGAATTTTGGGAGTGTGGGGTTCACATCTCCGGCGACAAACCCCAGCGAAAAAAGCCTACTTCAAGAGAGACATTAAAGAAGCCACCAGGCCTTATCTTTAAAAGTACTCCCTCTGAGGGGGAAAGAGGGGAGGCAGAGAAAATGAAAGAGAAAATGAGAGAGGGAGAGGTTTGTGTCACCCCCACCCTCAAAAAAAAAAAATGGGGAAGCAAAAGAATGTGTAGCTGAGGGGAGAGTGAGCTGGGAGAGGTACAAAAGAGTTGAAATGTAATAAATGAAATAAATACAGCAAACGAAAATTGACGCCCGCCTCGCTTTTGCTGACTGGGTAGGCCAGATAAGTGAGCCAAATTGCACAGATCTGATGTTTATCTTATCGGCAGCACCGAGAGCGCTTAAACGCAGATGATAAAGGAACGCCGTGGCGTGTCATGGTGAAAGCACGTTTGAGAGTGTAAAAATATGCATCAAGAGCACGGCAGGAGTGCTTTTGAACAAGGTGGAGAGCAATGAGGGTGGCGCAAAGGCTTAATTCTAAAATTAGGCCAACCACAAAGAAAAAGGAGGGAGGGGGGATTGGAATCAGTGAAGCCGCCAGTTTTAAAACTTAAAAGGCGTTTACGGTATGACGGCGACTCTTAACACAGCGGCCGGATGTCGCTGTAGAAAGTTTGTGTCGGTTGAAAGAGTTACAACCAAGGAGAAAAAGGCTTTTTTCCCCCCTCATCATGTTTTTTTTCCCCAAAGCCATTTCAGAAGACAAGTACAGGGGGAAGGGACGCTCCATTGTTTAGTTATATGGAAATCCCCCCCCCCCCTCCACCCCCAGCCCTCAAACCCCTCCCCAATGTGTGAGAAGAGCCACTGTGGTCCAAATACTGTACTTATCCTATTACTGAGGGGGGTGGGGGTGCGGAGAGATAAGAGCATTTTCCCGTCCGCTCTGCTGAATTAGAGGGCAGGGATTCTGTAGGCGAAGACTTTTATTGGCATCTCTCAGCATATCTGCATGTGCATAGAAAATGAGAAATAAAACGTAATATCAAAAAGTCAAACGCTGGAGAGGCGGATGGAAAAATGGAAAACTAATAAGGATTTTGTTAGCGTGTGTCTACACGGCGATCTGATAATAAGAGCGGTTTGGCGGGGTTGGGCGGGATCGTATATGTGGAGGAATGAGAGGACACGGCTTTGTTCGAGTGGCCACCTGGTGTGACTAAAAAAGGTGGGTGGATGCGGGCAAGGTTTTCTAATAATCGGCCATTCTCACCTCCTCTCCCACCACCTCCGCTCGCCCCCCGCCCCCTGAAACACGGGGCAAGAAGTTGTCAAGATCCTCAACCTTTGAGCTGAGCCCTTCAAACACGGGAGGCAGCCCATTCCGTGCTGAGGATATCAATTATAGATAGGGGTTACCACCGCGGCTGAGGATTGCAATGTCAAGACGGCAAGTAGACAGCTGTGTAGAGCTGAGGATCTTTCTATCAGATGTGTGTCTCGTGCGCACACGTGTGAGCGGATGTGCGCGCTTCACCGTCCCCTTCTATTGTTGTAATTTCATCGCTCGCTCGGAACTTTTGCTTCCTCGACTTAGCTGATGGCCGAGCTGTTGACGGGCCAAAGCTAATGGTGCCAGTGTGAGCAGCCGTGGCGGGGGTGACACAGCCGTGATGTCATTAATATTTAGCTTTACAGCGAACCCTCGGGCACAAGACGATGAGAGCCATCCATCTCCCGGGCTGTGTGAGAGTTCAGATAACAGACCGGAGGGCTGGGTGGGGGGGTTCGGCCAAGTCAGTGTAATACACAAAGCTCACTCTGGAAGGCTTAACCCTCCAAATCAGTTTGCACCGTTCAGCTGTGTGATGTGCTTTTCAGCTTCTGAGCCCATTACCACCGTCCACGGATCTCCAAAAGCATTATCCAGCGGCAGCAACAGTCGATGCCCGCAGCTCCGACCCTGCTGCAGCTGCTGCTGGCGTTCAAACACGCAGGCAGAAGTTGTTGGCTGATAGCAGGCGTTGTCCAAAATAGCACAGCTTCTGTAGATTGTGCTAGGATGTACTGAGCTTGAGAAAAGGGAAAGCAAAAACCTCTCACAGCATAGAAAACAAAAAAAGCAGACTGGTGGTGGTAGCTCTGCTGCGTCTTACAGATGCAAACACCCTGTTGTGTCTCGCTGTTTGTTACCTGCAAGACAAGCTGCTCCTGTCAGAGAAGTGCAGAAACTTCTCTCCCAATAGTAAGCCGTGAATGACACCTGAGTGCAATAGCAGCCATTTGCTTAACAGCAGCAAGAAAGAAAAAGCGGTCGAAGTCACTGAAAGCAAATATTCTGAGCACAGTTTAGTGACATTATGTGTAATTTATGGAACTGCAAATATTTGCGTATGGATTTCTGTACAGACAGGATACAAAGAGGGATTTTCACCCATTAAAAACTCCCGTGCTGCTGGAGGAGGATGGCCTACACATTTACACATTAGTCAAATGCTGATGGGTTAAAATAAAAATCCAAAAATGAAGCATGAAATGTACAGACAGTGGCGGCAATGGTCACTTCTCACAGTTTGTGTTATAAAATCGCTCTTCTCTGCCACTGGCTGACGGACCAACAACAGTCTATGCAAGTCCAAGTCTGCAGGTGGATGGGCAGTTTCAAATGGCAATGAAATTTTCTCCAGTGAAGCCACAACATTGACATATGAACACTTTTTTAGTTGATATGACAAAATACTAAACATTCTTGTGACTAAGTTGCTTAGTTGCGTGTCCAGGAGTTATGTACAATCCAAGCAGCAACTTCCAGGCCTGCAGTTTCTTGAATGGCCACTAGAGGTGGGCCCCAAATATGACCGAATACCTATGCAACGCTATCCTGTGTTACCATGAAAAAGACATTACCTCAGCTACTTCAAGTTGTAAGATAATACTTTTGAAGTATTTTTAAGGGAAGTGTCTAACAAAAACTAGGGAATCTGTTCAATAGTCTGCTGGGTTCTGTTTCCATCTGCTTATCCAATGCATTTTGCACACATGCCAACTCTCTTTCACGTTCTCTGTGGACAGAAGCCAGAAAGCTTCCAATAATAAAAATCTTGTCCTTTGTTCACATACTTTACATACTCATATTCATACATCTGCTTACAGGTATTACCTGCCAAATAATATGACAGTCTACAAAAGCCTGTCAGTGACATTGTAGCATTTATTTCTGTTACTAAATACTAATTATCAGGTATCTTTGTGCGTGTGATGCATCCCAAAAACACAAACAGCTTTCCACGTTTGGTTAAAATGCTAAGCTGATTTTTTTCCTGAACTCATGACCCTGTTGTTGTGACTCAAACTGACAGTATGAGCACAGTGAGACTGCAACGAAAAATTGTTTTCATATTAAGTCATTTATAGTTATTTTGTTGAACACTTCTTGTGATTTTTAGTGGGTTTTAAAATCTACTCACTTGCACTAGCTGCTCCTGCGTGTCAAACTCACGGCAGCAGTTTTCCCAGTGGCAGTTTGTCTCGTAAACTACCTCTGGCTCCTGTTTGCTCTCATCCTTGTCCCCTTCCTCCTTCACCAAAGTCATACCGTCGGGATTGTCCTGAGGAAAACAAGTTTTAGCACAACAATCAGGATCACCGGCACAACATGCTGAGATAAAAGTTAGAAAGCAAAAGTAACCGTTTCCTCTTCCTGACATCCGTCCATGTAAACCTGTCACAAAAGCCATTTTTCACATGAAAGGCACAGCCTTGAAGGTTATTGGTTAGTGGTGTAGCCGCAGTGCCCCCGCACAGCTGACCTCACCTGGCTGCCTGGGAGAAAAGAGTACAGGGCGGAAATGTAGCGCTGAAAGCCCCTCTCTGTTTTGGTGGTTTTTATACGACAAGACTGGGGTGAGTATTTGAGGAATCTAACCCCCTCTTCCTTCCCTAGGCTGCTCTATTAGCCCAGACATATTTCACTGTCACAGCTAGATGCCGGAGTAGAGCAGGGAGTTGGAGACGGCTTTAAAGGAGAGCCCGGGCTTCCACTGCACACCTCAGGCTCTTTCTTCTGCCTGAGAATCGACCCCCGTAAGATTTTTCCTCCAGATGCAGACACTTACTCTTATCACACTTCTCTTTCTTTACCCCAGCCATTTAAATTCTGATTAAACTGAAAGCAAAAACAATTTCCTACCAGTGTCCCGAAGATCAATGAATAGTTTTGCTTCGGAAACTGAAACTGATTAGAGGGGGAAAAAAGGGAAAATCAGCCAGATGCAGGTAAATAAACACTAAACTGTGGCTGGTAGGCTTGCCTAATGTTGTAGCCATGTTGGCAGGTGACCAGCAGCTATATGGGCTTGTTATTCGGGGGGGGGGGGGGGTCTAAAAATAAAATCAAGCTGGTGGGATTTAGCAGTAATTTGCTTCCCTTTTTCCCCAGAATGTGTGGAGTTCTCATGTAAGTGAAAAATACCTATTGAGTCAGTAAATGAAAGCTAGTTTTGATGTTTGCAGTTAGTGCGGGTGACTCCCACCTGTATGCTCACCGCGCCCGGGCTCGGCAATTCTTCCTCTGGTTTCATTTTGGAACGTTTGTGGTGCATCGGGTCTCCTGTGCTGCTCACAGCGGATTCGCTCGTTGGTTTGGCCTGTGAAGAAATATTTGAATATTTACACGATTACATTATTAGATTGTATTTCTTTGAGCCTAAAGCGTCACTGTCTCGACTATAAAGACTACACTGTACAAAAATCTGATCAGACTTTTTTAAACTGGTCATGAGCAGTAGCTCTCCAGACTTTCTGAAGGTCTCTCAAAGTCTTTCTTTGGACATTGGCTGCTTTTTCACTGATTTTCAGTCCAGTCCTTGTGCCTGACCATTTTCAGTGTTTTTTTTTTCTTTGTTTAGCCACTAGGTGCCAAACTAAAAGAATGAGCCAGTGTTGTGTCTACACATTACAGACAGCTTAGTAAAGACACATGAAGCCTCAAGAGAAATGAGGAATTGTGGCTTTCTAGAAGTCAGTCTTGAAGTCTTGAGGAAGTAAAACAGGGGGAAAAGGCTGAGGTTTGTCATATTACACAACAACTGGACTGAAAATCAGTACAAACAGGTTTTATGGAGTGATGAATCCAAATGTAATTTTTTTGTTCAAATCATTGTCAGTATGTATGGAAGAGATTTAACAAATGGTTGAGTATCTACAGCCATCTGTAAAACACAGTGGCAGCTCTGTCTGTATTTCAATCAGTGGGAACAGGAATTCTGCCTGTCAGTATGACAATAATGCTAAACACACTGAGAGTGCAGTGAAGCATACCTGAATAGAAAAACACCTGTCAGTCATGGATTGGCCTCCCCAGAGCCCAAACCTCAACATTACTGTGAAATTATCTCATCAGAGAACAGAACAAAAGGCATCCACCATCCAAAGAAGAGCCTTGAATTACTTTCCAGAAGCCTGAAGAACTGCTCCTGAAGACTACTTAAAGAAATCACAATAAAGCTTGCTAAAGTGAGCTCAGGATAAAAGCTCATTAGAATTGTATAAATCGTGTTCTTGCCTAAAATACTCTATTTCCATGTGTGTTTGCATATATATTTAGTTAAATAATTGCACCTATTTACCATTTTCTGGCTTAAGACTTTTGCACAGTACTGTATATTTTTCTATTTCCTCATATATATTTTTTTGTTTTATTCTTTATGGTATTATTAAAAATGTATGCGATGCTTATAAGTCAATCAGTCTTTTACTTAATCAGCCTGAAAAAAAACAACCGTGGTTGAACCTTAACGATTCCTGCAAGTCCCAGACAAGAGCTTTAACCGAGCTAATGAAAAGCAATGCAATTCAGTGTATCACATTAGCTACCCTAATCATTGCAATTAAAAAAAAACACATGAACCAATTCAACCAATGAATGACCTGACTTTGGCCCTGGCTTAAATATGCCCTAGAGGGAATTCTTGTTACATATCAAGCTAGAAGAAAAAAAAGAATTAACAAAGAGTTTTTAAACTTCTTGTGGAAAAAACAGGCAAGTTTTTCTTTGACTTTCTATTCCTGAAAATGTTTTTTCCCATAATTTGGAGTGTTTTACAGAACTCTCCGTTCTCTCAGTCTCCTCAGCATTTGTCCAATATTTGATATTCAGCCGTGGCCTCAAAGCAATATTCTGTTGACTCCAGCAAAAGGGAAAAGGCAATTTTGGTGTGCCCGATTTGAATGAGGCCTCATTTGTGATAACATAAAATTCGAGGCATGGGACACAGCAGGGAGGATGGGTAATAAACACTGAATATTCACTTCAAATGCAGGCCCGCACATACAGTAAGGGCTGAGGAATGAGAGGAAAAAGTCCCTTTGGATCCATCCATCCATGTCAATATTCCCTCTCTATATTCTTGTTCTCTCTCTAGTGATTAATGGAGTCAGCAGTGGGATTCTATGCTAACAAGCCCCTTGTTGTTTGCTGCAGGCGGGTTCTGGGCCACGCTCGGCAGTCTAAAAACAAGAGACAACACAAGTAGGAGGAAACTCCCAGGAGAGGCACACATGGAGGGGGGGATCCTGCCTATACCACCTTAGCTCGCTGCATTTCCCTCAGATGTGGCTGGCATAGACGCTGCTATCTATTACCTGCAATGATGAATCGCAGAGGCACTAGCCATCGCTCTCACCTGCGAGGAGTCGTTGGAGATGACTGAGCGCTCGCTGGCACTGAGTCCAGATGGTGGGATGCCAGGCATGGGTCGCTGGGTGGCAAAGGCTGGTGTTGGGTGGATGAGAGGTGGACTGTGGCCAAAGGCAGAGCCAACAATGCCCGGTTGACGGCCCATCAGCTGCTGGTGCACATGCAAAGCCACCGGGGTCGGAGGGTAGGCGAAACTTAATGCTGGGCTGGAGAGAGCAGGGGGAAAGAAAAAAATCCTCACTAAACTACTTCACTAAAAAAATCAGCTGTAAAAGAAACGAGGCACAAAAGGGGGAAAGATAGTGAGTAAATGGATTGTTCTGGATAGCGCCTCAATCCCTGAGGACAATCTGACAGGAGATGGTGCGGTAATGCTGGAACCACAGGACCGTCGACAAATCCCTGCCAATGAATGTTCAGCTTGTTAACACAGTGAATTATCATGTGGTCTGTGTAAGGCAGTATGTCATTCTTCCACCAGGCAAATGATACACACGATAAATAATCGGAGGTGTATCTTATAGCCATGTAAATTATTTTTTATCTACTGCAGCAGAGTTTGTTTTTTTCCCCTCCGTAGCTTCTTAACCTGCAACCTGAGCTAACTTTTTGTGGATGATAAAAATGCCAGAAGCGACCCAGAACCTCTCCTGGGGTCTGTATAACCACTGACGGACCTCCAAATAAACACAGATCTGTGTGGCTCCGAGCACAGGCCTCCATTCATCCTGCGCTCTGACGCTTTGCTCTCGCTGCGACCCATATTTCTGCTGATCTTATTACGAGCCGAGTGGAAATCAATGAGCCGAGACACATTTGGGGGCCCATCCGCTTGTCATATCACTCATCAGTCTGTTGGCTTTGGCTATTTGGGCCCTGACACTTGGACAGTGGCTGAGTGTGCAGCGTGATTGATCAGGCTCTTCTTACAGATTGCTGATCAATGGCTGTGGGTGGGGCGATGGATCTTTCCTTTTCCCTTCTCTACTCTGCTCTTTCGCTTCCCTTTGCTAGACTCGGCTACAGAGGCGTGATGTATGTGACGTTTCCATGAGGTGCACCGGATGACTGACACGAGCCGCCGGGGAGGCAGGCTGACTGGCTGGCTGGGAGATCGTCACCCACACGGGGCCTTGACATGGACGATACGTACACACTTATTTCCCCACCACCGCACACTTCTGGTACACTTTTGTTGTACACACTGATCCTATTGAACTTTATGGAGAGTTTTACTATAAGCATCGATGGCATCGGAAACACCACGTACAGCATTAATCCCCCCTGGGGAGAGTCAGCTGTTCCATCCATTCATTCATTATTGACACATGTTAGTTCCAGAATGACCACCTTGAAAGAACCAAATGCACAAAGCCCTTCTTCAAAAGTGACTCACAACTGAGTGATTTACTTTTAAAGTAATGGTCAAAATCTTTAGTTCCTATTATGGGTCAATCCCACAATTCCTTTCATGGGAGTCAATCAATGTAGGCCAAGACTATAGTAGCTGAGTCAGCCCAATGCATCTATCAGAGTTTGAATGTTGGGTTAAAATAGGGGAAAAGCTTGTGAATCGGGCTTGTATGAAAGTACTTTGTGTGTTACAATTGAATAGAAAAGCACTATAACATCCACTTGTCCTTAATTAGACTTCCCTTTCCTCTTCACCATCCACATTTTCCACACAAATACACACAATACAAAGATATCAGACCATTCAAAATTCTAATAACAAATAAAACGATTAATCAGGAGCTATAAGAACATTCAGGGCAGTTTTTACCTGATGGCCCCAGCCGAGAGGTGACCGTAAGAGCCGCTGGTAGACGAGCTGGAGCGGGAATTGTTGAGCATGGTGACGAGGGAGTTGGGCGAGTTGCGGATCATGGTCTGCAGGTCAAAGCTGTGCTCAGAGAGGGGTGAGATGGGCAGAGGGCGTTTCCTGCTGGGTCGCGACGGAAGCCTCGGGCTCGGGAAACGAGAGCCTGCGGGGGATGAGGAAAGAGGTGGAGATTGAGCGCCAAGTATCTGGGTTTAGAAAGAGCGGTACACCTAAAAATACACCCATATCCGAGCATCAGTTAAACTCTGAAAATGTTCGAAATGAAACGAGCATTTGCTGGTTTTTACACTTTTTTTTGCATCCAAACTCTAACCTAATCTAACCCCAACAGATGACATTTTTGTCAATCATCAGACAAAAGGCTCATCTGAACGAGTATTCGGCTGTCACTTGATGCACTGCTTGCATTTCATCTATGAGAAAACATGCCTTTTATGTTGGAGAAATGCTCTGACTGTGTATGGTAATATTTAATCAAGTCCAATTTGACTCGTTATTCAAATGCAATCAGTGTTGACTGGAAATACGAAAAAGGGGGTTTGAAAAGGTAAAAGGCGGAAACGGCGCAACCATTCTCTGTGCACATACAATGAGCCACGGGTAGAGATTAAAACATGACTTTTGTTGTCTTTTCACATGGAGATGTCACAAACAAGACAGAGAAAAACGGGGGGAGATGGAAGGAGGGGGAGAAAAAAAAAAAGCGCTGAGGGGATGTCGTGCTTTGTGCGTGAACTGACACAATGACTTTGTGACTCAAGATTTGAAAATAAAACATTTTGAGTTATTTTATAAAGGCAAACAAAACCAGCTTAGGCAGCCCCGATAACCCCCCTCCATATTTACGTCCCCCACAATCCATCCATCTCCCAAACGTAAATGCTCCATCTCTCGTTTGACACATCCAGCGATTACAGAACGCTCCATTCACATGGTAATCACAGTGTGTGTGTGTGTGTGCGCGCGTGTGTGTGTGTGTGTGTGTGGATGCTGCTCCAGTGGCAGCAGTGGTGTTCTGGCAAACACAGGCCACGTAAGGAGAGCAACACTGCCTTAATAATGTCACAGTATGGAAAAGCCATCTTTTTTATGCGTTTCTGACGGGGGTCCTTCACATTGTTAAACACAGCGAGGAACACCGCATGGCACATCTGATTTTACACAACTTTGCGCGTCCTAAATTTGACACCAGCTGACACTCCACGCAAGCCGAAGAGCGGCGAGCAAGAGGGAAAGCGTCTACTTGTGGTGAATTAGGTGAAGGGGTGGGTGGTGGTGTTTGGTGGTGGTGGGGGGGAATACAGCTGATGAGATGGGTCTGTGTCCCAACACTGCAAAATCTCATGGGAGTGGTATTTATTAATGCACAGCCCAAATGATAAATCAGCCAACCGGGGAAGACCGAGACAGAAACGTGCTGGCTCGTTGCGGGACTGTCCCTCTAATTTCCTCTTGATTTATGGACGGGATGGCTGGTTAGTTGCCCCGTCATTAATTCTCACGGCCAGAGAGGGTTCAGACGGGCAAGACTGACTGGCGGTGGAAATAAAACGTGGCTCCGAAGCTGTGCTTGAACCGTCTCAAACACACCTGAGGGCCACATGAGAGGGATTTTATGAATATAGACTTTTTTGTGTGATATAAACTTGATTTTAGAGATCCAAGGACGCTGATATAAACGAGTAATCTGGTCAAAATCTCTTTGTTTCTGAACAGCTATTTGCTAAAACTACATTTTTACTTTATATTTTCTCCATCATTTCTCATAAATAAGCGGTATATTAATATTTAATACACAGTTTACAGTAAACAGTAATGTAGCTTTAAGCAGCTAGAGTGTAAAGGACATTAAAAGGTTTATTAATTTTCAACGTGTCCGACATCATAACTTTTTCTAAGATGTATTTTATATTTAAAAAGCTGTTTTCATTGTTATTCATCTGTTT
This sequence comes from Neolamprologus brichardi, assembly GCF_056152115.1. NCBI lineage: Eukaryota > Metazoa > Chordata > Actinopteri > Cichliformes > Cichlidae > Neolamprologus > Neolamprologus brichardi. The sequence goes on along the minus strand of NC_142112.1, from coordinate 28,051,732 downwards.
ACACACAAGTTTCCACTTAAAGGTGCCTATTGGAGAGTTATAGCAGTAATATAACAGTAAATATGTTTGTATGCTTACAGCTACCTTTTAATGTATTATTAATATTTATGAAATGTTTATACTGCTTATGAATTCCAAACAGGAAGTCTTAACGTGCTACCATATAATTAATAGCTACAATTAATCAGGTTACATAAAACAGCTCTGGTGTTAAAAATGCTAAAATGCTGCTAAAAGCAAGCCTGTTTATAAGAAAAACAGCCAGCTGTTAGTGGAGAATAGCAAGGAGATTAAAGTCAGCTAATAAAGACCACAAATAAAGACTTTATGGCAGTGTAGACTTTAGTTTTAGTAATCTATGAGAGCTATGGTGCTAATTAGGCAGTATGAGCATAGACAATAGCCCATTAGAGCACAAACAGGCAGGACAGGCCCATTGTTTCATTAGCAGAGCGCTCTCTGAAGGTAATTAAACTGATTTGAAATTGACTAAAATAGCTGCAGTGTCGTACTAGCCCAGATTATCAGCGAAAGCCTCTTGACAGACGCCGCTCTTTGTATGTGTTTTTTTTTTTCTCTGAAATCCAACCAAAGCTTTAAAGTGTTAATATTTCAGGCGCAGGAACACACATTGTTGAAACATGATGAGTTATTACCAGCAATGATCACAGGCGATTTTTTTTTAAAAGTGAGGAGCGCCGCATCTCTACTTAAATTTGGCCCTAATTGTTTTGTTTCAGTCTATTAATCTTAAAAAGTGACACAGAAGAAAGGATTTCTGCAGTGATGAATGGTGGGACATTCCAATTCCCACTTAATAGCAATTAATTTTCTGATACCCGCACAAGTTTGGCTAGTTTTAATTAGTTTGTTCTGAGGAATCGGGGGGAACTTCACCCCGGATTTCCATGAAAGCGGCGTCTGACTGACTAAATACATTCTCATCAAAGGGAATGGGGTGAGGCTGTCCGACCTTTCTAAGATTCAGTGTGCATTTAATTTCCTATTTACACTTTAAAATAACTCATTAGCATAAGTCCTCTGCACACAGACCTGAGCCGAACACATTAAGACAATAGCTCATTTAAATCATGTCAGAGGAAAAAGTTGCAGATACCTCCTCGCTGTGGTTGATCTATATATAGTACAAGATAGGTGAGTTATGAAAGTGCAGTTTTAAGGGTTGAATTCCCACTGGGGCCACTCATGCTTAAATGTGCAGGTATGCACTCACTTTAAGGTGCAAGCGCAGTAGGGATGAATGTGGTAGGCGTCTATTCACTTGCGTTGTAAATGTCCAGTTTTGGTGCCTGGTACAGTTGACATATAATTCCCAATAAACTCAGAGCCACAGAGGTTATACTCTTAATGTCAATAAGGAGTCTTTGAACTTTTACTTTTATCTGCTGGTTTAGTGTTTTAATTGCTACGAATGGAAACCGCCTCAGCACCATTGGTAACACCTGCTTTAAAATCCTGGTGGTCAGGCAGAGAGATTTAGATAAAGAACAATTATTAAAAACATTATTAACCACCCTGATTATGTTCTGTCATCTGAGTTCAGTAAGCTGCTCCCACCAGTACCCCAGTGCAGAACAAATAGACACTTAAAATCCTTCATTTCCGCTTTTAGATCACTTACCTCTAGATTAACCTTTAGATTTTTTAAATAATTTTTAATGTCTTTGTCAATCTGTCTGTTTATTTTATGTATTTTTTCATGTATTTTACTATTTATTGCTATTTATCTCTTGACTTCATTCTTTGTTGACCTGTGCCTTCAAGTGCAACACTGTAGGTGACTAGAGTTTAGTGTGACTGTGTGAGTAGGTTGTGTGGATGAAGTACAAAGCTGCCCCTTTTGGGGGGAGTCTGAGTAATATTCAGTGGTTAAAAACCTTCCACTTTTTAACTATATTTAATCAGGATTTTAACCTTATGAACTGCAAACTAGACAAAATGTGCTTAAGTGGATGAATAAAAGCCAAAAAAGAAAAAGCTGTCTATATTATTAAATCTATTGACTATTTTTTTATAATGAAAGTTCATGGAAAGTTGATGAAATCCAGTACTTCTTATGGATGCAAAACAACAAAAGAGATCAAACAAGTTTTGGACGTATGTAATGGGGAATGTGTGTGAGGCAGTGTTTCAGTGTAATCCTAGAATTATTAGATATTTATTTGTTGTTTTATATATGAGACACCTCTGAGCGCACACTTACTGTCGATCGCCTGCAGATACTCCATGTGCAGGGCGCTGGCACTGCTAGCCCCAGCGGCGGATGCCACTGACGGTAGGAGGTCAGACGTGTAAGGGCTGCGGTGGCCCGCCAGCAGAGCCATCTGGTGGTAGTACTCAGCTGTGGTCAGACCTGTGTGAGGGGCTGGAGGAGAAGAAAACAAAGTAACCAAAACATAAACTGATCTGCATCCACGGAAGAAACACTTAAAAGAAAAAAAAAAGGCTGGGTAGAGGCGGAAGAGGAAAAGAGACAGATGCAAAAGGAAGGGGAAAAATTATTAGCGAGTTAGAAAAACATGACAGGCTGAGCACCTGCACTGCGTTATAAAGTCTGCATTCATTTACATTAGATGATAATCAGCTCAGCAGAACAGTAATGAGCACATTAGCAACACCATCAAGTTTAGCAAAACAGCTGCACGGGGAGCATCACCTGAAGTGGGGAGCCTCACTGGGGATTACCGGATGCTTGCTCAGAGATTACAGTGAGTGTGCATTAGTGTTTGATTGATGCATTCGTGTTGTGAACACCAGAACCGATCGCCTTACAATACAATGCCGTTTTTAAACAGCCTTCGCTCTTCGTGCCGATCACTCGGAGAAAGGGCATGAGCGTGTACATGAATATATATATTTACTGTATGTGTGTGTGGTAAGAGTATGTGGGCTGGTGCATCCTTTGCCAAACACGGCGCTTGTGTGCTGTGCGCATGGGGGCTGCAGATGCAGATATGCAACCTGCTCCTCGACTCTGCACATTTAAACTCTGCAGGAAACAAAAGGCCTAAATCTGCCCAGATAGATCTGCGTGCATGTGGATACAGCCTCCACTTCACTTTCTCTCCCTTTCTCTACAATCTCTCTCTTTTTCAAGTCATTCCCTTAGTTATAGAGTACTGTAAGTCCTTGAACCATAGCCTAAAAATAAACATCTGGTGGTGGGCTTCCGTATGCAAATATTCTAAGAAAGAGAGAGGAAAAGACTAACACTGTGGTTTTGGATGCAAATATGGAATCGGTTCAGACCACTGAGTGCTGCAGATCTTTTTTTTTTTCTCCCCCAATTGAAGCAATAAAGAGAAAATAAATAAAGAAACAGTGTATGAGGAGATTTCCTCTTAAGGCTGGCCTGTATGCCTGCAGAACGCAGCCATGATTGGTTAAATGAATGGCAGAAAAAAATTCTAAATTAATTCGATCTGGCTTTTATGTCTTCAGTGGAAGGGGGGAGTTTCTTAATTGTCTCCAGTGTTCCGCCTTAGCTTTGCTTTTGCATTCAACCATAATGTGTCCCATTCAGGAGCCGTGCGCAGAAAAGAGCTTTGCAGAATTTCTAAATCAGAAACGCTGGCATCCGAGTGCGATCCTCGGGGCAGAATGGGGGAGTGGGGGAAGGCTGTCAGTGTGGCACTCAATGTAGGGAAGGCAGAGACATGCCTCAGGACTCCGTGAGCCACCGGGTGCTCCAGCACAACAATAGGAACAGGGGCGAGCCTAACTCTGAACTCGGTCTCATATAGAAAAGAGAGAAATATTGAAGGCGGGAGGGGGGCACAAAAAAAGAGATGTGAAAGCAAATGTGTGGCAGCAAGAGGGTGGCACTAAATCCCACCCACTTTAAATCTCCATTAGATTCTGTTAATTAATTCATCATTATTCAAATGTACTTTTTGCTGGGAAAAAAAAAATCTTTGCATATTGAAGGAGGCTCCCTGTAAGCGCGGTGATATACTAACAACACAAAAGCTGATGGGTTAATTAATCACCGGATTGATTAAAGGAGTAATTAGGTGCCTCATTCACAATTCACAGCATTATGGAGTAAAAAGGGGATCATGTGGTAGGTTGGAGAAACTATTTTGATTTAAAGCAATCCGAGACCGGCGCACATTATTTTGCGGTAATGGAAAATTTGAGGGTAGAGAGTCGGAGCTTCGGTATATCGCTCTAGTGCACGAAAAGGAGCAAGGGGGGGAGGGGGGGGACTCTTGGTCGTTACTTAGTCACAGCTTTCAACAGACCTGGATGAGAAGAGGTCGAATGCACGGGTGCAGAGGAAATGTCCCAGCTATTTGCCATTTCAGAAATACACTTCAGTGCAAGGTTGGGGGCTAAAGTGGGTCTCTGCTGCTGCTGAAGTACCAAAAGGCTGATGGCTGAGAAGGTGAGGGCCATAAATGATTATTGGGACATTTGGAGCTCTATGAGGTGAATGTAGATGTTCGGCAAATAAGATCTTACATAAAAATAAAAGATATTGTTTTTTTTAATTAAAATATGACCAAAATCATGATGAAAATAACTCAATATGGTTATTATTAATTTAAAGTTTTTTCTCTAAGTTGCTAAGACTTATTTTATATATTAATAAAATAAGGTATAAAATAAATGAACTGCTACACATCAGATCAATTGACTTCCCAATTAAAATCCATATTAAGATGTAATATTGCTCTCAGTAGGATGCGATACGAATCACCCCGCTTTACACCACCAAACCGTGAACTTGAGCCCGACCCTCCCTCCGTGTGCGCGGTGTAACTGTACGTGACCCTGCCGCTCACTGATGCATCCTCCAGAGGTCTCCGACATGACTCACAGATCAAAAGGATTAGCCTCCCTCCAATCTGAGCCCCCACCCACACGGATGGCGCTACACTCATAATACTCCCATCTACCCGCTCCCCTCACTCAGATAGCATCTCGCCAACCCCTGGGTCTTAATAGAGATGGATCTGGTTGCCTCTCACCTGACCTCTTTTGATCTCGAACACGAATTAAACGGATACACACAACCGAGATTCCCCCTAATAGCAATCGAACCTCCGCAATCAATTCCAGCCGTTATTTTTAAGGGTCTTCTGAGGCCTTATCACCCTCTGCTGGGGCTGTGTGCAGCTGAGTGTGTGAGTGTGCACGCGTCATGCGTTGTGTGTGCGTGTATCAGTTTATGTTTCATTTTACTCACCATCTGCAGGGCTGAGGCCCCGGGTGGCTGACAGAACGGAGATGGAGGGGCTGCTGTGGAGAGAGCGGATGTAGTCCATGTATGGGTTGATGTAGGGGTGTGGATGGTGGAAGGGCGACTCAGCCCCCACAGACGGGTTCCGCTGGGGCGAGATCCGGATGAGGGAGATGTCGGAGAAAGCTGGACTGCCCGCCAGCGCAGGAGGCCTGCAGAGAAGAAAATATTAAGATAACATGACACATATGATACAAACTCAAATCACAGGTTTTCACTAAAGGCGTCACATAAAGGGGGGTGGTATCGTGCTTTTCTTTATTTTCTGGCATTTGAACGCTGTTAGAGGGGTTCCAGTGATACAATGAGGGATGAAGTAGTCGCTTAGTATGATGTAATGATGAGGAAATATCATTAAACTGTTGATCTTAGCCACAAATCTCTGGCCATCTGCACAGAAACCTGCACCCACCAACCTGCTTTAAAAAACATCTGTTTATTAGGGGCAGCCAATCAGATTAAAAGCTGACTTAAATTGAGAAGAACAAGGTTGAGATGAATACGGATTATTTGAAACTGTGACTCATGCAAAGCTACTCAAGAACAAAAGTATGGAGCTAAAAATTTCGACATATAATTTTCTTTACAGGAAATAATAAATGAATAATGAATAATAAAAAATATATGTGTAGAAAGGAATATTAAAAAAAACACTGTTGAACAAATGTTTATCATTTTTTAATATATATTTATATATATTTGAGAAGTCACATATAAACTTGATATTACAAAACTGAATGAAAAAATAAAAATAAACTAAAGGAGGCTTTCTGTTAAGAATTGAGTTGAATTGAATTTATTTATTTTTGTTTATTTTTAATTTTTCTTATATTTTTGGGGCTATCCTGGTACGTATTATTTATTTTACTCTTTTTTGTGCGCAATGCTTTGTAACCATTTGTCTGTAAAAAGCATTTAATAAGTAAACTTACTTATTTTTCTTTTGGTATTTTTAACCTGATCTGAAAAGCTCAGCAGAAATTAGTCAGTTGTTAATTTGATTAACAGCAAATGGGAGGGGGGGAGAGTAAAAAGCCTTCTTTTTATGTATCTATAAATAAAAGTAATTTTTTTTTTTTTAAATACATTTACAAATTAAATTTAAAAATTAATTAAAACATTAAGAACATTTTTTTAAATGATGATTTCTTTAAAGTGTCCCTAATATCTCTTCATTCTTTGACTTATAAATGAACTTACTTCAATATTGCTGTCACAGACTCCCTCTATCTGACACCATTTAGACCAGTTTAAATCAACATGTGTACAAGAACAAGATCTTTTGATTCCACTATGTTGTCATTTTTGAGTAAATTAAACATAAATAAGTCAGTTTTGCCACAGTTTGCTTGCTTCAGCCTGAACATCCAGATGTTAATTCGATTGGCAGACTGGCAGTGGCGAGACCAAACAAATAGACTGTGACACTATCTCTCTCCCTCCATCTGCAAAGCAGAGAGGAGAGTGCTGCATTCCAACTGCTCCCTACGCAGACATTTCCTCAGATCAAAGGCAGCTTTCACCACTGCGTCTTAATCAGAGGGAAACGTTAGACCGAGCTCACCGCTGGCCAGGGCCAGACAAGCAACGCTGCGCCGCAACGCTACATTGCTCAGATGGCTTCGAACTTGGCTTGGAGATGAAACCATGTACAGAATTGCACATGACGGATACAATTTTGTACAAAATCCACTGGCAAGTCTCATACAAATTCTCATTCTTTAAATAGAAAATGTGAGCGCTATCGGGCTTCACTTTATCAGAAACCTTTACTATCAACTTTGTCTTTTCTGCGAGATGTGAAATAAAGTTGAGAACAATCAGGAAAACTTCTTAGCAGCAGAGTTTGAGATTAACTAATTTGTGCCCACTTCTTATAATTGGTTAGGAGCGCCTGGAAACTTCATAATGATGGCCTACACCACAAAGGCCTTCCCCTGAGGATGTGGAGAAAGCCCCATATCAGGCAGACATTAACGGGCTAAAAGATTAGACTGAATTAGCCCCTCTGCTTCTCTGGGGCTCCCCGATGGACTGGTCTACTGTGACAAAAGACCCCAGGAGTAGGAAAGGATGAGCGAAAAGAGGGAGAGGAAAAAGCCTGGCCCAACGTTTGTTTCGTAGTGACCTTGAGCAAGGCCAGAGGGAGTGGAACAGCCCAATTACGACCTCTGCCCCATCCCCTGTTCCCCTCCTGGCCCCTTCGTCCCTCCACTTCACAGCCCCCCTAATGAAAGAGCTCAGGCCAGGGTCAATAATGAGCACTGAGGAGTGGAAACGACACACCCACCCACTCAGGAGCAGACCCAGAAACACACAGTCACACGTGAACTTCTTCATCTTCAGAAGCCTTTCTGTAATTAGACCAAAAAGGGGCTATGGGGCAATTTTAAAGGCCTGCACTGCGGTCGACAGTGTGACAACATGTCTCGCGACGCTGAAGCAGGTGGACGGGAAAAAGACGCCGGCGCTCTCCGGAGGAAGAAGAGAAATCCTGAGCAAAACCTTTTCTGTTTGAAGTGCGCAAAGGTGGCGACTTTCAGGCTCATGCCTGACATTGCAACACAAACGGTCGTGGAATTTTTCTCCACCTCCATATGATTGGTGTCTTTTTGCACGTCAGCCATCAGAAATCTCCAGATAAATTATTCATTTCCTCCTCGCGGAGAAGGCCATCGTGAGAGCAAACTTCAAAACAGGTGCGTGGACGAAAGAACGTGCTCACGATAAACAAGTCATGTGCTCCCACGCCACCATTATATGCCTCATTTGCAGAGATCACAACATAGCTGCAGGGTGATGTTCGCTTTCTTGTCACATGGCAGACCTTGAAGCTCGTACACGTACGCACTCGGGGGAAATATGTAGCACGGGGGAAACCGAAAAAACCTGCTCTGTCAGTCATTAAAGAAGAGAAACGGACATGCAAACACACATTTTTAACCATTACCAGCAAAAAAAGGCATTCGGTTAGCAGCAAAGAAAGCACAACTAATATCTCTGGAAGCATTTTTCACATTTTCTGTGTTGAAATAAAAACCCAGGAGGAAGAGCAGAGGAATTTCATGGCCTGTTTGAGGGAAGCCAGACATCCACTCTGGCTGCCATGACACTGATTAAACCTGTCATGTGTTGGCTGCGCCCCCGTACACCGGCCCAAGCTAAATGCCTCCACCTTTACTTAGTTTTTTCCAATTAATTAAAAATAAGATCAGAGCAATTGCCTGCATGGCCGGAATACTGGTGGGAAAATCGTGACAAATGGAAGAGATGACTGTGAACAGTAGTCTCAGGGAGGGGAAGGAGGGAGTATGTGAACATATGACCTATGAATTTGGGAGGGAAGGGTGGACAGGGAAGAGTTAGGGCAGAGGGGGAGTTGGACAAGGAGGGGAGGGGGAAAAAAAGACGTCTCAAGGGGTCCGCGGCCAGGTGTGAGGGGATTTAAGGAGGACAGCGGAGAGATTGATAGTTCGGAGGAGGTTCGGCGCGTCTTTAAAAGAAAATGCAAGCGAGTGGCCGATCCTCCGTGCTCAGCTGCTCTCTGTAGGGCCGTGATCATCTCAGCATCTGCCAGCATGCATTAATCAACATGACAAAAGGAAGCAGTCTGACAATGTGCAGCGTGTGTTTGCAGGAATGTTCGCCCTGTGTGTGCGCTGATGTGAGAGTAGGTGTGTGGGTGCGGAGAAGTAGCGTCTCAGATACACCTGATTTGAGATTTACATCAAAGTTGTCCTGCAGGGTTTTACATACTTCTTCTTAGAAGAGAAAAACTTCACTCTTCTGCATCCTTCACAGGTTTATAAATTCTTATTAACCCTAAAAGAAGACGTCCTGCAAAACAGGCAAAAGGAAAGCCTGAGCTCCTGACATATGGAAGCTATTTCCTTTCACGTGGCCTTTCTTAAACCAGCCAGCTCCTCTTTATGGCATCGCATGTTTACACGGGGCGGTCTGTGGATTTTAAACTGTCGTCTTATTTCACCCAATGAATATACACTTGCCAAGTGTAAATATGTCCCCAAAAGATTTTGAGTTTTTGTAGAGTGGGAGTGTAGAGACCTTGAATCTTCGTTTGGAACAAGATTATATCAACACTAATAATTTTTTTTTTTTTTTTTGGAGTGGGGAGAAAGCTACAGAAACATGCATTTGCGGTGAAGGCTGATGACTTCACTTAGGCACACAAGGTATCATTGTGGTGCAGCAGCCTGACCTGGTGGTATTGACATAGCGGCGTGCTAAAATAGGAACCGGGCTCTGTAAAATACTTTTAGCTCAAGCATGAAATCGTTGCGCATGAAAGAAAAAAAGATGAACATTTCTTCATGTGTTCTTTGGTGACCAGCACAGGAAATTGGCGAGTCCAAATCCAATAACCCAACAACTGTATTCATGGACCTTCAAATTTTCATCTGTGAGCTGCCAGTCTACTCCCACAGAGAGTCGCGAAAGAAGAAAAAAAGGCACTGAAGCCAGCAGTCATGACCCTGCCGAATTGAGAGGAAGTCTTACTAAAACCAGTCTGTACACTGCAACGGTTCATGAGTGCTGGAAAATGTAGCTTTTCCATGACACAGGCCAACAATTACATTGATTCGATGTCACATTTAGAGAGGAACTAATGAATATGAAATAGCATAGATGCATCTCATGTTCACACTTAACTACTGCCTGTAGCTGCAGCTATGAATAATAGTATACTGTAGCTAGCTGTAGCTCAGGAGGTAGTGCAGGTCACCCACTAATTGGTAGGTTTGTGGTGCTGATCCAATCTGCATGCCAAAGTGTCCTTGGGCACGATACTGAATCCCAAGTTGCTTCGAAGTGTGAATGTCTATAGATAGAAAGCACTTAACCATAGAAAAAGTGCTTGTATGTATGTGGGCAAAGTATCAAAGTGCTACATAAGAACCAGTCCATTTAGCATTTAGCTATTATTACATATACATGACATATTATTACATATTATTACATAGTCAGGTGTCATTAACTTGATAACAAGGTTTTTTCTTCTCTCTTTACACTCGTAAATGGAAATTATAAGCAGCCAAGTGCGTGGAAGAAGCTCAAGCTCAAGCTAGTGATCGCTCTAGACTTGTAGACAATCAGTATTAGGGGCAACAAAGAACTGCAATTGCCTATAAGACCACTTGGTGGGCTGGCTCCGAAAATCAGTACATTCCCACACACTCACCTGCTAAAATGTCCACTTCTAGACATCTTCTAAACATTTGAGTTGTAGCTAACTGTAGCCTTTTTAATGAGTATGCTAACTTTCATGGGGATGTTAGCAGCTTCGCCTCACACAATTAGAAGGTTACTGGTTCAAATCCCAGCTGACGCCATTCTGTGAGGATGTGAGGTAGATAAAGTGCTATATGAATATGAGTATAATACATTTCTTTGTTTTTAAGATAGGTGCTTTGTTTACTTATGTTAACAGTATCTGTAGCAGTTTAGTATGATAGTATGTAGTATGCTAATAGATAGCAGCTACCTTGGTCTGTGCTATTGCTAGATAATAGCTTAGCACTACACTGGCTCCAAAAACCACTGACTGTGATTACTTTAAGCACCTGATTGATGGTAAGATGGGAAAATATTGCTTTAATATGTTATAAGGATGGAACTTTTCACCATATATCAAAACCTGAGCATGTTTCCTATCCATATGCACCCCTACTGTCAAGGAGTGCTGCTGCAGTCAGTCTGAACAAGGCCTAACCCATCACAAAGGTCTCTGTGATTCTATTATTTTCTCTGTTTGACACAAAAACATTGCAGTACTGTGAACTGACAGTTTTTTGTTCTCTCTTTTTTTTTTGCTAACAATATTTAGTAGCAGATGGATGATTTAGTAACAGAACACTGCACAGGACTTCATATTAGTGAAAAATAAAGAAGCAGTTTACACACACGTGGCCACAAGGGGCTGAGTGAGGTGGGAACTGAGAGTTTTAAAGGGAATTGGGATCTGTCAGGTGTCAGTACCTCTCCTGACCAAGGCTGACAGCATCACATGCCCACCTCCCCCCCTCAAACCTCACCTCAATCTCACCACCTCATAGAAGCCGGCACTCCCACCCCCTCACCCCACCCACTCTCAACCCTCTAACCCACCCAGCCACGGCACAGCACTGCCACCGCTCTGAAAGCCTAAACCAGAGAGGAGGAAGAGAGAGGCTCCTGACAGCGGAAACACAAGCACTTTAAAGCTCCAAACCCTTTCACTGAGATCAAAGGGCCATAGGAACTGAGCCAGCTGAGACCCAAGGAGAGAGGAGAGGGAGCTGAGACAAGGGGAGAGAGAGAAGACAGAAAGAGACTGAGAGACACAAACAGAGGAAAGAGAATTCAGGGGTTCCTTCATTAAGACTTCATTAAGACCTGCAGCTAACACACATTCCAGCGCAAACTGGACTCCCTCTTCCACTGCAATCCTTCATGGCCTTTGTGACAAACCATTTTTCTTGGGATGACGAACAGAATAATAAAAAGAATTTTCTCCACACTGCGCCAGTAAGAGTCGTGCAGTGCCTTTGTCTTAACTTTATTCTATTGGTGCCTTTTAGGCAAATATCTGAGAAAAAACTGACTTTTTATGCAGTAAATTTTACTAACACCCCTTCAAAGAAATGCGTTCTCCACTTTTTTTGCTTTTGAAATGCTCATTAATATCTTAATTGCCCCATATTAAAGAGAAGGACCTGTACAGGTTGTATCCCACCTGTACAGACTCCTTTAACCCCAATGACCATGAACAGGATAAGCAGTCAAGAAGATTAATTGCTGGAAATAACAATCATATGCATGGATGCATCTTGTTAACTAAGCTCCAGACTGGTCACCTCGTCAAATGTTGAAGTTTAGAAACTTCAAAAATCAAATGAGTGATTCATCAAATAAGGCTGAAAAACTCATTCTTTGGCCTTTACTGTCAGCACCATCTAATCTGAATTTCCTCGTTGCAGTCCAGCAGCAGTGTCTGCTTTAAGCTTTTCTTCTGGGCAATGCAGGCGGCAGAGCTGGCAGGGTATGGTGAGGTTGCCAGGCATTCGGGGTAAATATGTTCCCCGAACGCTGCGAGGGCTCTGCGTGACCCTCTGACATCAAAGGCCTGGGTGGGTCCGAGGGGTGGGAAGGATTTCTATTCATGGTCACATCAAGCAGGATTCCCTCTCTGCGGGATACCTCTGGGGGCGTGCCAGACATTCCCATACACTGCGTCGTCAGTTCACACATACTCAGTCGCTGTGCAGTTCAATTCCCAGCAGTCTCCTTCAATCCCCCCCAACTCCTACAAGTGTGCGTTACAGTCACGTTCACACGCAAGCAGAAGATACACACTCGTTCTGCCAGAACGGCATATAGCTCATCTCTGTGAGCACGTATCACTCCACGCCGCTGGAGCGGTAAGACGTGTTTATTAGCAGGAGTCAGAGAGTGTGACAGGGTTGAGTCATAACACACTGGTCCAGGTGTCAGTGGCTCTGGTTGAATCTGCCACCTCTGTGAACTCCAGAGGAGTCATGAACCTTAAAAGTTGAGTCACACGTGAAAAATGCTTCTTGTTCGAGATCAAGGCGAAACGCTCAGAAAGAAAGGGATTGGGCTTTATCGAGAAAAAACAAAAATACAAGACAGATTCAAATCTTCTCACCACTCGTGCTGGTTTCAAAATGTGACTGAAAACAGTCGTCGTTTTTGAAAAGTTTAGATTTGGCTTTGCCACGCAGCAGGGTTGGTTTTTTGTGTTTGCTTTGTGTTTTTTGATTTTGTTCGCAGGCAGTTTTAAAGCCTTTTTTTTTTCAGCGAACTGCAATTAAACGTAATTTCAGCCATCGCGATAAGAACGTCTACCAAAACGAATCAACTAAGTATACAGCGAGAAAATGAAAACATGAAAGTGAAATTGCACAAAATGAGCCTTTTTTCCTGTAATTTCAAGGGGGCTGGAATCAGGGAACAAACATGAGCTCAGGGGAAAAAAACAAGAAAAAAAAAGAGGATTTTCTTGTTTCTTTTTGGTCGTCTCCCATGCTTGATTTTGCTCTTTTACAAGTAGAACACCTTCATCTCTGTGCGCAACCAATTACGTACTTGATTGCTGTTTTTTTCCCCTGCTTTTCTCTTTTTTTTCAAAGCGAGAGAGTGAGTACAGGTGGAATTAGCTCTCAGTCAGTGTTTTGAGTTCCTCTGGCATGCCTCGGGCAAGAGAGAAGACAGGAGGGGGACTCCTGGGTGTTAAAGTGTTAAACTTCTGAAAACATGGAGGAAACACATCTACCTTTCTTTTTCCTCTCAAGCCGTGTCTCGATGGCCCCGATGCCTTTACACAGAAACTCAGCTGACGCCTGCAGCTAAACAGGGTTCAGGGTTCCACACCCCATCGCCCTAGCTACCCGACGAGTCAGGTAATGAGCATGCGTGCCTGCGTGTACTGCCCACAGGTGAGGGGCGGTGTTGGAGAATGAGTGTGGCCCAGAGGCTGCGAGGAGCCTCGTGGATCCGTGAGACAGCTCCGCACGATCCCCTCGCAATTCGACACGTCACACTGGGCTGCCGAAATGAGCAGCCGCACGGATGGGCCTGAGCAAATCACAAACAATACACAGCGCTACAAGACAGCAGAGACACACCGCTGGAGATGGTTAATCCTTCAGACAGAGATCTGAGGTGCAACAACAGAAAAAAAAAGGTGGGGGTCAGGAGGATGAGGAAGGGAGGGAAAGCCGAGACACAGAGGAAGAAGAGGAAGAAGCAGAGCATCAGGTACGAGACAGAAATATGTGTTTCCTCCTTGGCACTAAAAATCTCCTTTTCAGAGCGAAATCCATCACGTTTTCCTAATACATACTTCATGCAGAGGAAGGGAGAGAAAAGAAAAGCCGGACAGAAGAAAGGCAAGCGCTGGTGGGAAAGTGAACAGACACAGCCTACTTTATTCTGCCCATTTCATCCATCTTGTTGGGCTAATAAAATGTCAAGTGGAGTTCCTTGATATTTAATCATGAAGGGGCCGAATGCGTGGCGGCGCCAAGCGCAGGCTCGATGAAGCTTTGGGAAGCTTAAACACAGACCTGAGGAAATTTTGGATAAACCCAAAGAGAGGGAGGACGTTTCACAAACCTCGCTACCCAAATGAAGCAAAACTGTTAAGAAATAGGAGATCCTAATAAGGGAAACACTTTTTTTTTTACTTCCTTTGGCTCCAGGAACAAGTTTCCCAGCTTTACTCCATCCCCTTAAATAAACGTTCATTCCTAATTTAGTCAAATCGGTCAGAGAAATGATGAAAATGTGACAAAAAAAGAAGAAAAAAAAACTTGCTCTGCAGCTGCGTGCATGACTCTGCATATTTGCGAGCAGCTCCCGCCGGACACTCGACATGAAAACATAAATAAATAAATGAAAGAACTTCACAAGCTGACGCCCTCTCAAAGAAAAGAGAGGCACCATGGGAGACAGAAATAGCAACGGGCTTCTCTTTTGACCCGCGTTGCAAACTGCACTATTAGAGGAAACCATCCTATCGGGCTATCAGATGTAATGGACGCCACATCTGATAAGGGAGATAAGGAAGGGCTGAGAGAAAAGAAATCGCTTTATGTGATATGAATTAATTTTCACTGGTGAGGAAAGTGTAAAAGAAGCGATTTAAGAAGAAAAAAATGCGATTCAGAAGATAAACAAATAGAGAAAGGGAGGGGAGGAGGTAATGAACTCATTTCCTCCCAGCATTAAAACTTTCATTGGTCTTTAGCACAATGACTAAAAGCATTCTTGTAACCGACATGTGGGAATGTTTTGCATTGTTGCGTTCGGGTTCCCTTCAATCATTTACCCAAGGCTCGACCAGGAGAGTCGGAGGCGAAGGAGAGAGGGAAGAAAGGAAAGAAGGGGCTGAGAGAGGATGGAAAATGAGGAGAGTTGGAGAGGATTTATGACCCTGTTCCCTTGGTCTCGTTACTTGCTATAACTGGCCCCCAGAGTGGGATCGCAGGGTCTGGAGCTCAGAGCCCAGAGATCAGAGTAATGGAAATTCCACATTTCTACACTGCTACAGCGTGACGGCTTTAGGGCACAGGTTGATTCAAAAAAAGAAGAAGAAAAAAAGAAAAGAAAAAAGAAGCAGAAAACTGACTCTCAATTTTTTAAAATCTGGAAGCAGAATTGATTTTTCTGCATTAGGTAAGAAGCAGCCTTTCTGAAGCTCGGTGATTCCTCAAACGCAGCAAAGGTGCGCTTAAGTGATGGCTTCTTCTGCCGGGAGGCTTTTTTAAACGCGACTTATATGTGCGGAGCAGACACCAGCCTGAGGTCGGGGAGGCGATGTGAGGCGGCACGCCGTCTGCGCTGGGGTTGTATCTCGGGCCCCCGCCAATGAGAGGAGGGTCTCGTAAAAGTGACACTCGGCCACACCCACCAAATAAGCCACTGCGTTTACTTCTCTACTCTGCATGCACCACAGCACGTCATGCAAAAAAATGACTTTTTTCCAGAGATTACTCGATTAGTCAATCAGCCGACTTACACAAAATTAATCAGCATGCTTTTTCTTTACGTAATTTCTTAACTATGCTTCTTATTTTTCAAGCTAAAATACCATAAAGTGGAATTTTTGTTACAGTTGCATTCTGAATATTTGGTGTTTCATCATATCTAATGAATGCATTCTACAATAGTGACAGAGACTACTAAAATACAGTTAGCGCTGCTTTAATGGACGGCTTATTTTGCAGACGATAAATTGCCAGACGTCTGAACAATGTGGTGCGGACAATGAAACCGGTTGGCGGCAAACACAACAAAGAGCAGGAGTTTAGTCTCGATATCATATTAAGGAGGACAATAAAAGTTGACGGATGGCGATCAAAATAACAACAAAAAATGGCAGCGGAATAAATGCTAAAATTATTTCCAAGCACGCGTCTATCTGCACCAGCGCGCACACACACACACGTCCAAACACACACACAGCTGTTGGCACCTGCCTGTTATCTCTTCCCCTCAGACCTGGTTTTTCATTGTGCTCCTTGGGAGAGCTACAAATTGAGATCTCAAACATGAAGAGGGGGCAAATGACTTGTGTACGGGAAATCCAATCCACTAATGTGTTACATGTGCAAATTCGCAGGCCCCTCGTATTAGAGATTCATGTATTCCTGCTTTATCAGAATGTACCTTTTTCAGAGCCGTTTTCAATGGAGCCTCAAATTAAATTCAACCAAACACAGAAGAGAATATAATTAAAAGGGAATATTTGTCGAAAGGATAACCAGACAGGAACTGATTTGCATTAATAAAATGCTCGTGAAAGGGATCAGACTGGAAATGCTGTAAATTCTTTGACAATTCCCGTTTGCCTGAAAGACGTATTAAACCAGTAATGAACTATTTAAAGAGGATTAAAAACATTTAAAAGAAATGCATGTGATATTTAATAACCAGGGAGACATACAAATATACACACAGCAGCAGCAGCAGCAGCAGCAGCAGCCCTGGCAGCAGTGGCCCCAGCATAAGTAATCCAAGCCTGGTAAGTAGAGTTTTGGAACATGTCTTAACAGATCTCCACAAGTAATGACTCAACCCTAAAACCTTTACAGGCCTTGTCAAATGTCTGCTGTGCCAAACTCGTTTTTTTCCCCTCTTTTTTTTTTTCTTTCAACCTGCTGGATCCATCATTCTCAAACTACACAGGTGCCTTCAAAATATCACGGTCCTGTGCACAGGGTGAAGGAGGGGATGGGAGGGAGGCTACACTGCCCATTTAGGGTTCTGAAACTAGTGTATTACAAAAAAAATAGATACACTGTAACTTCAATCTGCCCACATTTCTGCTTAGGCATTTATCTCCTTTCTCTCTAAATCCTGAAATTGCCTCAGAAAAAAAAGGAAAAAAAAAGAGGGGGGTATTTTCCTCCTTTCGTGCACATTTTCACAGAGTGGCGCGCAACTTTCTTTCTTCCCCTGCTCTTTTTTTTCTCCCCCTCCTGTGAAAATTGAAGAGGCTTTATGTCAAATACGGCTAAAGCCAGCCTCTCCATATCAAACAACGCAGCGCGAAAATTACTGTGGCGATGATAAGGCTGCCAGATAGAGTGGGAGAAAGAGAGCAAGGGGTGGAGTGGTGGGGGGGGGGGGGGACTGAAAGGAAGTGACTCTACTCAATTATACTGCAAAATTGGTATGACTGAATATTTTTCATTCAGGTGACTGATAGTATCAGTGAAACTGCAATGCAGATAAATAAAGGAGCCTTCTGTCAAGAATAAACACCATTAATCATGAAGCCAGCTACTGCGTGACCGCCTGTCCCCCCGACTTACTCCACTGAGAAAGTATTAAAGAAGGGGTGGGGGGGTTGTGTGCATGTGTGGGGGGTGGAGGGGGGGACTAAGGAAGGGGGCGGGGCGGTATCGGTGACTCCACCAGAAAGGGGTGACCTATGAAGTCACACAGAATGGGTTTTTTGGACAGTTAAGAGAAGAAGATGAAAAAGCAGCCTTCATCTTTCAGCCACTGCTTCCTGGTGACAGAAGCACATCTGGATGGAGATTATCAGATGTGATGGTGGAGCGGTCATTTACAATGGATGCAATTTATGGCTACCCTTCCCATTCTATGTTAGTCGAAAACAGATTTAAAAGTGAATAATCATAAAAAAATCTTTACATATATTATTTTTCTGTAGAAAATCTGGACTGTATTTTTAGAAAGTGGCTGAAAAATCACATTTTAATGATTACACGAGGCCTCAAATCGCACTGTAAGCAGCCGCTGAAGAAACGCTCCGTTTCCACCAGCTTCTAGAAAAGATACACCAGGTCCTTTTTTGTCTTTTTATTGTTTATTGTGTTATTGTTATGCTGCTTGTGTGCACATCTGTGTGTCTGTGTGTGTGCGTGCAACGTATTGCGATGCTCGCTCTCATCCCGTCTGGAAGGAGGTGTTGAGATAAGGCCGTGGTCTTTATGCAAAGCAACACTCGGCTGCTCCGTGAGCAGATTGGGCGCTCTGACAACAGTTTATGTAAATAACAAAAGGAACTCGGCGCACATCTTAAAGAAAACAACAAAAACCCGTGCGGGCGCGCTCGGTGAGGACAGCGGGGAGGAAGAAGTGCGTAAGGGGCAATGCGCCCGAACTCTTGCGTTTTACTTCTGAGCTGATTGGATTTAGAGGGTAACAAGGTGACTCAGTCAAGTTGGTGCCATGTTTAAATGAAACAAAGCTTGAGAAGCAACAGCTCACGCAGCCCTGGAGCCAATTAATTCCTCCCTGCTTCATCGTTTCTGAGCTGAGGTTTTGTTGTGATGACAGAGATGTGCCACAACTCTCCCCCCACACCCTCCCCGGTCCTCCAGAATACCTTCTAGTCAGCTCGGCCCTGCAGCTGAACAAACACTGGTCTTGAATGAAATAACCACACAGGTCTTGAACACGGAAACACACCCACAAAGCGCCCCACCTGTACCCTAACTCCACATATAGAGAAAAATAAACCGCTTTACTTTATTTATGAGACACACGAGTCCTTAAGGTCTGTTAATATCTTGAGAATAGAGAAAACTGACAGCATCTGAGCTAATTTTGCATTTTTTGGGGGGGTTGGACGTATACAGTGGGGAATATATATGCATGTTTTACTTTATAGGAAGGGAAAGCAATTTAAAGTAATAGTTACCACAAAGAAAACCTTTCATGAAAAAAATCTCTTTAGAGTGCTCGTTTACTTTTACAGCTTTATAGACTCTTTAATTGACTCGGCTGGCTTGACTAATTCTTTTTTAAATCCACATACGGTAAATGAGCGAAAGGTTGTGAGTCAATTGCTTATCCCCTAAGAATGTTTTGTCGTTTCAGTGGCCCCCCATTCACAGCACGAGGGCCCGGGACTCCAGAGTAAATTCTGATGCCGATAATTGACTTGTGACGAATACCTCTGTTTGTTCTGCACGGTCTCCGGGTGACCCAGAGCCGGCGTTGAGCTGCATGAGAGGGCTGTTTTGTTTTTCTGTGTACCGCGGTCAGGCAATAAAGCTGGAATGAAAGGAGTGGTCTCTTCTGTCGGAGCTGGCCTCACCCCCCTCCACCCCCCACCCCACCACCAAACTCCCATTAAGCCAAACCAGCACAAAGGGGACCAAAGCTCCCATGGAGAGCCTGCTCTTCACAGATCAATGTGTTTATTTAGGCAGGAAAGACTCTTTCTCTCTTTGCTAAGTCTGGAGTTAAGCTGGTTCCAGACCAGAGACACACACAGACACACAGAAACTTGGCCAAGTTTAAAGGAGGAAAAGACTCCAGCTGATCCCGGATCAGTGCAGGACAGTAAAGTTTAGGTTACTTCAGATAAAAAAGGAAGAAACCTGTTAAACGCTTCTTGTTGGTTGTTGGGATTAGCTTCAACTCAGACTGAGATTGTTGAAACTCTTGTTAAGTGCTGTTCTTGCACGTGAATATAAATTTCTCAGTAAAGAGAAATCGCCCCCCACCCCCCGCCTCCTCTCCTGACCCCGAGGCGTTAATATTGAATGGCACATTGGTACCTTCCCCACAAGAATTCATAAACTAAACGATTAGCCTCTGTCTGTAATTGCACTCTCCCTTGCCTAATAGGGGCGGTGAGGTAAAGAGGGGAGAGAGAAAAAAAACAAAGGACAGTTAATTTGTGATTTCCTCTGCTCATTTGAAGGCAAATTAAGTGTCAAACAGCTAATACGGAGCATATTTCATTTTATGAGCTTTTAATTTAATTCCACCGCCTCATATCACTGGAGCCCGTTAGCTGCGCTGCTAACGCCCGCTCCTCGTCTGAAAACGAGGGCCATAAATAAACACGTTTCAATTAGGCCCTTCACAGTAATAGGATATGATTCTGTTCATTTGCCACGTACGGATGGTGTATGTGTCATTGTGGCACAGAGGAAACAAGCTGCCGGGCGCTCGTGGTGTTTTTCTCCGGCCACGGATGCCCGGTGGTGGCTGGCTTGTGTGCATGGCGGGGGGAAGCCGGCTGGATTGATGGAACTGCCGCAGGGCCAACCCAACTGTAATTACAGGCCCTAATGAGAGGTTGCATGGGGAAGTACTGCAATAATAGTCCCTGTGTACTTAGGCATATCTTTGAGGGGGCTAATAACGATTAATTCTGCTCACCGAGGAGAACTTGTCTTAAAACAATTCAATATTTCTCCATAAGCCGCCTCCTGTCCTCCATTTCCCCGGAGCGACAGCTATACGTTGACTGCCTCGCGTGGGCTGCCTACAAGCAGCATTACCGAGCAGAATGCATCGCTTAAATCCTGGCAGAGATTTACGCTTTGGCGGTAGTTGCACAGTCGTAAAGTTTAGTTGCTGAAACTCGCTCAAAACCTGAAATCTGGGAGTGTAATTAACTCCAATTTGCCATCAGGTGGTTGGACGCAGCTGTAATACCACAAGTGATGAGCGCATCTTCCCACCAAGGAATTCAGGGCTGCTTTTTTAATCAAGCAGGCAATATTGCTGCTTCCCTGTGCAAAAGAATCCAAAGTAGATGAGAACAATTTCTGCATGAAACCCACGTAGGGCCCGCAGATAATGCGCATGACAGTGAGCTCACAAGACTATATTTAAATAAGGCTGGCCACTCAACAGCTGTTTTATAATCATGACAAATAGTTTCCCTTAGCGCAGCGTGTCATATTAAACAGCTCCACGCCTAATGGTTTGGATAAGCAGGCCCTAAGTAGCGTGGCAGGAGCATGGCCGTGTCTCCAGTGACAGCAAACCAAGCGCGCAGATAACTCCCGTCCGGACAGAGTGACTGAAGACACCGTTGCTGCGTAACTTCTCCCCCTTAATTCAATTCTTCAGCTCCGTGTTGTCCCTCTAACCCCCCCACCACCCCCGCCTGCTTCCTCATTTTTCTCCTCCTCCCTAACCTGCTGCTCCGCTTCGTACCAAAGCGCTCCTGACGGATAACAAGCCCGGCTGTTTGTTTGAGCTTATGTTGCCTGAGCGTGTTCGCCCCATTATCTGCGCATAAGCTAAATGCTAAATTATATTTGCCATTTTGTTTGCAGTGACACGAGGCATCAATCACCTCCCCTTGTTTTTTTTATTTCCTCGCCTCGACCCCCCCCTTCCTCCTCTGAGCAGGAGACGAGGGGTTGAGAGGTGGGGTGGGCCGGAGACGGGGGTGGGGGGGACATAAAAAATTCATTACGCTTAGTGGCACATCAGCAAGGGAGAGATATGACTCCTGAGGAGGAGAAAGGGGGGAGTTGATAATGATGAAGAATATCAAACATAATGCGGCCCAAGTAGCTGCCCCATCCAATTTGTCCTCGTCGCACGCTGATCGCTTCCTCCGTGTCGGCGGGTAGGAAACAAGCGCCACAAGGACGAGGACTCCTGCACTGTTTGGATGCAAAGAATACAAATGACCGAGAGAGTAGAAGAGAAGGTAGTGACTAATAGTGAGGAGAAAGGAGCAATTTGTGCATGCGAGCGAGCTCGCTGAGCACTTTGAAGTTCTCTGCTGACCTGGCCGGCACCACCGGACCCACTCCACAGGGGCCGACTAAAGCAATAAGAGTTACCCTGTTTATAATAACTTACCACTGGAGAGCAGAAATGGCCTCGCTTTTACTTCGCTTCAAAATGAATTGAATGCACACAAATGCGATTGGAAGAGGCAGGGTGGTTACTTGTACACAGTTCATGTGTCAGGAGCTCATCTGTGTCTGTCAGAGATGGGTAGATGTCAGCAGAGGCATTGCTTCCTTCTCTTGACAGGGCTTGATCACTGCTCTTATGAGAATTGCGCGCTCCCAGGCTTCCCTCGCCCTGCTCTCATTTCCCTGTCTCTGACACATGTTCATTTGCGTGTCTCTGACATGCGGATCATGTTGCGCACGTACGGGGCCGTGGCCTTTGATCCTGAAAAGGCAAAGAGAGGCGCCCCGGCACCCACGAGGAGGATGCTCCACGCCCACAGGCGGAAGGAAGTTTCGAAGCTCGATTCGTATCGCCGCTAGTAGCGGACCATGCGGCTGAGTCAAATGTGTTCCCCTGTGTTATGATCAGCAAAATTGAAGTCTGCGGTTTTGTGCTTGAGTGCGAGACACTTACACGTGAAGAGGGGGCACAGGCGAAGGATCGTAGATGTACCGTCCCTGGGCATGTCTGTCGTCGATTGGCACAGGAGGGTGGAAGGTGGGGAAGAACTGTGGAGCAGCTGTGCGGGACAGAAAAGATAAGAAACATGAGCTGTTTTTCTTTACAGTTTATAAAAGTCCCAGTTCTCCTAAAATACGTCTGCAAGTGGATCCATTCCCTCCTCGGCTAATCTAAATAGCAGCAGTAATGAAAGGCAGTGGTTGATGGCTATCTTTCAGCGGACCCACCCAAATGAGACCTCATTAAACGCGCCGAGCTAAAAAGCTGCGCCGCTCGAAAAATGTTAGCTGAGGAAGTCTTTGTACATGTCTCAAGGCTGAGAGAACTCAAAATAAACAGGGATAAATAAGCGTAGGAAAAGCAGCCAAATGGCACATTTCTCACCGTGCCAAGCATAATATGGTTTTGTACAAAGGATAACATTTGAGTACAACCACTGAAACGAACAAAATGGGAAACAAAAACATCCTTTTCCATCTTGGTGTTTTATCACAGAGAATCCAGAGGCTTCTTTCACTCTCTCGCCCCCCCCAACCCCCCCCCCCCCCCCCCCCCACCTCCAGATAAAACATTAAAATATTTGTATTACATGAGTTTTCAAGCCTTTTCTTTACTTTTACCCTCTCTATTTTATTTTTACAGCAGAAATTGAAACTGCTGTGCCGCAACCAGGCTGACTTTGCACGCGTACGCACTCATCGTCGAACCCTGACTTGCACTCGTTGTTATATAGTTGTAACTTGAAGCTGAATTTGTGTGTCGCAACCGTGCACCCACTGTTGGACGAGTCGAAACAAGCAACCAAAAGGTGCCTGCTTAAGTTTTGACACGTTAGGTTAAAGTGTGTATACCAAGGCAGAAACAGCAAATGACCATTGCGCACGGATTAACTGCATCTCACTGCTAGAACATTAGTGCCAGTGCCAAGTTGCATTATCATCCCCCCGAGGCTAAGCATGTGTCAACATCTGTATAACGTCATGCAGCAAGTCTCTGAGGCTGCTAGCTATATATATTTTTTTTTATGGTCGTAAACATTTGGAAGCGTGAGCCAAAAAAGCACATTGCCAAACGGCGAGGTGCCCAACAGCTCCGCAAGTGTTGAGCCATGACAGATTCAGCTGCATCGTTGGGCAACACACCAGGTGTTGATCTCGGGTCTCTTACCTCATGGCTCATTTATTTACTGGGTTGATCACTGCCAGCTTGGGGCAACAGCTACAATTGAGAGGTGGTCACTTTAGTTTTGCTTAGGCTTACAGCAATGCAATGTATTGAGTCTTTATAAGAGAAATGAAGCAGCAGAAATCAAGCGAGAGAAAAATTTCGATCCTAAACTAAGTGTCAAAGATCTTTTTTTTCTGGGAAGCTCCAGAGCTTCAGTGATGATCAACACAAACAACCTGGAGCTTTAGCCTGCTTTAGCCTGTCTGCAGCAGGAGAGCAAGGCTTTCCGTTCAGTTCCAATCATTTTTCTATATCTGGCTCCAAATCAGAACAACAGTCATCTCAATGTGAGACTCAAGGTGCTCTATAGTGTAAGGTAAAAACCCTACAATAACATAGAGAAACCCCAACAATCAGACAATACCCTTTGAGCAAGCAATATTTCCAACAGTGGGAAGGAAGAAAGCTCAACCAGAAGCAGGCTCAAGCAGAGGCAGCCATCTGACGTGAACGTTTAGGAGTGAGGGAAGGGAGACAGGGCTAGAGGTGAGTGAAGAAGTGCGTCATGGGAAGGCCCAAGCAGTCTAGGGTCACCTGATCCAGCCCATAATGGCATGTTTTAACAAAAAGGAAAGCTTCAAGCCAAACTGGGAGACGGCTCCACAGAAGAGGGGCCTGAAAGCTGATGGCTCTGCCTCCCGTTCCACTTTTAAATACACTAGAAACCACACTTAAGCCCGCAGTCTGAGAGAGACGTGCTCTAATGGGGTGGTTCATCTGTGGAGACGCACAAGTTGTTTTTTAAGAAAAGAAAGTTGCTAAAACTGAGGGCAAAGTTGCAAAGTTTGCACCCCTGCAATGATGAGTGAGAAGGATGCCAGTCAGACTTCAGGATGAAATTGTATATATATTTACCCCTTGTCCAAACAGCTCTTAAATCCAAGTCATAAGTCAGCTTCTGCCTCATGGTGTATAACAGTACGCTATAAAGTTCTCCAGTTTCACAGAAAATTTGTTCAACAAGTGAAGAGAAAACTTCTAGAAAGCACTCGTGGGTTTTCATCCTGTTTTTCACAATAGCAGAGATAAGTGGTAAAAGCCTCCTCCATGCAGCTCTGGCAAGTATCTGACCACTCCGTCTCTGTCTGTTTGATAGTTCTCTCCTGATGACTCAGTTTTGGCTTGGCTCACCTCAGCTGATTCCAGAGCTGCTGAGGGCGGAAGGGATGAGGGGATGCTGGGATGAAGGGATGGGCTGCTGGTAGACAAGAGCAGAATCTGCTTTGTTTACTCTCCACAGCTCCACTCCCGGGCTGTCGGCCCTTGGCTGTCAGTCTCAGAAATGAAGCATCAGGTTTACCAGCGTCTATGGGAGTAAAAGCTTCATGTTCTCTAATCTTACTCATCCCTGCCCACATAGCAGGAACTTTATTATAGCCTCTGTCATGTTGTGCAATAACAGACAGCTACTGAGGTTAAAAAAATGTGCTATCAATTTAAATACTCCACCCCTTCACCGCTGCAACGTACACCTTCATTCCTACATCCGCCGCTCCTCGTTGAATTACCCAGATCCCCCTTTTGTTTATGTCTCTGGAGCCACTCACTCAGCACAGCCCTGTACTGAAACAAGAGCCTTTTTCTCACTCCTTCCCTCCCTTCCTTCCTACTCTTTCTGCTGCCCACGACTTTACAGCATGGCGAACCATTCCGCTGAGGTTTATTTAAATCCAAGACTGAAGTTTACTTTACCACGGCCCTATCTAAATAGAGCCTGCCACCTCTTTTACACCGAGCACAGCTCCCCATTAGCAAGGCAAACCGACCCGTGTCACTACAGGGAACGTATACAGTCACGAAGAACAGAGAGCAGAGAAAAAGAGGGGAGAGCCTCCATCCTGCAATCTATCTCCAGTGTTTCCTGTAGGGACTCCTTACTGTTTACTCCCAAACTAAATTGCCCCTGCTTCTCTGGATATTCCGGGTATTCTCTTTGTCTAATACAGAATACAGCTGGAAGGCACACGGGAAGCCAAAACACATGTCACAGTTTTTACCTTCCCACTGTGGCCGCACACACCACGGCCGCTCGAGCATTCCTAAAGAAAGTGTAATCCTAACGGTTTTTCTCCCTGTTACGTACAATTAAGTTAATTATGTTTTTAAAGTATGTCAGCCAATCAAATACTGAGAATCAGGGACTTTTTGTAGTAGCATCTTTCATAACTTTCAACTAATTCATTAGCTCTTCAGAGCTCCTCTCAAACATTTTAATGACCTCTGTGCAACTTTTCAGAGCAGCAGTGTTCATTTTTGTTTTGCCCCCCCTCTTTTTTCAGTCTTTTAGGAGAAAGGATGGAAGGTATTAAGACATGATCACAAATGGGTCTTAATGAAAGGGCAATTAGAAGCAAACTTTGACCAGGCTCATTAATTCTAATTCACACAAACACTCTGTACTCAGGACCAAAAGCCAGCTTCCACCTCATTAAAGAGAGGATGGTAATTGACTTGTCCTTTATTGGACACTTGAATAATTTCAAAAGAATGGGGTGGGGGGGTGGGGGTGAGGACGAGGGGAGGATAAAGCCTAAAGCACATCATTTGCAATATCCTTATTGGTTAATCTCCTTTCATAGTGGAAGCTTTGGCACAAAGCGTCTTAAACGTGCTCCGGAACGAGCGCGAGCTGATACTTTTGCAGAATTTGAGCTGTCACTTGCAATTCTGATTTGGGTGTTGATAATACAAACAATTTCCCCTTGTTGCTCTTTTGTTGTCAACTCAGCATTGTGAGTTTATTGTCTTGACGGCAAAAACCTGGGCTCCTCCTCTCCCGCGGTGAGGGTTCACTGACTCTGCTCGCACAGAGTGTCACCCGCAGCCGAGGACGAAACACTCCACCGTAAACGCTGCACTTCTCATCGACGCTCCACTGCGAGAGCACAAAGAGCCAGTGACAGTTTGTCATAAGCGACTAAGGCGGAGTGAGAAAAGGGCTGCTGGGGCCTGCTCCAGAGGTTTGTGAATTGCTAATGTGGAACATATGAAGCCTGCGCCGGGGCCGCGAGTGCCAGATTTCATTATGCCACCTCTTTCCTCGCTCGTGATCTCACTGTTCAGGCATGCTCGTCTGCAGCGGGGCCCACAGTTAGAACGCAACTCTGCAACACTTTGCAGCGCGTCAAAGATGCTCAAGACTTTGTGTATTCGCACATTTAATAGCGCACGTGTGTGCCGCTCCTTTCTGGAAGTAAGTACAAGTGGAAAAGAAGACAGAGAGTGTTATACTCACTCCTGCTACATTGTGACTTCTAGAAATAGATGATGTGAAACCCAGACAGTGCTTTCTTCGATTGGTCCATTTGAATAACTTTTCAAGCTAAAGGAAATTAATGTGTTTAAAGGAGAGACTACAGTGGTCAGGTCTTCGTACAGCTGTTTTTCCAGCTTTCTTCCATTCCATATTTTTATGGAATAAAGTCATCTATAACTGATTTGTCTAATAGCGTAACCCCACAAAAGTCTCCATATTAGGAACTGCTACAATAGCTGTGGTTAACTCTTAGCTTTTTACTTTTTGAAATAAACTGAGCACAGGAAAATGCATTTGTGGGTTTGCAGAAATGCATTTCTTTACATCTGTGCTAAGGTTATATGTTTGTTTGCATGTATACGTTTATATCTACAATTAACTTTTTTTCATTTATTTATTTAAAATAAATGTCTTTAAAAGGAGAGGCTGTGAAGCAAAATGATTCTAATGTATTGGTCAACGGTTAACAAGTCGTGAGTTCAAAATTCAATGGAATTTTATTGCTAATAAATCAGTCGACAAAGTCCAGCTCAGCAACATTCCTGACAGATTGGTCGATCAGATGCTATTTCGATGCTATTTAAGCCTGCCTACAGTTGCTGCATATCTGCAAGCCACTTTGCAACCCCATCTCCACCCCCAACTTCTTTCATGGTGTGCTCCTCAAGCTCTGATTATGCAGCACATGGACACATACAGCTGGAGACGCCACATTCCTCTTATACTTTTTCTTAAGAGTCTGCTTGAACTTTTGGGTGGATGAGTCTGTACGGTCACAAAAATTAAGCGTTCATCCGGACGTCCACGGGGACCCTTGCACTCACTGTTTGATTGCAAGCAGACGCTAAAAGACTCACTGTCTTTTTTTTTTTGCACAGACACAGAGCAGGAACAGGGTTTGTTGAATACAGGGCCGAACCTGTAATCGATATCATCACAGAGACTCTTAGTATTGTTTTAACTAAGCTAACCTTACAAGATTTATTTGCGACATTTGGTGCTTGCCAGGTGTTATTTTCGAACCCTGCTTCCAATATATAAAATTGTAAGAGTATTAGACTATATTTTCCTCTTTATGGCATATCTGCAGACAAGCTTTACCGTGAGTACTCAGAGTCTGCTCGAACTATTACATGATTGGTGCGTTTAACCCTTCTGATCACACTTGCTTCCAGAGATGTGACGCTGAGCCTCTCATCATTATCAGGCCGGCTGGAGATGGAGATGGAGATTGAAAAAAAAAAAGCCTTCAACAGACTATCAGCAAACATAGTTTGGAAGCTGCCTCTAAATTCCCCCTGTGATCAATCCTTTCACACCCCGCCTCTCATCATGTTTGCTTACACTGAGACCTCAAGCTGTTTGGACATGTAAATAACACTTTTGGAGACTGTTTAGCTAAGCTCAATGGGAGTTGCTGTTGACTTTTGGAGCGCTTTGCTTAATTACAGGTCCCAGATTGTTTCAGGTCTAATGGCCTAATTACCGCTGTATAAATTAGCCTAATGTTCGTGCTGTGCAGAGCTTTCTCCGCTGTATGTAATGCTCGGGCACGAGAATAGAGAAAGATAAAAACAAGCTTTTATTCAGCAAAGACCAACAGTGAGAGTGAGGCAGAAGAAAGAAAGCAGAGAGGTTAAATAAAAGAAAAATGTTAAGTGTTGGCTTGCCAATCTCTCTGCCATTCATCATATGTACGAGGCTGGCAGATCACACTCTGCCCTTCCTCTGTAAGTCAATAGATTTTTTTTTCTTATCTTCTCTTCTGTTCGTGCTTTCTCTGTCTCTCTTGCTCAGTTGCTCTCACACCATTAAACACAAGCAGTCTTTCTTTTGGTAAAAAGCAATTAACACAGCGGAAAAGAAAAACAAGGCAGAGAACCGAACACGAGCGTGAACGAGAGAAACGTCTGCACGATAACAGGCTTTCTGTTTGAGCACACATTCCATCGCTACTCGCTGTCAGACGTCGACTGAACAAGTCAGTCAGTGCCCGCAAGTCTGTGCATATTTGCTCTGAGACTTAATGTTCAAACAGATTATTTATTTGTTAAGTGCTGGATCTTTTTATATATTTCCCTCCAGGGGTTTACTTTGCTCATACACCACCTGCAGGACATGCAACAATTCCCTGCCAGACTTTATCTCAAATTTTTAGAGGATTTACAGATGACTACCCATTAAAATATGTATCCAATTGCAGGACATTTAGACATAAGTTACACAAATAACTCCGCAGAGCTCCACATGTGCAAAACATTTACAAACCAGAGTCAATCTTAACAAATTGCACTCCAATCTAAGGACTTTTTTTAATGCTAGAGAGTGGAGCTAAGCACGCACACATCTCTGCCAGGGGCCCCCAGCACTACCCAACCTCAGCAATGCACCCTCTTTTTTCCTCTTCCCCTGTATCCTAGTAAGGTTATTTCACGGGGCCTCTCTGGAGCAGCCATCTATCTCTTACATTTCCCGAATTTCTCCAGATTGGGATAAGCCCGGGAGTAGAACAAAGAGCTACGCGTTGGCCCTCTCCCCTCACTCCCGCACCCTCTCTGCCCTACCCCACCCTCCAGCCTCCTCTCCCCGACTCGGCTGAGAAAAGACGCAGCAGTTTACCAGCTAAAACTCCACACTACACCTCTCTCTCCCTCCACCTCCTCCTCTGTATCTCTTGCATCCGTCTATCTCCTTTTCGCCAAACAATGACGACTCAGATAAAAGGGAGTCGATTTAAACCTCAGGTTAACTCAGCAGGACTTGGCTACATTTATTTTGCTTCAGCTGCATGATTTATTCCACTCAAATTCAAGCTCAATACTGGGTTTGGAATTTTTTGAGGTCTTTATTTAGAAAAGAGTCCACTGATGCATTTAAATGCCCGTATTAGAGAAAATGCACGATAAACTACTCTGATACAAGCCGAGGTCGTATTAGAGAGTGTGTTCACGACTGTCCCTGCTGCATCAGGCTATCAGGACAGTCTGACCCTCTATGCGGTTCAGTGTCACATCACATCCTCGGGCCTCTATATGCAGGTGATACCAAAACTGCATGTGGCTGTGTGACAGTGACTGCGAGGTTAACACACCTGCATTCTAATAACACACAGACTGGACGCCGTCGCCTGGGGGAAAATGGACGACTATTCAATATTGACTCACGCTGAGAGGCCACTGACCGCAGCAAGCAATGTTAATGTAGTTTGTTCGCTAAATGCATTTGCTGGTAGCCATTGTTGATGTTAGTTCACCTCTGGGTCTTGATTAAGAGAATGAATCCCTCACAGTGAGTGAGAAAAGCCCGATAATGTGACTTAAAGTGGGAAATACAATCTGAGAGAGCTTTAAGTATGAGCAGACAAAATGCATCACATTACTTAACCGCAAAACACTCTGTTCCACTTCATTTTTTTCAAAACATGACCTGGAATCTTTTCAATGTTCTTCTTCCTCAATAATCTTCAATTTTCAAATCCATGATATTATATAAATGCTGGTGTCAAAGAAATGCGTAGCAGTCCTGTGGCACCTGTGTCTTGACTTATTGCTGGATGCCAGGAGATAACGCTGCGTGTTTAAACCTGCCTCTTCAAAATACTTTTTCTGCTCATGGAAAAATTATACTTTCACATACGTTTTAATGGAACACTTTCAAGAAGAACATGCTTAATATAGTGTATGTGATGAGCTGGACATGAGAACTGTCTCACTACTGACGTAAACCTGGCGCCGAGGCCACGGGCCACCGTGCATATTTGTGATATGCCAGCAGCTTTGACTGCAAGGTATTTGACGCCCTGGGAATGAAAAGCTGGCAAGTCGAAAGCCAACGTGAGTTAATTTTCATGCATTTTTCATGCTGTGAAACCAGCGGCTAGAACATGTGAATTAAATCTAACTAATCATCCATTTTCATAACCACTTATCCATTGCAGGATATCCCTGCTGACACAGGGCGAAAGGCAGCGTATGACCTGAACAGCTATCGTAGGACTAACAGAGAGACAGATAACTCACATTCACACCAACAGCCAATTTGGGATCACCCATTAACCTAACATGCACATCTTTGGACTGTGGGAGGAAGACGGGAGTTCCCAGAGAGAACCCATACACTCAAACTCCACACAGAAAGGCTCCAGCTGGCAGGCGGTTTCAACCCCATGACCTTCTTTCTGTGAGGCACAAGTGCTAACCAATGCAGCACCACTTGATTGCCCAAATCTTTTATCACCATAAACATTCAAAACTACCAGTGCAGTCTTTTAAATACCTAGCTCAGAATTGCCTTTTTCTCCCAGGGCTGAGTGGATGTTGCTCTATCTTCCACTGAATCCAGACATTAGACAAAGTCTGCTCAGGTCTCTAGAGGTATGTGGCCATTATTTGAGGCGGGTGGAAGGAAACTACGTGTCACAGAGTAAAGACAAAGCCCAGTGTTACAACAATCAGACAAATGGCTCATGGGCTCTGTAAGACCAAATACAGCTTGATGCCTCTGGACCATTTGGGTCTTATGAGTAAAACACCATCTGTAACTCTGAGTCTCCTTCCTCTTCACTCTTTGTACAGTGTGCTTTGCTGTCACCTTACCCTCTCTTTCACCCTCTCACTCTTGCATTGTATTCCTAATTCCTTCAGTTAATCCCAGTTTCTGTCTATCTCTGTTTCTTTGCCTCTCTCGTTATTCAAAGCACATCCTCCCCGATCTCTCCCTTTTTCCCTCCTCACAGCATCCCTAAACAAGGACAAAGTTGTAATCCATTTACTACACTGCTGTCAACAGATTCCAACCAAATAATCCTAAAAGACTCAGAACCAGGCCTAGGTACTATCAAGGGAATGGCAGGAACAAGGAGGCGGAATGCACAGGGGACGGATGCAGGAAAAGAGGGAGGAGTGAGAAGAACATACAAGGGGTGTGGAGGAGTACAGACGGAGGGAAGTTGTGTCACAGTGATTTGAGTCTTTGTCACGCAGGTGGCGCCCAGGGGTTCCCTCAGTCTGGGCAGAGAGACAAATGGAGGCCCATGTAAACCTTAAAGAGGATTAACCCTGCCGGAGCGCTTTAATGAGACCTGAAAGTGCCGGGCACCGGAGAGCCCCGCTGATTGAGCCGCGCTCCAGTCGGATCCCAACGGTCCGCCGGCCCAGTGGCCCAGCAGCACTGCTGCAGCCCCGTGGCCTACAGCTGCCCGCTCACACTGAGCCACATCAAAGCGGCCCGTCTGGGAGAACCCCGAGATGGGAGGGAGGGGAGGAGGGGTGGGCACGAGGGAGGTGGGGTGTGTGCGTGTGTGCACGCAGGAGAGGTGGGAGGAGGGTGCCTGGATGGAGGAATCCCTTATCTCGTCCTGAGAGGATGCTGCTCTGTGGTGCGAGATTGTCTGGAGCTGCCACCTGTCCCAGGCATCTTTGAAGGCAACACTAAAGCCTGTGATGGGCCTGACCTCCTTGAGCTCCCATTCTTTTATGTCTCTCTTCATTTTCTGCTTTGTTACACCCCCCCCCCCCCCCCCCCCACACACACACACCCTACACTCTCTCCTGCTCTTCTCTCTACTTCTTAGCCCTCTGTCTCACTTACACCCTCATACTCAGCCATGCCTCCCTTTCCGTCTTTCTCCCCTCTCCAGCGATATCTTCCACTTCACCACACCGTTAGAAACATTTTAATTATACTATGTTCATCAGCCTCTTCTTCATGTAGAACAATATATACTTGTGACCCTCCAGAGACAAGAGCAAGATACGGGTTGTTGGTTGGAGGGATAAGGGTGCTTATCTTTGGCACTATGTGAGAGGAATGCAAATGGAAAAAAAAAAGTGATGAGATATGGATTCAGAAGAAACATGTCGGACTCTATCATACTGATGAATACGGGGTAACTCAAAGCGGAGAGGAAAATCTTGTGATATTGTGGCTTTAACCGGAGAGCTGAGGAGAAGCCCTCATGGGTATTTAGTCTTCTTCTTTTCATAATTTGGTGCTTAATGTAAGCAGGAGGGAGTGTTTATTCTCCTTTTGGATGGACAAGACACAACAAATCTTCATTTTTAAGCTTTCCCGTCGACAAAGCGCCATTGTCCCTATTTGCATCTGCGACTCGATTAACCAATCACATTGGAAAAGAGGGTAAACACACTGGCAGATGATGCTGCAACGGCACTGAGAAACACTGAGAACATCTTCAGTCCTCTAGAAATTCTTCTTAATTCTTCTTAGCTCCTTCACATTTAATCTCGTCATTGTTAATAGGAACTGCTTCTGTTCAGAGATATGCCGTTTTCACACACACACACACACACACACATCAGCTTTGTGGTAAGAGCGCCGCATGACCTTAAGATGGTATGAAAGTGCATTCTTGAAGCACTTCAAACTCTGCTTAACCCTCTTAAATCATCAAGAACTACAAAGAGGCACACGCATGTGAGAATACTGCCTATCTTACGGTGCGAGATGCCTCTAATAAGCTGTATAAAAGGGGATCATCTGATTATCCCTGGTGTGCTGGACCAAGGGGCCACGGCAGAGCACAGGCCCATGTTGTTCTTTTTTGATGAAAGGAGGTGGATGGAAGGGATCCCTTTCCATCGCCTGCAGTGTGCCCCAGGCTTCTCTGTGCCGGCACACCACTGGGGGACTGCACCATGCCACCACGCTCAAAAAGCCAATATTGAAACAATCACAAAGACAAACACTTACCCTTGAAACAGGCACGTGTCCTCTCACCCCAGGCTCTCCTCAGTTGTTTGAGGGAGGAGGATGTTTGAACCCGCATCCAAGCCGGTTGTCACATTTAAACCAACAAGAGATCAGAAAGTTTGTTCTGTGAGAGCACTCTGCTACTTTTTTCTCCTCGCACACATGCACGCACTTTATACTTTACATTATACATGGCGCACAGTGCTTCCTCTCTCTGCCACGCATAGAAAGGCCCTGTGCAGTCCATACGAAGTGAGCGACCAAGGACTGTAATTAACTGTAGCGAGGCCAGGGCCATTGTTGTGTGGATCACGTACAGTTTGATGACAGCTAATTCAGTTCAGTGGTCAGCTGCATTTTGATATAGAGGCAGACAGAATGACGCCGGGGCAGCGGCCGGCGTGCTACGGTCGAGTAGACCTGAGATCAGCTCGGTCAGCGGTTCAGAGTTTAACCCCTGTGACTGGACACCCACCCTCCTCTCCCTATAACCATAAAATAGTGGAACAGGTTTTACACCACGGCTAAGCATTCCCAGTAGATTTCCCCAAACGCAGGGCCAGTATGATCCACGCAGTCACCTTTGACCAGGATCAGAGAGCAGGATTCCTCCGGCCAAAAGATCCATACCTCCACCGCCTGTGCTCAGCTCAATTGGTTTCTGAGATCAGTCAAGGACAGCAAGGCTTTGGTGTGTGGGGATTAAGCCCTTGCAGCCAGATCTAGGCTAGATTTTTAAGGAGCTAAACCGAAGACTATTGAACTGATAGTTATCCATCACAGCCCGAAGATACTTGCTGTGCCTGCTCTGCCCAGACTAGATATAACACAGCAACAAAACTTCTCACTTCAGGGACGAAATTCTTAAGCGTCATCTCTAAAGCTTTGCAAATTTACTGGTTGCATTCATTAACCATTCAGAGTAGTTTCAACATTTGTAAGAAAGCCATTGAAAAGCACGCGATTTAAGTCCCTCCATAGATGTGTTTAGGCTGGCAAAGAAGGGAAAGATGAGAAACTTTAAAAAAGAAATAAAAGAGGATCCCTTTGGAGGAAGCAGAGATGCGTCGCCAGCAAGTGGGCTCACTGTTGCTGCACGACCACTGACCGGCTAATCAGCACACAATGTAGACAGATGTCAGCGCACAGCGTCGCATTCACACTTCTACACAATTAAAGATCTTAAAAAAAAAGACTTCTCCCTCATTAATCCTCATCTCAATCCTTTCTCCTTATCCTGCAGCAAAGCCTCATGTATTAGCGTTGTGGTAAGAAGGATATGGACTCTTATCCAGTGTTTGCCCAAGAAAAGCGGCTAAGACTCAGGCATCACCACGATTAGCTAATGCTAACAATGGGAGCAATGTTTCCTTGGTGCCTCCTCTTTTCTGTGCTGAAGTGGGTGTTAAAACCAGAGTAAACAGAGACTTAGGCCAAGGACATAAGAAGAGTGGGAGATCACAAGTCTGGGTGAATAGCGCAGATTTACTCAGAGCGCGAGGCCCTGAAGATAAACCCCTCTTTCGGTCTCTTGTGGTTGCTCGACTCCCACACCTCCCAGAGCTTCGCCACCATGTTAACGACCCATCGGCCAGGTGTGGGGAGGCTGCAGGTGCCATCGCATTTAGGCACATTAAGCACTGACACACACTAGCGGTAAGAGTAATCGGATTTACCTGGCTGTCTGCTGCATGGCGTGGAGCGCTGTGCAAGCGCAGCACAACGGCTTAGGGCCCCCTCTCCATCACACACACGCACACACCTGGGATGAATTAAGGAGGTGACAAAGCCCTCATAGAGAGGGACTGCCACAGGAGAATTAAGTGTGTGTGTGTAAAATATGTGTGCTCAATTGTGTACTGAACCAGAAACCAGAACAGGAGCCCGTAGCTTTTTACACCTTGTGGTGCAAGAGTGGCGACAGATGCTATAGGCTCCTGGTTCAAAGCAACCGAAGAGCAGGGGTTGGGGAGGGGGCGGCAGAGGTTTAAGGAGGACCCCTTTCGATCTGCTGACCCTCAGATCATCAGAGCTCATGGGGATTGAGCTCTGGTACTGGGTTCAATCAGACAGAATGGGACCGCTGCCTTTAGGAACTCCCCATGTCCTCAACACCTGGGGCCAGAAGGAGGTGTTTTACACAGCAATGCTCTCATCTCAAATCATAAGTCTTCCTGAGTGAAGGCGAGATCATAGAAACATCAATGAAAAACACCCGAAGTCGCTGACACCGACCTTGTTGGTGTTTTCATTCTTCCCTGAACACCGGGAATCAACTTTTTGTGTAATTCTTAAATATTCGTGTTGTTTTTCTTAGTTTATTAATATTTTCATCATGCCTGTGATAATTTCGCAGATCCCAACATGATATGTAAATTGTTTGTTTTTCCTGGTCGACACCAGAAAAGAGAGAAACATAGTAAATCTTTGTCTTGAAAAACCAAAAGCTGCAAGAACCTTGCTGCAGAGGGAGACTAAAATGTCTGTGCATCATGCCTACACATCCCAGCATCACTGCTATCACCGTCCTCTACTCCAGTCTGCTCCATACGTCTGCAGTCTTCCACCCTCTCGAGTCCTCGTGCACGAAGAATTCCTCTCGAAGCTCTACAGCCCTTTTGACTTTTCCTGCTGCTTTTGAACTCTCCATTTCAAGACTGTGACTTTTCCACATGACCCCAAGCCTCAGACTTAACCCCCTCCCCCCAACCCCCGCCCCTCCAACCTTCCTGACTCCTACCCCAAGGCTTCAGTGGTCTGGAACCACCAGAGTTCCTTCACACATACCCACACACATACATAAAATGAGAAGTGGCAGTGTTGCTGAGTTAGGTCAGGATGTAATGGGCAGTAATGTTCTGCCCTCGAGGGTTCTGTCCAGAGAACTGCCTGGTTTTAAGTAACCTTTACCTTAAAGAGGCACCTTGATGACTCTCAGGCACCCAACCACGATGGAGAAGCAGTTAATGAAGTGGCTGAATAAATAGAGTTACAGTATAAGGTTGGGGTCCAGTGGACTTTCATTACTGCTGCTGGATTAAAATCCTTCTGGCGCACTCCTCCTGCTCCCTTTCAGCGCCAGTATAACCAAACTAAACAAGCTATCACATCAAATCCTTGTCTGCAGTTAAAGTCCTAGCCACCAGATTAACTTCCAAATCAGCCCCTTTGCTCTCCAAACACCCTTCTGCAGCGTTTCTTTTACTTAACCGCCGCTATGTGTCTCACCTTTTCTTGGAATTATCTTTGCCAGCTTCCTTCCTTCACCCGATTCTCTTGGGCTTTGTCTCTGTGAGTCTCTCTCGCACTCTCTCCCTCTCTGTGTCTTCCTCTGCCTTTCTCTCATACAGTCTCTGAGTCCCAGAGAGACCGAGAGGCAGAGTAGGGGGTGGTGAGGTTTGACTCTGCGTTGCTTTTGGGCTTTGAAGTGTGTGTTGATGAGAGAAAGCGGAGTACTGTGTTCAGACAGGCCCCTAATGAGGGAATTAAGAAGCTACGCTGGCCGTTCCCCATACTAACTTCCCAAGCGCAACACAAGGCGAGGGTGCGTGCGTGCGTTCACAAGTGTGTGTGCCTGTATCTGTGTGCAGAGGAGAGACGGAGTGTAAGAGAAGGGCTAATCTGTCAGACTTAATCAAGCATCTGGCGGCCCTGCCTCTCACCTACAGTAAAAAAGGGAAACTTGGCTTCAGCATTACTGGTTCTGCAAGCATGTCCTTGAGCTGTGTAGCTTCTCAACTTTACACGTTAAAGTTTCAAGTTTACCATTTTAAAATTAAGTGAGCGGCTCTTGTGTTTGTGGCTCGCAGACTTACGATAGTGCGAGTCTAGGTAGCCGTTGCGGGGGTCCATTGCGAACAGCGTGCCCCGGTATGGAAGTGCATGGTCAGCCAGATGTGGCAGGGAACCGTGCTGCTCCTTCTTGAGCAGGGAAGGGCGTTCCTCCGTAGACGTAGAGGGCTCCTCATTTACGCTTCTGTCAGGGGCGCCAGGCGTCGGGACCTGAGAGCTGATGGCGTTGCGCCTCTCACGGTGGTAAGGCGTGCCTGAACTCTCGTCCTCTGCGTGGACATGAAGACAGAAAGACAGGAGAAGAATCCAGTGTTATAAATTTGGAAGGGCAACACATTTTTCTTTTAAACAGATATCAGAATAAAAGCTGTGGCTATGAACGCTGCTCACGTAGTGGGGGAGCTGATAAAAGGAGGAGCCGGAGATCAGCTTTGCACACCTGAAACCTACGGTAAATCTGCCTTCCTTCAGCCCCTGGATATGAGAGTTCGGAAGCAGCAAACGGACACCATGGAGGAAAAAATTCCAAACTCACACATCTGAACATGTGCTTAAATTCACATCTGTCTGCTCTTTTTATATAAAAATAAATTCTCATGAAGAAAACAACTCAGGCGTTCAGTCAGCATTCAAAGATGCCCGTTAGCAAGCATCACTGGCTACACCAACCCCACCCTGCTTCAGTCTCCAACCAACCCCCACCTTTCACTCTTGAACTAAATCTTTTTCTCTTTTTCTATCTGTGTCTAAGGGGGAAATTAGGAGGCCCTCCGGAGAAAGCTGCGTGGCATGCTCTATAAAGCGGATAAATGTGGAGCTGAGTTCAAGGGCTAAGCTCCACCAGAAAGCCCTGACCTCTGACCCCTTGGCTTGACCTCTGAGATGACATATATAAGGGTCAGTTATCCTCGTGACCTGGTATTAGCCCTTTCTGTAGTCTGATACCACAGAGACTAACTCAGAAAGAAACATGCCATCAAAAGTATGTCATTTTTTTTCAACTGGGTTGATTTAATCTTTAAAACAGGAGGACATAAATCCTGCCTGATGATTTAGGCCCGAACGTCATGATGCTCAGGGGCAGACTGAACTGGGATATTTTAGTGAACAGCACTTTAATGTGTTTGTGGGAAGTTGTGCAAAATCACTGGTGACATGCTAACTAGATAGGCAGGCCAGACCTTAAAAGAGTGTGATTGTTTGTACGTGGCCTATTTTAAGCATTATTTTGTTTATATATATTTTGACATTTTGCACTATCAAAAGGGTCAAAACATTTGTTTTCACTGCATAGCACATGAATTCCAAATGATCTTCAATAACACGTGATCTTAGGGACTTGGGTACTTTCTTAGGTTTTGCTTTGAACTGAGACATCTGTATGTTATAGATTAAAAAAAAATCATCATTTGTCAAGAGCAAGCCCTTGCTTTTTTGCCCTGAGCCAAATCCTTCAGTTCCAGCTTGTGTTGCCCGCAGGTCTCCATGTTCAGCCCGGGTTATATGCAATTATGAGTTCACCACTAAGGCTGCTGGTCATCAGTACACTCCAATGTTCTTTCTTGTATTAACGTTTCTCACCGGGAACCTGGCAAAATACCGTTGTGCTGGCGCCAGAGGTACTGCAGCATTAGCAGCCTAACAGCGTGAGCAGCTCCCCCACTATGTGCCGCAACCCAACAGCATCCAACTGCCAATTAAGAAACAGAGGCGAGGGCCAGATTAAAGAGCGCACTACCTTAAGCACTGAAGAGTGCTGCTATAGAGCTGTAGCACTTCACAGAAGAAGAGAAGCGATCAGA
The DNA here is from genome assembly GCF_056152115.1 of Neolamprologus brichardi. Lineage (NCBI taxonomy): Eukaryota > Metazoa > Chordata > Actinopteri > Cichliformes > Cichlidae > Neolamprologus > Neolamprologus brichardi. The sequence goes on along the minus strand of NC_142112.1, from coordinate 28,012,500 downwards.
AAGGAGGAGGTTAAGAGGGAAAAACAGAGAGGGAGAATGAGATTGAGAGAGGCGAAGAGAGCGAGAGAGCAGGAGGAGCAACCCAAGGGTCCTGCTTTTATTCCCTTCACTCTCCCACATCCATTACCTGCGTTTGGACCAGCGTGCCCTCGTGCAGCACTGGCAGCAGTTTCAAGGATTCTTAACGCGGAACTGACAACCAGAGAAGCAAGGCGCTCTCATCCCCGGGAAATGACAGTGTCAGTTATGATATAAGTATTTAATCCTATACTGCACAGCCAGTGATCTTATTAAGGGAATAATGCAACTTATACGGTTAAAGCTGGATTAATAGGTCTGCGCTTGCAAAGCGCAATATTAACATAAAGGGATTTCAGAATTGGGTTCATCTCCTGACATGAATTGAGGAAGTCGAGACTGTAAACTATGCGGGGAGCGAGCGATGCTAAGGGCAGAGCGTGTGAGTGTGTGCAGCTCCGGCTCCTACTGTGCACGCTCAATTCTTTAACATCCAGAAAAATCTAGCATTGCATCTGGGAAAGTAGAAACTTTCTACATATTCATGAGCTCGTTTTTGTACTTTCATACATATATTTGATGTTTTATAAATACATTCATCACTGGGGCTTGACATGGTGTAGCGTGAAGTTATGAAAAACTACAAAGGAGACTCAAGCGTTTACTTTTAAAAAAAAAAAATCTATACTTTACATTTCTATTTGCCAACTATTTCAGTGAGCACTACTCTTCTTGTCCTCGATCTTTCGTGTTCTGTCTTTTTCTTTCCTTTTACTTTCTCGGTGACCCCCACCGCTATTCAGATGTGTCTTTCTCCCTAAAGGGAGGTCAAGCGACTAATAGTTCAATCACAGCACTGTCACAGTACCACCATCCCCCCTCCAGTCACCCCAGCAAGCCCTGGGTGGGTTTCATCATTCTACCATATACCACCTAGAGGGAGTTCATTACATCAGTTCATAGGACCTTAAAGAGTTAAACAAACACTCTGCAGCACAAGGGTCAATTGACTCCTTGACTCCTCAGTGGAGGAAAGCGAGTCTCTGGTAAGGTTTTTCTTCTATGCTGCCTGTACCTGGCGAGTGGAAACTTTTTACATCCTTCTAACGTGTTGAGCATCTGTCAAGAAATGAGGTAATGAAGACAGAGAAGACACAGGTAAACACATGCAACTTTGAAAAGTTCAACCCTGCAACACTTCTCCAACTCTGACCATCAGCCCAGCAGACCCTTTCCCCTTTTCCCTCCCTCATTTTTCATTCCTCTTTTATTTCCCTCTCTTTTCCCATGGTTGCCGCATCCAGTCCTCTACCAGTTTGCAGGTCTATTCAGCCCAACACAAAAGCAGCAGGCCGGTCCTCTGTGGACCAGAGGAAAAGCATGCCTCTCAAAAAAACAGAAAAAAGAACTATCCCGCTCTCTCTATGGTGATTGAATTTCTTAACATCTTTTCAAAAAGCGCTTAAATGCCTGGAGGCGAGAGGAAGAAACAAGCTAATGGTGGATGGGGAGCACTGAACAAATTTCAGAGCCCTTTCCTGCTCGCGTTTGAGGTTGAAAGCGAGCTCCTGCCTTTCAAGTTTCAAAGTCCTCCTTCCTCCCGCAGTGTCACTGAAGGATTTGAAAAGAAGGTAATTGTGCTCACTGCCGTCCTGATCAGAGCACACGCCCCAGCTCTAGTATTTCAGGAGCTTTCTCTGCCACTATAATGGTACCTGGTGCTCCATTCCTGCATTCTTCCTCCCTTACTACTCTTTCTCCTCCTTCTCTCTCTCTCTCTCTGACCCTCTACAAATGCACTCTGTATTGCTCTCACTCACTTGGTTTCTATCCTTCTTTCACCCCCAGCAAGCCGCTCATTAAATCCTAAAACCCAGGTTTCTCCCTTTTTTCCTCTTGTCTGGGGTGTCTATTGTAGGATTCTGGTTCAAATACCTTTCAAGAAAACCCTATGCATGGCCTTTAATATGGCAGTATAAAAGACAGCGTGGATGCAATGACAAAATGAAATTTTGAAAGAGATAATGAGATATGGAGTGGGGCCAGTACCTCTGAGAGCTGGGCCCTGGGACAAGAGGGGGGCTAAAGTTAAGGATGCCCAGCCAATTCAAAGAAACAGCAAGTGAAACAAAACGCTCAGCTTGTTGTTTTTGAAGGCATTTTCTAGAGGCGCAGGTTAAGAACGAGGACTGTTGTTCCTCCACATGCCAATCGTCCCCTCACTCCCAACCGTCTGATTCGCCTTCCGGCCTGAACTCAGTCAGAGTCTCCAAAGTTGGGACACGCATGTTGTACAAAGGGCCATTGCGCACTGTAGTTCCCCCATCCCCAGTTACCACTTTCTCTAAAAGCCCAAAATATCAGAAGGGGTGTTCTTGTACCTCTGAGCCAAAGCCAGACATGCGCTGTATTCCACCTTCGAACTTCTCAAAGCGCTGTTTGTCAGTGGCACAAACACGTTTTGGCTGGGGAGCACATGGAGAGCGAACAAGGAGAAGAGGAGTGGAGGATATGCGGTGAAATCACAAAACACTTCTTCAAAGCTCCTCTCCTCCTGTGCAATAATCTCTTGCTCCCTTTTTCTTTCTCTTGCAAATCAACTCCCGGGAAAGACTCAAGACTCCCCAATTAACAATGAGAGGGGGAAGAAAAATTCCAGCAGCTGGCTAGAGTTTAATAAGACTACCTCTCCAAGCAGCTTAGGCTTATGTACCTGATTCACCGGCCCTGGCATTGGAGCTAAAGACAGAGGGAATCATTCACGATTAGTGCAGGCTGAAATACGAGGGAGAGAGCGAGAGACCGTTCAAGCTCTACCAAACCCAACAGCAAGCGCGCAGGGGATTACTGCAATTGTGTGAGGTATTTTTCTGATCAACTTCTTGGCTGATAGGCTCGATGCCACATGGAGCTCGGGGCCTTCCACAGAACAAGGTTCAGTTATGCATTATGTGAAGGTTAGCGAGCCTTCATGTATCTGACTAAAAAGGTTGACTTTCGAGCAACTTCCTTAACAAAGACATCTAAATGTCAGAAGGCAGAATGAGGTCATTACTCTGATATCTGTGGGCAGGATAGTTAGCAATCCCCCAGTCTAAACGTCTGGGGAACTTCAGCAAATATAAAAGTTAGCTCCCTCTCACTCGGCACTCGTGTTTGATTCTGTCTCTGCAGAGTGAACCCGCTGTGGTACATTATTTAACTATCAGTGCCTGATTGATGCTTGGACGAATTGCAGAGAGAGGTCAGGATGTTCCCTCTCCTGGTTAGCAGTCTATTGTCGGCGGCTGATTTCCCACACAGCGTCCGCAAATGCCCTCTTCAATATTCATCTAGGCAAATTTGACGACTCCCACATCTCAATTTGGCTCTCGGCAGCCTACGCCCCAGCCCCCTGCTCCACCACTCGCGGTCCCAGCTTGCTCTCTCTGCCGCCGGGGGTCTTCTGGGACGCACCCAGAGCCTCAGCATCTCGCAGTCCCAGCCTCCAGGCCCCGGGGCTGGGGAGGGGCAAATCAAAGCCTGCTTGGCTCCTTTCTCTTTCCTTGCGCTCACCTCAAATCAGCCTCACAGCAGGGTTGTGTCGTGCCAAGCCTCCGCCTGCCCTAAGCTACCCCTTATTCACCCATTAGGGGCACAGGCCCACCGTAGAGCTGCCCGAAACCCCACTACCATTTCATCAGGGCCACATTGTGAGGAAGCAATGAGCATCGCAGTGAGAGAGCTGAAAGCCCTGACTGTAAAAAGCACACTGATGCCTTTTTGACCACGGATAGTTACAGCTTTTAAGGTTTTTCACTCAAAGGGCACCTTGGCCTGTATTCTTTGAGGAATCAAACACCAAGAGATGCATTTGATCAAGGCTTCAAAGCAAAAAGATGCCATTTAGTGCTCTGATTGGCTCATAGACTGTATTAGCATTGCTTCAGACTGTCACAAGCCAGCTATCATCAGCCATAACCTGTTAGACCTTTATAATGTCCTCCGCAACAATATAAAATGATTATGTGCTAGGGCAGATGAGGGCATAGTCATGTCCGCATGGGATAGTTTGTCTTCGAGGGTGGATCTGGGAACACTGCCCACCAGACCAGAGTGGGCCAGCTTTCCACTGGGCCATAGCACTGGAATCCTGCTTCTGACACCACAGTGATCCGGACCAAGTCTGTGGCACTCAGATTAGGAACGGCTCGCCAAGAGAAATGAATATCCAGCCAAAGCAAAGAAATGCAGAGCCAACAGTTGGGATAAAATTATAAAAAAAAAAAATACACTAATTTCAAGCACATCAAACATGGTCCAAAATTCCACTGTGGCTATATCTCACCTTTTAGTATAGAATGAGAATTTAAAAAGCTCTAAGCATGAATAATCAGCTTTTATTAGCGCAAACCTTGTGCATTTATAATTCAAATCCTCTCATGTAAACAAAATGAGTTTTTGCGTAGAGAAACACATCCACACATTGGGGTAAAGGTTTGTAAGAGCCTTTTAGTGCATTGCATTGAGACATTGAGAACCCCATTAAGATAGTTTGCCCACACTTACTGGGAGTTGGATAATTAGACACTTCAAAGGCACCTGCCCGCCATCCCAGGGAAGACAGAAATCGCCGCCCCACGACCCGTTTAAAAGCATGTTAACTCGTATCTGAGGCTAGCAGGCTAATTTAACTTTTGACATTTGATATCTGAGGAATGAGAGAGATCAGCCATTTAGCTGGAACAGGATTACCCCCCCGTACACACCCCTCCTCCTCTCCCACTCGTTCCAACCCAAACCCCCCCGCTCCACCAGTCAGGCCGGATTCATTAATTTTCTTGCTGCTAAGCACTTTATCAATGACTAGTGAACATCTAAGTCCAGAGTGGACTCTCTCCCTCCCTCCCTCACTCCTCCATGGTGATTAAGCCCGTGGATGTTCAGATCTGTCTGTCTAATTCACTGCCTGTGCTGTTGCTGCTGATCTCTACTCACACCTGCAAAGCAGCTAAGTAAACAGAGGTGAAACTTTTTTGAGAGTCAAGCTTGAACATCGTTCATACCGCATCCAATTTAAATTGCATCTGATGAGGTCAAAATGCCAGAAACACTTGTACAAATAGTACAGCTCTATTGCTACTCAAACACATGTCAGCTCGTGGCTTTTATCGTGGTTATGACCGTTTCCTCTTTTACTATGCACCTTATAAATAGGTGAAGTCGTTCCACAAGCCTCTACTTTGGAAACTGTATTTAAAAAGCACTTCCCAAATGATTTATAAATGCTGTAACAGTAGGAAGAAGGCTGATCGTCTTCATCCTATTTCAGTGACTGAGTAGACCATTTCCCACCGCACAAATTATCGTGCAGTTTTAGGGTGGGTCACAGCTTTGTGCATGTTCCCTACTGCAGGATGCACAGTACTTCTTTCAGAAAAAAGAAAAAACTGCTGGGGCTCTATGGGGATTCATTTAGGTTGAAAGCAACCAGTTTTTTTATTTACAAATTTAAAAAAAAATAGCAGTAGCAAGAAAAAAAGAGATGGCAAAGAAAGGTTTGTTGGCTTCTCATGAAATGAATGCGGGGAGATGTCAAGAGAAATCAAGAAGAATAGGTATACCTTGCTTCAAAAAAGGACTATAAACATCCTTAGGATCACAACCTCAAGCTCTCCAGATTAGGAAACTACCACATGTTACAGTTACAGCAATACATTTGCCTCAGGAGTCGGATGCTGAAGCTGGGAATGACTTAATTGCGGAATTGAGCTCCTCAGAAAGGTAGAACATTCATCCACCACAAGAAATACAGAACAAAGCTTTTTTTTTCTCTTACACTTAGCACCCCTGCAGCACACTCATGAATAGACCCTCATTAATGCTCTTCTTTAAAAGTTTAAGGACTAAATATACCAGCACATTACGCGAGCACAAAACTGGATTTTAGCATTTTTTTAAAAGTACTGTCAATATTTACGTAGAGAGCACATTGTATTTTGAGAATTTTGTAACTGACTTGTTGCGTATGTATTTTGAGTTTTTCTTCTCAGCATGCAAAGAAAATATTTAAATTAATCATTTATTAACGTTAGCAACACACAGTTTAGTGCTAAGTTTGTCAATATTTAATGCAAGAAAGAAGCGTGTCTTATTTCTTGTGCTTGATATTTTAATTAACTAATAACCTTGATTCCAAAACGATGTAACTTTTGTAAATGACCTGTAAAACTAACCACACCTATAAGCACTATTTGGGGATTGCTTAACCACGCTCAGCCTTGCTTAATAAATCTAACCCTTACAGTTTTAGTGTTTACTGTTCTACAGCTGCCATCTTGGCTTACTTAGTCATGTTGGTGGGGTTGTTCCAACTTTCTGTCTTGAAAATTCTGATTTCGGACTTCAACTGGAATGCAGTGAAAGCTGCTAGTGTCGATGCTTAGCATACAGCAGGGGATAGCATCACAGCAAGCAGTCTGGAGTTACACCCTGAAGGGCAAATGACTGACTAAATACTGTTTTATCAAGAGTTTGCTTCACGTAGCATACAGCACAAGCAAGCTAGTCACCGCATCGGTACATTTCTAAAGGTGGTTTACTGGCCTCTATTTAAACAAACTGCAAACATTCTTTCCTCCAAAGTAAGCTTTGTTGTGTTCAGGCTAAGCTTGTTGAGAAGCATAAGGTTTGGACATAATTCAAGTTTCTTATCTTAGTTTGTGCGAACTGTTAGCTGACTTTTGTTTAGCTTGCTAATGTTGCATGCTACATAACAAGCAATCAACCATTGCAATGCAATTTAGCAGGCCAGTGGAGTAGATTCAGTTTTGGACTCATGCAGGTTTCTCAAGGAGTAGCTTGTGATTTAGTTTATCTCACCAAACACCTCATGCGAATACCCTTTTTCTGCCTCCTCCTGCTTTCTGTCATCACTTTCCCCAATCACAATTCAGCTGTCGTAGTTAAATCATTTTCTGTTTAAGCTGCAAGATGAATGAACTGCTGATTTCAAACTTGTCATACCTGTGAAACTGAACAGTCAACCAACGTAAGTGAAGCAAACCTACAGGGATACATTTACTTGTGTTTATTTAAAGTACCTCTCCAAATATATTTAAATTTAGCTAGCAATCGTTGACATATCACAGTTTGGGAGTTTTGAGGGGAGTTAATTTGCAACCATAAATCTGCATTAGTCCCAGTCTCATGCTTTCTGCTGAATGTCTACATTACAGGTTGAATCGGGGGCTACATGTGAGTGTGACGGATCTGGGTTAAACGAACAGCATGCCTGGAGCTTTGATGCTGCAGCTGGTAATGCTTACAGTTTCTAACCCATCACATTTAAACGCAAAGGTCTTTTTTTTTCAGAGACCATGACAATCAGAATTCCAAACTACAAGCCAAATGCCATAAAAATAAAACAACTCAACAGACTCACTTCACTGCGCTCCCACAATGAGGGGCTGTTCTTTGGCACGTACGTTAATCCACCCTGGCTTCAAAAAAGTGAATCAACACTTTACTTTTGCAACTCTAATTATCTAAAATAACATTGGCCCATTTTCCAGTTTAATTGTCGAGACTGAGCAGCTAACAGTTCACTTCATAAAGATTTTCCAACATGCTGTCATTGTATGACGCTTAATAGTCAGGCCACATTTCCTACAGAAGACCTGACCCTCACCTGCCCCCAATGTGTGATATCAGCGGGAGTGGCGGCTTAATAACAGAGGGTAGTTTAGCCCTCTCCTTCTCAAAATAAAGGTGAGATGTGGACAACTTCATTATAGTGTCTGCTGCAGGCAGGGAAAGCCCTGCAGATTAGAGGATCTGCCATGTTGGCCAAACAGACTTAACCACTGTCTGTTGGGAAGGGGCTGAAGGTTGAAGGTGAGCGAGGAAATGAAAAAGCACAAGATTTCTATGTGATTAGATAAATGCCTCTGTAATGCAAGAGAAAGCACAATACACAGTGAAACTTGCAGGTGTGGACAATTTATGGGACTAGCTGCTGGAGAAATGGTCTCATATGTCACAGGTTAGATCAGACAGGATGCGTAAAGTATGACTGAGGGGCTATATGCTCGTTTAACGTAAAGTGTAGTATGGAGTATAGGGAATGTTTATCTGAGAGGATCCCGGAAGTTAAAGATTGTTTGTACATGTCACTCTTGAGTGACATGTACAAACACAAAAACCATAATTTTAAAGTCCAAGACTTTAAAATTTAAATCCACTTCAGACGAGTAAAGTCAAAGCAATGTTTTGGGTGAACTGAGACATTGTGGAAAAATTGTATTGTTACTTGTTCTAGAGAAATATGCAATATGAATAAATCTGCTCCAAAGGACCATCTGCCAAGTTTAGCTGCAGTTATATTTAGAGCACCAAAACTATAATATTTATAAGTGAAGGACTCACTTCTCATGGAGCAAGTCAGGTTTGTGTTTTGAGGACGATGAAGGGGATGCAAATGCAAATACTTAAAATGTGAAAAGTGGAGCAAGCATCTTTGGCCACATTGTTACAAAAATAAACTTTTTAATGGATACTTAGCTTTTCTTAAAATGAAACTATGATGTCAGACTGATAACTGGCCCAGATTTAGCATCACCTATCAAATGCATATATATTTGTTTAAAAAATATCCTAAAATCTATCAATCGAAGCCTTTACCATTCCCTGTACCGTTCCACATTCTTCTGTTGGACCAGATGTATTGCAGTCTGTCCTCGTGTTTGTTTTCTCGACCTTTTCACTCCTCGTTTTTTTCTCATCAAATCTCCTCCGTCTACACTGCGTCCATTTACCTCACTTCCCATTTCCCCGACTATTCCCCCCTGCATCTCCCCTTCCTGTGGATGTCCCCACTCAGTAATAAGCTCCTCTCATGTATGACCTCTCCTGTCATTCCCACCACTGGAATCCTCCTTCTCTAATCTCTGCATTACTTTTACATTAATCCCACACTCGGCCGTTGGAGCTCATGTGACACATTGCCATCATAAACCGCTGCTCGAACTGGAATGAATTGGTGTGATGAGGGAAAGCTGACTTAAAATGCTTAAGGCTACCACAGGATTCACCTGTAGCCTGTTGCTTTCCTTTTTCCTCTCCATCCTTAAGTCCCCCAGTTTTCCCTCTCAACGCCCCAACTCCTTTAGTGCATTTTCACTCACTCCTGGCCTTCAGCTCACACTCCAAGCCTACTTCCTGTTCCCATGTCTTCCCCAAATCTTCTCAGACTTCCTCCATCTCCTCTCATCCCTTTCCCCTTGCATTTTCTGCCTCTCTTCATCCACTACCTCCCAGCACCTCCATCCTTCTCCCTTCCCCCTTTGGGCCGCAGTGGGACTGTTGGACTCACGCAGCCCCATGCTGAGCTCCTCCAGAGCCAAGCCAGAACAAAGAGCCCATTGAGCCGAGCAGAGACATAATGTGGGCCGCCTCTGACAGCACCGAAGATGAAGTCATGAGGTCGCCAAACAGTTAATAACGACGGCCCCATCCTCCCGCTGCACCAAATGTGCGTGTACAGTTTTGGTGCCGCTGAGAAAAGTGAGAGAAAACGAGGGTGTCTGCAAGCACGCATGACTGAGTTTCCACAGTCTGCAACGCGTGTGTACATATCTTAGAACATGTGGACGGACAAAAAGCTTTTAAGGGCGTAATGAGATACTCCATGACACCCAAAAATGCGCTCAATCACTGCGTAAATACCACAGAGGAGAGACAAAACCATCAGAGAATTGCACTTTTAGTTTTGGCCTCGCTCCAGCTGCGATGCAGAACACCCACCCCACCACCACCACCACAACCACCTCCCCCCGCCTTCCTCATTGGAGTCTGTCTGGCGCAAAGTCTGACATGAGACACATCTCCCCGGGACCGGAGCTGTCGCTGCAAGGCCCACACTCTGAACATCATTAGACTCACAGCTCCAGGTGAGATCATGCAGGGTAGCAAAGACCGGAAGATCCAAGTGTATTTGTGTCTGTGCAAAAGCACGCATGCTGGAGATCGGGTTCAAGCATTCATCTCCATGCCACTGAATGACCGTGGCCTATTAAAATGCCTTTACAGGACCACTTGCTTGTCAAGAGGCCTCTGGGCTGAGTTGTGCGCGGGACAAGGGAGGGAGGCAGAGCGGGCGGGAGGCAGGAATGGTGAAAGACAGCTATGCAATTGATTAACATTAGAAGGACTTGCTCAAGTTCAAATTGCACGGCCTCCTCTGCTGTAAGCTACAGACGTTTGTTTCCCCGCAAGTAGAAAGCTTCTTTCAAACCCTGTCTGTGCTACACATCTGAGTTCAATTCTCCGCATGCCCTCACTCTGAAAATCAATTCCTCCTCCTCTCCTCTGCTCTTTTCCTCCAGGTCTGCGAACAGACCAGGGCGAAGGGATTACACTGTCCCTCCCCAGATCCGAGCAAGACAACAAATGGTTCTTATCAACTGACACCCCCTCTGCCGTCCAGAAAGAAAAGGCAGAAAAACTGGCCAAGCCGCGTCAGCACGGATGTGTTCTCTGGGTTCTGTCTGCCAATCGTGGCAACTCTTTTCACACTTAAAGTCTGAGCTATTTACGAGAGCCCTGGGAGAATACGTGCACAGCACCGGAGGGTGGGAAGAACTGAGGGGAGAGAGTTGCTGCTTCTCAACCTCTGCTTCTAATCAATCACCAGAAATCACTGCCATGGTTTATGGCCTTTGATCCTAGCTCCTCTTTCGCACTGGAAGGGAGAGAGTTGGGCTGCAAAAGGGGAGGGAAAGCACAGGGAAGGGTGAGAGTCAAGGCCCAGAGGGTGTAGAGGTCAGGGGAGAGAGATTAGGGAGTACAGAGCCTTTTGTGCTCTCAAATCTGAAAGCATGTCTTGATTTAATCCAGTGAGTTTAGAGCGCAGAGCAGCAAATGGCCTGGAAATATCTTTCATGCAAAAAGCTAATTATAAAAGGCAGTAAGTACCTCACAAAGGTAAAAAATATAAAAGATATTTAAAAAAACTGACTCTAGCTCTTTCTGCTTTTTTCTTTTACAACGTTTTATCTTGATGTGCACATAACATATGATTTTACAACTCTATAATATATTAATCATTTTATACTTTTTGGCTTATTTATGTATTTATTTTGCAGAAAACAAAGAATTCACAGGTTATTCATAAGCCAACCAGCTGGTATTATTTCTGAAAATGTTTCACTGTGCATAATAAATACATCTTTGTAAATAAAATCAAACTGTACAGACAATATCGAAGCCTATTTTTCTTTTAGATAAAATCCAACCCTGGTGGCAAGGCCACTAGTTGCTCCTTCATCCAAAGAGAAGAGAGCAAACAAACCAAACAGAGAAAAACACGCCACATTAAATCCTCCCGGTCGGGTCGTGACACTCCTGCTTTGTTCCTCCTGGCAGGTGGGAGGCCACTGATGCCTCCCGACAAATGGGCAGAATGGTAGAATAATCAACTACTGTTTCCCCACTTTATTGGTTTATTGGTTTATGGGTTTATGGGTTTACGGGTTTACGAGGCCGCCGGTCGTCCTTCAGCCTCGCTCTCTGAGGGGAGCAGCAGGAGCCAGCAGGACCTTAGATTCAGCAGAGTGAAGCTGGTCAATACGCACCAATCCTCTCTCATGAGACAAGCTGATCTGTCATTAAAGGGCTGGTCATTGGTTTAGACTTGCATGACCTTTGACCCCTGGGCCTTTCTGGTAAAAATGACCTCAGGTTTGTTTTTGTTTTTTTAAGGAGCCGCTGTGACACGAACTCTCACAACATATTAAAAATCTAAGACTTGAGATGTATGCATGCCATGAATTCTGAATCATTTAACTACAATTTGTTTTAGTATTTAAAGATACACACACATAAAAAATACCCCACAGAATTCAGCATCATTGCTGAAAGACAACATTAGCGTCAAAAACAATACTGAGATTTTTAACAAAAGCTGAGATTGCCAAACTTACTCGAAGATAAGGACAAGGGGTGACCTTATCTAATACAGTTTGCAGATTTCCTGGTTTAGACTATTGCTGTGCATTCACTCAGTTTCCTTTGCAAATCGGTACAAACATGTGGCTTATTCAGAGATGCTTCTATTGATTATCATTTCCTGTTTTTGTTTTTTGCCCTGTCTCTTGTCTTTGTGGTGGATCTCAGCAGTTGCTATATTAAGTCCAGTGTTGTTGTAACAGCTGGCTAGCACAAAAAGAAGATCTACATTGTAATTAAGTTGATTTTTGTTCTCTCTACAACAAGTAGCACTAAGTGAAAAAAAAAGAAAAAAAAAGATGCAATTCCACTACAGCTAAATTGTGGTGGCACCACTGCAGTGTTCAGAAGTCTTGAGGCAACGGCTTATATGCATCCTCCAGCAGTGAGGGACCAGCGAAGCCCCAGCAGGCAGATCTGGGCAGGCAGAAGTGTGCCAGACGAGAGAGGCCAGGCAACGCTGGAGTGGGTTGGGCTGCTGAGGTTCCCCTCCGCCCTCAGTAGCAGCGAGGCTAAGCTAATCCTGCGCCTCAGGCCCCTGTGAGGTGGCTCTGCCAAAGTCTGTCCTCCTGCTGCTGCAGGAAATTGCCTTCAGTGCAGAAGTCCATGAAATGGCTATGGCTCACCAGTGAAGGCAAAGCACATCCGCTTCGTGTGCACATGGTGATTTTACAATTCTACAGGTAGCTTCAATATTTCTCTTTGAAAGCTCATAATGTGCTATCATAAAAGAGCATGCTATGGTTACATTTTGTCACCTTCCATGTATACCTTCTAATTCTAACACAATGTGTTTTTATGCATTTCTATGTATTATGCATGTAGCATACAGCGGTCGTTTGACACTTAAAGCCACTTTTCCTGTGTGGGGCTGCATGTCAGGGTCTATAACGCCTCCTCCATTGTGCTGTTTGACCCACGGGCCAGGCAGAGCTCCCATGAGGTCCCTTATCCCTCCATCAGTTCTTTCTCATTAGCTCCCACAGGCAGAGCCCCCAGCAGGATAACATGAAGAGGCCCCTGCCTTCCTCTTTGGTCCCCATAAAAAAACATATAGCACAAATACAGATGACACAGATCACCTTTTAGGAAAAGGGAAAAAAAACAACAGTTAAAGAAAACGGCACTTAAAATATTTAAGGAATCAACCCTCCCGTTAGATCTCCTGATTATGCTGAGTCATCTGATAACAGTTATGGTCAGGCTGTGTTTGAGTGTTCCTATTAAATTTATGCATTCATGAATAACTTTACTTTATGGTAGGTATTGTTCTTTTTGTGTGTGTGTGTGTGTTTGTGTGTGTGTGTGGGGGGGGGGGGGGGGGGGGGATAAGCAGCAGGGACAAAAAAGTGGAAAGCAGAGGTGACAGCATGAGGAGGGAGGAGGAGGGGGAGGAGATGGGGCAGGACACAGTGGAGAAACAGTTGATTATGAGTCCCATCAAGTGATCAATGATTTCATTAATAAGACGGATCATGCGGCTGTCATAGCTGTGACAAGGGCTGAGGGATGATCCGCTCCCAGTGCTCCATTTCAAGCCTCCCTCCCTTCCTGTCCTTCCAATATTGCCTCCCTCTGCCAACGACAAGGGAACGCCAAGGAAAGAAAAAAGAAGGGGGGGCTGGGTGTTCGTGGGGATGGAAGGAGGAGGGGGTTAGTCATGAGGGAGGGAGCAAATGGAGAGGGGGGAGAAGAGGGAGGAAGAAAAGTGAAAATCCATTTTGAAACCCATTTTCAATTAGGGGTCCACAAGCTGTTATCACAGGTGTCCCAGAATGGGGGCCCGTAAGTGAAAATGTCTCCTATCCGTTTCTGAAATGAAACCTTATCTGGGAGGCACAAAGATGGCGGGGACAGCGTATCTGTAAATTACTTTCCATCCCTGCTGTTAACGGGAACTTTATTTCTGTCAGATGACATTCCCCTCTATTTACTGTTGATCATTTAAATGGCTGCCTAAAAAGAAGGAGGCCCCTCACTCTTCCTCTATCACCCCCCCCTCCTCACCCATCTCTCTGTATCATTCAACCTTCTCTGCCCATCTGAAGATTTTTTTTTCCTTTTTTTTCAGTGTAGTCAAGTGCTCCTTTTCTTCTTTAAACACTTTAGCCACGCTCTCCATTTGCTTGGGGATTTCTGCAGTAACCTACACGAAAGCCTAACATTTGTTGCCCTTTAAGGCTTAACTTGTTTGCCTTCTGAGACCCTCACTCTCTCACCCTTTTAAGCACGCCCATTAAAGCATCCCAACTCGCCCACTTAATAACATGCTTTGCAGAGGCTCTGCAGTCGAAGCGGCGTTCACTGACAATCTTCTAAACTGAGCCCGCTTTTTCAATTCCCATCCTATTATTTACACTCGCTCCCTCTCCTTCCCCGGATCGGCAGCAGTCATATCATAAAAGTCCAACCAACCAGAAACTTTTACCAGTCTTTTTCTCCTTTGCAAATCACCAGTCCTTTAGCCCCCCCACCCTGTTATTTATTTTATTTTTTTATTAGCAAATTATCCCATGACGACAGGATTTTTCCAACCAAGGAGCATGGACATCTTTTTTTTAATCGTAGGACCTAACAAAAGAATCAAGGGACTTTGTGGTCCACCTGCCTGCTGAATGATGAGGATTGGCGGGGAGAGACACCCCCACCCCCCCTTCACCCCCACCCCCCCTCATCTCCAAACCCCTCCTAAAGAGCACCAATCACAGCATTGTTGTGGCACAGTCGGCTCTTTTGAGCTGTCACTGCTAAAAGGAGGGGACACAGAGATGAATGGTACACAGGATGAAGCCACCATTTAGCTAACCATGTGGGAACGCTCTACCAGGACTCAATAATTACTCCGGGGCCTGTTCATCCCGGACAAACCCAACTTAGGGAGAAGAGAGCAAAGGAGCAAGGAATGCTTAAGTTGGGAATTATCGCTGCAGTGCACACGAAGGGAGGATTTTGCAGCTTAAGGTTATCATCACTAATAAGCTCTGATCAGATCGATACCTGTTTCCGAGCTGATTCACAGTCACAGAAGACGGCTGTGCTTCCTGGTAGCAGAGATATCTTTGGAAACATGCGCACTAACCAGTCCACCTGCCCTCCCTAATTGTTTTCCACTTTTCACAACTTATCATAGCACGCTATTGCCAGGCACTCCGTGGGGGTTTCTGCTGTGCTGAGATCAGGGGCCGCTACTCTGCCTGACGGGGGGAAATATTTTGCCGGCCCTTCATAAGATGAACCAGTCACTGGGGTTCCACAGCTGCTCACAATTACCTTTTGTTTGGATGGATGCATTGGGGCAGGGGCTACGAGGGTTAAAGTTGAGGCGAGTGTAGGGTTACACCTGATAAGAGGTTATGAGTTCTGGGGCCGAATGGGGAATGTGCTGTAATTATAACCACACAAAGAATGTGTAAGCTATCTTATGATTCAAAGAGAGAGATTGGGATCTAAAAGGGACCTTTCTCTACAGATAAGTATCATCCCTCCCCTCGTCAAGTGAGTTATGGGACTACTGTATTTTAGGGAGTGCAAAGTCGTAGCACGCCCTCTGATGTGGCAAACGGGAGATTTTTAAGACAAACCTTGCGCCGTTTAGAGCTGTAATTATCAGCACATTACTAAGAAAAATCCACAATCACGGTTCTAAATTACAGCCATGCTTTTTCCGTAACAAACTTTTTCTTACTGCCCCGTTAATGAATGAAACAGAGCCAGCCATCTGGGAATGAGTAAGAGTGAGAGTGTTCCCAAGATGCTTCAGGATGCATTAGCTTACCTACTTCCTGTGATAACTTCCATATGGAGAGCAAGTAACAGCGACTTATTTACCCCTTCCTAGACTGTTTGTCTTCCGTTCACACTTGGAATGACCATGTTTGACATCAGCAGAATGAAGAGGAAGTCACAAAACACTCTATCAGGCCACCAGCTCTGCCTCCGAGAGTCAAATCTCCATACCCCCAAAAACCTTCCAAATCCTCTCACTGCTAATGAGCGCAGCTGCAGCTTAGGCCATGGTGATCTCAACTCCGATTTTGTTATGACTTTCAGTTGAACAAAAGAAAAAGTCTAATATTTCTACTCCATTGCTCAGAACTGGGAATGAAAGGCTGAATGACGACAAGCTTAATGAAGCGCAAGCTCCGTGCAGCTTTTAATAGCAAGTGTTGAAGACATTGCTAAGTAAACATGTCAAAGTTGCTACCAGTGAGCATTGTATTTGACTCACTGTTAGCCATGAAAATAAAGAAAGAGTTATGTCAAAAAAACAGTGGGTGTCTAAATCTTTAGATGGTCGTTTAAGTCCTATAATAATCGCTGGACCGCCGTTTAGTTCAGTGGCCCTACAGCTCAAACATGTTGAGTGATGGTCGCTGATACATATAGACTGTGGATAGAAGATGGGTGTAGACACCATCACGTCACCCTTTGTGGACTTTATTGTGACCTTGCAGCAGTTATTGTTGTGATTTCATGGACCAATATATGATCGTATGTCTTTGTTATTAGTTAGTACAAGCTAGCTTGTTAGCAAAGTGCATCCATTGCCTGAAAGGATGCATCACACAGAAACAGATACCTGCTAACTAATGCTAAGTTAGATACAAATAAAATACATGCATAAAAACTGGAACACTGACTACTTTGTTGGCCTGTTAGTACAAGTAGCTTCATTTATGACTAGCAGACAGGTAGCGGTTACATAGTGGCCTAGCGGGAAAGTGGTAAAGAAATCAAATATGGGAGTAAAAACAAAAGTCCTCCAAAGGTTTTGCACCGTCAAAGGCAGCTGCGGGTGCCTTTGGTGTCAGACTATAATACTGGACCTTTTTTTCTACGAAGGTTTGAACTTTGAGAGTATTTAAACAAGAGAGAAAAGCGTGAAAATGTTCATGCCTGTCTGAGAAAAGTTTATAAAGTGTGTAGTGAGGGGTTTTACAGCCTTAAAACATCTATAATAATTGTAAAAAATAAAGTTGGCTACTTCGCAGGTTATTTTTGGTATGTAACTCCTGCGATAAACGAGGGACCACTGTATACTCCACTGTAGACTTGGAAGCTGGAGATCTGCATGTGTAGTCATTCCTGTAACACTTTGTTGAACTCCACTTCCTGCGGCGCATGCATTGTAATGTAAATTTTGCTGACAAGTCTGCAAGGTCATAAAAAACAGACATCCTCACAGACCCTCATGCTAACTATCTGGTGATGAAATGTACATCATGCAGACCCAAGTGGATCCTATTGGATCCTAGGGAACTTGTGGATACGGAAAGCATAATCCCGGTATAATTATTCGAAATGTTAGGCCGTGACACAATTAGAACCAAACCCAACGCTTGCAATACCTTTTGATACAAACATTTAGAGGTTCTTGTTTCTTTAAGTGTAGTGTATGTAATGAGGCTGCCTGTCAGCAGCAGTCCATTTTAAATGTATGCACTGCCACACTATGCCTATGACTTAAATGACTTATTAATAAGGAAGTTTATATTTAAGTTCATCAATCATTTTGGGGGGTTTTTGTTTTGTTTTTTTACCTTTACCGGGGCATCAAATTTATTATTGAGAACCAACTACTAAATTTCTCTTTTCCCAAGTACATATCCATATTCCTGCTGTAAAACCCGGTCTTGTAAGTCTAAGACAACTGTAACCCAGTTCCAGTTTGGAGCTGGTGGCTATTTTTGGAACTGCAGGCTTTGGCCTTAATTTTTCAGCCAGGAAGTGACATATTGTAACCAATGAAATTGGCGAAATTGATGAAATTCATCTGACCAAAAAATGCTGAAAAAACAAAAGCTTTTGTGACTCTAGTAAATAAACAGATGAAAATGGATAGGAAATTTTCATTCAGTAGTATGTTCATGCACACATTAGGATAACATTTGTTATCTGATCTGGTTAGCCTGAATGCACTTTGTATTTTCAGTAGTCCCAGCTGAAAAAACAACACCTTAATATAAGTTGTGTACATTGCATTCCTTCAATTGTGGACTTTTATTACTCAAAGAGTAATCTGACTAATGGGGTGGCTTGTGGCTATATTACGAAAGATCAAAAGGTTATTGGCATAAATTACTGCAGCTCAGTTAGAGGTGACTTGTACCGTTTGAGGTGGTGCTGGAGGCCACTGCTTTCTCACTGATGTCACTTCGTGCTAATGAGCCCTTGGTAGCCACGATGGTCTCCACCCTCTTCTTCTTCTCAGCTGCTGAACTGGCCTGGGACTGGGTTTCCATGACGATTGTTCATTCCTCAAGACCTCATGGAGACGGGATAACTAATGGAGAAAAAAACAGATAAACCCGGTGAATGCAAAGACTAAGTATATATTTAGAAGATTAATAAGTTAGCAATAAGTTTACTTTTTCTAATGTTATCTGTAGAATGCTTCAGAAATAGACTGTGAACCCTGTGAGGAAAACTTCAGATCCAGTCCTCCCTTTTCATGGTGCCCAGAGCACACTGTGGGTCAATCCAGGAGCTCACACTGATTTATTTTAACTCAAACCTGCTGGGCTCTGATCTGCTTGTCAGGGGCCTGATTTCCTTCCTTGCTAACTGCGGTTAAATATCCAAAACCAAAATTTAGTGCGACTGTTTTCAGCTGTCACGCTAAACTTCTGACTTCTTGTCAAAAACACAACAACTCTATAAACAGAGTGCAGCAGGACATCCCGACTAGGTTTTATATCTCAGAATAGAAGTAAAGGCAGCTTGTGGATATACTGATAATCCCACTCTAGCAGTCTTTCCAAAGAGAAAGGAGAAACCTTAAGGGGATACCACAGAGAGAGAAACATTCACAGTCCTGAAAAAACAAGGGTTGTTTGAAGGCCCTTTTGGGAATATCATGGTGCCGGGCAATTTTTCTTTCAAAGAATAAAGGTGGTTCAAGTTAATACTGTCTGTGGGTTTAGAAGGGGTTCAGCCAACAGTCTAGCAGACATGCTGCTCAGTTCAGCACCTCAGAGGCTGTCTACAAGCTCAACTGTATCTAGGTCATGGAGGTCTCTGATTATGGAGACAACATGGTGATACACCACAACCACTCATTTACACAAAGTATAGGACAGTTTCATTTGGTCCGTTACAAAGCCTTTACTTAGACCCCGTAATTCTTGGATAATTACTGGAAATATTTAGTCTGACTGATTTTCTTTACAATAAAGAGCAGCTAATTACCCAACTGTACTATTTAATTGTCCTCCTCTCTGTAAACACGCATGGATACAAAGGCAGTAAAGTCAGCTGTGATGCAAAGAGAGTAGTGCTGCTCAAAGAAAGAGGGGGGCGAGCTGATTTTTACCAACTCCCCAAGGAAGGAAGGCAAGGGGGAAGTGGTGAGGGGTAAACTTCAGACAAACACTGTGCGCTTTGTTTGTTTTTTTCCCCACCCCCTGAAAAACCAGAGTCTGTCATCCATTCTGACCCGACAACAACATCTGTAAGCAATTGCTGCCTTACAAAAAAAAGGAAGAAAAAAAAACACAATGCAATTACACCACTACCAATCAAAACAGAATTAAACAAGAGCTTGTCCTCTAATCACTCCCATATGAATACATGCATAGCCGTCATCTCCAACCAAAGACATTTTTGTCCTACTTGAACTGATATCATCTCAAATCACTGCTGCATGTGTTTGATAGAGTGAATGCTTTCATTTCTGGGGCGGGGGTTACGCAGCCTGAGCGAGTTATAATCATTAGAGCGTGTGCAATACATGTACAGTGCTATGAAAAGGTATGTTCCTCTTTCCTGATTTCTTAGTTCTTTGCATATTCGTCACACTTATGTGTTTCAGATCGTCAAGCAACGTTTTATATTAAGTAACGATAACTTGAGTAAAAATCCAGGTTTTAGATGATGATGATTTTATCCAAACCAAACTGGCTCTGTGTGAAAAAGTAATTGCCCCCTAAACCTAATAACTGGTTGTGCCACCCTTGGCAGTAAGAACTGCAATCAAGAATTACGTTAACTGGCAATGAGTCTTTCACATCACCTTGGAGTAATTTTGGTCCGCTGTTCTGTGTAGAATTGTTTTAATCAGCCGCATTAGAGGGTTTTGAGCATGAACAGCTCGTTTTGAGGTTGTGCCAAAGGATCTCAATCTGATTTAACTCAAACTCTCCTGAGGTCACTCCAAAACCTTCACTTTGTTTTGTTTTTTTGTGATATTCAGAGGTGGACTAATCTAAATGCTCTTGAGCTTTCGAGACACAAACTGCTGGCCGGATATTCTCTGGGAGCAGAATCCATGTTTCCATCAATTACAGGAAGTCCTGAAGCAGCAAAGCAGCACCGGGCCATCACACTACCACCACCATGTTTGATTGTTGGTGTGATAATATTTTTATTAAATGCTGTGTTAGTTTGATCCCAAATGGAATGGAATCAAAACCTTCCAACAAGTTCAGCTTTCGTCTTGTCATTCCACAGAACATTTTCCCACATTTTTCTTGGAAATCATCAAGATGTTTTTGGCAGTCTTTGTGTTTGTTTTTGTCAGCAGTGGTTGTTTCTCTGGAATCTCCCATGGATGCCATTTTTTCACAGTTTCTTTCTTATTGAATCATGAACTTTGACCTTAACTGCGAGACGTGAGGCCTGCAGTTTGTTAGATGTTGTTCTTGGTTCCTTTGTGACCTGGTTGAGTCATCGATATTCAATTTTGGTAGGTTTCACCATTGTTTCAAGTTTTCTTCATTTGTGAAATATACTTGAGAGCCATGATGTTATGATTTTTGAGATCTTTTAAACAACTTTACTTTCTCACACAGGTTCTGTTTAAATTAGTTCTTGATCAACAGGTGTGGGGTTAATCAGGTCTGAGACTGGCTAGCAGAGATGGGCAGTAACGCGTTAAATGTAACGCGTTACTGTAATCTGATTACTTTTTCAGTTAACGAGTAAAGTAAGGGATTACTATTGCAAAACGGTAATTAGACTACCGTTACTTTCCCGTAGGAACGCTGCGTTACTAAAACCGTGATTTTTTGCTAGAATGTCTCACGACAGTGACATAAGCGAGTGCAATGGTCGTGGCAACAGCGCTGTGCAGATCAACAATGGATAATATATCGAGTGCAGGAGAGAGTATGAGCATGCAGCGTTTAAAGCGTGGAAGTACTGACCTTATTTTAAGTTTGATTTCATAAAAAGTGACAAAAACATTAGCATCCCTTGTGCGTGGTAAGAAAACTTCTTTTTACAGCGAAAAAAAACCCCTAAACTTCCGAGCAAGCACCAAGTGCGCTACGACGTAATGGGAAACTCACAGAGAAACTCGCGGATTCTTCCACTGACCGCTGCCTGCACACCTGCACCAGGGTAAACCTCCGCCTGCCCCACTCCTGCTTTACAGGTGAAAATAGAGCAACAGGACCGCTAGTCTTTGACTTTATTTATTTCCTGCTGTGTTTTACTTGCATCTATTTGAAAGAGTGATTGTAAACACGCAAAAAAAATTATTTTATGTGCTGGAATGTGCAGAAAATAGGTTTAAATGTTAAACAAATTTCTTCTAGTCAGTGAATGTTGCATATAATTTAACTTTTGCTTGATGCATAAAGTTAAAAGATTAAAACTAATAAAACAAGTTTTAAAAAGAGACCATTTGATTACATTTTGTATGATGGATTATGCAGAAAAAGTAGAATTGGGCTGAAAGATCTATCGCTTTATCACCTATTCAGGTTGTAAATCATGTTTTTAAAAAGTAACTAAGTAACTAAGTAACTAAGTAATTACTTACTTTTGAAAATAAGTAATCAGTAAAGTAACGGGATTACTTTTTTGGGGAAGTAATCTGTAATTAGTTACTGATTACTTTTGTCAAGTAACTTGACCAACACTGCTGGCTAGTGAATTTGAAGTCTTTCTTTCTAAAAAATGTGGTTATTCTCACTTAATTCATGATTTAACAAAGTGAGATAATTACTTTTTCACATAAGCTCAGGTAGGTTTGGACAGAAAAAACAGTATTTTGTATTTACTCAGGTTATCTTTGTCGAATATAAAATTTGTTTGTTGATCTGAAACATTTAAGTGTGAGAACTGTGCAAAAGACATCAGGAAGGGGCAAGTACTTTTTCGTGGCACTGTGCATTCATATTAAGTTCGTGGGTGCCACTCGTTCACTTCATCAGCATAAAGTCAAACAAGAGCACAGTTAGAGAAAACTTCACCATTGCCCCGGTGAAACTGTCATTACATCATCCGTACAGCTGAACTTGGGTAAAATCAGTGAAGGAGAAAAGAACAAGAGGAGACCTGAGCTCCCGACATGCTCGTGTGCCTAGCTCACATAAACATGTGTGTATTCCTATCACACCCCAGGTGAGTCAGACCAAAGCAAATGAGCTGAAAGTGCAGTAAATATGAGGTTCTGGATTGGGGATCATACCAGAAGGGGGGTGGCTGAGGAGAAAGCGGGGCATTCCACTGGTCGGGCAAATATTCACAAGTCCAAGCCACTGAAGCGTGTCTGACGGGCCTTTTGTGCTCCACATGGCAGGCCACAGTTCCAAAGCAGCAATTAAAAGCAGGACCTTTTCACCCATAATCCCTCTGACCTGGACGCCCACACCCAGTCGTGCAGATGTTGCTGTCTGTACCCTCGTTTTTCATGCTTGCTCATTTTTACCCCATCCACAAACACTCAAAATCATACCCTCTTATAGACACATCAGTCTATGTTTAGAAAAAATTTACAGCTTTTTTTTCCCTTAATGTAAAAGAAGTTTTAATTTGCCATTTGGCCCTTTGACCCCCTCGCAAGAAATCGCGTTGCTACATTTACACTGCGCATCACAGAGATAATCACCTGTACGTGGACTTTCTTACAGCCCCACAGCTGTCTTCACAGATCCCTGGCACATAGAGAATGACTCACAAGTAGGCGCTGGATGCCGTTGTTAGTCAGAATAAATCTTAATTTCACATTAATGTTTCTGCCGTTGAAATGTCCTACACCCAATTAGAAAAACGAGGGTGTATCATTATTTGCGTTCAACTGTAATCCCTCCGCACAGAAAGGGAGGCGATTAAACAGGTTTAAAATACCACAATTCAAAGTGTTCCCTCTGAAAAAAAAAGGAAAAAAAAATCTTATTTTATAAGCACATTAAGCAAATCAATTTAACATAAATTATACGCTTCGGTGAAAAAGGCACTGAGTTGAAAGTCATCTGCAAATTGTACACATCAAAGTGAAACACTAAAATAAACTTTTGCCTTTGATAGAATAAAAACTGTTTGCTTTCTTTCACGCAGGCTTAAACGAGCACTAATGGTATCAAAAAATCACCGCTGTTTGTTATTTAAAGCCTTCAACTTCACAAGTTTAATTTTATAAAGCTGCTTTAGGTGTACCTGCGTGCTCTCATCAGGAACACATTTGCAATTGCATGGCACACACACTTACGCACGCACGCACACAATCAGAAACTGGAGGACATTTATATATAAACTCTTGAAGTGTCTTCTTAGATTTGGCAACCCCCCCCCCCCCCCTCCCCCCCCCTCCCAGACAGGGTACTGTATTTGTGTTCATTTCATTAGGGCGACTGTTCAGTGTCGAGGGCCCCCGAGGGGGAGACTGGCAGCACCGCAGCATTCATCATCATTACATCAGCGACCACCGAGATCTGCTATCTTAGGCTTATCAACACTGCACAAACGCACCGCGGCGCAGCGAGTTAGAGGGGAGGGGAGAGATGGGAGATGGAGACGATTGAGGGAGATTGTGAGCAAAAGTGGGATAAGGGAGAAAATGAATGGAGAAAGGGAGGAGTGTGAGACTGAGACTATACGCGCACGTCCGTACGAGTGTTCACGTATGCATGCATGCGTCCGTGCGCACCTCACTGCGCCCCTGCGTGCCTGCACATGTTTTCCTGTATGCACAATGTGTGTTTTGCACGTCGCGCAGCTATGCCAACAATATTAAAAGCTCCTTCACAGCTGGAACAACTAAAACACTGAGGGGCGAAGAAGAAGAGGGGGGAGGAGGAGTGTGAGCCCTTCGGCGAGATTAGCTGAATCTAGCAATAAAACAAAGTGTGCTTCCTATGGACTGCATGTGTTTGCATTGGATCGGGTCAGTGTGAGGGGATGAGATGCCTTAAGGTGACTGTAGAGGTTCTTGGTGGTGGTTAGAGGACCTGTAATGGGTTCAAAACCCCTACTGAGGAGGCTCAATAGCTTCACATGCTTAGGCCTCGTGTTCAATACTGCACTTTTACAGCATGCCCTTGGCCCTGAAGGGCAAAGGGGAAGGGGCTGGGGGGGGATTTGGGGGCTGTGGCTCTCATTCACCAGCAAAAACGTAACATTGTGCCCAGATGGCACTAAGTCTGGCCTACAGCTGATGGGGACCAGACTCTCAAGTAAGGGCCATTTAGCAAGAATTAGTCACACCCTGACACACACGCACACACACACATATCCAATCCCAGATACACACATGCAAACTGGTTTAGTGCTTGATCTTCTCACCCTTTTTGTGCAGTGTGGCATGTCTGAGTCATTAAGTTTGTTAGTCATTTACACGTTACTGTGTCACGTGTGAAGCTTTTTCTAGTTACACTGCAAAGCTTTATTGAGACTACTTATGCATGACAATTTGATGTTTTTGTACATTTTAAACATACTGATGTTCATGATTTATCTTTATATTAAAGATATGTGGTCTTAAAAGCATCCCATCAGCAAAAAAACAGGTTTCTACCACAAGTGTATTGCACAACAATTAGAAAATGGAAAGCCTGTTTCAAATGAAGACTGATTTTATTTGTATTTTATTTCCAAGGACAAACAGTGCAACAACACAGAGCATCAGTAGCTTTCACCACAGTTAATAAGATTATCCTCGCATGCGTCTTGGTCCCTCAGACCTCTCCATTTAAGATGCTTTGGAGGGCTGGTGAGGGACCTTGTGTGTTGCACAGCAGAATGAGCCGAGCGCATCTTACATTCCTGGGTAACAAACCCACACGATGTAATCACAACGCTTACACGACGCCTCTTTTGCGCTCGCTACCCAGTAGATAAGGGGCAAATAAAGCGAGCGCCACAATGGAAGCCTTGCTCCTTTTCCCCACAGCCCCATGCTTATTAGATTGTTTATTTATATATTTTTGACTCTGCATTTTTTCATGAACCACTTGTTTCAGGGCAAGTGGGGCTGTGACAACTGAGACAATGGATAATACGGGCAGCTTTGATGCTGCGGTGGCCCAGTTATGCAGTATCGGTTTCCCTTGTTCCTACTTTATCCATTTTCTTCCCATGCTAAAACACAGAGCCTTTGTTTGATCAGACACTTTTTCTGATTCTTAAGGAGAAGGAAAAGATGCTTGTTCAGCCGATTACTGAAGCCTTTCGCAGACAATGCAAACTAATACTTCAGCAAAATATCCCAAAGGTCCTTGAAAAGAAGAGAAAATGCTAGACTTGTTTTTTTTTTACTGCACACCTTATTTTGTATCTAAAGAGTTTAGTTTTCAAACTAATTGTTGCCAACTGCAGCAGCCCGCTACACTCTTAGCTAAGTTTTCCATTCAATTAGCCCGTGCACATGGCAGATAGTATAAAGCACAGGAGAACGGGATCTGTATCCCGTCAGCGGGCCTCCAAACTGCAGCGAGAACAGCTCTGTGTCTTTGGAGGCATTCTTCATACATGTCATTAAAAGGCACTCTACGCTATGCCACAACCAGAGACGCAAGAACAGCATCCTTCGCTGTGCTTTCACAGCAAAAAAAGCAAAAAGTAAATGTTAAACAGCGGCTGTATGTAACCCATGTGTATGTGAACACGGCACGGGAGGAAAAGAGGAAATGTTTCGAGTAGATTTGACAGTATGCGAGACCGGCTGTGTAACAGTATGTATGGACGTGGATGCATATGTTTCTCTACATCCCTTTCAATATGCAAGCGCAATCACTGTGTGTAGAACATGAGCAAGAGAGGGGGGGGTGCCCAAGGGAGGGGATGAGTGGAGGAAGTGAAATTCCTCCTCACACACATCTTTCTCTCTGCCTCTGTGCTCAGAGGAGGATCAAGCAGACGGAGGGTCCTGTGTAAGTGGAGTGGCAGCACGTATGATTTTGACAGTAGATCTTCCACTTAGCCCAGGGGACTGTAGAATACACTCCTCTTATCCTCTGCACCCCAGACAGAAGTCAAACCAGGGCTGTTCGCAGCAGCTGAACTACAGAGCGCAATCCGATGGCTGTACAGCTACAGGTTAGAGTGTTATCGTGAAGCTGTCCTGCCCACTCGGACTTGAATTTCCTCCTCTTTTCAGTTCAGTTTTCCTCCTTTCTCATT
The DNA here is from genome assembly GCF_056152115.1 of Neolamprologus brichardi. Classification (NCBI taxonomy): domain Eukaryota; kingdom Metazoa; phylum Chordata; class Actinopteri; order Cichliformes; family Cichlidae; genus Neolamprologus; species Neolamprologus brichardi. The sequence goes on along the minus strand of NC_142112.1, from coordinate 27,986,154 downwards.
TTGCGCGCACTCCCTTTCTTTCCCTCCCTCCTTGCTTTCCTTCATTCCACTGTGTCATTGGAATAAGTGTTGAAGTGGAATGAGTCAGTGCCGCAATGTGATTAATGACGTGCTCTGGCGTCTCCGGGGCCGAACGCTAAAAACAGCCAGGGGGCAGCGTGATAATGCACAATAATAAAGCCAGCAGACAATCAGCCAGGCAAAGCAAGGCCTATTAGCTAGCCCCATCAGGACGGCTAAGTGAGAAATTAGCCCTTCCCAAGCTCCGCCGCAATTCATCAATTGCCGCGCCTGAATCCCCCCTCAAGAAGTCATAATGTTTACTTAAAGACTGGCCTCGATGCCCCAGCGGCGAGCTTTATTGGCTCTTATTAATTCCCGCTCTGGCCCTCGCGGCCATGCCATTTAAACCGAATTAAAGGGGTGAAAATTGGATGAGATGAAGTTGTCTTGGTGTTGGGCTCTCGTATGATAAAGCCGGACGTTAACGGAGGAAGACTTGGGAAAAAAAAAAATAAGGAGGGAGGGAGAGAGGGAGGGCAAACAAATCGGCATGTAAAGGAATGCTGAATGAGGCTGTCCAGAAATGTGCCACAGTCAGTCAAAGGAATGCATGGAGAAAAGGAGGAGCGCTGCTTTAATGCTAGACTTCCTGTGTAGATGGGAAGTGATCCAAAAGGGTAGCACTGAGTCACATATTCCACAGATGGAGAAAATTATTAGGCTTTTTTTTGTTTGTTTGCTTGTTTGTGGCTTTGCATTTATCTTCCATCACAAATCATTAAAAAATACCTTAAAATAGGGTCAGCACTTCAACCTTAATTCAACATGTCAGTAATAGACAGGAAAAAAGAGGGGAGGGAATGAACTCACATGTGCAGGCTTAAACTAGCAGGACTCTTATTCACGCTACCTTTGTCATTACTGATTACACCATAGTTGAGAATATCTAAAAAAAAATACCATGCATGCTAAATCTGTGAGATCCTTAAAAGTTTGCATTTCGGACTCCTTATCAGACAGGATGAGCAATATGAGGAGTCCTCCTGATTTTGAAAAACTTTCCCAAACTTTACACACTACCCGAGTAATTAATACATCCTAAAAAAAATAAATAAATAACCAGTGTAGTCTCTATTGTCATATATTTTTCTGACAGTTGCTGCTTGCAAAGTTTCCACCTCAGTTTTTTAAGTGCAGTTGCACAGAGCCCTGCGTTGCCGTAAGTGCAAGTATACAAGTTAAGAGTCTCATCTATGCGAGCTGTGAGTCTGTGTTGCTGGATCGGCGGCAGGTGAGGGTGTTCTATAGAGCAGTGTGGAGTATACCGCAGCGGAGGTGTGAGATCAAAGACAGCTGAAGCTCAGAGGGAGTCCCAAAGACTTCTAGCTCCCTGACGGCTCTCCCCACGGCAGCGTCGGGAGACAACTCTCTCCCTTCACTTTCATATCAGCCACAGATTCCCCACCACCACCACCACTACCTCTCCCTGCACGGGCTCATAGGCTCCACACATGCACACACACACACACACACACACACACACACACAGAGACACACAGGCAGTCTCCGAGGATTTGCTAGTGCTGCCAAACCTGTATCCCACCACCTACAGCAACACTCCTACGCACGGAAGCGCGCACGCACACTGCTGCGCGTCAGAAACCCGTGCATCAAAAACACACAGGATTTTGAAACACCGAGTTCGGAAGAAACTCAGCCCAGTGAGAAAGACTCACGCAACTCAAATACCAAGGCAATATCACACGGCACGACGCCGGGATGAGATGCCATAAACCTAACAGTACTGCCGAGTGTTCGTGGAAATAAAACTTCCCATAAACTCCAAAGAGAGCAGGCACAAAATGGCCCCCTGAAAATCCCCAGCATAGAAACCGAGGACTTGTCGTTAGACAGACAGCCCCCCCCCCCCCCTCCGGGCCTGCCGACTTGATTGTGAAGAAGCCAAACATCTGGGTGTATTTACTTCTTTCAGCTGTTAGCAACCCCACCTCAAATAAATCTGGGAGCTATAACGCCATTTCTCAGGACAGCTCCTAAACAAACACGCTCGGCTCGCTCACCGCCGCATGTTCGAGCGTCTCCAGCAGCCCCGGCGAACGCAGGCAAATACATTTGCGAGGAGGAGGAGGAGGAGGAGGCCTTAATTGGAGCGTTTGACGGGCGCCTGGGGTTAATTGGGAAGCATGGAGAGCAGCTGGCTCCACCGTGGAAGTTGAGACAGGGATAATAAGTTCACCCTTTGCAGGAGAGACAGTTAGTGATGAATCAGATCAGAGGAACAGTGTACTGTAATCATCCTCACATCTCCCCTCCTCCACCTTGCACTCCTGACAAGCAGAGACAACCTGGCTCCCAGCTACGCAATCTGGCACCTATCACACAGGACTGGCAGTCGCAAGGAGGAGATCACCCAGCAATGCTTCACACACATACACCGGCGTGCCCGCACACACACACCTACTCTAACCCGGCTTCATTCAGCTAATCACTCACACACACAATAACTCTTACCTCTAGGACACGGAACCTAGTTTATCACTTCACCGGTCGATGTATGTAAATCTCTGCAACAATGTGTGTACTAATGGCTTATTACCCTGCGTTAGCTGGTTTGCATTGATCTCTATGCCAGAGGGAGATGGAGAAACTAGAGCAGTTCGCTGCTCATATGTACCAAGCAGGACTATAATCACATTCCAGCTTGTTTCAATAAAAGACAAACATTAACATAAAGCATCTCAAAAAACACGCTAAATAAAAAAAACCTTCACCCCCTCAGTGTGCGCAAGAAAAAAGGGGTGGGGGAAAAAACTTTCCTGGATTACAGGGTAATCAGGGCCATATGGGATGGTTCTGGGTAACTTTGCGTGTCTCTCTGAAGTGCACGACTTGTGTTTGTCTTTGGACATTATGACTTTCTGAATAAGAAAACTTTTTTGTTTTTTACAGAGGATGAAAATGCTCAGCGATTGCACATAAAGAAAAAGAAAGTAGCAGCAGCAGATAAAGGGTTTAGCTTTAACACCAAACTCAGGTCCTTCGGCTGGGAGGGTGGCTGAGGCAGCATTTGGAGCTGAAGGAAGCCCAGGTAGAGTCATAGGCAGTAATGGGAGGAGACAGGGACTTAGGGCGCCACACAAAAGCCAGGCTTTATAAATAATTCCAAAAGCTAACAGGATCCCTTGTATGTGTGAATCTGTGAAATACATTCACACGTGAATGCACACACACCCACAGACACACACACACACACACACACAAACACTGCCACCAGGGGGAATAGGTTATTCACACCGCTCCACTGGGGCTGTTGAGCGTCTGACCTGTCTGGATTGGTCAATTTGACCAAATCTTTTTTGCATAGATGATGCAAAGAAGAAAATAAGTCAGGGAATAGAAAAACAGAAAGGCCCATTTTTCCAAGTCACACACACACATTTACACACTCACTCATAATGCAGGGCAGCAAAGCACACCGGAGACCTGTCTTGTAAATCTCTTTGTGAAAGCAGCTTTGGGGGGTAGACAGGGGCTTACATACTGAACCCTGAGGTAGAGCTACAGACTCCACTCCCTCTAACCCCCCCACGGTCTTTCTCCCTCTCCCACACACATACTCTGAGCTCCCATGTTCTCTCTTCCTCACTTTCCATCTACCCCACATTTCCTCCACTTTTCTTGCCCTTCTTTCACCTTTTTCACTTGTTCCCTCCCTCCTTCCCTCCCACCATTCTTCCTTCTCCCCTCTCTCCTCCCCTCTGTCCGACTCGGGCTCCAGAGCGCTGGTCCTTAGCCCCCGCAGGCTCCCGTGGCGTTGCAGTGACTAATGTCCTGCCTTTGCTCAGACAATGAGTTTGAGACTGAGCCGGGAAAGTGTTGAGGAGGGGAAAAAGACTCTTGCACCTTTGACAAATGGAACCCTTCGCACTCCCATGCCCACTGAGGGAGCTTTTACAATGTTGCGCTCCACGCTCCACGTCCTCCAAGGGACGGCTGCGACCCACAAAGCCGCATCTGGGGGAACATAATGAATTCTTTGGGAAGTCTAACCTGGCTTTCTTCATGAATAAGATATATTTCCAAAGCATGTCGACCCCTCTTAATAAAAACACCAGTCTGGCAGGAATAGCCAAAGCCGTTTTAGGGCCCCATGTACACGTTAATATTTCTGTTTCTCTATAAATTTTCTCAGGCCTGCTTCTTTCCAGGCCTGTCACAAGGCCAGCCCAACAAATTCCCTGGAAAGTAGAGAGGCCACGGTGACAAACTGTCATTAAAAACGGCTCGAGTCCATCTCTTTCAAGGAACTCAAACTCTTGCTCGCTCCCTCCTCTTCTCCACGCACCCTACCCCCCATGCAAAACTGAAAGGAACCGGGCTTTGTCTGAGGAGCAAAGGAGAGAGGAATCCCCCCCCCACCCCTCTTCTCTACAACCCTACCTCCCCTCCCAGAACCCTGTTCCTCACTCCCTGCGGAGTATTGTTAAAACACAGCCCCCTCTCTTTCCGTGGCCCGGGCTCTTAAAACAGCGTGCTTTGCATGAGAAAAAACGATTAGTCTTCAAATGCTGCGCTGTCAAAGGAGGGCTCTTTCAGGTTCGGGTAGAAATTTGCTCAGATAGTAGAGTTCCCCTTTTGTTTTTCCAAGATGAGGCATTATTAGAGCCAGAGTCTGTTAGCATTCATTACTGAAAAGAACACACTAAAGGGGTTTATTTGGGATACCCGCCCCACACGCCCCTCCTTTTCCAACTTGCCCCAAGTCCACAGCAGACGGAAACGAAGGCGGCAGAGCGGGTAAAGAGGTACTCATCTAAAACATGTTTGGAGAGCAAAGAGAATGTCTGGGCCTGCGCTTCTTTCAGGTATTAACCTTGGGATTTATATGTGACATCCAAACAACAGACACCCCCTTGACCTCCACTCGGGGACTCACCAAGGCTCGGCGATAACTCCCACTGAAAGACAACTACAAGCAGCACGGGGCTGCAAACACAGCGCGAGCATCGTTGCATGACAACACATAGCTTAATTACTGCTGTGAGTGCAGGTGTTTTGTGCAACAAAATGCACTATACGGGGTTCAGTTTAAACAGTTATGGCAGAGAAAAAAAAAATTAGTGCCTAAACTGATGCCTCGGTGCAGCCTAGCCCCACACGTCAAGAAGCAGCGGTACGTGACGGATCATTGTTCACAGCAAGCGGCCAGTTCATCTGTCTCCCAATCGCCACCCTTGACAGGAAAGCACAGACCCCCTCACGGATGCCACAACCGGCTCCCATCAAAGCTGACACAATGCCACATCTGCACTAAGAAAGAGCCCCCACCAAACCCGCCACCACCCCGGAGCCCCAGGAAACTGTCTCTTTAGGCGCACAAACTTTACACACAAACAAATGGGCCCCCGGACTAAAAGCACTTCAACTCTCGCTGCTACACTTCACACGGCGGACTTAAAGACATTTTTACAGCAGCTACGGCAAACAGAGGAGGAGATGAGCGGCAGTCACACGCAGGCGTGACCTGTCCGCTTCTCTTCCAAAGTGTGTGAGAAAAGAAAACACCACTCACGAGCTGGCACACCACTGGATGCTCGCACACAAGCCCGCGTTTCTGCCGCGATAAAATTTACCGTCTCCTACAGCAGGCCTTATGTCGAGCTGTCAAACACAGCTTCATCTACCGTAAATCCGAACCACTTCATTCAAATTTATGTGAAGGTTTCCCCACCATTTTTTTTTTATTGCCGTTTTCTTCACCTCACTCTGGGAGGCAAATTGTCAGGTGCAAATGGACTTTCCAAAGGACGAAAGCTATAGCAAAAAAAACTTTTCCAACTTTTTTTTCCTTTTTATTTTTCATGCAGTTAAAAGACAAAAAAAAAAGACAGTAAGAAGGAGAACAGTACACACACAAAAACAAAAAAAAACTGTATGAATGAGAGACCAAGAAAGAGAAATAAGAGTGTGAATGAGCACGAGAATGCATGTGCACTCAGAGTATGACTGTTTTTGCTGGCTAGCAAACACCCAAGTGAATTACAATCCCTGAATGCGAGCCATATACATATGTGAAATTACATTTTTCCCTTCTCGAGTCTCATATCGCCTTCATCACTATTTTCCCTCCCCGCCATACGCCTTATCCAAAGACATCACCCCTTGGCTTGAAAGGTGCCTTTAGCAGGCTCCTTGAAACAGCGAGTGAGGGTCCCGCTCTGGGACAATGATGGTTGAGGTGGAGGGGAGCCGGGGGAGCAGGAACACATAGCATATTAAATCTGCTGGCGGAGCTGGGTCGTCCACGCACAGAGCCAGAGAGCCAGATCTGAGGCATGCCCTGAAGGGATGGCTGGGCCTGGGGATTAGGAGGCCAAGGAGAAGCCCTCGCACACCCGAAGACCCCTTCTTGTCTCTGCTCATACGCAAATGCATCCAGACATTTTGACGCTCCTCAGGTTTGCTGTCTCAGCCCAAGTTTTCAGAGCACTCCTCCGTGCCTCACAAACTGCACTTACACACACACACACACACATTTCCACCCGCTCTCATGAACAGCCTTTTTTTCCCCTCAATCACTACCTCTGTCTGACTTGTCCTCTTTCTTTCCCCACTGTGTCTGTTTCATTTGATGTCAACATATCAAAGTACCAAATCATCAAAGTAAGAGAGTAAGAGATTTCTTTTGGGGGCCATCTATTCAACTACGCCAGGCGTATGCAAGGAAAGCAACAGCTAATCACAATGTAGGCTGATTTTTATTATTACATAGAATGAAACTGTCAGTTTTATCCTCTCGGGAAACAGGAAATTTTAGGAAAAGTACAAAAAAGCGAGGGAAAAAAACAACAACGAACCAACAGCAACCTGCAAGAAAACCCACAAAGCGAGCACGATTACACAAAACCCTCACATCTGTGCTCATTATCTAAAGGATAATCAACTTCCCTCACATTACCCTCATTTTAACAAAACATTTGCCACCTCTTTGAGTGCTTCAGGTCGTGGCATTAGCACAACAAAACAGCTCATTAGGGCCTCTTGCATACAAACCTGATAACAGGTATACTTCCAACAGGGCAAAAAAGGCCTGAGGACACAAACTGCCTGTAACTGTGAATGTAAGGCCCTTACAAAGAGGAGCAGGCCATACCTCAAAAGCTAATAGCACGTCATCTCCCTGCATTAACATGACATCCCCTATTCTGCCAGGTCACCAGGTCACAGGTGTCCTCGGCCAACGTCCCCATGCATAAAAGAGAAATTTTTAAAGTTGAGATAAAGCAGCACGCTGCTGCCGCCGCCGCTGATATCTGACGGACCGATTCCTGCAGAGGGAAACGTTATCCGCCTTTTCCTCGCGCGTGGAGTTATGAAGCACAGAGCGGCAACGATACATCTTTCCTGGCTACAGTAAGCGAATGGCTCTAAGTTGTGCATCTCATTCCAGAAGATTAGCATCTTAAACAGTGCTGCATTCATCCTTGCTGCTGCATTGTAATGAGACAAAGTCCTTTATTTGGAAAAGGTGCACCACTTTCAGATAGTATCATGCGAAAGCAGCAACAGCAAAATTAGATATACACACAGACAGTGTGCAGATTTATCTTTTACAATTTTTTACAACGTGGACTTCCTTTCTTATGATTTATTATTTATTAGATATTTGGAAAATATATATTACATACGTTAGATTATTGTGTAACTATAGAAATTGAAGCCATTATTTTTTAATTGATTTGACCATTTAAAAATGTTATATATTTTGATCTATCAGCACTGAATTGTTGATTAATCGTCAAATTTAAATGTGATGTCTTATACTGAAAATAAAATGACAAGGGCCTCCTATGATGATATACAGGGAACTATATTTTTATCAGTGTAATATTTTTAATTACCGGTAACATCTCAAAATGCTTAATTAAGAAGTCACACGCCATAAAAATGCATAAATACATGCAAACAAAATTTAATTACAAATTGTCCTCAAGTTGTCATTTTAAAAATAAAGCTTAAGGCCTAAAGATTTTCAGATTTTAAGGCCTGACTTGTCTGCTTTTATTTTTTTAACTGAGTGCAGTGGTAAATTTTCCAGCTTCAGCCCTGCGAATGTTATTTTGTTATTATTAATAAAATAGAATAGGGGAAATATTAAATGACAGTTTATGTGACAGTGCCTATTTTATTTTATTGGACAAATGTTACCAAGACCTGCAAAAGCCCCGCTCAAAGCCAAATCCTCAGACAAGATGAACGATGAGAGCAACCTTATAAAAAACACCCAAAATGAGATTTATTTTTTATCTGTGTGACCTGTTAAACATCTTATTTCGCATGCGTTTGCTCGCTGCTCCGTCTCAAGGCGGCCAAACCTCCGTTAATAATTTGCCATGTGCCAAAAAAAAAGAAAAAAGAAACCCCACACACACATACACAACACTCACACTCACAAAAAAAGGGAGGATTTGAGCTGCACCGCATGGCTGAGCACCTCGGACCCTCGTCGTCTGCATGAAACCCGAGAGCAGAGGAGCAGATAAAATGTGGAACAGCTGGCGAGGAACAGGAGGGAAAGTTTCAAACAAATATCTGCACATGTGGAGGCTCGAGGGCGGGGGGGGGGCTCCCAAACGTTTTCATGTCCTGGACCCCCAAAATGAACACACCAGACTTCTGTTCCCCTGTTCCCACATTTTTTTAAATCTGCACAAGCCCATGTGAGAGCTTTCTATTCTTCTTCTTCTTCCTATAATTATTATTATTGATGTAACTTTTTAAATGACACCTTGCATGTGAAGTATATCCATCACTTTTTAAATACTAACAAACTCTAATCAACTAAAATACAGAGGATTTATGCTTTATTTAATTTTGCTTGGGTCCCCCATAAAACCTCCCCCATGGACCCCTGCAGGGCCACAGACCTCAGTGTAATGGGCTTAAATTTCTCTGAGCACATGCGCATGCCTTCAAACACACTGTGATGTACGCTTAAATATGTTCTTTCTTAAGGGGAAGAACATCATTTTAAAAATTTTCCAATGCAAATCAAATTGTCAGAAGCTCTGGAGAGTCTCTTTAACTACGTCGGGTTAGCAGATGCTGACAGGGAAAACAAAGATTTATATGAAATCATCCAAATACTTTAATTTTCTCCTTTTTTATAACTAAAAATAATTTCATGAGGATTTTTTTAATGTTATAATTTATTGTCAATTTTTTTTGAGTTTTTCCAATTTTAAGTCTCGGCTAATTAAATATTACAAAACTATAAATGACTAGGTGCTCGATAGTGAAGCAAGGGGAGGTCAAAGGTCAAGGGGAGGGTCAGCCACAGGTTTTGGGTGGATTGAAATAAAAAGTTGAACATGTATGCCGTCACTAAGTGTTTCCCCGAGTCTCTCACATGTTAAAGCAAATCAATAACAGATCCTGAAATATGATCACGATCACAAATGCACATAAATATGACCCCCCCCCCCCCCCCCCCAGTCTCATCCCACGCCACTATACACCACACCCCCGCGCGCGCTTATTTGAGGTCCAATAAAGTTTCACTTCCAAACTCTAAGAGTGATTTTTCCCCTCTCTCTGTCTTATTAAACTTTACAAAAACACGTTTTTCATTAATGTGAAAGTTTATGCAACTGGTTTGAAAATGCACATCTGTCTGCGGTGGATACTTGTTAAATCTGCCAAACGGGGATTTCTAACAACCGACGCTTCTTTCACAGAGATTAAATCACAGCCGGGCCAAGCGTAAAACAGACAGTGGTGCATTTAGGCTGTTTCTTTTTTCTTTCTTCTTCTTCTTTTTTTTTTTTTTTGGAGGGGGAGAGTCCCTGATCGAGGCTTTCTTCGCTAGTTTCATAAACTGTTCTCGCAGTTGGTGCACTTCACCTCTGCATCTGAACTTGTATGAAATTCCATCGTTTTGAAATATGAAACCTCCGCTGCTTCACAAACTCTGAGTGGCTTTCTCAACTTTAAAAGCAGACAAACGAGCGCAACAATATTCAGAAAGAAAAAAGAAAGTGTATTTGTGTGCGGTGTGTGCGAGCTTTCAGCAGATTACTTACTTCTCTCTGGGTGAATTTCCCTCTAATTCTCGACTTTAAAAAAAAATCTTCTCAGGCAAAAAAAAAGAAAAAATATATAGATTTGTCTTCTTTCCTCTTCTCCTCCTCTTCCTAACTTGCAGATGTGCCTCTAGAGTTGCCTGGGAGTTTTTTTTTTCTTTTTTCTTTTTTTTACGCTGCAACTCCAACTCCAAAACGGCGCTGCCAGACTTTTTCCTCTTGTCTGTCTTTCTCCTCCTTCTCACAGTTTGCTGTGTTCAACCACCGCCGGACTAACACCATCAGCCTGCCGATAATATCTGCCGATAGCAGACCGCAGATGTGCGTAAAAACAACATAAGCGTCAGAGAAGCGCATGGAGAGTTGTTATTACATTTAGAGCGGTTTTTTTCGGGAAGAGGGAGAGAGAGAGAGAGAGAGAGAGTGAGGGCGAAGTGTGGGACTCCAGCTGCTCCTTCCCTCGCTTGACTCCTCCCTTCGGATTGCTCCCTCCTTTACTCACTGCCTACTCCTTTTTTATTTTGTGCAGGCTACCCCTTTCTTTCTTTCTTTCTTAGTAAGCATTTTAAAGACTTGTTCCTCAGTAGTACTATTTCTGTAGTAGAAATAAACCTAGAGGGGAGAAAGAACAAAATAAAACTGAAGTTTCAGTCCTTCCACCACAAAGAAGAGGAAAACAGGTCCAGGTTAAGCACGAATGACTGCATTTTAGGCACCGAGAGTTAATTGGATCCAAGTTTTAACTAAAATAGCTGAAATAATCTCATAGATCTCAGTTGAAAACACCCACTTTTTTATGTAGAAACTCATACATACATTTAACTGCAGATTTATGAGAGCCTCCTGGGCTCAGCCTTCAGAGTCATACCTACTAATGCTTCAGCAGAGGGAAGCCCTCCTGTAGGGTTAGGTGTAATCAATATACATAATCAATATACAGGGAAATTATGTGGTAAGAGAGGTCTTTAGGGTGCAGTTTCAATCAATGAAGAGGTGGGAGTTTGGGAAGGAAAATCAACCGTTTAACCAGCATTTGAATGTGTGTGTGTGGCCGAGAGGTCAGGTCCGTCAAGTCTATTTGTTCCTCATTGTAACACACATCCAATCGGCTGCTGTGACAAATGACTAAACCGTTTGATTTAAAGACAAATATCCGTCTTTTAAGGCTGCCTTATAATCACTTTCCTGACACTTATTATGCTGATAAAGTCAGCAATGACTAATTACCGCCCAATCAATCAGAGCTCAGGATCTTCTGTCACGACTGTCAACGTCTTTGTCATCGTTATAAGTGTCGGGATTTTGACTTTGTCGCAATGTGAAGATGGATTTCGGATGTCAGTTTGAAGCAAGGTGACAAAACTGTAAACTATGATGAGTGTGTGAACGACTATATTGGTTTTCATGGGTGTGAAGTTTCTTTGGCATCCATAAATTTTTTTTAAAGATATTTATGTTTAGTTATTATTTTAAGGAGAAACAGACAAAATAAACAAGGTTAAGAGGTCATAAAACTAAATATAGAAGTGTTCCACGTGCACAAGAATGGAGTATGAGAATATGAATAGAAAACGCTCACGTCTGTAGCTACAGGAAGTCGGGCCGAGAGAGGAGACAGTCAAAGGTGCTCTGTAAGACAGCCGCTAATTCTCCTGTCAGTTTGTCAGGCGGTGCTCATCTGGCCCGGACTACACAGAGATAAAGTCCTTGTTATGAATCTCTCAAAGAGAATCCAAGGAACGTGGTAGTAGAGGTGGGAGGCTGGGGGAGGTGAAGGGTGGAAAGAGGATCGGGGCGAGGTAGGGGAGAACAAGAGGGTAAAGGAGGAGGGAGGAGGTGCACATGGGCATCAGTGGGGTTAGCGGCTCCCGAAAGTATTTCATCAAAGAGGGCCAGGATCCTGGGGATTGAGATTCTGCCTGGAGGCAAGTAACCAATGGTCTCCCAAGAACATATTCCAAAGTAGGACTCACAGAGCCAAAGCACACATCAAAAGCGCCTCTGTAGCCAAAGCGATTCTGGAGGAGAAAGAAAGGGGTTCAGGTCCCTTCTTGGCCCTCTTTAAGCCCCAGATCTCACCCCAATTAAGAAGGAACTACTGTTTGTTCCAGACCCTGAGATCTACAGACAGGGAGGTGAGCTCACTAAGGTGGACGCTCGGGCGTGCTCACAAACAGGCACACAAACACACACCGACACACACGCAGACATCTTATCCCTGCGCACCCAGTCTTACTTTTCACCAGCTCACAATCGAGAAGGAGCGCCGTGCGTTTAAGATCAGCATCTGGGCTCATTTCTCAAATAATCACCAACCCCGCAGAGCGTGTTCCCAGTTTCAGATGATCTCACTGAAACAAAATGCAGCGCTCGGTTTGTCCGCGTACTGTATGTTACACATGTAACAGTAAATCAATACTTGGCAGAGTGTTGCGTAGGCATTTGGATTTATTTTTTTTTGCCTTTAATTCTTCTCTGCTGGACAGATGTCACAGTGAAATGGATACAGCAGAATAAGCATATTATATCCACACAGATGTGACTGCTGGAAACGAAGCGGCTGCATGAAACAGAGGAATGACAGGGGCGACTGTACTGTTTGCTGCAAAATGGAGAAGTTGTATTCAGATTACAGAGTATCTGAAGTGTTTTCGGCTGTAGACAAACACAGGCGGAAAGTAGTGAGGAGCTGAATGTGAGTCAAGTTGTCAGTAAGTTTACTAAGCAACCAAGTCTCAGCTGATCTCTGCCTTTATATGACACAAATTGCAGGTTATTAAATCTGTTTATGCTCTCAAAGTAGTATTTTAATCTTCTCGATTGGAAATAAGGGCTAGCAATTTTAAAACTAAACTCCAAGACTTAGGAATTTGGTGGCTACTTGGTTACAAAACTTACTATTCAGTTCTGACTCCATGCCCAGGCTCTCCCAGGCTGTTTATGTCTCTATCATGTTGTACCTAATATAAGAAAATTACAAAAAGAGCGAAATTTTAAAATATACATCTTATAAAACATGTTGATATTAACCAGTCAAACATCATTTTTTGTCCATTTTATCATTATAAGAAGAGAACAATGCACTTTCTGGAAAAAATATTTAATTGCAGATATTAAAGGGAAAGCAATAAGCCATTAGCAGTGTAGTTTAAGACAAACATCATTCACAGTATATAGTGCCAGCTCTATATATTGGGTATCCTATATGTCCTTCAAAGTATTGGAGTTCAGTGCACTGTTATTCTGTATTGAGGAGCCATATATATCTCAAAAATATAAACGTATAAAAGCGAAATGTGTGTGTATGGACACATACCTTAACATACTAATGAGCAAAAACACAGATTTCCTTCGCTTTGAGGGGCCTGACCTTTTGACCCGTGACTCCAGAAGCTTAGGATAGTTTGATAAAATCCTGCAAAAATGTTCAAAACTTCTAAAAACTCCCAGCAGAGAAAATCGATCTTGCTTCAGCGTTGCTTTGACAACTCGTCTGACTTTGCACAAGATTTTCTTTGTAACAAGAAACAAAAAAAGAAGACTTTTCAATCTGAAACATGAATACCATATCCCTCGTGACTTAATAATTACACATATTTCATTAGTTAAAGGTTAAATTAAAGGTTTGTTTGCCCATATATGTCCTGCCTCGTGTTTCTTCCCTGTGTAGTGTCTGTCTAATAAAGGCCCTAATGGATTTAGTCAAAGTGTTCGCTTTCCTCAAGACCACAAATGTGCCGAACCACAAACGACGGGAGCAATCTGACATCTGCTCTGTTTGCCAGGGAAGATCTGGGGGCCGCAAAGGAGAGCGCCAGCAGCCTCTAATCTACCGTCAGGAGCGTGTTACTTTGTTCAGAAGTCTCCGCTTTCAGTCGCTCTTTCTGTTGTTGTTTTTCCTGCTTTCAGTTTCCTCACATGTCCTGGGCCTGTGCACACTTGTACACTTAGGACACACTCGAACGCAGCACTCCCAAACCCCCCCACCCTCACACCCGTCTTCTCCTCTCAGCATCCCTCCTTTTTCCCCCCTGCCAGAAGGTATCGGGTGGCTTGAGTGGGCCATTAGTGTGAATGACTGATAAGACTCTTAGCCCCCAATAATCAGGGGGGGAAAAAAAGATATTTGCAGTTATTTTGAATCCGTCAGAAATAATAAACCCAAAACTATATCCACTTGGGCTACTTAAGCAATTTCCCTGTGATAACATCCTGTGGGGATTTCATGTGGATTCCAAATGACGACATAATAAAACCACGACGCCTGCACCCCCTTATCAGGCTGGATTAAAAGGGAATAATGAAACAGAGAGAGGTTTTTGAGCCTTGTGTGGTATGAATATGATTATCTAATGGACTCCAATGGAAAGGCATGTTAATGCTACTTTAACGCGAGACCTTTCCCAGACTATCTCCTGCCCCTGGCTCCTCCTAAGACCCTGTCTTTCCTCCCCCCCCCCACTCGACCCGTTTCTCTGCCTCTTTCTCCTCTTCCTTTAAGTTTAAATAATCGTTCTGCTATTTCCACAGAAGTCATTATGCCCCGCCGTCTATCTGTGCATGGACGTAGGCATGGGAGTGATAAATCCTCGTTTTTCACACTCTTTTCCAGGCTGATTGGGCTTCGTTGGCCTCTTAACTTTCAGACAAAAGCACTCTAGGCAATTTATCAACATTCAAATTTTTTCCTTTTTTCCCGACGTTGTTGCTTGAAGAATATGGGTCACTTTCATACGAGCTTATAGCAAACTTTCCGAGCATCCAGTCGGATATTACACGATGCTTGCTTTGAATAAGTATTTGAATGCTCGGCCAAAACAGCCTCAGTGTGAATAATCCCCGGCTATTTAAAAACAGTTTTCCAACACCGTCATTCAGTTTTAATTGTGCGCTCACTGCATGCACATCTGAAGCTGTTGCACCTTTGTTTCAAGGGCAAACAATTACCCGTCCATCAACAAATGAAGATTTACGTTGTGCAGGTTTGCTGTCAAGCTTCTGTTTAGATGTCAGACATATATCAGAGGTGTATGTATTTTGCAATGGGTGCTGACTGATTAAATGCACCTGTTCTTTTGATCAGCAGAAGAAGCCCCTGACCAATTCAGGCCCAGAGTGGGGGGTCATCATCGGGCCCATTAGGGCCGATAACACTCCTTGAGCTGCACGGTCAAGTCTGTTCTCATACAGCCGAGCACGCAGCAGTATTGTGGATCAGCGCACACATCCTGAGAGCAGACTGAGCTCCCACAGGACACAGTTAAAAAAAAGCATCAATATTTCATCAAACTACTCTCTCTTTCTGGTCCAGATCAAAGCCTCGACTCCCACAGTCCTACAGGTAGAGATGGCTCTTTTGTTTTTGCTCCTCAGGTAGAGCAGCAGTCAGACTCTGTTCGCTTTTGGAAATCTTGCAACGCTCAGCCCATCCATCTCGCCGCTTGCTGCCTCGTTTTTGGAAGAGGCGGTAAAAGGCACGAGTAGAGACTGTGAGGGTGAAAACATGTTCCAGAGATGTCCAGAGATTGAACTTCTTGGCCTCGTAGTGCTTTATTATTTCCAGTTTTTTTCCTTTTTCCACTTTTGCCCATAGTGAGACTAATAGTAAAAACAATGCTGTTGTAATTCATCTTTTAGAAAGGCTTCCCAGCTTCGGTACTCACTGATACCTGAACCATCATCCTTTCCACTGTTTTAGTGCATGATTCCTATTGAAAATGCTATAATTACAGGGCTGGCATTTGTAATAAATTACAAAGTTATGCATAACTAATCAAATTGGTCCAAAATACAGAAATGTAACAAGTTACTGCTCTTACTCTTACTTCTCTTTTATTTTTGAGATATATTATAAAGTGCTGCCAGAGCTGGCTTCATTCTCACCAAAATATTTTTATGCAATGTTCTCCTTTCTGTTGGATTTGTGCAAATTCTCGATTAAAGAGTACAGCAGAAACATCTTTTGCATGCCCGCCATGTGAATATAGAGATTAGTGCTGCTATTTAGGCATGTGTACGGTTTAAAGCTACATAACTGATAATATATCTTCCATAATTTTGGTTTATAGCAAACATAGTTTTACAATCAGATCAGATGTTTTCAATCAGATGTTTTCCAGATGTTATTGCATGGTGGATCAAAACCTGATGGTGCATTTCTGTATTTATACATCCATCAGTTTTTATCTACTGATGATCTACAACAACGCTGGCTGAAATCCGAACCATGACAGAGCCCCCACCATGTTTCACAGATGGCTCCACAAACACTGATGACAGGTGGAATCCAAATTTTTTCCATAAGACTTGTTGCCACTGATTTTCAGTGCGGTTCTTGTGTAGTTTTACACACTTCAGCCTTTTCTCCCTGCTCTTCTTCCTTAAGAATGGCTTCCTGACAGCCACCCTGTCACTGAGACGATTTGTTATGAGGCTTCAGTGAACAGCAGATGGATCAACTGAAGAGCCAGATGCATCTCTCAGGTCCTGTGTCAGGTCTTTGCCGGATTTTTTCCCCCCTGTTACTTAAGGACATGACTTTCAGATGCTTGTCGTCTGCTGCAGATAGTTTTTTTTTTTTTAAGGACAGACATTTTTCTTTTGTCTTCCATTTGTCCAGTTTCCTCAAACATTTTAAGGACAAACTGCACACCATGCAGAGATATGCCAAGTCTGGGAATCCCCTTATGGGCATTCTTCATGGATTGAGCTAAGGCGATGTCAGTAACAAAATGCCAAAAGATACATTTTTTTTGTTTCTTTTACTCATCTATTGGTCCATTTGTTGAGTGTAATGCTTTTGTTGTGCTCAAAAGACTCACAACTCAGTGTTAAGTGGTTTAGCAAGGACTGGACTTAAAATGAGATTGCCCAAAGAAAAATGTTGAAGGACTCAGAAAGCCTGGAGAACTACTCCTCAAAACCTTCTTAAAAATGACAAGAAAGCCTGGCTCGGTGGAAATGAAATATAAAGAAATGAGGGTGGCTCAAGATAGACGTTTGCACAGCGCTGCAGTAATCAAGCATACATGTGCACAAAGTAAAAAGTACAAAACAGTTAACTGTACAATTTTAGATTTCAACTTTTCTTTTTGTTTAAGACTCAAATGAGACACAAATCTTTGGGTTTGTGTCAGGAAGGGTATATGGCGTAAAAAGCCTGCCAAAGCAAACATACAGAGCTACCCCGAGTCATGACTCCCTTGTAAATAAGAGAGCAGTCAAAGTAGAGGCTAAAGTCAGCAGATTGTAACGATAAAGCAAAGAAGCTCACAATTGCACTTGCTGTACTAAATTCTAACCAAACTACAACCTATTTTGTTCTTCAGGGCTAACCCATTACAGTCTGTGTTCATTTTTAATATACATATCCCCCTTGTCCGCAAAAAGAGTGCAAAAGTGAATATTAAAGTGGCAGCTTTTAGAAACGATGTGAAACAGAATCAATGCGTTGGGTTCACACTCAGCACCCTCACAGCAGGCAGCTCTTTTCAGTGAAAATGCTCCGAAACTGTGCTGTTCACCACAGAGGCATCAAACAGCACGCACAATAGCTAGATAGCTAGATTCTAAATAAAAGCTGTTGTTGTCGCACAAGCGCTTGAAGTTTAAATGAGCACCTGGTTACTAAGTTCAACACAAAAAGCATTAAATATGTCAATTTTCTGCTTTCAATTTGCACCTGCTGCCTCCAAAAAACCCACTTTCAACTAAACTGGGGCCTAAAAAGGTAAACAAAACAGACATGTAAGAGCTGTACTCACTGTATAGTGAGTTTGCCATTCGATAGTATTATCCAAATGTTTAATATACATTAT
The DNA here is from genome assembly GCF_056152115.1 of Neolamprologus brichardi. NCBI lineage: Eukaryota > Metazoa > Chordata > Actinopteri > Cichliformes > Cichlidae > Neolamprologus > Neolamprologus brichardi. The sequence goes on along the minus strand of NC_142112.1, from coordinate 27,968,231 downwards.
TAACCTAGAAAGTGCACTCAAAGTACCCAACAATGCTTTAAAAAAAGAAGTGTGCTACAGTACAGCGCATTACAACACAACCTGCTAGTAAGGAGGTTTTCTTTAATAACTTGGGAAAATATGATTGTTATAATATATATTTTTCAATAATTAATGGATATAAGGATATAATATAAGGATAAGTGCAAGAAAATAGAAGGATGAATGTCAGTATTTACTGCTGTTGTCTGTCAGCTTTAAACTGTGTGACAGCAACAATGTTATGAATGGCAAATGCTGGAAACAACATTATTTTTCAATTATAAGATTTTAAGAATAGAGGACATAATAAAAAAAAATATTCTGGTCCTTAAAAGGTCTTAAAATGAATGAAATGCAACCTCAGATCAACTACAAAACATTGCATGTGCCTAAATTAAAGCCTCCAAACCTCAAATAAAAGCAAAGGTGTGAAGACTTGTGGGCCAAAAATCCTCCACAATAATGTGAGAGACTGATAAAGTCATACAGACAACCTTCTGCTAAAGGTTCTACAAGATACTGAATCATGAGCCGTACTGTATGTAGCATGGTTTAAGTCCCTTTATAAGAAGTAGTGAACAATAATTTATTTAAAAAAAACTGATTTCAACAAACTCACCTCAGCAAACACAGAAAATGCAACAATTTCAGGCATGAATGCTCGGGCTAGTTGTTATTTATCTAAACAGAAAAGAGTTTTTTCAGGGGACACGGCAGATCTGTGTTCAGCGTTTCTTGGAGGACGTCAGATCTTCTGTGCTGTCGCACTTGCTCTTCAGTAGTGGTGAGATCAGAGCTGCAAAATGCACCTAAACACAACTCATCTCTCTCCATACTACCTTTGCTGTGGCAGGTGTTTCGACGTAGACTTGAGCCCAGGTGTAGACGCTTACCACATCCTCTCTGCATCTCTTACACCTTCTGCACGGTGAAGGCCAGTTTTCCTCTTGACCAGCAGCACAGGAGCTGGTAACTAAAACGATGACCAAAATGCATTTATTTTATTTGTGAAAAGTCAAATTGCATGTGAAGATAAGGATGTAGGTGTTACCACTGTATATATATAACATATAAAATAAAAGAAGGAAAAGAAAACCTGTCTGTGTTGTGCTACAAAATTAGATGTTTATTCCCAGACGCTAAACAGCGGCATGCATTTACACTACAATTTCATTTGTGAGATACTTCTATTATTACTTGAGGAACAGTGGATAGGTTTTCCTCTCCACACAGAGGATAATATCAGAACTTATGTGGTAACAACAACTGGCATGTGCATGAGCCCTCAATATAGACTCATAAAAATGTACATAGGTGAAGCATTATGACAAAAAAGCTAATTTCTGCAATAACAGGGTGCTAAATATTTTTTGCTGCAGGGCCAGATTTGTTTCCCGCCCCAATGTGGACATAAAATGTTGATTAGAAATCACTATAATAAGGTTCCAGTTGCATTGTATCCTGTAACAACCTTTGCAGCAAGTAAGAGTAATAAAGAAGTCGATACTTAGAGTTAATGCAGAATTTGTTGGATTGTTCCTCCACAGGATTCTGTAAATTTAGGGTGGAAAATATTTAAAATGCACTTAATTAGAAAAATTGGATGTTTATCTCTAAAAACTGAAAATGAACCATATTTTCTTTCTTAAACCAAAATTTTACTGGTAAAAAAAAGAGAGCTTTGTCTTTCCTATTCCTGCATTTTTGTGTCAGATTATCTGTAAATTAAAATTTTCTCTAGAAAATTAAAATGTTACCAAACAGGTAGCTCAGTTATTAAATTGATACATCTAATTTATTATAATAAACAAGTGTAACTGGTAGTAATTGTTCACCATTAAAAAGAATGGCAGATTTTAATTATGAGAGACAAGAATTATGCAAAGCGTGATTTTGCAAATAAATACACCTTGTCGTGCACTGAGTGTCTACACCATGGCTTTGTGTTCATCATTATAAGTGTGCAAATGTCTTTTCTCCCCTCCACCCACTCCCACCCCTGCATCAACCCCGGTTTTTCTGTCGTGCCTGAACACACCGGGCCCTCTCCTCCTCATCATCAGCGTCAATCTGTGGCTGTCACTCGGAGCCGGACAGTGACTAACGACGCTCCCAGTCAGTCAAACACTTATCACCACACAGGTAACACACAGGCCTGGAAATGACTGACATGAAATGGAAACGTCTCTCATTCTGTGGGCCCGGGAGCTGAAGTGAAATATTAGCTGTGGGAGAGATGGCGGATGATAAGCGGCTCCTTGTTTGGGCTGGAATTGCGGAGGTCCAAGTTCTATTACATTTCTTCTTCTTCTTTTTTTTTTTCCAGAGGTGTGTGAAGCTGCTTCTTGCTTTCCTCATGAACCAGTTTACAGCAACAAGCTTTGAATTTAACAATGAACCTAACTTCCAGCATAAGCTTATTTGTGACTTTCTCGCAGTAAATGGAGCTCAGAGCCGGTGGGTCACTGCTGATATGTAAGCCATTGTCCCTGCAGCTTTCGGATGTCCACAAGAAACAGACCGCAGTCTGCTCAATGTCAGTGGGTCACATATGTTTCCACTGTCTCTCCTATTACTCACAGACTCCACGGTATCCTCCCTCCATCCCTCTTTTTTCTTTCTCACTCACCTCTCCTTTATGCACACACGCACGCAATTCCCCCCTGTGCAGAAAGATGGATGGGATGTTCCCAACCACAGGTGCTGCTCTACTTGTGAGTCTTTTTGCATTCTTCACTACACGATCCAGCTTTTAGAGTTATGTATGGCAGTGCGTTCAGTCTGTTTGTAGCTCAGTGGGAATGGACTGATGTCCAAAAACAAAGAAAAACTCACTGACTTCATATTTAACCCTGCTTTCCCAGACTTGGTCTCCCAACCAAAATCGCCACTAGATGGGGTTGATTTCTTTTCCAACTTGTCTGTTTGCTGTTGACCCTACTGAAACCTAAACTAGGAGCTTTCTGCTGTGCACATCACACCACCTTGTGGCTGAAATTAGTAGCAGCCTGAAATAAAACAATATAGCAAAGCTTTTGCTGTATACACTAGCAGTTTGGTACTTTTATGGCAGTAATTCCCAACAAAAGGCCTGTCCAAAGAGTTGAGGGTGTTGTAGTGTGTTTGTAAGACAAATATATGCACAAATGGGAACATAAATTAGTGTTATTCAGTAGTTCAGTAGGCTTATGATGAATTCTTTTCTCTTCTCACACTAACTGGGTCTCTCAGATATATCAGTAAACCTTTGGAAGATCAGGGTTTTGCAACATCAACTGGTAAGAATGTATGAACGCTATGAGGGGGAAAAAAGACATGAAGCCTAAAAACATGCAAATCCCTGACAGGCACTCACCAGCCCCTTTGTTAGGTACAGCTGTTCAGCTGCTTGTTGACACAAATGTCTAATCATCCATCACATGGCAGCAACTCAGAGTACGTACACATGTAAACGTGGTCGAGACGAGCTGCTGAAACTAAGCTTGAGAATGGGGAAGAAAGGTGATTTAAATGGCTGTCAGTGTGCTGTGGTTGTTGGTGACAAACTGGTTTATTTCAGAAACTGTTAATCTGCTGGGATTTTCCCACAAAACCATCTCTAGGGTTTAGAGAGAATGGTCCGAAAAAGAGGAAATATCCAGTGACAATTCTCTGTTTGAAAATATTGTGATTAGATGACACTGAGCTGATAGGAAGGTAGCAGTAACTCAAATAATCACCTGTTACAACCAAGGTACGCAGAAGAGCATCTCTGAACGCACAACATATAAAACACTGAAGTAGATCGGCTACAGCTACAGTGCTACTCCTGTCAGCTAAAAACAGGAAACCAAGGCTACAGCAACACTCATCAAAACTGGACAATGGAAGATTGGAAAAATGTTGCCTGGTCTGTTGAGCCTTGAATTCTGCTACAATATTTAGATGGTGATGGGTCAGAATTTCCTATAAACAACATGCAAGCATGCCTTGTATGAGTGGTTCAGGTGGTGGTGTAATGGTGTCGGGGGAAATATTTTCTTTGCGCATTTTGACCCCATAGTGTCCTCATCTTCTGTTGGCTGTTTCCTCTAGGATAAAGCAGCATGTCACAAAGTTCAAATCATCTCAAACTGGTTTCTGCAACATGACAGTGTGATAACTGGCCTCCAGAGCCATCACAGGTCAATCCAATAGAGCATCTTTAAGATGTGGTGGTTCGGGAGATTCACATCATGGATGTGCGGCACCTTGTTGAATCTGTGCCAGAATAACCTTACGTTGCAGGGTGTGCGTAATAAAGTGGATATTGAGGGTAGACTAACATGTACAGTCAGCACATCCTATGTTAGCTCTGCAGTTTTGTTTAAATCAGTAGCAAGAAACTAAAACAGGGCATTTAAGCCCATCTAATGCCATTTAATTGTGCGTGTGTATGCATTAGATGTTGCCTTAATAAGCTATGATAACTATTTTTTCTTGTAACCCAAAGCCCAGTGTAAATTTTTAACTGGATCAGTTATGAAATAAAAACACTGATGCAAAAAACAGATCTTCACTTCTGCTTCTAAGACAAACCGCGGGACTGACCCCGACTTGAGAAACTGAAAAACCTATAACGAAGCACTCTATCTTACCACAGTGCTGCGCGCCCCTTCGGTTATTGCGTAACATTCCTTTCCCTTGAATTCATATGACCGGGACATTGAGGACATCTGTAGGGAGGCCTCAGCTCTGCATTTAAGCGGGAACATCTTGTTGTTGACTTGACTGATGGTTTCCTGTCGTGAGATGAAGAAACAGCACAAAAGAGGCACTTGAAAGAACGTGTCTGTGGTCTCACCTGAATCCAGCAGGTATGTAGCTATGCAGCAGTCTTTGTGGTCACCTTGGTGACCACAAAAACACCTCATATTTTGTTTCCTGCAGCTAACAGGTACTTTGTGGTGTGCTTTGCTTCTACCACCTGTCTCTTGTTTTTGTCTTCCAGCACAGGAATTTGTATTGTATTGGTTAAAAATTTAAGATCAGGTTACCTGACATCTGCTGCTTTTGATTGTGGGCGCCGGGAAGAGTAAACAAACTTCTCGAAGCTCATCAACAGCAAATTTAAATGCCAGCTTACTGATACTTGAACGACTTGATGTTTTCAGGCCAGATAAGTTAGAAACAAGCACTACTATGCAGGGATTGACTTGCACGTGTCATTAAAAACTACGCATATGTGTATTTAGTGCACCCTGCTGAAACTTTACCTTTTGCATGAGAGTGGAGCTGCAGTAGAATTGGAAAGTTTTTCAAGCCGTGACACCTGCCTGCACGGATGTCTGTCACCTGTCTGAGCTACAGCCGTTGTGAGACCGCTGTGGGAAATGTCTTTCATGGCAGTATGAATGGCTAACGTTAGCTTTCACTGTGAAACTGCCAAGTCATACCCAAACAAGGTTCAATCATAAAACAGTGTCAGCAGACAGGATGGCATAGACTTTTAATATGAGGATGTGTACTCAGATCGAAAACAGTGAACTTGCCACATTCGAGTATTTTTCCCACCACACTAAATACGTTATACTAGTGAAAGCATTCAAATACTTCCCCGGGTATAAACTGCTGATCTCATCACTTAGCCTCTGCAGAAAGGGGTACTTGAACCGACCGTTGAAGACTCATCCTGTTTGTTATTGTGCGGTGAAGAATTGAACATAAGCGGCATAAACTGGAGTATGAATCTTTTTTTTAATGTTTCGTAGTCATTTAAAGCAGCACACAGCAAATACATGATGGAACAAATGTTTAAAAAAAAATACAAACAGTATTTACAGTAATATACAGTTTTTACAGTAATTTCAGATAAAAATGTGCCTGTTACTGTCAGTATGTGGTTGAAATTAATGTAAAGGCTTTTTTTTTTAAATTGTTGTTGCTTTTGAAGATGCAAATGCCATTGTTGCTCCTCTAGTGTGGAGTAATGCATGAAGAACATAGTGGAAAACATGAATTGGGCTCAGATCTCAGGTACGGTTCGGGGAAATGGGCAGTTATATGGAAAGGGCAGGAGTAGTATCAGTGTCTGACATGAGAGATGGGCGTTTGGGAACTGCCTGCGTTTTACTGAGCCCTCCTTTGCTCACACCTCCAATGCAAGTCTTCACCATCCTTTGCAGGTCTTGTCTGAACCGAACTCCAATGAAGACGTAGAGGAAGGGGTTGAGGCAAGCGTGTGTATATGCCAAACTTTTGGCAACCTGTCCAGCTATATCAAAATTAATTACAGTGCTACAATCTGTGTAAGTCATATTAGTTGCCTGTCTGGCTTCCACAATCAGCAGGCTATTGTAAGGCAGTTGAGAGAGGACGAAAACAAACACCACAGCAAGGATGACACGGAGGGCCTTGTGCTTTTCAAAGCTCTTGGCCTGCATAAGTGTGCGAATGATGACAGAATAACAAAAGAACATGACTAGTAGAGGAATGCAGAAGCCCATGCAAATCTGCAGGGACAGCACGAGGATCTTTGTATGATTGTTTACATTGTTCCAGTAGACCATAGTACAAAATTGCATTTCTTGAGATGTCTTCACCTCGGCGAAGATAAACTCAGGGAGTGTGAGGAGAGCAGAGACAAACCAGACACCAAGGCAAGCAAGTTTGCTGTAGAACAGCCTCTTTTTCTTTAGGTTTTGGGCCTTAATAACTTGAACAATAGCAATGTATCGGTCCACACTAATGCAGGTGAGAAGGAACATGCTGCTGAAGAAGTTGATCTTATAGACAGCGGACACTATTTTGCAGAGAGTGATGCCAAAATCCCAGCCTTTAATGGCCTCGACTGCCCAGAATGGAAGCATGCACAGGAAAAGGAGATCAGCCACTGCCAGATTTAGCAGATACACATCGGTCATTGTTTTCAGGCGATTGCGGACAGTGGTGTAGATCCAAACCACCAGCAGGTTACCCACAGCACCCAGGATGAAGATGATCCAGAAGAGCGGCGGCTCGTACTGCCCACGAAACTCCCTGACCCAGGTTCTGTCACACATGCCTGATTCATCAGTTGGCAGAGAATAGTCCTCGGTCTGAAATCAGAAAGCAGGTTTTCTTGTGAGGTATTAAAGACAACTGTTTGCAACAGATGCACTGTCTTTTTGTCTTGCTTTGAGTTTCCTGTCATGCATTTTTTTTTCTGTCTCTCTATCTCTCTCATTGAAACCCAACTCACTCTCTCTTGGTTACTCGTTGGCGGTTACATAAGATAACATGTTTACAATGGGAATACAGTGAAATGACATCAAACACTGTCTGTGACGTGCAAGCTAACCAGAGTATGCAAAAAAAACTGCCGTCAGGTGCAGGTGCCGTGTCTGTACTGGAGAAACCACACTACTGCACAGTTTCCTGCTGCTATCCAACCCTGAGGCGAAAGAGGGGGGGGGGGCAACGATCCCGAGGGGCTCCAGAAAGGGGCCCCCTGCAGAACTCAGGACCCCCAGAAGCATGGCATTTAGATTTAGAGCAAAGATAAAAAGCGGCGTCTTGGTGTTGAGATACAATGGAAAATTTGATGCAAACTACAGCCGTGGCTCTCTGTGGTAATTTAGTATTCTAGAGATGTCTGCTTTAGATAAATCGACTACATTTGGGTCACAAAGTGGATTCTTTTACACTTAGATAGATATATAATGGCAAATAAACAAACTCAGGTCATAAGCGTTATCCTTTTATGTACATACAGATTTTTAAACAGCATCTTAAATTAAGTTTTACAGTATTTTTGAATACTTTAAATACAGCAAAACAATACAAAATGTCACTTAAGCACTCGATGTGTAAGCAGGCAATACTAAGAATGGCAAGTCTACTATATATAGAATACAGACATTAGTGTTTATGAGTTTTTTCAAAGTAATACTCACTGGAGAATATGTTGTTTCATTGAAATCACTGAAATCCTCCATGATTGCTACAAAGGAACCAGAAAATGTTCAAATTAAAAACAAGATCAAAAAATAGATTGCAAAAATAAAATAAAAAGTAAAAAATAAATGAAATAAAATAAACATTAAATAGAACAAACTAAATATAACCTGGAGCTGAACTAAATGTTAAATGGAAACATCTTTTCAGCAGACCAACAAATTACTTACCCGCTCAGTAAGGACGTAGTAAGCAACTTCACAGTCACAGGGTTGTCACTTTTACCAAGCACGACTCATCTTCACTAACTTATATGGTTTCTCTGTAACCACAGAATCACGTGACGATATCAGTTCATTTCCCCTCTAGGCCTTTGTTGATGCACGCGCATGTCTTTATTACAGCTAGCAGTACTTCTAAAACTAGCGTCAGACATGCACGGTTTCAAACACTGACAACGTTGCACCAGTTTAAAAGAGAAGTTGTGATTTTTAGGCTGCGCCATCTGAACCCTGACCATCAGGCTGGAACCAAAGCACGTTCTCTCCACAGCTGATTGGGTTTGATCGAGTCGTGGCCCATTTTGTACACACAGGTGTGGAGCACTTAGAGCAGGAGATGAGTGATGCGTGAAACTGAAAACCAAAGTGCGATTAAAGCCTAAAGCTAAAAGATCGTGGGCGCTGCTGTTTCTTTGCAGTTTCAGTGGTCTGAAATTCAGACGATGTGGGCTTGTGTCAAAACAACAGTATGTGTAAGCCATCTTGTTTCTTATTAACATGTGCTCTTACTTAGTAAACAACTCGTTGTCTGCATGAGAGAAACCGTGATTTCCCTTTGAAGTATGAGGAAATCAAATCTGGGAAGTAAAAGTTCGTTTAGTAATGCCTAGGCTAAAGGGAGTTTAATAAAAAACATGATCATGCAGGATGATGACCACAGTGGTGCAAAACAAATGAAGAAGAAAGTCCCTGACATACCACCTGACATCCAAACAAAACTGAAAACACATAAAGTCATCTTGTGACCCGGGTTGGAAGATGATGATCACGCTGTGTCACAAATGAGGCAATACACGCTCATCAACAAGAGCCTGACACACTTATTATTGAAATAGTTCATCCTTATAGGGTTCAATTGGGGGGCTATTTTGACCTCTCAGAAGGCCCTCCGTATGACTGAGTGTGTTGTATTCTCAAAGTTTCACTTCCTGGCCTGGATTCCTTAGCACTTGAATCAAGAGGATGAGCGTGCGAGCCATTACCTCTTCAAATTTCTACCAATTGCTCACTGGTTGCGTTTCTCGGTTTTGATCGGCGTGAGGCACGAGGAAATGAATATGTCATGATCAGTATTTACCTTCTGGGAACAGACTGTTGAAAGTGTAGCAGCCTGAGAGGTTTCACTCACTACTTGCCATCTACCAACTGCCAAAGTGCGGCTAATTGCATGGCTTTGATCTGTGGGAATGAAAAGCACCATAGCAAAGAGACCATTACATGACCAAACAGAAAGTTTCGTTGGCATCGGTTGATGACGGCGCCACATCAGGTTCCAAATTGAAGATGAGATCACCTTTCGAATCTTTGATGCAGTGGCTTTATTGGGAACCCTCTATGAAAAACAAACCAGTGGACATAATATGTGCGTAATCAAAGTTTACTGCCCTTTCGGTATCAGTATCAGGGTCAAAATGGCGAAGTCATACATCGCAATCCATCAATATCCAATAGCTGTCATAGAGTGAGAGACAGGGTACAGGTAAGGTCAACACAAAGACACAGACAACCATTAACAAGTGCAGTCAACTTAGCCTTGCTAGTTAACCTAACCTACGCGTGTTTTTGGACTGCGGGAGGAAGTGGGAGTAAACAGAGAGAACCCATGTAGATGCATAAAGAACACGTAAACTCTGTGTCATAAATGTTGTTTGATTCAAACTCGGGACCTTTCTGCCTTGATGCAAAACTGCTAACCACTGCGCCACCATGTGAACCACAAATCACATACATGGATAATAAAAACAAAAAACTTTGAGAGTCTTTTCACTCCCCCCGAAAAATGCCGCATAGAATGACAACGCAATCATGCAATGTTTCATGTAGCAACCTGTTGTAGATTGTAACCACGGTTATGCATATTTAAAGGTGACTAAACGAGGTAGTTTACCCAACACGACTGCGGACTGCTGCCTGAATGACACACTTTAAGGCTTCATGCATCTCATGACATCTTATGACATAGCTCTCACTGCTGCTGTAGCCATGGGCGTGCTTTGTGTTTTCGTTGTTGTGTAACACGTGTGTGTGCGTGTGTGTGGTGAAGGTTTTGTTCACTGAGGCCCATGCTCTTTAACCTTTGTTGTGTGTTGATAGTAATGTCTGTCATAAAGGAACCGTTGCGCTGAGCCGTTAGCTGTGGATTACAAGAGCCTTTTAAAACAATAAATAAAATAATGAATAAATAAAAAGCAAGTTTCCGGATTAATTTAACTGTATTTGTATTTTTTGTGTTTGGACTGAACCAATAAATCAAACTATTTAATGCACATGAAATGCAAAGGAGATTTTGTTTTTAAAAGTCCAGGAAAAAACAATCAAACTAACAGATCTATTTCTGAACATTAAGGATGAATTTCGATAGCACAAAAAATCCAAAGTTTATTGTAATAAGAATTATGAACCTTCTCCATGCTCTGTTTTCAGGCTCTAGAAAATCTAACCCGCGACGGCACACTTCGCCCAATCACACATCTTTTCAGCCGTATCAGGTGTGATGTGGTGGCACTGCGGTTCAGGCAGAGGTCTTCCAGCTGTGTGTGTGTGTGTGGGGTTTGTTCAGGCCAACCGTCAGTACTGACCTGCTTTTGAAACACACACAAATGGAAAGAAGAAACTTCCAAGGCTGACTTTCAGTGGTGTTCTGAATATAGGAGCAACCAGCAGCTGCCAGCTCAGCCTTACCTGTGCCAATCTGAACCACTGAGCTGGATTTCTCATCTGTGTTTTCACTTGCGGAGTATTTTATCCAAAATGATCAGAGAAACATTTGTGTTTTAGTTTTAGTGATTGATAAAACTGAAGTTATTGTACTGGGCTCTAAAAATCAGCTTCCAGGCCCCTCTCTTTGGAACCAGCTCCCAGACTGGATTTCAGAGACAGACACTTCTCGACTTTTAAGGCCCAGACTGCTGGGGGGTTCCCATGAGGCACTGAGTGTTTCTTCTTCACTTACCTTTTTCACTTTCTATTCGTTTACACATTACTCTGCATTTCCTTATAAGTTATTATCCATCTCTGGCTCTCTTCCACAGTGTGCCTTATTTTCTGTCTTCCTTCCATCACCCCAACTGCTCATGGCTGCCCCTCCTTGGGTCTAGTTCTGCTGGAGGAGCTTTTACTTCTCACTGTCACCAAGCGTTTGCTCATGTGTCTGCATATTGCACCAATACAGCGCATCACTTCCTCATTCATATGTGGTCACTTGCAATTCCAAACAACAAAAAACCCACATGCCAAAACGCTGAGGCTCTGAGATGTGCCTAGAAGTCAACTGCTGATGTCATGCTGCAGTCTGTGGGATATTCCCAGCATCATCTGGTGGGAGATGCGTAGAACAGAAAACCAGACGTGGCACATTCTGCTACCGTTTCTATATCTCCAACTCTGAAGAATATAAAGCAGGGAAAACACCCTGGAATGACCATGTATACAACCTGAAACAAAAAAATACTAGATCTCTCAAACCAATCATCCCTTGTGGGAATAAAAGACTTTGAACATGTTGTTTTGATACCTATTCATGTCAACATAACAAAAAGGCATGAAAAATCACAGAAAGTCCAGAAACAGAGGATTGTCCCATTTGTAAAAGCAAAGTAAACAGTGTAGTTTCTGTGTTAAGTTTTGTAGCGTGAAATAAATTTCCACCGTGATAGACAAAGTCACAAAACATAAGCAACAGATTCATATGACAACCTGACTTCTCTCTGATTGATGGGGGTAGATTAGTCAACAGAATGAATAAGAGGGGGAAAAACCTCCCAATCCCTTCAGCTAAACCAGGATTATGTGTGTTACACTTACAACTGGAGATCCTCGTAGCGCAGAGAGGCAAACTTTGAGTCGTTTTGTGAACTCAGCATGTATGTGCCATTTTATTTCACAGAAAAAGCGAGATAGAAAACAACTGCGTTAAGCAGTTATTCTCAGAAGTGACTAAAAGCTGCTTCCAGTATCTCTTTGTCGTCATCTGTGTCATCTCTTAGCAACTGCCAGTTACTGAGTGACATCGAGCGGGCCCGGGAAGCTGAGATATGCAGGCCTAACCTTTTTACAACAATGTTCCCACAGTGACAGTGAGGTAGCCGGCGTCACGGACATAAAGGCAGAGACAAAGGATATGAGAGAAGGGAACCAACCTGGAAGCAGCAGTTGATGTAACAGTGTCAAATAAAACATACCTACTGGTTCCACGGTGTTATGATTCTGCCACATTATGGTTACTGGGGTGATTCAGAAATCTTGAGAGACGGCAGCGTTGTTGAGTTTGTCTTTTGTTTAACAAATCCAAGCAACATGGATGGATTAACAGACAAATGTAATATCTCAGCTATCAATACACGGCCATACACCTTTACACTTACATTAACATCACCTGCAGGACAAATAGTGATCAAATATGGCTTGTGATACGTGACTGCTAAATCACACTAGTACAAGTTCAGGGCAAGATTGAACAGGAATGTTACACTGCTCTGTAGTTACTGGATACCATGTGGGTGTAAATATGCCAGCGCTAACATCGAAACCTGAGATTAGCGTAGATTGCCGCAGTCTTTTCTTCCCCTAAAAGTCCAACCATCTTTGTTTTAGGACATTTACAATCTGAAACTCTCCCCACCAGCAATACCAGCACCAGCAAATGCCTGCTTCGTGATTCTGTAGAAAACCAGAAGCTTCTGCGTTGCTAGTGAAACTGAGAAAACCCCTTTGATGCCTTGTCAGTGAGCAGGAAGCTGTTCTTCACCAGCTTCACTACTCTGAATTAACTATTGCCCCATACTGTGGGAAAGTGCTGTGACTTCTCTCGGCAGTGCAAGAGTCTCTGCTTGGTACATACAAGTTACCACTTCCTGTGCCTGCTGCTGTGATTTATTGTCAGTCTGTTGTACAGCAGCTTAGCTTGTGCATCCTATCCAAACCAACCAGCGGTTCTCAATCCCTGTCTTGTTTACTCTTTAGCTGCACCACAAGCACGCGACTACATGCAAATATAGGGCAAGGATTTTTTATTTTTTTTTTGCTAAACACAACTTTCATTAGGTGGTGGAGAAGAAATAATGTAGATGCCATCTTTCTGAATCAGAGCAGCACTAATAGGTTTTAAAGCATCATCATTGTTATGAGTTTACAGCTCGTATAAGCACGTAGTGTGTTTCTCACCTACTCCCGCCTTCATGTGCATAAGTTCTGTGCAAGATGCATAACTCACATGAGTTTAATTCAGGACACTGTGGCTTTTAAGGGTTTCAGTGAAAACAAAAAGGGTTTGACGGTTGACTTGCTGGTGACCACTGTTTCTTATTTTGGTGCTATCTCGGTCTACTTTGGTTAGGAGAAACAGGGAAACAAAACACGTTTCTCAAAATAAGCAAAGCAGATTAAATATGGTAAACTCTACAACAACAGCAATTCTTTTGTGCAAATAATACCAGTCAGCACTATTATTACGAGTATCATCAGAGAGATTTACCTCATGGTCATTTTACCCCCCGGATTCTTCTTAACAGGTAATTTTTTATTTGTATTTTTTGGTGGTACTTTACTAAAGCCGGCCACCTTTGCTGATTTAGCATGAAATAATACAGAATCCATAAACATAATAATACTCCTGCCCACAGATTTGTAGTTAAAAACATGTAGTTTTGTGCTTTGTTGTTCCTGGGTGTCTTAGTGTGGCAGCATTAGCATCTAGTCCTACTTACTGGCCTGAAAAAAACATACATGGGTCAACACACAAAACACAATTGCATCTGTAATTTGAAAAAAAAAGAAAAGAAAAAATATTTTAAGTACTTGTGAGTAACCAGTGCAGTGACAACAGGCTGCAAAGTCACTGACATCAAGCACCTGTTGCCCAAACTGAGTTTTTTCGAGGTTATAATGAGATACATTTATTTGTGCATGTGTAGTTTTGTATTATTGCATTGTGGCGCCCCCTGGTACAGATTACACAAACGTGTGGCATGGCATTCACCACATCGACTTTTTTTTAGTTTTAAATAAATAGGGTGAGTATTTTTAATCAAACACACTCAACTCCCACGTTGTTAGGTGGACCTATTCAACAGTTTGTTAAGGGGAATCTCTAATCATCAAATCTGATTTTCAGAAACTGCTGATTTACTGGGATTTTCCACTCCAGTTTACAAAGGAAAAAAAATAAAAAGAGAAAATATACAGTGAGTGCCAGTCACACAAAAATTCCCAGACGCTTTGAGCTGATAGGAAGGTAAGTTACTCAAATAACAAGATATGTAGAAGAGCATTTCTGAATGCAGCACACATCAAACATCGAAGCAAATGGGCTAAAGTTGGCATTCCTGTTAGTTAAATGACAGAACACCAAGGCTGTAATTGACATAGGACGACCAAGATTGGACAGCAGAAAAACAGAAAAATGTTGCCGGGTCGGATGATCCTCTACAATATTCGGATGGTGGTAGTGTAAACAACATGAAAGCATGGATCCGACCTACTTGTATCAGTGGTTCAGGCTTCTGGTGGTGGTGTAATGGTGTGGGGGATATTGAATTGGCACACTTTGGGCTCCCTAATATTAACTGAGCATCATTTAGATGCTACAGCCTACTTGAGTATTGTTGCTGACCATGTCAATCCTTTTACGACCACAGACATCAGTGTACCACAAAGCTCCAGCGATCTTAACGAGGGTCAATTTACTAGTGCACTAGAAACATGTTCATGCAGTAAAGTGTCTGTTTAGTGTATGATATCAGCTGAAGTTAAATGTGAAGAATTTACTTTCATAAAACCGACGACATATTTCAGTACCAGCTTTTATTACCCCATACTTTGCACAATACAAACAAACACACATCTAGTGTAATATAGGGTAGATGTGTCATACTCTACAAGAGCATTGCTTCATGAACATCATGTAAATATTTTTTTTTTCCTCTTACACTCCATCGCCCACAGCAATACGAAAAGTACATGGATAGAGATTCCACACAAAAATATTCTATGCGATTTTGAAGGGGAAGTAGGGAAATCACTGTAAATCATTATTCATGTCATTTAATAGGCAAGAGCAGAAAAGTAAAAGCTCCGGGTTTTCACGCATTGGGGAAAAAAAAAAAAAAAAAAAAAAGAAACACTGTAGGTATTTGGTGTGCAATACTATTAAATGCTTAGGTAACAAATCAGATGAACCGCAACAGATCAATAAACTTTTTTCTGTGGCTTGGATTTACTTGAAACTGCATGTAACTCAAAGGCGATGCCAAGTTCACTAGAAAACGGGGCTGCTGAGATTAAGACTATTCAGCAGGATATCAGTAATCACCTGATGCATGAATGCCAAATATTTTAACCTATGATCACACAATAATAAGACTGCAAAGCTTCCGGCAGACAAAAACGTATCTGTCAAATTCAGCAAACAGACAAGGCCTCTTCGAACTGGGACGTGTTGGTAATTGCATAGAGCACAGAGGGAAGTCTGCTAGCTACTGTAAGTGAGCTCTGAACTGAGACACGGAAAAAGAAAGCTCGGCCATCACTACTACATTTGTGTGTGTGTGTGTGTGTGTGTGTGTGTGTGTGTGTGTGTGTGTGTGTGTGAGTGTGTGTGTTGTGTGTGTGTGTGTGTGTGTGTGTGTGTGTGTGTGTGTGTGTGTGTGTGTGTGCTTCCAGCTTCCCGCTCCTACTCTTTACTAAAGCCGATTACTAGTGAAAATGCCAGACAAAGCGTGAATAAAAGTTTCCTCGTGGAAGAGCTTTTTTTTCTGTCTCTCTTGTCTTACAGCAAAAGATCAGATGGTTTCGTATCCAAACCACAGTCGTAAATCTTGGTCCCGCTTTATACCCGCAAACATCTGTTAAACCAGCTGTCCGGGGTGGAGCTCACTCATTAGGCTCATATCTGAAAACAGAGAGCAAAATCTGAAATTAGTCAAACATGAACAAGAGAAGGAAAATCTCACAATTAGCTTATTAGTATTATATATTATGACTACACTGGGATGCCGTATGATTTTATTTTCAAGGGTGTTGATTCACTTTTACCTACTAGATTTGGATAATTTCACAATCATAGACTCACCTCTGCAATCGTTTCCTAATCTCTTTGATCTGCTCGTTCTTCTTGGTTAGGATCTCCTTCATGTTGCGGTAGGCCGCAGTTTGCTGGAACTTCTTGTCCAGCTCCTGTGCGCAACACACACACATTCAAACGTGAGAAAAACAGCACAGATTGCTCAGTGCACCTGACCAACTGTCCCAATGGCATCAGGCGGCGAGTACAACATTCAATTGCATGACCTTTTGCTTAGAAACTCATGACAGGAAAGTGAACATGAAAAAACGTTTGCTTCCGCAGTGCCACTTGCTGATGAAGAGCAAGGAGAGATTCGTAAACAGCAAGAAAGGCCGTCATGTTCGCAGACTTCATGACACCCTCATTGTCTCACAACTTCAATAATAACTGGGTAGAACAGCAACAACAACACTTGGCATTTTGTGGGTGTTAACTATATGTTTGCTCGTTACTTTCAATTCCTGGAAGAGACCAAAGTTGCTCACTTTCTCTGCCAAGGCCAGCTGCTCTTGCACTCGCAGAAGCTCATGTTTGGAAGAGATCAGGTTGTCCTGCAAATCTTTCTGGGTTGCCACGTTGGCGCTGAGAGACCTTTCGTAGTCCTCTCTCAGAGCTGCCACTGTGTCCTCTAGACTGTTGATTTCCTTGGATTGAGCAGCCACCTTAAAAGGGAACGGCAACACCGTTACCTCACCTTTTTTGAATGAGTTATGACATCAAGACAAAAAAATCTATTTCTAACGACGACAAAATACACACTTTGACCATGTGGATACATACCATTTAGGTCCAAGTTGGCAGATAAAAGCAAATGGCAGAAAACATTTATATGAAAACGAAAAACTGTAAAGTTAAACAAACGAAAGTAGCGAAATGGAACGCAAAGCGAGACCCAAAAAAAAAGAAAAAGTGAGAAGATGACACTTGCTGACTGTAAGCCACATTTGGAAACGTACCTGCTGTTCACCTTGCACTCTCTGAAGGTCTTTCAGAGCTCTCTCTGCCCTGGATTTCTCATCTAGTGCACTCATGGCCTAAACAATCAAGCAGGAAGAGAATTAACAACACAACTATCGCTATCAAGCACGAGTAAGATAGCACATTGTTTAAAATGTCATTTGTGTACCTGGGATTCTAAAGTCCGGAGCCTCGCTCTCAGTTTGTCATTTTCCTGTTGTAGTCTCACTATCTCCTGAAGAAGTATTGAAGATACAGTAGCTGTGGTTTACTATGTAAACATACGGACAATCCAACATCCCAGTGAATCTATGGAAGCAATCCATATAATGTACCACATTTCTTTACCTTGTTGAGAAGTTCAGACACTCCACTTTCATTCAGAGGGGCCAACTTGGGTTTGCTTGTTTCTTTGTTTATCTGGGGGATATTTTTAAATAACAAAGATTAGATGGTCAATTGTTCTTTATCTAACTGGTATGTAACTGTAAAAAAACAAAAAAAAAATCAACACCATTTAGGCAAGTCTTTCACTTTCCCATAAATGTGATGAAGACTAGTGTCATGAAAGAGCAGTGAATTTGTTTGTCATAAAACGGTATGTGATAAAACCACTTGTCAACCTCAGTGATGTGTGAGTAAGTAACCACCAGGCTACTATAGACAGGTACAGAAAACTATTTAAAATGCACAGAAGCAGCTGCACGCCTCTCTAGTTGCTAACTGTGGGTACAAATACGCTAGGGACGCATGATCAATGACGAATATCTCAATATCTCAGCGGTAACGTTTGAAGCTCTCACACGTGACAAAACTGCACCTTATGCTCACCTTATCGGTGGTTTTAAAGTCAGTCTTCTCAAATTCAGCCACTTGCTCCAACAGCTCCCTGTACGGGTCAGACGATAACAAAGCATTAGACGATAGAAGTAACATTTATTTATATAGTGCTTTTCACAGACCTAACAGTCACAAAGTGCTGAACAACAGTGAAGACATGATATTAAATAATAAGACCGAAAATGAAAAATATTACATGCAGAGAAAAATTATGACAGTTTGTAGGGTTACTGTAAACAGCACTTAGATGCTACACTGGGTGCACTGATATGACAATCTGTGTGATCTCCTCACATCAGCTAACTTGTCACCGCAATGTCGATGTTTATGTTTTTGAACATTACAGCGATCTACCATCTAAATGTTTGGCAGGGAAACTTAACACCCTATCTCTTGGTGGCAGTTTAGCACTCATGTTTTAAGATGCACGCTTGTGGTGAGCAGATCAGGCTTCTGAAAAGCTGTAATGTGGTTTTAAATAGCAGATGAAGACACGTAGCCTGTGATATGGGGCGTATTCCTAGCTTTAGACACCGTGTAAGTCACGTACAGCTGAGCCCTGTGAAAAAAAGGCTTTGGAGGTTATTCATCCACCCACCGCTCGCATATTACAAAACTACTTTTCCAAAGAACACACACAGTGTGTTAACAAGGTGAAAGGTGAGAAGAGGTCACATTCATTTATGAAGTTCATCAGAGTGTCACAGAAAACAGGCGGTGCGTTTATACTTGTGTATGAGCCATGGGGCGCTGCACTGAGCAACCTGGACCCCGGGTCTCGGTCATTAGGTCATCGTAAGTAGGACATTTGGACAGCAAGCTGATGTTATCTGACTGAGATGAAGAAAAAAAGTTGCTTTCATATCCTCACTCGTGACAAAAAGGACCGGTCGACGTGCGGTTTAGGCTTAAGCGTGACCATGAAATTTGAATTTTAAATCAAAAGCTTGCTCATTTCAGAAGTGAAGCCTACAACCTGTGGCACTGTCAGTTTTTGCTATCTGAACTTTTTTGTTTGTTTGTTTGTTTGTTTTTTATTTTTTGGAGAGGGATGGAGTGAGGGATGATGGGTGAGGGTTGGGGCCTCTACGGAGGCCCGCAAGGGACATTGGACAAAAAAAAAATGAAGATGAACTTTTGCAAGATTCGCAAAAGGTTTTTTGCGAGATCCCAAGTTACATTTGTGGTATCTCACAAAAGTAACTCGGGATCTCCCTCGGGAGTAGACATGAAAGAGGATTTAGAGCGTTTCCTGCGGTCAAGAGAGGTCCCACAAGAGGACATCATGCACATGCAACAAGACAAAAGTTACGGAGCCCCGCAAGGGACACTGGAGAAAAAAAAATGAAGATGAACTTTTGCGAGGTCTCGTAAAAGTTCATCCTTATTTTCTTTTTCTCCAGTGTCCCTTGCGGGGCTCTGTACCATTGTGCACCCTTCATATACCCAATTCTGTTGCTCTGAGATATAGGCATACTTGAGCCAGAAAGCCCTGATACCTTTGTGCCAAAGAGTGCAATATTCTGACTACAGTTCACATGTGATGTAGCTTTGTTTCTGGTATCACATGTGCACGCCCTCATTTCTCCATGTTTGGGCTTGTAATATGAAAAAAAAAACATTCTCTGAAGAACATCTGGCACACTTGTTAAAGAAGAACACAAGAATTATCTTTCAGATTTAATTAATACATATGTTATTGTAAGCAAATGGCTTTGTGCCACTTGCTAATGATTATTACTGTCAATAAATATTAGCGTTGTAATTTTTGTGAAATTAAAGTGGCAGACTTAAGTAATTCACCAAATCTTTTGCAAATAGTTTCACAGTTTAAAAGAAAACCCTACAAATATATCTGTATTTGTTTCTGATACTAAACATATCCAGAAATAGCCTTGGAAAAATGTTCAAATGTTAAAAGGCGTAACGGTCTCCTCTGCAAATTATAAAAAAAAGGTCATGCACTTTTCTGAGGTTGTACGTTTCCATTATGCTTTTTAATATTACTTTTAATGCTAAGGCTTATCTAAATTCACAGCTCAGTTTACCCACACTGCATAGTGTTGTGGTGCATGTTGTGGTTTTCAGGCTAACTGAACATCCCTGCAAAAAAAAAAAAAAAACAAACAAAAAAGTGAGAAACAAGCGTAATGGAAAAAAAAAGGGTTAAACTGACAGCGAGGGCTGGCAGTGACCTTTTTACCTGGCATGTAACATGTACACGATCTGAATCTGAGCAGCACTGCAGAGGAAGTGGTCTATGATACAGTGTGGTGGAACCTTTCTCTTTAACATGAAGCTTACTTTTTACATTGCTGTGACATGACCCCTATCACATCATTTAACTACCTCCTGTCTATGTAAAAAGGCCAAACTGCTGAGAGGCTGGTTCAGATAAAGCAACCATTCAGCACACAATGATAAATAATCCCACAATAAACATAATAAAAATGTAGAAATTAAAAAGGTCACAAAGACTATTCTTCCTTTTTTTTTAAAGGCATCTTTTTTAGGCATCTTTCCATTGATGCCATGATCAGGAAGGTTGGCACTGTGAACTACTCTGCTGCCCCCACAGTTAGTGTATGAGAGGAGGGTGTTGAACAAAGACCTCAGAATAATGAATAACATTTCACATCCCCTGCACAACCTAGTGGTCAGACAGAAGAGTGCTTTCAAGTAAAAGGCTCTTTCAGCTTCAGTGTAACAAATTTTGGCCCACTGTTCTTTGCAGAATTACTTTAGTTCATAAAAACTGGAGAGTTTACCAGCATGGATGACGTGTTTAAAGTCATGCACAAGCATTTCAGTTTGATTTAAGTCCAAACGCTGACTTGGCCAATCCAAGTCAGGGTGTTTGGGATCACTGTCCTGTCATATAACTTAAATGTGCTTAAGATTCAGGGCATGAACTGATGGCCAGATATTCTTCTTGAGGATTTTCTGGTAGACAACAGAATTCCATCAATTACAGCAAGTCATGCAGGTCCTGAAGCAGCAAAGCAGCTCCAGACCACCACCACTAACATTTTTGACTGTTTGCACAGGTATGATGTTCTTTTTATGAAATGCTGTGTTACTTTTAAGCCACGCATAACGGCACTCAAACCTTCCAAAAAGTTCCGTTTTTGTCTAATCAGTCCACAGAATGTTGTCATAAATCATTGAGATGTTTTTGGTAAATGTAAGACAAGCCTTTCTTTTTTTTGTTTTGTTTTGTTTTGTTTTGTTTTTTTTTTTTTTTGGGGGGGGGGGGGGGGGGCAGCAGTGGTTTTCACCTCAGAACTCTCCCATGGATGCTGTTTTTGCTCAGCATCTTTCTTATTGTTTAGTAATGAACACTGACCTTAACTGAGGCAAGTAAGGCCTGCAGTACATTTTGTAATTATTCAGGTTATCTTTGTCTAGTATTACAATTTGTTTGATGATCTGAAACATATAAGTGTGAACAGAAAAAAAAAAAGAAATCAGGAAGGGGGCAAATATTTTCTCACATCACTGTATGTCCATTTGTCTATATATATCTGATAAGCAATTTCTAGATAGACCACCTGTTTTCCAGCTCCGAGATATCACTCTGTAGTCGTAGGTAAAACTTTTCAGCCTGGGAGAAAAGCTGCCTAAGCAGCAGCACATTGGTGTGGGCTGTGTTGATGAGCTCCATCTCCACCTCCCCACGCACCACCGCCTGCAGCTCGTCCAGCATCTCCTTCACCTCGTCCACTGTGAAGGTTTCCTCCACCAGCCTTCACAAAAATGCACGTAAATTGGAAATGTTTCAGGTACATCTGAACCGAAAAGCACTTCATTTTTCCTGCATATCTACTTTACATAGACAACTGGGCGGAAGTAACGTGAGAAAAGAGAAGAAATGACCAGTCACCTGCTATCTTTGAGCTCCTCGAAGCATGAGTCGATAGTTTTGAGCCTTAGAACTCTCTTTGAACGTGCAAATCGCATATAATTGATGATTTCATTCTGATGGTGTTCATTAAATCCAAATTCAGCCTACACGAAGATAAGAGAAATTTGATTTTAAGCAAAGATCGGCACACAGAATAAAAAATGAACACAAATAAGGTGTACATAAACAAGCAGATAATTAGCTAACTTGAAGAGGATTTTCTCTTGCTAATATGGAGCAGGGCCTTTTCACATGGGCTTGCACATCCAGCGTACTATTTATGTATATAAAGGGTTGCTCGCTAACATTAGCGGTTCACTCGTCTTTTGATTCAGCTTTAGAGCACAGTGCTAGGCGTTTAGCATGCTAAACTCCTAAAAGCGAACAGGTGGCCTGTACAGCAAATCATTTCAGCTACTTACCATGATGGCTGTGCAGCTAACGTTAACGTAACTAAGTTAGCTAGCTTGAAGACTGAGCTGCTCCAAAAGAGGAAAAAAATGGGTTTTTCTGGCTATAATTTAGATCATTCAGTGAGCAGACTGAAAACCAGCGGTGAAATGCTGGAATCGAGAGTTCTTGAAAATCTCTTATAATTACATTCGACGAGGCTAAACAAAGGTTATATGACAGCTATAAGACTATCAAGCAGATTTGCTAGCCTCCTAGCAGCTAGTGTTTGCATTGAGAATGTCTTGGTAACGGAAAAGAGCGTCATCACCTTGGTTACCAGAGGTGCATTCAATGGCGCTACGTAAAGATTTGAAACAATAAGTGAATCCCAAATCAACATTAACTGCCTCATCTTAACATTTCATATACACACGTGTGTGATATTCACTATAAGATGTTTTTTTTTTAACTGGTTGTAATTTAAGGGTAGTTGTTTTAATCTTGTTGTTGTTCTACGTTAATTCGATCTCAACATAGAACACGCTATCTGCCTTTAACTGCCTCAAAAGTAGTCGGTAATCAAGTCATTCAGTTGTCTGCTTCGCAATTCAGTGTTTTGACAAGATTCATCGCAGTCAAAATGTCAGCCCCACTAAAGAACTAGCCCATTTGTGAAAGCCTATAAACACATGAGAAGCAGAGTTTTGGTGTGTGTTCCATATACATATACACCCAGTATACATTCAATTAATGCATGTATACTGTGTTTTAATGTCTTTCTTGGACACACATACACATAATGCAGCTCTTATTTTTGGTGCTCCTGAATCTAGAGCAGTATTTAGATATCAAACATCTCCCGATCAGGATGATTTTCTAAACGGATGACTATTGATGATCAGATGACTATTCAGTTTCACCATTTTTTTTTTGGCATCCACATTTCTACCCTTGCTAGTTGCAGATGGGTTTGCACTGAATGTGACTGATGGTCAGTCATAAACTCATTATAAGACTGAATTGACAGTGCTACTGTAGCACACCTGATTGAGCACCGGTGTACTTAGAGTCCTCACTGCAGGGGTCTGAATCTGATCCAGGCCATTCCCTGTGTCATTCCCCTTCACTCTCTCCCTGCCTTGCTGTCTATTGTCTGCAGTGTCCTATAAAGGGGAGAGAATGGATTTATGTTCTGACAACTCTCCCCCTTCATCTTTCAAATCTTCTCTCTCATTGAGATTCTCTGAGTAGATAGTATATTCACCATCTTGCTATTTGTTGTGTCTCATCACTGATTTGCAGCTGTGAGAAAATATAGGGTGATTCCCAGAAAACAGAGGATAAAATGTGTGGGACTGTGGGAACAGACAGATGTATGTCATAGAAATGTTGCAATAGTGAAGCCTTATGCGGGAAAAATAGGAACAGAATCACATTACTCCCCCCCACCCCACCCCCACACACCCCACGCACACATACCACACACACACACACAGAATAAAAGCAGACCATGTAAGAGGAGGACAGTGTGAAGAGACACAGCACCTTCACACTTTTATGAGCCAAACACTACATATGTAGTGTAAAAATCTTTGGAGGCGTTGCACTGAGAACTGAAAATGTTTTACTAACAGAAAATTAGTCAGGAAAGCAAGTAAGAGTTTGAAATACTAATTAATCATTTCAATCATTACATGCAATTTGTTTTTTCCTCTCATTTACTCTCAACTTTATTTTTCTGTCTCTTGTCTTGTGATTGCAAAAAGCCTAAATCGTCTTCTCCTGTTTTTTTTCCTTTAGGGATCACCACACCGCATTACCTGCGTCCATCTCCACTTATCCCTAGCACACACCCATTAATCCTCTATGTGGACTTCCCGGCAGCTCCATCTTCAACATCCTTTCCCTAGTTTATCCACAATCCCTCCTCTGCACATGCCCTATACCATCTGAGCCTTTCTTCTCTAACTTTGTCTCCAAAGCACTCAACCTGAGCTGTCCCTGTGATGTACTCATTTTGCCCAATGAAAATCTTAGCATCTTCAATTCTGTCACCTCCAGTTTGGCCTCCTGCCTTTATATCCAAATCACACATAATATCAGGTCTCACTACCAAAGTATTTATTATGCAGCAAGTACCTGCCTGAGCTCATTCATTGCACAGTATACAGCAGTAGGTGGCACCATCTGGCTAGAAAAAAAAGTATGACAGGAGCACAAACCACAAACACAGGAACCCTCTCCAGTCTAACCCAGAGGGTTGTAACAACAAAGCCAAACTCTCAGCTATACATTTTGTAAAGACTATAAAGTTCTAAATATCCGATTTTAATATTTTCAGCAACAGATTGCAATACTTTTAATTTTGCGTTTACTAGACAGTTAGTCTTTTTGTAGTCTTTCAGATTCAGTTGATCGTCTAGTCTGTTTCTCCATCAGTCAAATGCAGTGGACATCATATGAGCCAAATAAAAGCTTCACTGATTGGCACTGTCTTCTCATCCTCAAGAACTTCACTCTCCATTTGACTCCATGGAAAAAGACGGAAATGTTTTTTTTTTCTCCCCCTCATGTCTCTCTAGCTCTAATTAAATTAGACTAACAGGCAGCGCATGGTTAGCCACCTAATCAGATGGCTTATAACGTGACTGCTGCTCTGCTCAAGTTTAGTTTGCAACATCTGTCAGTAACAGTCAGTAACAAGGCAAAGATGTTTCCTCTTTACCTGCAGTCGCGGTGAGTCACTTAAAAATTCAGACAAGGGTTGAAAAACAGTAAAGTTACATGCTAAAGAGTAACAAATTGTTACTTTTTGTTAGAGGCCTTTATGATGGTCCTGTTATACATCTCAGTTGTTTCTTTGTAGGCTCTTCGCAGTTAACAATGTATTCAGGTAGTTTACTTTGATGGGCAGCTGAAATATGAAATATGTGTCAAAAAGAAATGTAATATTATACGAATGTGAGTTATTTCAAGACCAAATGCATGGAAAGTGAATGGAAAGAGAAAAAATGAATATGAATGCAAAAAAAAGTAATGAAATATAATGAGCAATAAAATACATAAAATGATGTAAAAATAACACAGTGCAGTAGGCAGTGTGTAGATTCATGTTAGGATTACTGGGGAAGGATGAAAAATACTGTTTTCTACGTGTTTATTTAAAGTTGTTTGAGTGTGCCTGACATATCTGTGTCCTTTATTATGCTCTGGAACTTTTCTGTCAGAAATGATTCAGTCTAGTGTTTTTAAGTGGAGATCCTCATTTAATGTTTCTTCTACTTTAGGAACAGGCTTAACCCATGTGCGGGAAACTGGCTGTATGAATACTATGCCTGAACAAAAGGAATTGCTGCATTGATGGGAAAGTGTCCCTAGGGGGCAGAATAGTTGTATTTATCCCAGGAGTTGCGTTTTATTGAACAGGCTACTGTTCAGAAATATGTTCTTTCCAGCTATTTTCCTTCTCTTTCTGCAAAAAAAGAGTAAGATTAAGAGGTAAATAGTAAAATATAAAGGAATCAGCGAGGTTTAATCTACTGTCCAGTTTACCTAGCATCCCGTCGTCTATCCCTCTATTGTCGTCATACATAACTTTGATGAAAAATAAGCAGACACTTTTAGTCATGAAGGTTATTTGGAGTAATAATTATACAACAGGCTACTTGCAAGTAGAGGAGCTGTACTCCGTTTTCATTCCCTGATCATGCATAATTTGGCAAACTACTTATTCTTATTTATACCTCTTTACTAGAATTTTTGAGCTGTATCTTCACTTCTTTACGTGTGTAATCTGTATGTGCTCGACTATTTGGTGAAAAGGGAAATGTAAGTATTATAGGGCTTTGGAGTTGACGTCACGCCGCAATGCATTATGGGAGCGCAGCGCCATTTTCGGGGTCTACGAATTAAAACAAACACACTGTTGGAACGACGACTACAAGAAAGATGCTTAAAAGCAGCTCAAAAGAGAATGGACTGTATAGAGACCGATTGCGTCCAGAGGCGAAGCGGCGGTACTTGCAGAAAATAGCGTGCATTGGAAATGTGGACCCGTATGAAACACGGCTGTGGAGTAGAAACCCTGAAGACCAACCGCTATTGACGTATCCTGACATATTTTCGTACCTTGTCTGTGGAGTCAGCGCGTACAAGTCGTCATTCAAACAAAGGTAAGTCAGCTCGAGTACTGCGTGTGAAATGCGTTTGATTTCCCTGCAAACATTCAGATTAGTGCAGCATAAATTCATTCATGAGGGGAAACTACAGTGAGAACATGTGGAGGCTGTTAGAGGGATAACATAGTGAGTTCAGTGCACTGATGTGACATTGTCATGAAGGATTTAGTTATTCTTTATGGTTAAAGAAACTGCACTAATTTATTCATATTTATTATAAATAATTCTAATTATACATCTTGCTTCCATATTTGTATCTTGTGTCACTAAAAATACATTTTATTTTAGTTTTATACATTGATTAATGACCTGCAGAATCTCCTTATCATATTAAGTGACTCATAATTGTCACTTTATGCTTTCTCCATCTCTAAAGTGATGACATCCTTGCATTACATACTTTAGGTTCATTTTCTGCAGGCAGGTTTCTGACAGAACAGGCAGATTAACACTATAACATGCAGCCTTCTATAGATGGACACATAAAGAAATGAAAAATTACATGTATGTGCTAACTTTCTAAACACTTTGTTACATTTATGATAAAGTAGATTAAACACATTTATGTCGGCCTTGGCTCATAGTTCTTGTCTTTAAATGAACTTTGTGTGTTTCAGGTCCTGCACTCTCAAAGACTGAATGAACGAGCATTACAGCCATGGGTCACTGTGAGCATCACAGGGAAGGTTGAAGCCGCCCACTGCACCTGTAAGGCCGGAGTCGTGGAGACCTGCACCCACGTCACTGCTCTTCTGTTTAATGTAGAAGCAACAGTGTTGATCTGTGGCACAGGACTGTTACAGATGAACCTGCATGCTGGGTTTTGCTGGGTAATGTGACCAAGATACAGTCAGAGGTTGGCCGTAAGATAGACTTCTCCTCTTCAGCTGCCCAAAAAAAGGCTCTTGATCAAAACATAAACAGACCATCCGTAGTGACAGGTAAAAGGAGCCGTCCTCAAAAAAGAAAAATCCCACCTGCTACTGTGGAGGAGTTGTCACTGCTGGAGGATACTTGGATACTTTGCTGGAGCACAGTAAAGCTGTGGGTTGTGGGAATGACCCATAATGTTTTATCTAGGGGTCTAGATTTATGGCTGTAGTGCACTGCCATGTAAATAATTTGCATTTACTGAATATGTACTCACTGAGTACCACTGTTCAAAAATTGAATAAAGAAACAAACTAATTTCTGCCTCTTTTTTTATTATTATGAAAACCACTTTATAGAACATCACATCCGTTACAATGTAGAATCCAGTCATTTATAGTTTACAAATGACAAAATGTTTACATAAAATCATGACAGTGTTTACATGATATCAACCACTACTAACATTACTTTATTTACTGTATCTTTTGAAAAAATACAGCAATTTTAACAGCACAATACTTAAGAATATTTAACAGGAGCAGGTTTCATATTTCCCTGGTTTTATTATCACACTGTTCACCAAAACGCAGCAAACCTTCACCATCTTATCCAGAAGGGTCACCTCTTCACCCTCACATGGAAGAAGTAATCTGATTGGCATGGTGGTATGTTTGAAGCAGGTCCCTTGTGTAGCGCTGGAACCCAGTCACGATGTGTTTCATCCATTTCATAGGCTGGTTTGCTGCAATAATGCCAAATAATTAGCAAGTCTATAAATAGAAGGTGGTTCTACAAAATCACTCAGTAGGATGTTTGTTCTAATTTGCTATGAGCTCAGAGTGCATCGAAAATAAAACTAATAGGCTATAAAGAGTGATATGAACATATTTAGAACTTACCGGAATGAAACTGTCTGGAGCACCAACAGATATTTGGAGATGGAAGAGAACCGGATATCAGCTCGTCTCACAGCTGCTATCCAGGCTACACGCCTTCTTTTGCTAACATTGATACATGAGCTGCCTCGTGTTGCTTCCAGGTTGGGAAAGAATGAAAAGATAAACCATTTTCAAGCTTATTCTCTTGCCGGTCGTGCGATCGAACATTGCAGCCGACCACACAGCAAATACGAACCTTGGCTGTTGTGTGTGCCTTCGCTCCCTTTTCACTTGCGCTAGACCCCGAAAATGGCGGATCGAGCCAAAATCCTTTCCACGCCCACCCCCGTGACATCACGCTCCAAAGCCCTATTATGTCTGTGGTCGCATATTCGGTCATTTCTTCTCTAAAAGAAACTAGAGATTTCCAGTAATAAACCCCTTCCGCAGTATATGGCATCGCTGAACTGTTTCGAGGTCAGTTTCGAAGGTATGTACCAATTGAAAAACAGAACGATTCGACGTAATAACCGATCTGGTATCAGGTATCTTCACAATGTTGGTTCCTGACAAACCAATCAGCTGACAGCCGCATGACAGGCATGCCTCACGCTTGCGCAGTAGCACACTTTTGGTATGAGGAATATGGCAGCGTCCTGAGTCCAGTTGGGGGGAATACGGCGTAACTGAGCACCTCCAGCATCACTCTGGGAAAACTGAGACGCACCGGGCACAGTCAGAGGAGGGTGGGGGGCTGAGGGACGGCTACGAATAACACCCGTTAGCGATTTTACAGGTAAACGCGGCCGTTAGCGCCTGCCACTGTCTGCTTCTCCAATGTTTGCTTGATTGAACCCCGTCGCTAATGCGACTAGCTAGTTCGTCCATAAAACCTGAGTGATGTGCTAGTTAGCCGTTAGCTGGTGGCTAACCCAAGCACTGGCCTGCCACAGCCCCTTTTTCTGCATTTGTCAAACAGACGCTGATAACAAAGTATATCGGCTGGTCACTGTAGTTAAGTGGAACCGCAAGTGTCGACGTCGCAAAACTATGCCGCCGTGCTTAGCCTGACAGTGAACCGCGTAGGCCTGCTGTAGTGAAACAGTCTGGCTAGCTGCTTGGTAACGTTAATGCTGTTTGTCATGGATTTACTTGACAGATCAGGAGCCAGCGTGCAACCTCCACACAATTTAAGAATTGCTCTTTGCCATTTCAGCCTCTTTCGTGTAACTGTTAGTTTTATATTTCTAGTTAGCTGTTTTTTAAAAAAGAAAAGAAATTATAGTTTTCGAGAAAGTATTTGCATAAAATCATTGCAGATCCACAGAAGATAATGCAAACTTAGTTCCCGTCCCGGTTTAGAGATTGCTTCATATAGTTTGCTAATGTCGGTGTGTGATGCAATATATCTGCAGGGCACAAAAAACCCAAAACAAGTGAAAATAAGATTATCAAGCTCATATTATGTGTTTTGCCGGACCTGGACTAGATGTAAGTTTTTATGTGGTTCTGAAGGTCTGCATCCTTCATGTGTTTCCCTACTCGAGCATTGCGCCTTTTAATTTACTTGAGCTTCACTAATATCATTGCAGAGAAGAGAATTTAAACTAAATGTATTAAAAAACCTCTTAGAGCCATATAGTGATGTCATAGCACATGATATTTTGACCCTTGCACCCACTCTGATGCTAAAGTTTTTCAGCCATCTGCTTTCCAAAGGAAACAGGTGACCTAGCCTTGTAAACTAAATGGTATTTTTATAGTATGTAGAGTACTGAGAGTTACCTGATCAAATTGTTGTGATGGATACAACCTGTGGCTGCAGTCTATTTGAGTAGTTCTTTGTGAGTAACATGGTATTAGATAAAGATATTTGGTAAAAAGGACACTCCAGTATCCTCTGTAGGATTGCAGAAATTGTCACAGACATCCACATAACAAGACCTTTGAATATTAAAAACAGTATTTGTTAAAGGAAAAGTTGTGAAAATCTGTTTGGATCAAGTTGTCATGTTGAATATGTGCTTTGCTTGCAGTGGGGTTTGCACTGGGTTTGCCTATCTCATATTCTTTTTCCTGTTTTGTTAAAATGTGTTTGAGGATAGACCAGGAATAATTTGCTGTTGATAAGGGCAAAAAGGGACAGATGGGTACAGGGAGGGGTAAATCACATGACCCAGCCCTGGAATCTACCTTTTTTTTTTCTTTTCCACAGTCGTAGCAGCACACTCATCCCAGTAATGTAATAAAACTGCTCTGCTCTGTGCTGCAGCAAAGCACAGTCTATGCAGTCCCTCATGCTAACATCTGCCTGTATGAGATTATACAGTTACATGACTGTATATTTGGAGGGAAATAAATTATTTCTTTATTCTTCCTGAAACAGCGATGTCAAACCTTTAAAAGTTTGGAAGATCCTCATCCTGTGTTGCCATACTTAAAATTTGCCTAATATTGTGTCTGGTCCTCGGTAAAAAACAAGAAACTGTGATAAATGCATAGATGAATAATTTTGCTGCTCCCTGCTTTATTTGCACTCCGATCTGGAGAGGAAGGAAAACTGGAGTCAGATTTTTTTTTCCAGGATCCTGGCAGAGTGCTGACACAGGTTCCCCTTGTCACATTGCAGTCGCTTACAATTTACTGCACTAAGGATAGCAGAGGCAGTTTTTCCCACCTTTTCTCTACTGTGTTCTGGTGACTGGTTTATCGTTAACTGTCCGCTACTTAAAGTAATGTTCTGTTTTGTTTTTATTGTCAGCTGGAAAAGCAAACCTGTTAATTCTTGTGCACCTGTCCTGATAGCAGCTAGTCTGGAAGTAAAATTACAGTGATTTATTTTTCCTTCCTATTGTAAATTCAAATTGGAAGCCTGGCCAAACCCTAAGACACCATCTAACTTCTGTATATTTACATAGCCTCAATTATCCATGCTGGCTTCATGCCAGACTTTATTGACACATGCTCAGTTCGTGAACCGCTGTATTGTTTTTGCACCTATGGTTATCAGCATGGAATGGAGACATTTGCTTCCCCTTTGTTTATGCTGAGCAAGCTGTAATATCCCAGTTGGTTCCTTGGGGGTGTCACTTTCAAAGCGAGTCTGCAAGAATGCAACTATAAAGGATAGAGGTAGAGCATGAAGAGACAGGGTTGTCCCTGCTGTAGCTTATAACAGTGAAGAATGACTCAGTCATGGACTCCCAGCTGCGGAAGACTCTTCCCTGTTAATGGATAATCACTGTTTGCACTGTATTAGTTCAGTATCTGGTGGAAATCTCAGTCAAAATATGTTCAGAGACTGTGTGACATGTGTGACAGTATACTGGAATGTGTGTTATGTAAACATGGTATGGTTGTGATTTACCAAAGTCTGGGTTAAGGATTTTGGTAACAGCTGATATGACAACTGGAAATATAATACTTACCCTAAAGAAATGCCTAAACAAACATCTTTAAAACATGTTTTTCGTTGACCTTTGTATTTGTTGAAGAACTTGCTTTTTTAAAAAATTCCAGTCATGGTAACTTTCCTTCTGTGTTTTAGGTCCTGTGAAAAGATGAATGTCGTCAAAGAAAACAGAGACCTGGCCTGTTTCTATACTACCAAACACTCCTGGAGGGGAAAGTAAGAATGCAACTTTTGTTTTTCTTTTTTTAGACTCACAAATAGTATTTCAGTGCATTCGGTATATTTTGTTTCAGATGTTATGGGTATAACTTCACAAAACAGTGGATCTAAAGCGGAAATGTCCCCAAATTATCACTTAGATCTTTCTTTATTTTTGGCTTCTTTATCTTGGGAAATATAGGAGGTCATGCATGAAAAGCTGCTTTACTAAATGATAGAGTTGGTGTTCTTTTTATGTCAAACATTGTAGGTGGTAATGAGTGCCTATCAGGAGGTCAAAAAACAGTAAACACTGTATTATATCTTGGCTGGGACAAGACATCAAACATTTTTGGTTATGTCAAGAGCCTATTGGACTGGGGAAACATGCCTTCTTTCATGTTTACTGCCTACCTTATAAAAATTATAAGCTAATGTGTTTTATGTGTGTAGGAAAGTTAAGATACCCAACTGATTTTTATCCTAATTATGCCTTTAGGAAGTGACTGAGCCACTGTATGTTAATGCATTTTTAAAAGGAGATTAAAAACGGTTATGATGTAATACAATACAATGAAGCCAACGTACTTATCTGTGAACATGTATCTGATTAGCCCTCGAGTCCATCATACACTGATTTATGGGACAGTATACAGCATTTAAGTTCTGTCAGTGTGCAAATTGAACCCTTAATCCGGCAAATGTGTAAAACTAGTAGCTGCCCTGTACTTGGAAGCCCTCAAAGCTAATAGAAAGGACAAGTCCTAGTTTGAGCAGTCAGGAGGTGGGATCACATTACCAATACTTGCTTTCTAAATGCCTTTGTCCCATTAAGGCCTGCTATTGACTTGGGAAACTTAAGCAGGGCTGCAAAGCATTAGCCATCGTCAGAGGTTCATCCGCTAATGCTTCTTGAAGTGTCCGGCAGAAATGCGCGTTGATGTATGATGACCCCTACAGTGAACACATCCAGCGGCTCTTTTATGCTCTATGAGGAATCTTGCTGGTGTGGGAAGGATAATTGAATATCCTATGATGGAGCATTTCTATCCTCATAGTCTCTTCCCATCCCTTTGGGAATGGTTTTCTGAGCAGGGAAAATTAGAATCGTATGTAATGGCCTTTTCATTCATCCCATCTTAGCTGGACATCTATGGGAGACTTGGGACGAATATGTTTGCTAGTGCTCTACACCGCCATCATGAGAAAGCCAGAGCTCAATTTCCCAGACATGATTTAAACCCAATCCTAGACCAGAGGTCAGCAGCTCTTCTTCTAATAGAAGAATCTGTTAGAAGAGGCTTTTTTTTTAAAAAGAAAACATTGACCAGAAAATTATTTGTGACTGGCCTGTTATGATTATTTGGTACTTTTGTTTGGGGCGACCGTGGCTCAGGGGGTTGGGAAGCGTATCTGTAATCGGTAGGTCGCCGGTTCGATCCCCGGGCTCTCTGTCCTGGTCGTTGTGTCCTTGGGCAAGACACTTTATCCTACTGCCTACTGGTGTTGGCCAGAGGGGCCGATGGCGCGATATGGCAGCCTCGCTTCTGTCAGTCTGCCCCAGGGCAGCTGTGGCTACAATCGTAGCTTGCCTCCACCAGTGTGTGAATGTGAGAGTGAATGAATAATGGCATTGTAAAGCGCTTTGGGTGCCTTGAAAAGCGCTATATAAATCCAATCCATTATTATTATTATTATTATTTTCATCGCAGCTATGAAATCATAGAAATTTAATAAAATAAGATGTTTACTTTTCTTATGAAACAATTTTGAAGTTGTGGTAAAAAATAAATATGATCATGTTTGGGATTATTTTGAAACGGTGTAACTGTGAAGTTAGGCAGGGCATTTCATGCAAAATGAATGAAATGTATTTGTACTACTCCAATTTGACAGTAAATGCAACATATAGTAGCCAAATTGCTTTAAAACAAAAAATAAAAGATGTTTTAGATTTCATATAATTTTGTCAATCTGCAACAAAAGCATACCAGTGAGCCATAAGCATTGTTGGTTTAAAAAAATCTATTTACATGTTCTTAAATGTGTTTTTTTCCTGATTTCACCCTTCTTATGCCTGAGCAACACGAGGATGCAATTTAAGGTCTTTTTAGTGGTTTATCGGACTTGCAAGGCTCATGTTACGACCCTCCTGACCCAAGTTAAATGCAGGTCATTAGGTCAATGCTTTAGTGAACAGGAATTTCTATCCTTATAGTCTCTTCCCATCCATAGGAGAATGGTTTTCTGAGCAGGAAAAGTATGTGAATCACATGTAATTGCCTTTGTAAACATAAATTATTGCCGTCAACATTTGAAGGTCACCTTACTGACTCACTGAGGAGAGTGAGAGAAAGTGACCGAAAGTTAAGAGTAGGGTGGCAGAGAATTATGCGAGTGGGTGATCACAGAGAAATGAAAATGAAACTTGAGCTGGTGCTTGTGTAACCCATTTCCGTGCCTCAGACAGAAAACGTAGACAACCAGAGATTGAGTTGAGCAGTCTCTCTGGTGCAAGTCAAACGCAGTTTAGAGGATCTGCCACACAGGGCTTTGATAGATCAGCAGAGAGAAAGATTCTCATCAGGGTACAGGTTTTCATCTTGCTTTATACCAGCTTTATTGTGGGTGGCTTTTGTCTTTAGTGGGTAGTGAGAAATATCTTATACCATTTGGTTTTAACCAACCAATTAAGCACTTTTTTGCCACACCACGAAGCATGCCAAGGAACGATGTTCTTGGTTTTATTTAATTATGCAATTGCAATACCCGCAGTAAGAGGAAGCTGTTTCAGGTTGCCACAGGAGTGCCTCAGAGTCACACTCTAATGTGTGATAGAGACAGACTTTGTGACATGTCATGTGACATTGCCATGCCGGGCAGTTGCCTTACAGAAGGAATAAAAGGATAAATTGTCAGTTAATCAATTTGTTTTTGCCAAAACATCACAGTTGAGGAAAAAAATAAAATAAAAAAGATTTAATAAAGAAGATACGTGAGTTGTTGCATTTATCCATTTTCAAATGAAACCCTTTTCTCAGAACTTTAATTATTTCTTATAACTTTTGGTTGGTTTTCTATTTTTTGTTTAACTTTCTTTTTTCTTACACTTTACTAAAGCATCTCCATCAACCCCTTTTTTTAACGGCACTGTGCTACAAACTGACTTCCTACAGGCAAAGCTTGCAGAAATAGAGACTTAAGGAAAGTATAAATAAATGGCTCAAATTGTCTGTAAGAGAGCCTTCATGCACTTTACCAATTACAGTAGGACAGCCCTTATGTTTTATTTATAGAACTGCAGTAAATCTACAGCGTAGGCTATGGCTTAGCTGTGTACCATATGCTGTACCTGATGTGTACCTTCCCAGAAATGTAACTGTACATCCCAGTGATGCAGACCTCCACTGTGATTGGTCTGTTTGGTAGTAAACACAGTTTATTGATTAGCACAAAGATGATTTTGCAGTGAAACAAAATGTATTAAGCTATTACTGTATCTGTCTTCCTCAACATGCTAATGGAATACTTTGTATTCTGCCAGTGTAGACAGATGGAGGTTTTCCTCATAATAGCTTTAACAGTCCATATACTCAGGGCCGGTTCTTCAGAGTCTCTCCTTCTTCCATTTCAGTAAAAGTAACTGTTTAAGATTTTCTCAAAGTTCAGTGTGAATGGCTTAGTTTCGCTTGTGATGGCAGAGCGATACAAACACACCAGCACACTAGCATAAATGTCGCTCATTACTTAAGGGATTCAACACAGTACTATAAATCAGGCATTCGCTTTCCAGCGTGGACACAGGGATTGGGCCAGAGACAATATTTGTGGTCTTTTCTGCAAGGATGGTGGTGGGAAATTTTTTTATAAAAAAGAAAAAGGTTTTGTTTCTGTATTTTTGCCCGCTTCCTTTTTTACACAGTTCAGATTCAGTTTCAGATTTACTAACAGTGATGAAAATCTCGTAGACTTGAGTTAGACTTTAGCCCGAGACACTTTTCTGACAGTTAGTATCACAGTAGACCTGAGCTGTTGCAGCGTTGGCTCACTGTTGCTATAGAGTTTTCCACTGAAATATGCTTGTGAACATGATTTAGTCAAATCTTGTGACTAGTTTTAGAGAATATTAGATTAAGATGTTTCCCTGACTTTTTACACAAATTGATTTTCTTTTATAGCTTGCTTTATATTTGCAAGTGTAGCACCTCTATTCAGTCTTTTGAAAAACTAGGCTCGCCCTTACGGCTTCCATAGGAATTAAAATTTTAAATGTCATCCAGGAGCTGTGTGAGCACCGTTTTGACAGTTTTATCATTTTGGTGTGTGTTAATACAGTGCCACAATCTCTGTTTTTTGTTATTCAGTTTAAAGCAGTCATTTTTTATTGCTAGTACAGCTATGCATCTTTTTCACTTTGTTAAAATTCTGTGTTTATACTTGGGGTCTTGTCATTGCCTCCCTTCATAGTATTATAGTTTTGGAAGGCACTCTATTCACTGCTTTCTGTCTCTCTGTTATCCAGTGTTTATGTTGAGTCTTGTATGAAAGATTATTTTGTGTTGCCTTACTAACAACTCTTAAGCTCAGATGTCTTTGTGAGAAATGGAGCACGTTTTGAGGAGAGACGGTTGAGAAGTGTTCAGTCACATATGGTACAGGAAGTTGCCTAATGGGAAGATTATGAAACCTTAGTAATGGAGAGAGGAGAATGGTGATTATATCTGTGGTGTAAACTGTACCTGTTTTTGCTTCTATTACCATGATGGATGGCTAAACACATGATTGTTCCAGGTCTTGGCCAGTTGATTTTCATACCTTTGTATGAATGTAAATCTGAACGTCAACAGCATATGTTTAAAATGTTTTTAAAGGATTCTTGCAAAAGTGCTTTAAAGGATCTCTGCATAGTACTGCATAATAATCATTCTAATAATCTGCTCTCCTAAATTGATCTGAGTTGTACTTCATCTTACATTGTGTATTCATTTCTTCCTGTTATTGTATGCTTCATCCTGAAAGTCAGTTCTTGTTAAGTCTTTATTGTTTCATTTAAAATAATGGTATTGACGTTTACTTGGTTATTACATTACTATGCTGTTTCTTGTTTTAATGCTGCTGGCCTCTGTGAGCTACCAAACAAATTTCGTTGTATAACTACAACTACAACTTCTTTTAAGTTTATTTATTAGCAGCTACTTTCTACTATTCAACACGGTTTCAATTTAGACATGAATTAATTGTTAAATCAGAAAATTAGGCATAAATTTGGCTTTTTTTTTCTCCAAGTGTATACCAGATAGAGAGGACTGGATATTGCCTTTGTACCAAGATTGTTTTTGTTTTTTTTTAATTATCAGCCCACAGAGAATTAAAAATTAACAAAGTTTGTGCTGACATCCAATTCAAGCCACCCATTTGACACCAAGGTCAAGACATGTAGAGAGCCAGAACCCTGAGATCAGGGCAGACTCATGGTTTTAGACTTCATTCCTTAAAATAACATAATGATGCAAAAGAGGCAGTGGTGTCAAGAGAGATGAAGCAATTTATATAGTTTTCTAAGGGTGAAGCTTCCCAAGAAGGACATGACATTGGTATATAAAGGAGAAGGGGTGGGACAGCCTGAGGGATGAGCCTGAGCCTAATGGGATTGCCTAAAGCAACTGCCTGTCAACTTGTGTTAGTCATTTCATTGATACAGAATTGCAAATGGATTATGTAAAAGTAACCACTAATATTAACTTCCTCTTACTCAGCTTTCTCATTGGACTAGCTCATGTTAACGGGACCTAATGAGGATGTACAAAAAGGAAAGGAGTCAGCATGTTCAGTCTGCATACTGTACTGTGTACTGTGCAAATATCTTGAGCTACCACTCTTGTCTTTACATTTTGGTTCAAAGAAACCAGACTTTTTGTAATTTTCCTGTAAAAATTTGATGAAACTGAAAAAAATGAGCAAAGACCTGGGCCCTTCAGTTGAGCCATTTAATATTCAGTGAAGCCTAATCAAAGATGCAGAAATGCTCTCAGGTACCTGTCAAGAAGCCGTTTGTAAGGTACAAAAATGATGAGTAAAAGCTAATATATTCCAGATTACACAAGAGCTGGACTTAAAATCAGTGACAACAAATCATGTGAAGTGATGAATACAAATTTGAAGTTTTTGACTCAAATCCTTGCATATATGTACATAGGAGGTCAGAGGAGCAGTAAGACAGTGAGTATGTGCAGCCATGGGTAAAACACAGTGATGAAAATGGAACAAGGGCATCCAACATCCAAAGAAGAACTTTGAATGTCCTTCAAGAATCACAGAGAACTATTAAAAGAAAACTTGTTTAAGAGTGTTCAAGCTGGGTTGAAGAATCAAGGTGCTTGTTCCAAATATGGACTTTAAAGGTCATTAGAATTGTACAAACTCTGTTTTTTTCTTATGTGGTGTATTTCCATGTATGTGTGCAGGTTTAAATTAGTCTCTTCACCCATTTCCTGTGTTAAAAGCAAAATATGCAGGAATAAGGGTAGCTCAAGACTTTTGGAAAGCACATCGATACCAGGTACAATTTATATGTAAACACGCTGTGTTTGCACTCTAACTTTCTCTTAATAAACACAGCATAAATAACTTAATTTAAAAATGAAAATGTATGAATTGGGCAAAAACAGCTGAAAATGTTGCTGTTGCCAAAAAACTCCAACCAAGCACATATTGATCTGCCACATTTGACGTGTGCACACTGTCAGTGTAACATACTAGAATACTGAGAAATCAGAATTCAGCACTTCCTTCCTGTTATGTTAGAAAGCACCACTCATAACTTCTCATGAATTTGTGTTTTCATCACTATTTAACAATGAGTCATCACAGAATTGCTGAGATACAAAAGGTTGTAACCTTTTGTTGTAATATGTCAGATAATATTCTTAGAACAAGCGATTTCGGAGGACGTGCGCTTAGACGTGACATGCCCTGTATCGAGCCCAATCCCTGCATCACAGATTTAAAGAGATTTATCTGGATTTTCCCTTAAAATTTAAATGCATTCTGTGTTTGCCTATGCACAAACCTGCCCTAAAATTCAATGAATAACCAAAATTTGCCTCACTGTTTTGTATGGAACCTTGATGACTCACACAGACAATTCAAAACCCACTGAAGGCAGTGTGTAAACTACACATTGTTCACGTTCACTGTCGTATAGGGCCAGTGAAGCTTGATACTGTTAGGAGTTAAGGTTTTCCTGTGACTCACAAAACACCTGAAAACAATGTTGTGACTATATTATAACTTCCATTCCCTGAAGGGGTGGAATGAAGTGCAACCCAAATGGTATGGGGAAGTCATGCTGCTGTATCCTGTATTCCTATTTGGGGAAAAGGGGAACTGACCTAACCAACCTGAATATGGTTGATGCCGTTAGGTAACCCAGTCTTTATAAAGTTACTTTTGGTTGAGTCGTCATTAGCTTACAGAGGGCCAAAAATAGAGCTTTTCATTTCACATTATTCTAACCCTCTCACATGTAACGGAGTGGGAATTTTAAGATAAGTTAATGTGGTTCTTTTCAAGGCTGTCAAGATTATCAGGATCTCGCATAATAATAAAAAACCACCACACTTTCGCCCTGTTCCCCACACTCTCAGCGAATATTATGTGACTGCCTGGGTTGGTGTAGGTGTTGCTTCGATGTGTGGTTGGTGATGGGTAGGCTATGTTTCTGACTCATTCCATCTCTGTGTTCCAGGTACAAGCGAGTCTTCTCAGTGGGGACACATGGCATTACCACTTACAACCCAACCACGCTAGAAGTAACAAATCAGGTCAGTATGAATGAGAACGCCCTCATGATGTATGAACAGCTTCTTCTACCACCAGTGCCTCACAGATGCTTGTGGGATGTGCTGCTCTTGGCACTTTGTGGCCCACATTTACTAAACGGTTTAGTATCACAGCTCTGAATATATTTTTCTGTGTTTATCGGTGCACAAAATTTGATCCTGCTGTACTGCTGCATTATTGCATCTTATAAGACATTTATCTTTATGCTTCTTGTTCATTTGGAAGCACTTGGAAACTCTTTAAATGTTTGAACTGGTCTTTTGATGCTTTAACATGTGTTTAATCCTGTATTTTCACTGTCTATGTCTGCAGTGGACTTATGGAGACATCTGTGGTATTGGCCCGGTAGGAAAAGGTCAGGGCACAGAGTTCAGCCTCACATTCCGTAAAGGCAGCGGCAAGAAGTCAGAAACGCTCAAGTTTTCAACAGAGCACCGGACAGAGCTGCTCACAGAAGCGCTGGTGAGGATAAACACATGGCTAGTACTATAGTACCACCATTGACTGAATAGACTTTACATCCTGACTGAGGTGTTTTGATGTAGCTGTAGTGTCTTAACAAGGTCATTTAATGTGCAATGCACTTTTTTAGAAATGCAACACTTGGAAGTCACAACGTTTGATGTGCTGTCAGTGTTGTGCAAAGATATGAATCATTGGAACGGTTGTTCTTGTAAAGAATTAAAGTCATTATGCTGAACTAAGCAGCAACAAATATTTCCTATGGAAGGAGTTGTATTTTTCCATCGTTGAAGTTGTGTTTTACAATTATTAGTCATTAATGATTCAACAGTTAGCTGTGTAAGGTTGCACACTGTTGACTTCCTTATTATTCTTTTTTCACAGCGATTTAGAACAGAGTTTTCTGAGGGGAAGATAACTGGAAGGGTGAGTATTTATTTTTGTGCTTAAAAAAAAAGAGAAAATAAAGATCAAAATTAAAGTTTGAATATACATTTATATGTACAGAAGTACTGGGCCACCCACACATCAAACCTACAGGAGCTTCTCAGCCACTGAAACACATGGCATGAAGCTCCTGGTGCACAATTTATGTGCTGATGTTAATGTCAGATGAGGTTTGGGACTCTGCAGTTTGCCAACAGAGCGTTGGCGACTTGTACACATTGTGTACCTCAGCACTCAGTGACCCTAATTTGTAACCTTATGTGGTCTGTCACTTTGAGTTGCTGTGGTTCTTAAATGCCGCTAGTTTGCAATAATACCACTTACAGCTGATAATGAAATATCTAAGAAGGAAGAAATTTCACAAAATGACTTTTTGCAACGGTGGCATCCTGTAATAGTTCCATGTTCAAATTCAGTGAGCTCTTTGAAACAACCCATTGTTTCACAATTGTTTGTAAAGGCAGAATGCATGAATAAATTAGCTGCTTGATTTTATGCAGCAGTAGCAATGGGAATGAAAACACCCACAATTCAAAGATTAAGAGTTGTGGCCCAGTTTTGTCCATATAGTGTAGGTGTACCATTGTTGGGTCATTATATTCAATGTCTTACAACACAT
Source organism: Neolamprologus brichardi (assembly GCF_056152115.1). Lineage (NCBI taxonomy): Eukaryota > Metazoa > Chordata > Actinopteri > Cichliformes > Cichlidae > Neolamprologus > Neolamprologus brichardi. The sequence goes on along the minus strand of NC_142112.1, from coordinate 27,926,971 downwards.
GTGCCACATTCTTGGCAGCGCTACAATTGCTACAAGCACCACTGGAGTGACACAAGGAAGCCTGTGAGTTTAGAGGTGACACCAGGCGGCATCGACCAGATCGACCCCCACACTAACCGAGTGGTGTGTTCCTATGATTACCGAAATGTAGAGGGCTTTGTCGAGGTCTCCGATTACCAGGGAGGATTTTGCATCCTTTACGGGGGCTTCAGCAGACTGGTATGTGTTCATAAAGTTTGTGTTTTTGTATATTAAGGAGCTTTTTAGAAATTCATTATTTCTTTAATAACATATGAGCAAGTTTCTCTTCACCTTCCTTTTCCTTTCTTTCAGCATCTGTTTGCCTCAGAGCATCGAGATGAAATCATTCGCAGTGCCATAGAGCATGCCGGGAACTTTATTGGCATCACTCTTCGATTGAGGAAGGAGGCTCTAACTTTTGAGGGTTTCATGACAGACAGGTTGGGGAAATACAGCTCAGACGAGAGCATAACTTCCCTAGCAGAGTTTGTGGTGCAGAAGATCACCCCTCGACATCCGGTGAGAACGCTCTGCTTTATTTTGGTCTTCTCATTGTTGTAGGGTGGTGGTTGTGAACATTCTATCCAAAAATTGACTAGGTTTCTGATCTGATTATGTAGTGGATTGTTTGGAAAATGTGCTGCTTTTTTGAGAGTATCATTCATGTTAAGATGTTTGTGCTTTTTGTCTCTTCCAGGAGCCCGTTAAGCGCATCCTGGCCCTGACAGAGACGTGTCTAGTGGAGAGAGACCCTGCTTCGTACAACATAGTCACCATCAAACCCTTTGGAGAGGTGAGCCTTAACAAAAAGTTGGAATAATTTTGGCACTAATAGTCACTCACTCAAAAGCATGTTGTGTGCAGCAGTAATGAGGCTAAACTATCCCCTCCCACTCTCTTTTGGTCATTCTTGCTCTGTCTCATCTCCCCTCAGATATTTGCTCTCATCTGTGATGTGGAAAATCCTCAGGTGTTTACTGTAGAATTTATCCGAGGTCAGATCAGGAAGTTCTCCTCCACAGAAAGGTACGTTCGACAGTGTTTTTTGTGACGCTAAATTTCAGTTAGAATTTTTTTCTCTTTAACCGTAATGGCACATCGATCAGGCATAACATTATGACCACTTACAGGTGAAGTGAAGAAGGGAATAACATTAATTATCTCTTAATCATAGCACCTTTGAGGGGTGGGCCTCGAGGGCCGGTGTACCTGCAGGTTTTATATCTCACCTTGGGTCAACACACCTGAATCACATGATTAGTTCGTTACCAGGCCTCTGGAGAACTTCAGGACATGTTGAGGAGCTAATTTAGCCATTTAAATCAGCTGTGTTGGTCCAAGGACACATCTAAAACCTGCAGGGACACCGGCCCTCGAGGCCTGGAGTTGCCCACCCCTGTTCTAGAGTGTGGGATATATTAGGAAGCAAATGAATGTTTTTCTTTTTCTTCAAAGCTGATGTGTTAGAAGCCAGAAAAATTGGCAACACTAAGGATTTGTGAGTTTGCCGAGGGCAACATTGTGATGGCTAGATGGCTGGGTCAGAGCATCTCCAAAGGTTGGCCGGTGTGGTCTGATCCAACAGATGACCTTCTGTAGCTCAAATTGTTCCGATAGAAAGGTGGCAGAATAGGAGGACAGCGAGGAGTTTGAGGTGTTGACTTGGCCTCCAAATTCCCCCAATCTCAGTCTAATCGCACATCTGTGGGATGTGCTGGACAAGCGAGTCCGATCCATGGAGGCTCCACCTTAAAGGATCTGCTGCTAATATATTAGTGCTAGATACCGCAGCACACTTTCAGGGGTCTGATGGAGTCCATGCCTCGACATTTCAGGACTGTTTTGGCAGCAAAAGTTGGCCCAACACAATATTAAGCAGGTGGCCATGATGTTATGTGTGATCCGTGTTCTCTATCCGTGATCTCTAAGTTAATGTATTTTTCCGGTGCCACTCCCTCTGATCATTAGTGCATTTTGCTGAGTCTGTCTGTACGTGCGCTTGTAGGGACTCCCTGTTAGCCAGCTTACTTGATGGAGTCAGAGCATCAGGCAACAGAGATGTGTGTGTCAAGATGGCTCCCACCCAGCGAGGACAGAGATGGGGGCTACTGAGCATGCCTGTGGATGAAGAGGTGGAGAGTTTGCATCTCAGGTTCCTGGCAGCACCTCCCAGTGAGTCAGACCCCTTTGTCTCATAAAATTTGATACAAATTCATGAATCTTTTTTTTGATCTGCTTTACAGTCATATTTAAATGTTAATATTTTACACAGTAGTGTAAGTGGTGCTTCTTCGGTGGCACTAGTGATATTTTCCTCAACCTCTTTGATTCTTATGAAAAATGTAATTGACATTACATTTTTTCCCCTTAAGTTTTTTTTCACTAATTTTAACAGAATTATTATACACGACGTTAAAAACCAGCACCACGCGGTGCTGGTTAAATGGCCTGGCCTGTATTTGTATAGCGCTTTACTAGTCCCTAAGGACCCCAAAGCGTTTTACACAACCAGTCATCCACCCATTCAAACACACATTCACACACTGGTGATGGCAAGCTACATTGTAGCCACAGCCACCCTGGGGCGCACTGACTTAAGTACAGCCACACAGACCTTGTAAAACGTACCCTGACCAAACTGCTTATCACATGCCCCTCCCGTCCCTCACGCCTTTCCAAAATGAGATAGTTGGTTTTGCGTGTGTCACACATTATCTCTAACTTGAACCTGCATCCCTGTATTCACGCTGGTGTCCCACTGTGATTGAGTCCGTTTTATTTCTTTGGTTTTTCTGATCACTGTTATTTGTACAACCGAGGACGACACTGTTAACATCTCCATGGAGCGATTGTGAGAAAAAGTGCTCTGGTTACTCTTGTTTTCACCCGGCTCTCTATGATCGCCAGACTTCCAGCGTTGCTGCTGAGATAGACAGACACACTTTTGTTTGGTCAGACAGCACATCCTATTAATTTCTTTAACATTGCTTTTCCCTTTGCTTAGATGGAAATTTTGCAGATGCAGTATTCAGATTCAACGCCAACATATCCTACAGTGGAGTGCTGCATGCAGTAACCCAAGATGTGAGTGGATTTATTTTCTGTATGATCAATCTCTATGCATTTGCCTAAACAGGAGTCACAGTAATTTCTTTGTACGTCTCCTTTTTCATTCTCTCCAGGGTCTTTTCTCTGAGAACAAAGAGAAGCTCATCAACAATGCCATCCTGGCTCTTTTAAGCCAGGATACAGAGCTGCCGGCTCTTAATACTGAACTGGAAAGTCATTTTCAGGCCATACGACGCTTGGTGGCATCTAAGGCTGGCTTTCAAGCTTTCACCCAGCTGCCAAAGTAAGATTGTCCATATATGTACTTTTGCCCATCTCCTTTTACTTGCTGAAAGTATACATTTGAGCTGCTGGTAACAGGCATGCTCTGTCATTCCAAGGTCTGGTCAAGGGTCTGGACTCACAGATGCAACGTAAATATGAATCCATACATCTCAGTCTGCCCTTTCTCTGTATTTCATATACTTCTTGATCTTTTTCCACAGTCTGTCCTAGCTGTCTATCAGCCTTCTTCTTTTATCTTTGTTCTGCTTTCATCTCAGGCTGTACGATGAGCACTTCTAAAGGGAGGTTGTGTTGCTTCACTCTGTTCGGTCGAGCTGTCTGCCTCGATTTGTCTTGACCTTCCACCATCCCCATGTCCTCCTCTCATTTTTGCGCCTTCATCTCTCTCCCTTTATCCGCTTCGGTCATTCTGATCTTTACATTTCTGTATTGCCAGGAGCCTTGCAGTCTTCCGGGGTCACTGAGATGTATGAGAGGAACTGTATTTACTGTATATTCCTTGTTCCCTGTGAAGCAAATGAGCCAGAATTGGTTATCCTGAAAGATTCATTGCTAGCGTAGCTTGGTGTTTCCCTGCCAGATTCACAATACACACAACGTGCTAAATAAACAATAAACTCTTTCCTGAAAGATGAAAAGCATGAGAAACAACAAGCCACCTCTGAAGCAATGAATTCTTTGTGTATCCAACCCCAGACCTGTTTTTATAATGTATGTAAAAAAAAAAAAAAAACCCACAAAAATAATACTGTTTCTGTTAACTTTACGTTGAATGTTTAGTTGTGTTTTTAAATCTGCTAATTTGTCTGTGTGTTTTAGGTTCAGGGAAAAGTTGGGAGTAAAGACGGTAAAAGCTTTAAAAAGGAACAACAATGGCGTGACACATGCTGCTATAGACATGCTCTGTGCTCTTATGTGTGTAAGTCACCTAAGTATGGAGATGTCAACATATTTAAACCCATGGTAAAAAGAAAGCACTCGTCTTTCAAGTCTAAGGACAAGGTTTTGGACAAGTCCAGATCTTAGCGTGATTGAAATGTTGCTGCGGGCCTTTAAGAGAGCTGTGCATACACAAATGCCCGTAAAGCTCATTGAATTGAAACAATGCTATAAAGAAGAGTGAGCAAACATTCCTCCACAACATTTACATAAAAAAATTAGAGTTGATAGAGGGTGCACTTTCTTTTTGCTATGACTGTACAGGGATATGGAGTTTGCAGTTTGACTGAGATTTTTTTTTCTTTGATCTTTTTCTCCAGCCGATGCATGATGATTATGACCTGAGGCAGGAGCAGCTGAACAAGGCCTCACTGCTGTCCTCCAAGAAGTTCCTTGAAAACCTTCTTGAAAAATTCATTACTAATGTGGTACATGTCTTTTTATTGTCAGCAAGCTGTTTTTCTCCCCCTTTTTTTCTGAAGCTCAGGCATACAAGGACATTCATAACTTTTTGTATTTAAAAAATCACATCATATATACTATGTTTCTGATGTTATTTCTCTTTTTCCTCATATTTTCCAGGACCATGGAACAGGAGCTTTGGTCATCAGCTCTTTGTTGGACTTTTTAACCTTTGCACTCTGCGCCCCCTACAGTGAAACCACTGAGGGGCAGCAGTTTGACATGCTGCTTGAGATGGTCGCCTCTAATGGGCGAACACTTTTCAAGCTATTCCAGGTGGGTAACTTGACAAGCAAGAAACTAAATGGAGAGGAAAGTAAATTAGGAATAATGTCAACAATTAGTCTGATTAAGACAAAAATGTAAAATATATTGAATGGTGATGTTCGTTTCTTTAGCATCCTTCTATGGCTATAGTGAAGGGAGCAGGTCTGGTGATGAAAGCTATTATTGAGGTAAGTCTTTTGTAGGTGCTATACAGTGATGTCTGGATGTGTTGCGCCTCAGGATTTATGATAATAACCAACTAAGCTTTATTTACATTCAGGAGGGAGACAAGGAAATAGCCACTAAGATGCAGGAGCTGGCCTTGAGTGAAGGGGCACTGCCAAGACATCTGCACACATCTCTGTTCACCATTAGTACAGACCAGCGGATGCTTACCAACAGGTCTGATCTCAGTAAACATGAACACTGACACATAGTAATGTAGTTTTTTTCCTTATCTTTTTGCTGCTGCAGGTTTTTCCTCTAATGTGTTTGTATTTCAGTAAAAATCTGTGCAGATAAACATCATAGGACAGAATTTTACTTGTTACTCGTGATAAATATCTGCCAATAAATGATGTTTCTCAGGCAACTGAGTCGTCATCTGGTGGGACTGTGGACAGCAGAGAACCCTGTAGCAATAAACCTTCTCAAGAGGATACTGGTAAGCCGATTTCAGACTCTTAGAAAAAAAAAATTGATGCCGTTCCAATACTCATGCCAGAAGCTTTTAGTGTGATGATGGTAATAGCCTGTACTTTTTGCTGGCAGCTGAGGTACCTTGTTTAAAGTCTTCATTTATTTCATTCCGCCTTTTTCATTTCTGTGCTTGTAGCCAACAGGCCTTTTGGCATACCTGGACAGTCCTGACCCTGTCCCAGAGAAAGATGTGGACAGAATGCACGTCCGTGACAACTTGAAAATCGCTACGGTATGTGGACAGACATGCACCTTAATGTAATAGATAGGGATGGGTATCGTTTAGGTTTTATCCGATACCGGTGCCAAACCGGTACTTTTGAAACGGTGCCGGTGCTTAAACGGTGCTCAAACCAGTGCTTAAAGAACGGAGAACACAAAATTGGTCCAAAAACCTCTCACGTTCAGCTGTTTTTTTGTAAAAAGATAACAATGTTAGCCTTTTCTGCAGCTATAGGGCATATATGGTATCACTCTTGGCTGGAAGCAGTGCTTAAACAATGGAAAAAAACACAAACTTTGTCCAAAAACCTCTCATGTTTAACTGTTTTCCACTTTTTCTTTGGTCATTTTAGCCTTTTTGGCCAGGGTGAAGGGAGTATCTGCCATCAAACAAGAAGACAGCCGCATGTAACTACTACGATGTTTGCTAGTTCACCTTACATGCATTAATGTAATAACGTGGTTAGCCTACTCAACGTAAATTACACACGAACAACATTAAGCTACTCACCCAGAGAAGAACTGCTGCTGCTGCCATCATCATCCATCATCATTTCTGCTACACTGGCAGGGCTAGGGGCCAGGACTCTCCTCTTCGGGTTTTTGGGGGATGTTGCTAACTCCGGGTCCGATAACAGGCACCACACCCGCAGTAGATGTGCTCGGTGTGAGGTCTTGCAGCATGCTATCAAATACGGCGCATTTCTCGGCTTTTAAAAAAAAAAAACCGCTATGCGTCGCCAGGTGTTTCATCGGATTTGAGGTGTTACCTCCTTTGACAGTATCACAGTATCAGCTTAAAGCACTTGTTGCAGGCTGCTGAGTTTGCATATTTTGCTGTGAAGTACAGCCAGACTTCTGACCGCTTCGCCTTGGGCATTTTTAATCTGTAGCTCTGCTCTAAAAGAACGTACGTACCTGGACCCGCCTACTATCCTCGGAAACGTAAAACGATTGGCTAGAATCTAAAGTGTATCACAGCTCAGGAAAAAAAAGCACCGAAATAAAGCACCGAAATGGTCTGGTTACTACCGTTTATGTCAGAACCGGTACCCATCCCTAGTAATAGAGTCAGTAAAAAATAAAATGTTTGCCATCTGTAATTGTTTTTATATCTTTGTTTCCCACAGGACCAGCTGAATCGAAACAAGGTGCCTGAATGGCAGCGGATAGCAGGCAAAGCAGCCAAAGAAGTGGAGAAGTTTGCCAAGGAGAAAGCTGATCTCGTGCTGATGCACTGGAGAGATAAAATGGGGATAGCCCAGAAGGAGGTGAGAATGATATCTTTTAATTTGTAAAAAGACTTCATGGCTGTTTAACCTCTGAGCTATCAAAAGAGCTGCTGCTGCAAGTGTGTTCTGCTCAGGTTGCTTTAACTTTCATCTTTTTTTATTCTCGTGCTGATGCTGAATAGTGCTGCAGAATCCAAAGACAAACTCAATGGCAGACTTTCCACTTGCTGCTGGTATTTTGCATGTATGGCAGTTAGAGCTTTGGTGCAATCACATTTGACCTTTCTTTGAAAAATATGTGCTCTATACACTGCTTGTGCTCCTTTCATATGTGTTTGCCATAAATCTTTTATTTAGGTATGGAGAAAATTTTGCTTGACTCTTTGTATGGCGAGGTGCAGAATGCGACCAAAGGGTTACCGCTTACTCTTAAGGAAAACCTCTGTTTGGATGCGTGGTGTTTCAGTCTGAACACAAATAGGTGTTTTGTTTTGTTTTTGTACACCCAAAAAATGTTTGGGTGGGTCAAGATTGGTGGTGACAGCCACCAAGCTATATCAGGTATTGCCTGCTCTTTGTGCACCCTAAATCAAGACTCCCTTAAAAATAAAATGAAGTCACGTTTCTTCTCTTTCTGTTTCTCTGGCTGCATGATAATCACCCCAGATTTACTGAGCAGAAAAATACAATGATTGGTTTGCTTCCTCTGTGAATCACACGCCACCCTTTTATTTTTGGATTTGTTACTGTTTTTCAATTGAGTATAACTACATAATTAGTCATGCAATACTACAGAAATCTTGTGTAAAGTCATCTATTAAATCACAGATTTAGTTGTAACGTTTATGTCTCTCACTTTGTATATTAGTAGCATCGTGATCTGTGACCCTTTAGCTGCAATTCATCTGTTTGATCTGAGGAACAATAATCTCTCTGTGTGTCTCCACTCCACCCTCCCCTTGTCTTGTGTGGTTTCTCTGCTGTCAAAATTTGCAGCAGGACAGAAATAACCTGGTAAGTAGGACTGACCAATGGGATCCTTTTTCCATTCTCTCAATGTTCTTTCTCTCGATTAAACCATTTTTCATCTTCACGAGACCCATCAGGCGTGTTTTTGTTTTGTTTCGTGTTATTTAGTCGGGCAGTCGCATCTTGACATCCAAAAGGGATTTCCAGGAGTCTTAAAATAGAACCCAGGAAAAACGTGTGATGAAAGAGCACGTCATGACTTTTCTTCTCCTTTTGACAACAGAGGGCATGTTCAGGGTGGAGCACAGGCTGAACTGGATCTTTGCAGCTATAAGTATGCTTGTAGCTATATATATGCTTACCTGCATATTTAGTTATCAATAAATAATGACCACACGCAGCCTTAAACAGTAAGGCCTTTACAAATATCCCATGCAGCAGTGTTTTTTAATATCCTTGATGAAATTTCAGAAAAATTGTTGTTATCCTTTCTAGCACCTAAACTACAATGTTTTGTATTCTGAAACTCAGAGTTGGAGGTAGTGCTGTGAAAAGGCACTCATCAAATGCATGAGAACTGTGTTCATAATTTTGAAACCATAAATTAGCTTCACATAGGTATGTAGAGCGTAAACATGCCACAGACCTGGTTCTCCGAGCATGGATTACTGAACACACCCAACTTTGGGATCCCACCTTGGTTTTTTGTGTTTGTTTTATTCTGTGTTTGTACAGTTCATTGTTTTGTTTTTTTTAATATTTGTTTAATTTTTCTAATATCTGACTTCCTCCATTCTAAAAAAAAAACCCCACCCAACATGTTGTTATCCATTCATTGAATTTCACTTCATTATTCTTTTCTGTCTAAAATGTTGCTCGTGTTGTTGCTGTCTTTACCACTCTGTGTGCCATGATGTGACAGAGCAAACACTGAAGTCTGTGAATAATGTGGAATACCTTACAAAGATGTCCCTTTGTGATTTAATTTCAGAATCCAAACCAAAAACCTGTCATCCTGAGAAAGAGGAGGCAGAGGATAAAGATTGAAGCAAACTGGGAGCTCTTCTACTACAGGTAGAAATTTCTAACTATGGTAACCCAAAATTGCAATCAGATGTGAGTATGGGACCTTCTTTTGCTGTACTTTATTGTGCAGTATTGGCACAATAAAGGGGCGCCCACACAGGAAGTAACAAGCAGTAATGTGGAGAAATAACCACTGGCCATGTGAAGTGGGCAGAATTTTCACTGTTGAGTGAAATATCAGTTACACAACCAGAGCTTAGAATGGTTATTAGTGGCCAGCTGTCATCTTTGAAGTGATGAGCAAATAAGTTTATATATGGACACGTTAAAACGTTGTTAGGAACTCCATTTCTTGTATGTAGGCATCATAAAGCTTGGCTTGTTGGTATGATCCACTTACATTTTTAAAAGGACATGATCAAGCGTCTCGTCTCGTTTTTTCATTAAGATTCCAGCTTGACCATGCGCGATCCAACCTCATCTGGAACTTTAAAACAAGGGAGGAACTTCGCGATGCCCTGGAGGGGGAGATGCGTTCCTTTGGCGTGGACCGCGAGCTGGGCAGTGCCACAGTTATCTCCTGGAACCATCAGGAGTTTGAGGTTTGTGCTCAATTACTACTACGGTTCAGTCTCTGGACTGTCATTTACTTTAGAAAATTATTTTACAGTAAACTTGTATAATATTTAAATCACAAGAAAACTGTAGATTGTAAGGTAAAACCAGAATATTGTAATCCAGTCTTATTCCAGTGGTATGCAGATAAACATGCATTATTCAAATCCGTGCTCCTATGTGTCATTTTCTTTGTTACAGGTGAAATATGAGTGCCTTTCGGATGAGATAAAAATTGGGGATTATTACTTGCGACTGCTGCTTGAGGAGGATGAAAACGAAGAATCGAGTGCTATCAAGAGATCGTAAGATTTTCACCTCCAAGCGAGCTACGCCTATTTCATTATTCACTCCCAAATCTATAAAGAGGAGTCATGCTTCCCCTTCGTTGTGTTTTCAGATACGAGTTCTTCAACGAGCTCTACCACCGCTTTTTGCTTACACCCAAAGTTACAATGAAGTGCCTGTGCCTGCAGGCACTCGCAATAGTCTATGGCAAGTGCTATGAAGAGATCGGCCCCTTCACCGACACAAAATACATCGTGGGGATGCTGGACCGGGTAAATGCTGGCAAACTCATTTCACTCTGCTTTTGTGTTGTTTAATTACTCCTGAAATCTAACACACGTTTGTCATTAAAGTGTACAGACAGACTGGAAAGAGACAGACTCATACTCTTCCTCTACAAGCTCATTCTCCACAAGGTAAGCTATACAATTAGTCTCTTTGCGTTACATGCTAATTTAACCCATCGTTTTGTTTTTTCTGTGCATTAATTCCCCTTTCTTCTATAGAAAAACGTGAAGGATGTCATGGACTCAAATGGAGTTCGTATTTTGGTGGACCTGCTCACTTTGGCACATCTGCATACCAGCAGAGCTACCGTGCCGCTACAGGTAAAAGAAAAAAAGAAAGAGGCTAATTGGTTTCTGTTTGTACTTCGTTTTGTTTTTAGATTCTGACTTTTGATGCCACAGTAGTCTTTTTTGTGCCAGAAATAACCATATTTAAACAAGAAGGTGGACTAGTTACCACTGTCGAGCATGATTATCAAGCTGCTTGTCTAAATGTATGGGTGTGATGCGCTCATGCACATACATGATTATAAGTGCTCAGTAACAGACTGGCTATGCCACATAAGAAGCTACCTTATTTCTTATAGTTTCAATGAAATGGTCAAAAAAGCAAGCGCACAGGGTCGAGGTTTAGTTCACAGACTTGAGTTAGCAGAAGTTAAGCCTAGCACAGAGGGATTGTCTCCAGCAGGCTTTGTGACACCAGTCAATGAAAGCAGTAGTGCCCCTAACTCCATTATTTTCTTAGAGTTGTTATGAAGGAGGAGAGTATCCATAGAGGACAAATATTTTTGTAGCAGGCTGTGAAAAGGCTTTGTAAAAATGCAAATTGGGATTGACTCCATTTTAGAACCATCTACAAGTCGCCTACAGAGAGAATGGCATTTTAGCACTTTAACGTCAGCTTCTTCAGCCCCAGAGGTCAACACTTGTTAAAACAGGGCTGTAGCATTTTTCTAATTTGTTTGATGAGCTCAACCGCACAGCCAGATGTTTTCAGATGAATTAAAATGGCATTGAGTCTTGCGTAACTAATGTTTGCGCAGTTTCAAAGGATGTTTTCAATTTCCACAGAGCAACGTGCTGGAGGCAGCACCAGATATGAAGAGGGAAAGCGAGAAGGAGTGGTACTTTGGTAATGCAGACAAGGAGAGAAGAGGACCTTTCAGCTTTGAGGAGGTTTGTAATTAAAAAATAAAACATAAGAATTTTACTTCAATTTTATTTGTAAAGTCATTTTATACAGAGAAGAAAATGCCACAGTATTCAGTGAACTGAAAAACATCCCATCAGTTTTTATCATTTGTGTTAAATCAATAAAACAAAGTACAATTATTAAATAAATTTAATTTAATATAACATTAGTGCATTACCTCAGTTACTGCAGTGCAACATTTTGTTCATTTTTGTTGATCTCATGCAGTTGTCTACATTTATTTCTGTGTGGTTTTGTCTTTGTTTTGAGTTGCTTAGTTTTCAGCTTCTATTTCTGCTCACCACTGTGTTTTATTTATCTTTTTCAGATGCAGGAGTTTTGGAGTACAGGTGTGCTGACAGCAAAGACACGCTGCTGGGCTCAGGGGATGGACGGATGGCGCCCCCTGCAGGCCATTCCTCAATTGAAGTGGTGCCTCCTGGCTACAGGGCAGGCAGTGATGAATGAGTCTGACCTGGCCACCCTCATCCTTAACATGCTCATCACGATGTGCTCGTACTATCCCAGCAGGTGGGACCCATTGAAATTGTCTCTATGGTTGTGTGAGCGCCAAATAAACCACCTGTCGTCTTTTACAACTTTATTTTATGTATTATATACAGTATAATTTATTAATTGTTTTTCTTTATTCAGGGACCAAGACAATGCCATTATCCGTCCTTTACCTAAGATCAAAAGGATGATTGCTGACAATGCCTGTCTCCCACACATTGTCCAGGTAGTTGCACAATTCGTCTTGAAGTTGTGTCACATGACCAGATCATACTCATCACTGAACTGAATAAAATGCTTACTTTTCATTGCTTGTCTTTGTCCTCTGCAGCTGCTTTTAACCTTTGACCCCATTCTGGTGGAAAAGGTGGCCAATGTTCTGTACCTGGTGATGCAGGACAACCCCAACCTGCAGCGTCTCTATTTGACTGGTGTCTTCTTCTTCATCATGATGTACACAGGCTCCAACGTGCTTCCTGTGGCAAGGTGAAAACACGGCACAGTCAGCTGGCAAAATCTTTTCTAGAAAGGAGTTTTATAACAGTTTTGTGTATGTATGTAGTGTTGATACTGATGTCTGTGATCTTTGTCTGATGTCTTCAGATTCCTGAAGTACACTCATCTGAAACAAGCATTCAAATCAGAGGAGGTGAAGTTCCTTATATTTTACAATAGATGATATCCTTTGAGTCTTAGATCATTTTGAAAATAGCATTGACCTGTTGCGCTGTCTTTACAGTCTAAGGGTCAGGACATTGTGCAGCGTAGTGTTCTGGGACCTGTGTTGCCTGAAGCCATGGTGTGTTATCTGGAGAACTACGAGGCCGAGCGATTCTCTGAGATTTTTCTGGGAGAATTTGACACACCTGAGGCAATTTGGAGCAGCGAGATGAGGTGAGAAGTAGTCTCTGTCTTGCATAACTAGCTTACTTAAAGATCATGTACAGATAAGTGCAGCAATAAAAGACATTGTCTAGTTTGTGAGAGTTTTAAAAGTTTCTTTTTGAATTCTGTTTCAGGCGGATGATGATAGAGAAGATAGCGGCCCATGTTGCTGACTTTAGCCCCAGGCTGCAGAGCAACACGCGGGCCCTTTACCAGTACTGTCCCATTCCAGTCATTAGCTTCCCTCAGCTGGACAATGAGCTCTTCTGCAACATCTACTACCTCAGACATTTGTGTGACAGCACCCGCTTCCCTGACTGGCCTATCCGAGATGCTGTACGTCAATATTGAAAATTTTCTACTTTTTCTTTTTTGTGTTTAAAATGTTTGGTTTTTAAAAATATCATGATTTGATTGTCCCTTCAGGTGAAGCTGCTTAAAGACACTCTTGAAGCCTGGAAGAGGGAAGTGGAGAAGAAACCTCCTTCAATGTCTGTGGACGATGCCTATGAAGTCCTCAACCTCCCCAAAGGACAGGGGCAGTGAGTGTTGTTGTTTTCAAAGTAGCAGGCAACATGCATTACATTTTTTACTATAATCATAGATGTCTATATATAGATATTTATAGATATATAGAGAGATGCATAGATATATAGAGAATGCTTTGAATTGCTGTCATTAAATGCACCCTCTTTTTTGGCTTTTTGTCTTTAGGCACGAAGAGAGTAAAATCAGGAAAGCCTACTTCAGGCTGGCACAGAAGTACCATCCTGACAAAAACCCAGAGGGCAGAGTGCGTACAGTCATCACCAGCTCTACAAAAATGACTTTGCTAAGGTTAAAAGTAATTATGAATTTGATTTCAGCAACTTTTTTTTAATGTGTTTTAGGATATGTTTGAAAAAGTTAACAAAGCCTATGAGTTCCTCTGCACAAAGACTGCGCGAATCGTGGATGGCCCCGACCCAGAAAACATCATTCTCATCCTCAAAGCCCAGAGCATCCTGTTCAACCGGCATAAACAAGGTTTGTTTTTATTGCTGTTTATTCTATCTCCTGTAAAACATAGCCTCGCAGTATGCAAGAAGAGTTCAGCTGCAGTCCTTCAGCTAATGCTGCTGATTCTTTCACTACTTCCTCAGAACTGGAGCCTTACAAATATGCTGGTTATCCCATGCTCATCAAAACAATCACAATGGAGACGGAAGATAATCAGCTTTTCTCAAAAACGTCCCCTCTTCTCCCGGCTGCTGCCGAACTCGCCTTCCACACTGTAAACTGCTCGGCTCTTAATGCAGAGGAGCTGCGACGGGACAACGGCATTGAGGTATTAAACGTCTTAAAAAGCTGTGAAATATCAGGCAGTTTAAGGGAAATAAAAAATGTACTTCATGTAGTTATGTGTAAGTATGCTGGGGCATGTGGAGAAACTGTGGTATGTGAATAATGAAATTGTGCTTGTTTTTATTCAGATATTGTTGGAGGCTCTGTCTCGGTGTGTCGCTGTATTAACTGCGTCCAGCAAGCCTGATGACATGGCTGTACAGGTGATGACATAACACATGATTTCCCTTTCCTTGTAGTCACATTTCTGTATGTGCACATTTTGATCTTGTCATTTTATCACGCTTTCTAAATGCCAATCGTACCACAGGTGTGTGGGCACATCTGTAAGTGCTACAGTGTAGCAGCTCAGTTTGAGGAATGCAGGGAAAAAATCATCGAAATGCCCAATATCATCCGAGACCTCTGTCACATCTTGTACTATGGAAAGGTCAGTGTCTTGCATCTTCTGTGTGTGCTTTATTCTTCTTTTTCTTTTCAGCAGTTTGAACTAAAAATAGCAATTTCCAATTTTCCTCGCTTCCTCTCAGGGTCTCTCAAAGACTGCAGCCCTGGCGGTTCAGTGCGTCAGCTCCTTTGCGGTGGATTTCTTCCTACAGACCCATCTGTACCACGCTGGTGTGCTTTGGCACCTGCTGGTCTATCTGTTCAACTACGACTACACTCTAGAGGAGAGTGGCGTGCAGGCTAGTCAGGACACAAACCAGCAGGAGGTCGCTAACAACTTGGCCAAACTCAGCCTCATAGCCCTGAGCCGTCTGGCAGGCTACACACCAACGCCACAAAGCCCTGATGGAAACAACCCTGTTTCAGAGACCAATGGCATAGAGGGTACGCCTCCAGAGAACCCCACTATCCGAAAGAGCTTAGCAGCCATGCTGACTCCATACATCTCAAGGAAGCTGGGCACGACATCTCCCGCTGAGGTCAGTTGAATATGTTGCTAAGTAGACATTAATGGACGTTGCTAAGCGTCAGTGAGCAGAGGCCAAAATCCTGTGCTCAAAGCAAACTTTTCTTTTTTGCGTTCAGGTCTTGAAGTTGCTGAACAGTAACTCGGAGAATCCCTACTTGATCTGGAACAATGGGACACGAGCCGAGCTGCTGGAGTTCCTAGAGAGTCAGCAGGAGGGAAACATTAAAAGAGTAGGAATGACTTACAAGTGCTTTCAGACTGCCTTTGGCAATAAATGATCCAAAACTGGAGTGAATCACGCAACTTCTCTGGTTTCTTGGCAGGGAGAAAATGATAAAAGCTTTGGTGCTGAGTTTGTGTTCAGTGATCACAGCAAGGAGCTCATAGTGGGTGAGATTTTTGTCCGAGTCTACAATGAACAGCCATCTTTTCCACTGGAGGTGAGGAGAAGAAAGTATTTGACAATTAGGACCAAATTCAGGTTTGGACTTTTAGTAATCCATAAGTAACTTGTTTTACAATCTCTGTCTTCAGTATCCAAAAGCATTTGCAGCCAGTCTGCTGGACTATGTTGGCTCCCAGGCTCAGTACCTCAACACTCTGCTGGCCATGAGTCAGAGTAACAAGGTAGAGTCCCAGCAGCACGCTGAAAGGCTTCGCTTTGCTGAGATGGCTTTAGAGGCCCTCCGTAATGTCATCAAGAACAACCCTGGTGAGCTTCGAGACTGACTGAGGTTATGTTTATTTAAGTGCGGTGAGTTTGGAGCTTCTTTCTAAGTATTTCTCTTGGTGTAATTACAGGATCAGAGTCGGAGTGCATCGGTCACTTCAAGCTGCTCTTCTCTTTGTTGCGGGTTCATGGAGCTGGTAGAGTGCAACAACTGGTTTTGGAGGTAGAGATCAACAGTTCTTGGGTCCTTACATGTACTTACTGTGAATCCCAGAATCCCTGGATTGTTATCATATTGGTGTCTTCTGCAGGTTGTGAATACAGTGACATCAAATCAAGAGTGTGTGAGCAACATCGCTGAATCTCTAGTGTTGTCCAACCTTCTGGTGCTGCTGCACTCACTTCCTTCCAGTAAGAAGACACAACTGACTGTCATACTCTTTGTCTTTCCTCTTCTCCCCATCCCTGTAATGCATCTTCATACACTGAAATACTCCTTTGTGTCCTTCAGGCAGGCAAATGGTGCTGGAAACCCTCTATGCACTCACGTCTAACACAAAGATCGTCAAAGAGGCAATGGCCAAAGGTCAGTGTTCTACTGTTTGTTTGTTTTTGTTGTTGTTTGTTTTTTAGTGATTGCTGGCTACATTTATCTGAATTTTGAATCACAGATGTTTCTGTTAATCTTTATGTCCTGCAGGTGCTCTGATCTATTTGCTGGACCTCTTCTGTAATTGCACACACCCCCAGGTTCGCACACAGACTGCAGAGCTCTTCTCAAAGATGACTTCAGACAAGCTGGTTGGGCCAAAGGTCAGATTAGAGTTAAAAAAAAATAAATAAAAGACTTAATCACTCTCCTCTCTCTTTTACCTTATGATGCGTCGCAACATATCGTCAACTCACTTTTGCTGTTTCATATTCTGCTTTCTCTTTTAGGTGCGTCTGACACTGATGCGTTTCCTCCCTGGTGTATTCATGGATGCCATGCGGGACAATGCTGAGGCAGCAGTTCACATATTTGAGGGAACACACGAAAACCCTGAGCTCATCTGGAATGACAGCTCAAGGGAGAAAGTGTCTACTACTGTCCGGGAGATGATGCTTGAGTATGTGACAAACACTGTTTTAACCAGATAAAGAATAGTTAGACACTCTAATAGGATGTTATATTTCTTGTACTTAAATCGCTTTAAATCTTTTCCAGGCACTTTAAACAGCAGAAAGATAATCCTGATGTGAACTGGAAAGTAAGTATGAGAAGTTAATATTTTAA
Source organism: Neolamprologus brichardi (assembly GCF_056152115.1). Taxonomy (NCBI): domain Eukaryota; kingdom Metazoa; phylum Chordata; class Actinopteri; order Cichliformes; family Cichlidae; genus Neolamprologus; species Neolamprologus brichardi. The sequence continues at coordinate 27,909,791 of NC_142112.1, read as the reverse complement.
GTTGGTGTATCTGTAGGAACTATGAATGTGAAACTAAACTCCTAATCTGTGTGCTCAGTTGCCAGAAGACTTCACAGTGGCTTATGGAGCCGGACAGAGCGAGCTTGAAGTCGGTGGAGTCTTCTTGCGCATCTTTATTGCACAGCCTGGGTGGGTGCTACGCAAGCCTCGGGAGTTCCTGGTGTCACTTCTGGAAACCCTGACTGAGCTCCTGGAGAAGAACAATCCCAATGTGAGCTTCCTAACTGAGAAACAACAGTACAAATTTCTAGTGAATGCAGAAGTTAGACTTTTTCTGTCTTATTCTGTTATCTTCTGCAGGGTGAGGCCCTGGAGACGGTTACCACGGCGGCAGTTTGTCTCTTCAGCACACAGTGCCAGCTGGCCGACCAGGTCCCTCCTCTGGGCCACCTGCCTCGGATCTTGGCGGCACTCAACCACAAGAACAATGCCGTGCCCAAGAGCTCCATCCGCCTCATCCATGTACTTTCAGATAATGAGGTAAGAAACTAATTTTGATGCAAGACTACAAAAAATCAGAACCATCTTAGGCCAGTTTAAATTTTTATGTAAACGTGACACCTCACCCACATCAACTAAGATATGCTTTGTTTCGTGTAGCTGTGTGTACGGTCTATGGCTTCTCTGGAGACTATTGGCCCTCTGATGACAGGGATGAAGGTTCGGGCGGACATGGCTGGATTGGCTTGTGAAGCTCTCAACCGCATGTTCCAGAAGGAGCAGACAGACCTAGTTGCCCAGGTGCACTGTCACCCTTGCTGTTATTATCCCTCACTATGTTTCATGTGTCCTTAATGGAACTTTCTATAACAACTTAACAGGCTCTGAGGGTGGAGCTGGTTCCATACCTCTTGAAATTACTGGAAGGAATCGGCCTGGAGACATTAGAAAACCCTTCAGCTACTAAGGCCCAGATAGTTAAAGCTCTGAAGTCCATGACTCGTAGTCTACAGTATGGAGAGCAGGTATGATCGAATTATTATGATTGGTATGATTGTTTATTTAACAATCAAATATTTGAACTCTTGCTTGTTTTTTTTTTCCATAGGTGAATGAAATTCTTGCAAAGTCTTCAGTATGGAGTGCCTTCAAAGACCAGAAACACGATCTTTTCATCTCAGAGTCTCAGACTGCAGGTTACCTGACAGGTAAAGTTTTCCTTTTTACATATTAGAAGAGTGATTAACCTGAATAACAAGCTAAACTGTTAAAATATAAAGTGCTTTAAAAGGTAAGTCTTCTGCTTTGCTTTACCCTAAAAAGGCAAAACACCTTATGGCTGACTCCTCACTTGTGCTTAAACCCAGCTGTCCTATAACTTCCTGGCTCTGCCCTTCCCTTCCTCTTTTTTCCTCCACATTTCCTCCTCAGGGGTTTCCACTCCTTCTCTCCTGGCCGCCAGCAGCCCACTGCGAGGTGGGCTCTAGACTCCTGAACTGGGCCCTCACAGCCCTCCTCTCTTTTGCTCTGATGCAGGTAGACCGTCCTGGCTCCTACCGTCATTCCTTTCCTCTTTACCTCCATCCTGGCTGCACATGCCATTCTCCATTCCCACCCATTTCATCTTACTCACACTGAAAATAATTCATTACCTCTTAACACCCATTCTGGATCCTCAACAGTGTGTTGGAAAACAGCCAGCTTGTGTTATGTATGCAATATGTAGCCAGCATTTAAAGAAATACAGATTTTTTTTTTTAAAAAGGCTGAAATGTAGAGTTACAAGTGAAAAACATAGAAAATAGAATCAGATTTTCTAGAAAATTATCCATTAGTTGTTTACACAGTAGTCAAACTAAATTAAGCCCATGGAAAACATTAAAGCCCCTGCAAAACATTGTAGCCAGTGTAGCGATCATCCCATCCATGCTTGGTGTCTTAGTGTGTAGTACATCATTCTAGCTCCCCATTAGCCCTGCATCTATCCTTGTAATTTACATCTGAACTGTCTCTGCCTTGCTGTCATATGTAGGTCCAGGAGTAGCAGGTTACCTTACAGCAGGAACGGGCACCACAGTAATGCCCAACGTCCCACCCCCTGTGGACAATGACACTGGAGACCAAGGCTGAAGGACACGCACACTGAAAGGCTCAGGCACCCAGAGTGCAGCTTCACGGCCGCAGCTCAGAGAGGGACTGTTCAGCTCCCCACATGGAGGGGATGTTGAGAGGAAAACAAAACAATTGAAAAAAAGAAGAGTGAGAGAGCGGGTCGTCATTGACTGTCACCAAAACCTCTGCGACACCTCCTGCAGCGTCACTCTGCTTTGCCCCTTACAAATGACACTCAAGTCTTCAGAAATGCTTTGTTTTAATGGATGACCACATTTGTTTAGTTTCTGTTCTACTTTTCTTATTTCTTCTAATGACAGAGAAGAGTTTACTTTTTGTATGAATATATTTTTTACTCTTGATTTATTATTTTTTTCATTAGACAGCCATGGGAAGACTGAGGCTTCTTTTTTTGTTAATTTTTTTTTTCTCTTTGGCATATCCTGATTGGCCACCTTAACCTTACATCTCCTCTGAGGCCTCATTTGTGACGAATAAGTGCACAGGACCTATCCACCACTGAAATAAATATTTTGTTTACTTGTCTATATTAACGCATTCTCATGTGGAAAAGAAAAAAAAATCACGGGATATGAAGAAATGGATGTGTATGATTTCTGTGGCCTGTTTCTCCAAAAGAAAATGCCACTTTAACCCCTTAGACGTCTGCTGACCTCTGGTCTGCTTTGATCAGGTCACCTTCAGTCCTCTTCTGTCAAAGATGACACAGAGCTCTCATAATATCCAGCCTTTTTTTCCTCTGATCTTATTCATACTTCATTCTGCTCTCTCTTTGAAGGCTACCCTTTTCTGCCTCATATTTTTTAAAGTAACTCTCCCCCAGAATGCAAAAAGCACTAGAATATTTATGAGTGAATAATAACCACCTGAAATGAGCTTCTGCTGACATGACGAATGACATTGACTCTGATTACCAATCTATGTGAAAGACTAGTGCAATTTGTGAAATGTTCAATGTAATATTACGTATATAAACTTTATATTGAATGTACATTGAAAAAAAAAAATCAGTCGACACTTGTACATAAAATTTTAAGAATAAAAGGGAACCCACAGTGTTGTTCTACTTGTCTTTTCTGTTCACAATAATTATAGATGTTAAGTCTGTTTGTTGAGAGAGAGATGAAGGGGGAGGGGGGGGGGGGGGGGTATATATCAAAATATTTCTCAATCCAATCACTTTTGCAGTAAAATGTTTTTATACAAGAATCAATTTCATATATTTGAGACCTCAGGCAATACGTTTGTTTGCTTATAAATGCGAATGTTTCATAGAGTTATGTCGATTATATTATGTCAATATATTTGAGAACCATAACTTTTCACGGATGTGGATATTGAATTTATAGTGGATTACACCAGCTACATAGATAACATGAATTAGGGACTAGGTCTCACCTCACAAGCCTGACGGTAAGGCAAGGAAATTCATAAAAATGGTCAATACAGCTGCTATTGAGGGCAATTTGAATAGGGAAAATGTGCTAAACATGAAAACGGTTTTAATATATTTATGTCAGAATTAAAAAAAAAAACCCGGTCCCTTCAGTGAGGTTTTTAATTTTTAAAACATTAATATATAGTTTATCATCCCCGATTCGCTTTCTAATGTCTGTAGCGGAAACTTTGAAACGTTCACTCCAGTCGGTCAGATTAGCAGGTAACGCCGGAAGTTGCGCCAAAGGCGCGAACACTATCAACAAAGATCACAATTTATATATCTAAACTATTGCGATTAAATTGTTTTAAAATGTATGTCAGTTAGTTAAACCCATATCTCGGGACTGTTGGTTGGACTGTTGATTTAAGATAACATGAGCAGTGGTAGTTTTTGGATGTTTTTATGTTGTAACTGAGCTACATGCAGGTTTGAACGTTAGCTCGCAAGTTTATGTTGCGCAGCTAACATAAAGTCAGTGTAGGCTTTCTAAAAAGTGACAGCAGACTTCACAAGCTTACTCGCTGACAAGCCGCACTAAGGTAAAACTAGCTTCATATGACTAATCGGAGTTTATACTGATTCCCGTCGGAATACACAGACTGTCTTTACTGGCGCTCTTGAGCTCTTCTATTAAAGGTAAGTAACTAGTAAGTTATTATTTTAAGCTAATAGCAGGCCAGTGAATGTATGGCGGTGCTTAGTCATAACTTAATCTTTGTAGGTGATCATTTTTTATTTAGATGCTACTGCTAAGGCCAGCCACAGCCATTATAATAAATGCCAGGTCTTGTCGCTGGTACAGGGTCACCATGTCTAAGGCAGAAAAAGAAGGCTTCATTGTGAAGTTTGTGGAAAGTGAAGGATCAAAAAAAGACTGTGCTGCCAAAGCTTATGAGGTAAGCTCTACTGCCTGGTCCAATCTTTCTTTTAGTGTTTACTGTCTCTTTGTTTTACAAATTGGTAATCATGTTTGTCTCCGGTTTATTCAGGCCATTTTGGAGCTGCAGTCTGAAAAATATTTGAACACCATCACAGAAGATGATGTTTTGCGCATGGATAAGAAGGACAAGTCTCTGTTTGTGTTCACCAGTTTTACATCTCCAGCCTTTCTTCACTGCAAGAAGGTTGAACTCTACACTTTTAAACAGTGAGATTTCACTCCCGAGGCTCTATCAGAGATTGACTCTTGTTTTTTTTTTATTTCTTGTGCAGCTTGGTTGCAGAATAGTGAGTCCACTGGTGGTGTTGTACTGCCTGCAGCAACAGCGTTGTGTCCCCAAAGCAGAGAAGCCTGTCTATAACATGGCCATGGCTGATGTCACCATTTGCTGCACCAGTATGGACAGAGCAATACGGGTAAGAGATCTGCTATATGCATTTTAATAAAATATGAAGCACTGTGACATGTCCATACCTTCTCTCACACTCCAGGAAGAGCTGATGGATCTGGTGCAGCTCATGGGTGGATGGGCCTATTCGGATCTAAACGTATCTGTTACACACCTGATTGCAGAAGAGGTGGGCAGTAAAAAGTACCTGGTAGCAGCCAGCCTCAGTAAACCCATCCTGTTGCCTACCTGGGTTAAAGCCTGCTGGAAGAAATCACAGGATAGGTATGTACTGTGATATACATGGCTACATCTATTAAATACATGACAGGGCTCTAGACTAACTTTTTGCCATGGGCATACCGGTACGCCTAACTTTAAAAAGTTAGGCGTACCGGCACAAAAGTTAGGCGCACACAAATTTTATAATAATTTATATAATATAATGTGTTTTTCTGGATACACTGTGCTTTTTCAGCATTCAAAGATTGATGACACCGTGTCAGAGCACTGGCTATGAATTTCAGAAGGATCAGGCCTAACTTAACAGAAAAGTTAGCAATAGTTCTTTTCCTATTACAGCTACATCCACTTCTGTCGTGCCTAGGCTGCTCACTAGGGCTGGGTATCATCACTGATTTCTATAATCCATTCGATTCCGGTTTTCAAAGTCCCGATTTGATTCAACTTAGCCTCAGACAGTCAGAAATATTATAATTCTGATCATTTATAGTACTGACTTCATCAGAATTGTGAACATCACAGCAGATGCCTTTGTGTGAAAGTAACTGACAATAAAACACAGAAAAACATGAAGGAGATTTTCCTGGTCTGGCTTTTTATAGCAGATAACCTTAAAAATATTCTACAATGTTCTGCATATAAAGTTTAAATTTCTTCAGTATTGAACAACAGAAAAAATAGGCTTTCTTGTCCGAGGTCATTTAAGTGAAAAAAAGAAAAAGAAAAGAAAAAGACAGCAGCCGACAGCGCTGTAAACAACGGTAGACTGGTGGGTAATAAGCGAATGAATAATACAGAAAACAGAGATTGGAGACGGGAAACTGTTCTTGAAGTACAGAGAGATAGAGAGAGAGCTGTGCATGAAGTGTGATTTTAATAGTCGTGGAAGCAAAACAGCAAAATTCATGACGACATTGATCAAATGTGAAGCGCAGTTTGCTGCTTCTTTTGCTGCTGGCTCGGTGAATTTTGGTTGGAGAGAGACAAAACCTGCAGCTCAGAATCAGCGCAAAAAGACGTAATCACAGCGCGGACCGGACGCATCAGAATCGCTAAGCTCCGACAGCGTGTCCGTCTACGGGCCGTCGGGTGAGAAAGCCAAGAAAGACAAAGTTGATTCTGAAGCGTCGGGTCCGTTCTGTGTTTACGTCTTTGTGTGGAATCCGTGTACCTGCTCTCATTTGCTGTTTGGTTGTTGTTGAAATGGTTTTGTGAGCTTTAATCTGAGAATCTGGCGTTTCTGGCAAAACAGTTATATTTAAAAGTCGATTCAGGATTTAATGAATTGATATCGCTTTATTCAAGCTACTCACCTCTCTCTTCCACCTGCACTTTCAACTGGACCACGGCCAATCAGAGAGGTCCCGCCCTTTACTATCTCTGATTGGTTTAGTCCACGATAGGGGCATAATGTGTGTCTGTTGTTGACCACAGGGAAGGTTGCAGATTTTTTTTTTTTTTTTTTGCTACCCGAACAGTTGGTCGCACAGGTGCAACCAAATATTTTTTTTTTTAGTCACACCACTGAAAAATTTGGTCGCACTCTAGAGCCCTGCATGAAGACTTGTGTTTCCTGTTTGATACAAATTCACATTTTAAATCACTGTATATTTACAAAAACATGAATGGTGTCTCTGTACTCCTTTTCCAGTCTTTTCAGATATACAGACCTGCCCTTAGAGAACTACCTTTGCCCTGTGCTGCGTGGCTGTAGTGTTTGTGTGACAGGTCTGTCCAGCACAGAGCGCAAAGAAGTACAAAGACTTTGTGAGCAGCATGGGGCCAACTACACCGGTCAGCTCAAAATGAATGAGTGTACACACCTCATTGTTAATGAACCAACAGGTAAGTCACCAGTATTTTTAAAAAAATTATGTAATGCCATCATTTGTGCGTCATTGATTGTCATTGATCGTACTTGGTTGTAGGTCAGAAGTACGAGTGTGCTCGGAAGTGGAATGTGTATTGCGTGTCTTTGCACTGGCTCTTTGACAGCATAGAGAAGGGCTACTGTCAAGATGAGAGCAGGTACACTGTGGAGCGCAATGCTTCAAAAACCACTCGACCACACACTTCCACACCTACTGGTACCAGTAAGAAGGACGGTGAGTTGCATTTAATAAGATGATAAAGGTTTACCACAGTAATTCAGAACCTGTTTGTCTTTAATGATTGAAGAGTTGTGTTTTTCATCTCCAGAGGGTCCGTCACTGTTGGGCTTGAGCAACATTTCTGTGAACACTAGCAGGACAATAAACGACACGGCTCTCACCAATAACAGCACTGTCAGCCACCTGGAAGCTCCAGACCCCACAGAGAGTCTGGATCTTACCGTGTGCCCTGCTGATGATTTATTGGATGGCTGTAAGGTAAGTAAATGGTCTGCAGTTTTCTTTTTATATAGATTTTATGTATTTCCTCTTTCAATTCTGTAGTAAGAGTTAGTTGAGTTTATAAATGATAAGCTTGATGCTTTCTGTCATTTTGTGTTAAATGTCACACAGCTGTATCTGTGTGGCCTGCCAGGGAATAAACTGGAGAAGTTACGGCGTCTTGTAAATGCTGCAGGAGGTCTGCGCTTCAACCAACCCAGTGAGGAGCTCTCTCATGTGGTCATGGGCGAGCTGGACCAGGACCTCAATAATTTTCTTTCCAAAGCAACTCACAGGTCTGAACTAAAGAGCTTTAATAACCTTCATGATATATATCCTCTGTATTAATACAATAACTTGGAGATTCTAATGTTTCCTTTCATACCAAAATATGTTTGGTTGGACTGCATAATAATTTAGACTAAAGGGTATTACACACTGAGAAATGGAGATTATAGGTTTATCCAATTCTCAACAGAATTCAGCAACAGGGAGAATTGCGTGCTTTGATCCGGGAGTCAAAGCTGGATCGTGGCTGCTTTTTGCCCACTTTAATATCCTTTCTGCATGTATTAAAACAGCAGCTTTATAGTAAAAAAGTCCAGATGCAAATGGGTCCATCACCCACTGACTCATTATAATACAAAAAGTAAGTCAAAGTAACCATTGAAGAGCTAATATAAAATCTTATATTAAACAAGAATCTGAAACATTTGTCTTTAAAATAGTCGGTCGTCTCAGCTCTTAAACACAGAATGTTGGGGGGAAAAAAAGAGTCTTGATGCATGCTCCATCATCCAGGTAAAATATAAACTTTAAAAAAAAAAAGTTTATATTTTATCTGTCTAACATTTCCACACACACTTTTTCAATATAGCCTTTAAATCTTTCCCCCATAAAGATGACATTTAATGAGTTTCCCTGTACCCTTAATGACAAGTTTTGTCAGCATAGGTCAATAAAAATTTGATGACCGTTAGAACAGGGTCTTAAATCTTCAACTACATCCCAGCTTTTTGGATGTCAGCATTCTCAAAAAAATTAAAAACACAAATATGAAAAAAGAAAGGCAAGGATTAAGACATAATGTGGTTAATATATAACTTATGTTCTCTCTGTAATTCACAGGCCCCATGTAGTAACAGTAAAGTGGCTAATAGACAGCTTCTCAAAGGGTACTCTGCTCCCAGAAGCCAGCTACCTCCACCCTGACTGTCTGCCTCCTGCTCCAGCTGATGTAGTGGTGCCGGGTTACCACACTCCCAAATCCCGGATCTCAACTGGTCCACCTGCTGGCAGCCCGAGCACTCCGGGGGGAAAGAAAGCAGATGAGGATCTACTGTCACAGTACATGGATGATGACCCTACAGTGAGTAAGTATCTGTTGCTGACGGTGTTTGTATGGGAACAAGAGTCTGTATAAGGCAGCTGAATAAATAAGATTCAGACTTGGGTTAGTTTTACATATTGGTACAGCTGCTCATATCCTTTTGTGTTCCAGTTGATATGCCGCCTCCACCACCAGCAGAGAGTAAAAGCAGGAAGTCCATTAGTACAACTGCAGAGCCCCAACCTGAATCCTGGGTACCAAACCACACTAATGGGACAGAATCCACCCTGCAGGAAGCCAGCGAGGCAGGACTGTTTTTCGGGAAACGTTTCCTTCTTGTGGGGTTTGGTACGGAGGCCGAGGCACAGCTCTCTCTGCTGGTGACAGAACATGGAGGCAAAGTGCTGATGGGCCGCTCCCGGGTTGTAGCAGACTATGCTGTGGTCCCTCTCTTGGGGTGCTCAGTGGAGGCCACAGTGGAAGAGGTGGTCACTGATACCTGGCTGGTAAGTTTGTTAACAGTGCTCCGTGTTGTGAGAGCGCCTTATGCTTTTGATTTACCTATTTCTCTCATTAAACCTCAGGTCATGTGTGTGGAGAAGGAGTGTGTCCTGCAGCTGTCCTCCCACCCTTTGTTCACTCCTGTCCCAGTGATGGACGGACAGTTTCCTCTCAAAGATTGCGTCCTCTCTGTCAGCCAGTTCACCGGAGCAGAGAGGGAGTCTTTGGTGGAGCTTGCCAAGCACCTTGGAGCCGAGTATGACTACCTTACATGCACCAGTCGTTATGTTTAGGCATAATATCCATAAACATTAATTACTGCAGGAATATTTGATTAAACTTTTAAATTAGCTGGTATTTGCATTTATTATTATGCATGAACACTCAATATGAAGGCAGTTGCTTTGTGTTCAGAGCAGCAATGAGGATGAATTTCTGTCTTCTGTACATTTTTCTATCTGTATGTGCTTCTGAGCAGTAGGATGATACAGCTGTTTAATAAAAGAAGAAGCAGCCCTGGCCTGTGTGCATTGCTGTAACTTAAATTCACTTGCTCTGCTGCATACTTTATAGCCCAGTCCTGCTGCTCATTAGGAGATATGTGTGTTAAATCTTTAAATTTGTTTTGTGTCTCCTTGCTGCAGCGTCCAGGATTATTTTGTGCGCCTGGCCAACCAGAAGAAAGGCATGTTGGCCAGCACTCATCTGGTGCTGCAGAGCCCTGAGGGCACAAAGTACCAGGCAGCAAAGAAGTGGGGGCTTCCTGCTGTTACCATGCACTGGATACTAGAGTCTGCTCGAACTGGGAAGAGAGCAGAGGAGGGAAGATTTTTAGTTGATCTGCCATCCTCACCAGGTTAGATAACTAACTTTGCTAGATCTGTTTTATGATCTGTAATTCTTAACACACGATTAGAGTTATAAATTACATTAAATTAAACCGTATGATGGAGTTTGGCTGGAGTTTTAAGAGGGAATCATTTGTAGCACCGGTTTGACCTGATTGCTAATGACTACCACCAGAGATTTTCCTGGCTAGGGATGGGTCTTTATAAGAACGATAGTTCAGTTTTTATTGGTTTTTAATTTTAGTTTAGTTTTAGTTCCAGTTCGCTTAATTTATTAAATTCATTATGTTATTAAATGTAATTGTAGACTCAAGTTTGTCTAGTGTGTCATTGCTTCTTAATGAGACTGGCTGTTTTTATTTTGGTCTTCCACAGAGAAGGATGAAGAGAGTTTTGTAGGTGGTTCACAGAAACAGATTATGCCTCCACCGGCTCGTTCCTCTCCAGAAATCCCTTTGTTGGGTCCCCGGAGCGGTAAGGCTGTCACTCCTCTGGATTTAGGCCGCTTTCAGAGCAAAGTGTTCCAATCTGTTTTGGATGAGATGAAGCCCAAAAAGGACATCAGCACCCCAAAACAAAACCAGGAGGGTGGCAGAAGGAACCCACTACAGAACGAGGCCTCCCTGCAGCTGGACACCCCTTCTCGTTTCCTCAACCGAGACCAGCTCTTCAGACCCTCTTTTAATGTCAAGGTTGGGATTCACTGAGCAGCTTACACTTCTGGCATTTCATGTTTGCTGATATTTGATTAATGTTTCTCTAAATATGTGTATTTATATTATTTAGGATGCACTTGGAGCTATGGAAACTCCGGGTGGGGCATCGAAACCAGGGAAGAGGATTGAGACTCCACTCACTGATGTCATCAACAGGAACCTGAAAGTAGCGCTGGCTAATAGCACCCGCAATAATGTCTCAGAGATGCAAGCAGTCTCTGCCAGTCCCCAGCTTGCAAAGACAGCTGAGAAGGAGGTAAACACTAGTACTGCTATACAAATGTGTTAGAGCCTGGTGGTTACAGAGCCACAGCACATCTTAGCGATTATCAGTGTTAGATTGAAGTACACACAGGTCTTTATTTCCCAGTCACAAACATAACAACTCAAAAGAACAGACAAAAACAATATGGTGTTTGCGTGTTAGAGTCCACGAAAAGAAGCCGGTCCCCTGAATGGTGTTGTGATCTGCGTGGGAAAGAAACTGAGCAAAATGCAGAGTGAACTAAACGCCATCGCTGCCTCGCTTGGAGCCGACTTCAGGTTTGTAAACTTTACTTACCGGTAAGAGATTTCTATTTTATTTCATTTTTTTAAACCTTTCAAATCCTGCTTCTATCTGTCGCCACTCTCCCTCTATTTCAAGCTAAGCATGCTTTCCCAGTGTCAGCATTTTAAAACCACAGAATGAGAATTAATGTTTGGTTTTACCTGTTTGTTCTTATTTTTTCATCATATGGCTTTTAGAAATGACAGTTTTTCACTTTGATTTCCTTCAAGTCTGAGCAATAAATCAATTCCGTAAACTGGGCTTACATAAGGATTAAGGCCAAAGTCCAAGTATACTGCTCCTAAATCATCATGACACCTGCACAAAGAATGGGTGAAATGTTTTGCTTACTGACCACTAATTATCAAAAAGTAGCCCATCAATGTTGTAAGAAAGTCCTGGAAAGTAACACTTTATCAATTGATTTTATTTTTTGCAAATATGATGCAAACAGTACAAACATATCTTTGCTAACTTCTTTTCAGGTGGGCTTGTGACGATACAGTAACACACTACATTTACCAGGGCCGTGTGGGGGACAACACCCGGGAATACAGAGGAGTGAAGGAGAGAGGGCTCCATGTGGTCTCCCAGTACTGGTTGCAGGCGGTGGGTTTCCCAGTAGTGTAAACATCAGCGTTCTCTCACTGATTTCTAATCATTTGTGACAGCTGATTAAGTCAGCTGTGTGAAAGTGATACTGTGTTTGTGTTATTTGAAGTGATAAAAGGTAGTGTAAAACACACAGTACACTGTTGAAGCCCATCCCAGTATTTAGTGGGTAAGAGGCAGGCATCAGCTGATCTGCAGAAAATTAACACACACATGTTAGGAAACAATTCAGTCTTTAGTTTCTTTCAACCTGAGCACATAAACCATGCCTATAAAAGGATTAAGGCCAAGGTTCAAGCCACATGCTTCTGTTTCCTTTGCTTAAACAAGCATTTAGAGAAATTACATCTTCATAAAGATTCACAAAGCTGCATTAAGATGCAATTGATTTCATTTGGGTATTATTTGTATTCTCCTGCAACATTTCACCCGGGGGAAGCAATTAGCATCTCAGCAACAAAAGCAGAATACTAAATAAAAAACTGCTTTGATGTGTAAATTCAGAGGCAGCGTCGTTTCAGTGGTGTGTCTCCTCATAATTGTTTTGTTTAGTTAAGTTTTGGTGTGTAGATAAATACTGTGTGCAGTAACGTGTCTGTTTTCGTCCTGCGCAGTGCGCTGATGAGCAAAGGCACGTCCCGGAGTCTCTCTATCCTTTCACCTACAACCCTAAGATGAGTTTAAACCTGAGCCAGGTGCCCAGCAACTCTCAGAGGTCACCACCTTTAACACGAACACAACGCAAAGACATCAGGGAGACAAAGGAAGACGAGGTGGGTCTTTCTCAGGAAAATCAGGATGTATTGTTCAATTAATGCTGGGATGTCTCAATTATCTTTCTTTTCCTGTTTAATTGATCTTTAGTTTTCTTTGTCGCAGTTTGTGCACAATCCCACACAAGAAGCTGCAACCCAACGCCGTGTGAGTGATGGAAGCACAGACCAAGAAGAGATGAATGATAGCACAGAAAGGAGGGGTGAGCGTCTTTTCTGTTGCTGGTAATTAACTCCACTGAGCTTCTGCATGTACTTGAAACAAGTCTAAGACTCTCAAGGCTCACCACTAATCTGCAAATCTGTCCATAACTTCTGGAGTAATCCTGACAAACCAAGCCTGTCACAGAAGTAAAAGGTCTTCAGTATACATGGTTGTATATGAGGTTTACATATTTTTTGCTATCCTGATATTTTAGAAACGCTAGAGATGAGAGAGAACCTGCAAAGACAACTGCAGGAGATCATGTCAGCCACTAAACTGACGACAGGGAGGCGTACCTCAGTCAGGCTCGCTAGGATGGGATCCGGAGGGGCAGACCCGGGCCCCCACACACCCGAAGGGAGCAGAGTTGGACGGAGCGGTAACAGACGGACTCTAGAAGCTCTGAGGTATGAAAGAAGCTGCTTATGTTAAAACTAAAAGGAGCTTGAATCTCTAAGGAATCTGGCAGCAGATCAGGGCGTTTTGCAGAGTCCACTATAAAAAATTTAAAGTGCTTTTTTATTTGGTTTAAAAAAAAAAAGTGGAAGGTGCTGTATGTATGTTTGGGTACAGAGCTGTGGTGACAGCAGAAGAAATAGTAAATATCATCATTTTACCTACAGAGCAGTAGGGGCGCGTTGAGCTTTTTGTCCCTTTGTGTTAAATTCAGGATCTAAACCATATAAACACCACAGATGGTATTTTTTTGGCTTCGCCTAGCTGACTGCTCTGTTGTGATTTCAGGGTTCCTCGAGAAGCGGCTATGGACATGAACACAGAGCCATCCCAGAGTGAACAGATAGTTTGGGACGACCCCACAGCCAGAGAAGAGAGGGCCAAGCTCGCTGATAATTTACAGTGGCCTGGAAGCCCATCGCAGCACTCTGAGCTCCTCGCTCCTCCTCCAACTGCAGACAGCGGACCACAGCTAAGGGACTCCATGACGGACTCAGAGCTGGTAGAGATGGGTAAGAAATGAGGATCCAGCTGCACCAACTGTTTGAAAGCGTACAATGGGCTAAATTAATGCGTAGAGGGGTTTACACTTACCTGGACAGATAAAGAAGATTTTGAACTGTGAATCATGCAAATGAAAATGAAAGGTCTAATCTTTGGGAGGACGTAGAGGTACGGTGAAGAAGTGGTGCACTTAGCATAGAGCTCTCAAGTTAGTCTCAGGTCTATTTAAAGTCTGTTTATGCATATAAGAGGGAAACACTGTTTCTGAGATGTTGGTAACAATTCACCGTTGTCGCTCCCGCAGCTGCTTGTGACGTCATTGAGCAGCACATGAACAAGAAAGTCCTGACGCCTCCTCCCGAGGAGCCAGAGAATGACGTCCTCACTCCTAAAGCTCCCAGCATTGCCTTTCCTCTCGCCAACCCCGCAGTAGCACCGGAACCACAGGTGAAGGGTTCGAAATTTGTACTGACAACAACACGTGAAGCTTTAATCTGGTCTAAATGAAATTTAATTGCTCAGCATTGTGTAACACTTCTCTCCACTTTCCTGCGTTACGCAAACAGCTGCATGCTTGTGCTTATTCAGTTATATAATGAAATGATCATTTGTACTGCGCAGCGTACAATCTGTACGTCTCTTTCAAGCAAAGTACTAGTGCTAAAAGGTGGTTTATTTTTCTCAGGAGAAGAAGAAGGAAGAAAAACAGCCACCCAGATTTCAGCTGTCCTCCCTCAGCCCCCAGGAGCGCATTGATTACAGTCACCTCATAGAGGAGCTTGGTGAGTCTCCCATCTAATTAGCAATCTAACGCTGTTTCATCGTGCTGCAGTAAAAAAGGCAGCACATCACAGGCTGGAAGTCAGAGGAGCTAATCCCTGATGACTGTAACTGAGGATCTGCCTCCAGGATATGGAAGTAGTTCCTCCAGCACTGTTTCCTCTGTCAAAAAAGCATGAATCAGATCTTCACTGGTCTTGACAAGTTATATCATTATTAAAACTTTCACACTGTATTTCTGCCTCAGTGCATCTTACTAGCTTAATAGCTTGACAGCCGTTCATCTGCGAGGCTTTAAACGTGGTGGGTGTATTGCTGGGAACCAAAATAAGTGCAGTGTTGAGTTTGAGGTTGTTAGAATAAACGGTTGTCATATATTGGCTAAAAGTTTACTCCGTTACCAGCATTTCCCCTACAAGGACTGCTACCTGTGTGAGGAAGTGACAAACACACCCTTGCACAAACAGACGTGTTTGTTTGTCTCTGTGAGGTCATTTACTAACAGTAAAGCATTCTCAGTCCTCTTACACATGTTTAATTATCACTAATTATTGGCAAACCGTAATCCAAAACGAAACCTGTTTCAACCAAACAAAAAGTTGCATTCAACCAATGTCTGCTACACTGATAATGTTGCATTTATCATCAGCCATAAATGCTGAAAAACCAGTCTGTTTCCACTGTTTTTGAGTTGCACATCTTCTCTTTGCATCCTGTAGAATATGAAAATACACACAGGGGTCAGCGATCACATGTGAGGTGTCGTGGAAAATTTAACAATAACCTGCAACACACCCAGTGAGCTTGATTTGAAGTGGGTTTAATAAACACATTGCAATGTGGAGAGAGCATCCCAGTGAAACACCAGGACCATCTCTGAATTGTGGCCACCGCCCTTACATCTTATATACAGACACACAGACAAAGAACATTCCACGAACTCTTACATGTTGGCCCCTCTCACGGGGGGGCTATACCTTCTCCCTCACAGAGAGAATTATGACCTTGTTTTCTGCTTGGCTGTCACCTAAAGATTTACATCCCTGATAAGCAGAAGGAGTCCCACTATCTGTTTAACGTCTCCCATTACAATGGCCTCACTGTGTTAACTTTCCACATGCATGTAAACTAGTGACAGGAGTGCTCTTACTATAGTAAAGTGAGAAAGTGATATTACTATAACTAATGTAATATGATTAAATATGTGATTAATATATGAGAAAAGAAATCTGCCACCACAGAGGTCATGGAAAATGTGCTGTGATCCAACCTTTCGAGCTCCAAACCAGTTTACCAGTTTAAAATAGGTGCACAGGTGGTGACTATATCCATGGTGCTGAAAACATGTTATCAGAGGGTCTGATAGAGTCTGTGGATTAGGATAAACTTCATATTTATATTGCATTTTCATGCCATTCAGTTATCAGTGTTGTAGCCATAATCCCTGCACAGGCCGAGTGTACCGTGTGTGTAGTTTTCTGTCTCTGTCTGTTGCTGTAGGTGGTGTAGTCTTGGATAAGCAGTCTTTTGACCCCAGCTGCACACACATCATCGTCGGGACACCCCTGCGTAATGAGAAGTACCTGGCAGCGATGGCAGCTGGGAAATGGATCCTGCACCGCTCGTACCTGGAGGCGTGCCGCTCTGTGGGTCTCTTCATTCAGGTCAGAATCCGAAGAGCAATCTTCGCCACAAGTAAATATGATAGAAAGTCTGGGAATGTGGAATATAAGCGCTCGGATAACACCAATACCTTTAAGCAGAGTCCTTCATGCAAGTATCACCACTATCACTATTTTAGACTAGACAAGGAACGGGTCACTTCTAATAAAAACCACACAAAAGGTTTTCTTGACTTTTCCCCAAAAATCTCCAAATCTGTGATCTAGGAGGAGGAGTTTGAGTGGGGCAATAGCTCCATCCTTGACGCATTGCCCTCCATCACCTCCCAACAAAAGAGACTAGCGTTAGCCGCCATGCGCTGGAGAAAGAGCCTGCAGGGACACTCTGAACACGAGGTACGACCAGGCTCATACACACAATAAAAACCACGGTTCTGAGGCATTTTGTGTTCTATAAACAGGCATTTGTATTTTTCAGGGCGCCTTCAGTGGATGGACAGTCATGCTGAACATCGACCAGAGCAGAGAATCGGGATTCAGGCGGTTGCTGCAGTCTGGCGGGGCGAAGGTTTCTCAGTGCTTTTCTTTTATGAGACACATCCAGCAGTATGCAGTCTTTAGCCAAGATAGATTAGCATCATAAAAGTGTCTTAAAGCAGCAACAGCTTCAGCAGGTTGATATTTATTTTCTGAAGAATTGTGTTGTTTGCGGGTTTACGTTTGTCTGCTTCATTTGACTTCTTTCCACAAACACAGCAAACACAGTCTGTCATTTCTCTGCAGGTCCTTCCTGGTCCCTCCCCATCCCTGTACAAAGAGGCCACACATCTTTTTGCAGACTTCAGTCGACTCAAACCCGGAGACTTCAGAGTTGATGTTTCAGAGGCTACCTCACAAGGAGTCACATGCCTGAAGCCAGAATACATTGCAGACTATCTCATGCAGGTTAGCAGGGCTCTTCATTTATATATTCTCTTATGTCAGCTGAGTCTGATACTGAATTTCTCACTTGAAAGACGTTTGATGTCTTCCATGTTGCAGCCCACACAAAATTGAATGTTAAAGATGGATTTTTAGCAACAAGCTTTTTTCCCGTCTTTGCTTAAGGAGCCAACACCACCCATCGAGCTGTACCACCTGACTGAAGCTCCCTCTGAAGAAGCTCCAGGCACACCATCACGTAAACGTAAAGCAGCAGCAGAGACCCCCAGTCTGAAAAAGAGCCGTGTGAACTGAAGTTAAATATCTTAAATATTTTCAACAATGTGAAAATGATTGTAAGAAAAAAAATCCCTATTTTTTATGACCTGTATGAAAATAAAATAAATGTAGCACCTGTATTGTAATACTGCATTTTTCATAGAGCGCCCTGGAGCTGCTGCTTGCACCGTGAGACTCGGCTTGTGATGGATGAGTTAATGAACGTCTGCAGAAAATGTTGAGTCACGTTTTGTAATTGCATGCGATGCTACTCTCTGGCCTGTAGAGGGCAGTATTGTGTCATTGCATGCCTCAGGTCTGATTTCTCAGCAGCAGAATGTAAACTCAAGTCTCCCAAGTGCTGTTTTAACATTTATATATTTAATAACTTTACTTATTGTTTAGGGTTTTTTGGGGGGTTAACCAAGCCTTCTATAATTTTTTTTTTTTTCAAATGTCCTGTTATAAGTGTGTGTTGTTAACTTTCTTTCTTTTGCAAAATAAAACCTGCCTGTGTATTTATTGAGAAATCATCGTGCCTAAGGCAGCTTATTAACTTAGTCTCTGACAAATTTGGTCAAATTGACATGTTTCTTGCTGTTCACTGGTTATAGCCCATTTGCATAATCTGTCGATCCCCCTCCAGTCTAGTAAACACCAGATTTTGTTTACTCTGTTCATGTAGGCCTCTGGTACACTGATGTGTTGCTTCATACCAGGGTGCCAGCTGAGGTTCGAGGCCTCGGTTCTCTCTCATAAGATGTTTAAGTGGTTTAACCTCGTAATAGATGGACCAGCTGACCGCCTCCCCACAGGTTCAGTATTTAGAAGTGTGGGATTAGAGGAGGAATCCTGACAGGGAATGTGGAGGGAAACATGACTCAGATCCCAGAGGGCAGCTTAAGCTCACTCTCAAAGTTTGGCAAGTTTCAAATTTTGCAACCAACTTATTTTAAAATTTTAATGGTAACAACCAAACTGTATTTAATTAAACTGCATATTATAGGGCAAAGGACCTGTTCTTGCACACTGCACATACCTGTGAGCTGTGAACAAGTCCACCCTTGAATTGTGGATTGTTAAAGTTACTTATTTTTAAAGGTGTGAAAATGTATTTCTGAAAGAAAAAAAATACTGGAGATGGAGTCTGCAGTCTTGTGTTCCCTAGTGAGAGCCACTGAACTGCAATAAACTTACATTTTAAACTGTGATACAGTTTTTCCTACAGGAAAGGCAAAGGTTAAATTATCGTACAACTTATATTGCTGTTAACTTTATGCCAGCATAGCCAATGTCAGAAAATGCGACTCAAATATCAGGTATATGGAAGATGAAGACTGCCAAAATAAAATAAAAACCCTAAATAATAAAAGAATGACAATGCTAAATTATAATGTATGAGTAAGGCATGTATAATGTAGATTTGCACTGATGCTTAACAACTAATAACATAATTTAATACAAAAGTTTTAAAAAAAAACATGATAATAATAAACATAATCTGGCAAAAGAGCAAAAAAAAAAAAACCTAGATAAAGCAACCCCCACTCCAAAAAAATATATATATATATAGAAGCGGATATATAAATTATGTAATGCTTACATCTTTTTATTTAATGTTGTATTTTCATATTTTGAGTCTTAAAGTCGTTTTGTGAACATGCAAGCTGGAGATAAATGCCAGTGGAAGTGGAAATTTTGGGTTATTTCAAAATTTCAAGATTTTTGAGAGATTAACACGAAATTTTAACCTACTTCTACTTGGTAATCGATCAATTAATAAATAAATAAATGAAAAAAACAATCAGAACCATTGTTCTTCCATTAAACCAGTAATGAAGGCAGTATTTTAAGTGTTTCTTTCTCTCTTTTACACTTTGTTCAGGAGTTAACGCATCGTTTCTTAAACCACTGCAGCTCATAAAAATCCCGGAGCTCTGCAGCTGGACACGACAATGATATTAATATTCACAGGTCCCGCTCCAGGAAGTGTGGATGTCTGAAACAGTTTTCCATCAACAGGTGTCCCACAGAGGTGGACTAACGTCCCGCTTTGCTGACTGGCAATTGGCCAAGAGTTCAGCCTCACTGACGTTTCACTGCGTCACGCGGTCCTCTTTCTATAAGCTAACTTTAGGGGTTTCGTGTTGGGACGGGGGATTTCAGCGCGACCCTGCGACCAGGGAGGAAAACTCTGCAGCAGTCCTCATTAAAATTCCCCGTCCGTACGCTCACCACGAGAACCTCCTGTGGTGGGTGGCACCGGCGTCCTGCGCGCGTCTTAATTGCGCATCAAGCATTAAGGGGAGATCACGGATCACAGTTCCATTACCCGTGGTCGCGGATTACGCTGCCTTGAGGCTGGGAGGGGGTTGCTTCACGTCCCGCTATTTACGGCGTTGGGGCTGAGAGAGGAAAGGTGGACGCAGAGGGGTCCAGAGGTCCAGCGAAGGGTGGCGCCCTGCGCATGTAGCAGTCCAGCGCCTGGACGCACAGTGCCGCTTCCCAGGGGCCGGGGGACCCACAGCGACACGGTCGGCTCCTGCAGTCCGCTGCCTGGGCTCCACTGGCTTCTCGCTGCAGCTCATGATTCGGACATTTCTGTGCGGGGACTGGCAACATGTGCGCCCGGATGGTGTGAAGTGTGACACGGCGGCTTTTGGGTTGCATTTCACTCGGATACGCCGAGCAGGCTGCCCGACGTTACGGCGCACCTTGTGCAGTAGGTAAGTCGGCTACATCTTCATCCCTGTGCTTCAGATTACAGACATCACCCTCCAGCTGCTCTGCGCATCCGGCGTGTTTTATTGATCGCTCTTACCTCCGCTTATTGATTATGTTAAACGTCCGATTTGTTGAAATCTGCTCAGGGTTTCCGGGCAGTTATGAGCAGCCGTGACAGACACGAAGGTCTGGGCTTCAAATCACTGTCAGTGCTGCAGAACATGTCACTGCAAGAGATCCTCATTCATGCCCTATCAGCTCAGAGCATCAATAATGCACTGCACGATGTGAATATTGATATCAAGGGAAATGCCATCGTCACAAGTTGAGCTCGTTTTGCTTTCTGGAAGAATCACCATGTAATTGAGGAATAGTTTTTATTTATTTATTTTTTATTCAGTGTGATCTTAACCTTAAGAGGCTTGAAAATCCTCTTAAATGAATGAACATTGCCACCTAATAAAACATCCTTCAAGGGTTTCACTGGACTTTTGGTGACACTTAGTTCTTGAAGAGAGTATAGATTGATTTGTCCAGTTTTTTTTTTTCTTGGATAAAGTTTGTGATGACAATAAAAGCCATGAGTCTTCCAGTCTGATCATCTCTGTCCCGAGTGCTTTATTTGTCAGGTAACATGGGCAGAAACAAAGGAGATAATAGAAGAAACTCTCTTAAAATGCCATATTGCCAAGAACAAACTGCATCACCAAATACCCCATTAGAGTGTGGAGGTTCAGCTTTGTTCAAGAACAGTGGGTTCGTATAGAGAACAATTTAAAGTGTGTGCTAATTGAACCTGCCGGCCACTCTCCCCATTGTGACGGGAATGTTTGGTTGCTCGTCCTCCACAGAAACCCCTCACTCCTTTGTTCTGGGGGGACAATCCTCCAGTGCCATGTGTGCAATGGTTTGGGGGGGAGGGAGCAGGGTCAGCAGGGGTATTGACATCTGCGGCTGACAGCTTCCTCGGAGCGAGCTGACATGCTGTGATACCATGAATGGGTATTAGGAAACATATGAGCAAAGCACTTAACACTAATGAGGACATTTATTCTTTGTCCACGATGCTTGGGCACCAGTTTTACGTAATACTGCTGTTTTTGTCATTTGTCTAATGTAACTAGAAGTAAGGACAGTTATTCGTGTCACATGGTCACTCAGTTTAAAGCTTGGCTTCAATTAGCATCAAGAGTTCAGAGACCTTTTATTTCTCAGCATTTTTGGACTTAATGAACCGATTGATTGTAGTTAGAGGTTGATGTTAAAACAACTTCACGTTTTAGTCACAGTATCCCAAATCTAGTGCTCAAACTGGGCAATTAATTGATCCGTTAACCTTCATATAACCTGTATTATTAGTACAGCATTGTAGTAGATCAACTGTTTGTTGTTTTGAGCAATTTGGGGAACAGTTGTTTAGATATTTGAGCTTTCTTCTTTTTTTCTTTTTGCCTCGTATTGTCAGGTCTTATAATATTAGAAGTGATCACTGTTGTGAACTGAATTGAGTAATTGCCTTAAATCTGCATTATTTCTGTTGGCCAATAGAGTGGCGAGTACTCTGGTTACAAAAAGCAGTCATTGTTTAGAAGTTTACAGGAAAATTCCTCTGGTATTCACTTGATCAAGACCTCAGGAAACACCTTTCCAGTGAATTTATGCTATCACAAGTTTGACATCTTATTTAACACAACAGGATATACTTTCTTTTTAAAGTAAAATAGATGATTATTCAACGTACGGTTTTAGGGTTTGAGTAATTCTTATGCTAATATTGCACTGAGTTTGCTCTGTTCTTGGCTGTTCTTGGCTAGGAGGTGATATAGACTTAAAATTATATCCAGGTATTTAAAGGAAATAATGATTTTTATGGTTGTGTGGGAAAAAGGACTGAAGGGTGTTTTATCAATGGAGTTATAGTTGCAAACAAATTAAAGTACATTTTTCTTTTACAGTGAGCTACTGTGATTGATGATAGACTACTTAGTAAGTGTGAGTCTATCAAGGTACCAGCAGCAGCATTGTAGTGCAGTAGTAGTGACACAGCATAAGTTTAACAGTAACTAAAGTAGCTTAACCTTATACATAATGAGGAGATGCACAATATTATCACATAATAAAACAGAAAAAAAGGGAAAAGTAAACGTATGGCATCGCTACATCGTTGATGTTGTCATATGACACCTTTATCAATGGTCATCAAAGATGACAATGATATAGCACAGCCCTGTTTCTCAGTCTGTATCTTTACTCAGAAGACAAAATAGTTATGGCCTGATTGGGGCTCTAAAATCTGAGCCTACAATGGGTAATGTCACAGTACATCTTTTATGTACAGTCTTTGCTAAAACACCAAATATTGAGTAGTAAATTTAGCCATTTTTCCATCTGTTCTCTGTTTTTACTCTATGTCATTCATGTTTCTGTCACATGCGACTGCTCAAAGGTAGAAAGCCTCCAGAAACTTGTTCAAATACATAAACTGCAAACAATAGGTTACATGACAGGTTACCGCCCACAAATCCCGCCACTTCTTTCTGATCCCTGTATTATTATGAAGGTCAAAGTGTCGGTCATTTCAACGCCTTTCCACTCCTATCTACTGTCAACTTTAGAAAGAATTTGCAGTGGCCAGGAGCTGAACAGAATCCACAGCTGCTTTCTTATCAGAAATGTCAGGAAAAGCCAACATTAACACCGAAAAACAACCAGAAAATATCAGCAATCACATCCAGAGCTGCACACAAATTTATCAGGGAGTTTCCTGGGAAAGGGACATCTGGTTTCTGACTCTTGCAAACTGAAGTTAAACTGATGGGAACGTTTTAAGGGAATGTGGCTATGACGGTGTGAGCTGGTCCTGTACTTGTAAGCAGGCGTCTCTCATGACTGGTAGAGAATGGTACACTATGAGTTGGAATGCAGCCCTCATGGGCCCCCTCACGCTGCACATTATGTGTTCTAAATGGACTTTGCACCTTCCTCCAGTCCGACAAAACAGCAAGTGGCCAAAACAGGATTTTACCTTAGCAAAGGAAGGAAAGCCAGCCAGCTTGCGCCTGTGTTTCTTTTCCTGTGTTCTCTAAATGCCATCCAGTATTAACGAAGGCCCCTTAGCTGCTTTGGAAATTACTTTCATTAAACCGAGAGGGGGATTCATAAACAGGAACTGCAGGGGAAGGTGGCACGCTGAAAGAAACCAAAAGCCGCTCTATTCAACCTAGAAGAAAAATAAAGTTTACCCCAGAGCCGGTTATGATCCTATCAGTTAAAGAGTGCTCCCATAGGACCAGAAGGAGACGGGGCTCGAGAAAAACAGCCTGACTTCTAAATAAAAAAAGAAGAAAGGAAAGAAAAAGCGGCTCTCTTTCAGGGTGTTGACATTTGAAATCCAGCATACTGTATACAGTAGTATCAGAACAGGCTCTATTTGCCCGCTGGGGGGGTTCAAGATGAATAATATACCATGTGGTGCCTCAGGTAAACAAAGGGTTTCAGTTCTTGGCAGCAGCAGAAGACCCACCTGCCCACAGCAAGCAGAGGTCACAGGAAATTCAAACAGAATGGTAATGAATAACTAACCATTACCATGATTAAAGGGGGCGATGGGCACGGGAGATAAGTGTGTGGGGACCGTCCGAGCATGAGGTGTTTACAAGAGGAATTCCTCGCATTCCCCATCTGCAGTCATGCCACTCCAATCTGGACCTCCACCCACTGATCCACTGATGGTCACCCTCCACACCAAGAGGGACCCAAGGGGCGGAAAAGGGTCTATAAGCTCTATCAAAGTTAAAAGCTGCTGCGAATGTGTTGTGTAAGAGGGGTTAATGATTTTTTAGGAGCGTTTGATGGCGCCCGGAGCACTAAAAGCGCCATAAACGAAAAACGACTGAGAGAATAATGCCAAAATCTTTTGTTTTCCACACAGTCAGTCTACTGCAAAATGATGGCGCTTTCAGGGGTTTTAGCTTGATCAACTTTGTTTGATAGCTCTGCATGTTTAACATCCCCAACAGCAAACGTGCTATTTTTAGACCAGCTGTCAGATTGGCTCCAGGGATGAAAATGTTGGTCTGTTTTTCAGTCCACAACAGTGCTCAAGACTGAAATATATCCAACACTGTTGTAAGGGTTGTCGTAAAATCTAGTTCAGATATTCATTGTTCTCAGCATGCTAACCACTCTGAAGATGTCCTGATATTTACTCCAGTGTTTCTAGCACCTAATGAATTTTGTCATGTATGTCAAAAAATGCTGTAAAGTGCTGTGTCAGATAATCTGTAATAAATGATGGACGTAGGTTTTGTGTCTTAAAAAGTGAAGCCAGTCCTGAATTTGCCTACATTTGAAGTCTAATAGTAAAGAAGCCTAAAGGAAAACAATCATTCCTCTCAGCTGATCTGTAAATATTTTCTTTATGAGTT
The DNA here is from genome assembly GCF_056152115.1 of Neolamprologus brichardi. Lineage (NCBI taxonomy): Eukaryota > Metazoa > Chordata > Actinopteri > Cichliformes > Cichlidae > Neolamprologus > Neolamprologus brichardi. The sequence continues at coordinate 27,885,065 of NC_142112.1, read as the reverse complement.
TTATGATCTCAGTTTTTGGTTTTGAGTCCTGCTGAATGCAACATTATATTCATTTAGCAAAATATGACCTTTTTTAGAGCCACTCCTTAAAGCTAAGAACAGGAAGCTTAGGATACAATTCACGTGGGCTCACCACAATAGGACAATGGAAGAGTGGAAAGGCGTTGCATGGTCTGAAGTGTCTTGATTTCTGCTGTCTCATTCAAATATTATGGTCATAAACAACATGAAAACATGGCTCCATCCTGCCTTGTATCAATGGTTCACATTGCTGGTGGTGTAATGTGTGAGGGATATTTTCTTGGCACACTTTGAGCCCCTTAGTACCACCTGGGGAGTATTGTTGCTCACCATATCTATCCCTTTATGACCACAGTATATCCATCTCCTGGTTTCTTGAACGTGACAATGAGTTCACTGTACTCAAAAGGCCTCCACAGTCACCTGATCTCAATCCAGTAGAGCACCTTTGGGATGTGGTGGAACAGGAGACTCTCATTATGGAGGTACAGCAGGCAAATCTTCAACATCTGTATGATGCTTTCATGTCAACATGGAGCAAAATCTCTGAAGAGCATTTGCAGCATGTTTGCAGAATTAAGAAGGTAAAAAGACCCAGTGATAGCAAGGTGTACCTAATAAAGTGGCTGATGAGTTTAGTCTTGTTGGTGTTTCCCCATACTTTGCCACAAAGGTTATTTAATATAGATTTAGTCAATATAAAGTTGTAAGAAATCTAAGAAATGAGGCATATTTGTTTATAAAGAGGTCATAAGATTGGCCTAACTCTGTTCTTTACTCCTGCAGTCTATACGAGTGTTTTATTTTTTCCACGGTCAAGTTCTTTAAACGACGCAGTTGCTCAGCATATTTTGCTCTTACATAATCCTGTTTGAACAGCGTTTGATTTTCTTCGGTACCATCTGAGAGCCTCTTTAATCCAACTGTCTCTCTGTCACATGCAAAATAAACTAGACGCAGAAGAAGGATCCCACTTTGTTAAACCCACATGTGAAAAGTGAAACATCGAGAGGTGCGATCAAGACGCCGAAGGTTTGTGGTTTAGGATCAATCAGCACATTTTTTTTAATGCATTTCAGATGACTGGGGCTAATAGGATTATGAGAAGTCCTGGGGGAGCTGCATGTTAGTTACAATACTAGAAGGTGTCAGCCCAGTGATTACCAGGTGTGAGGCTCACCTATGAGGATTAGTCAGAACCTCTAATGGATGGCAGGTTGTGACCACAGATAACAAGGAAGCAAATCGCAGCCCTGTCGTTGTGGAAAAGGCTTTTCCATCAGGTTAAAAAAAAAAACAGAGGTTCTAGTTTCCTTGGCAACTTCTTGAATCTGAATATGTGCAAAAGCAGCTCTGAACTTCTTGCACCACCAAAAAGCATAAAGATTCTCTGATTTGGAAATTGCTAACCCGTGTCAGTCTGACTTTGAATTTCTTACATTGTGTGTCCTTTGCTTCTTATCTTCGCCTCAAAGCTTTTGAGCACGTAATCAGTTAAAAGAAACCTTGTCTACCAGCCAGACTTGTCTGATAGAGGCTGCAGATTAAAGTGGCACCATATGCTTGGGAATGAAGTGCCCCCCCACTGCCATGCTAGAGCTTATTACTGGGCCCCTGTGTCACTGTCAGCAGCTAATTGTTCTTGTGGATTGAGGTGATGAGGGGGAACAACTCCCCTGTCTTGTCCTAAATGCTGGGTCATCTTTACTCTTCTTGCTCTGCAAATCAAAGCATTTCCTTGTCCAAACACACAATATGTGTATTTACAGCCAGCTGCCAGGCCTAGCACTTACACCACCCTTGTTCAAAATGCCTGCATCTAAGCAGAGGGAGCCAGGAAAAGAAGAGCTCCAGAGTATATAAAACCATTGCTTTCTTTCTATGCCCTGACCATGCCCCATATGGCTCATTTCATGGATGCTGGAGAGTCGGATTGAAGGGCCGAAGAGCAGAACTGATGTTCTTTATACACAGTTAGCAAAGTGGGAGCCAAGTCTGGAGCGAGGTCACATGAGGTAAAAGGAAGTATGTAGGAGAAAGGAAAATGATTTGTTCGAGTGTAAGTGAGTGCACTTTGTGCCACATTGTGCTTCGTGACAAAAGAACAGGAAAGATTTCTTCCCCAAGAAACTCTTAAGGTTATATCAGAGATTTCCACCATTTCATACAAGTACCCCAGGGGGCACCTTTGCAGCAGCTAAGCAGTATATGAAAACATTAAATCAGCTAATCGTAAAATGTGGACCTTAAAAAGTTTCAGCAGAAATGTTAACAGTTAACGAAAAACAATGGTAAGTAAAAGACAAAGAAATATTAAAATACATGAGTAATACTAGTCAGTACTATTAAAAAAGTTAATACAGTTCCAACACTGGTAACAGTATATCTGTTAGAATTAACTATCAAATGTTTTGGCTATAGATCAGCAAGAGAACAAGGTGGCTACATTTAATGGTTAAGTACATGAAATACACTGTTGTGCAAAAGTCTTGAGCCACCCCTTGTTTCTTTATATACGTGCAGCGATTTATTGAAACATGAAATACAGTCAAAAAGGCAAAAACAGAGTTTGTACAATTCTAATGAGCCTGAAAGTCAACGTGACCGCCTTTATTCTTCAACACAGCCTGAACTCTTCTAGTCAAGCTTTCTTGTCATTTCTTTATGTAGTTTCAGGAATTGTTCTCCAGACTTCTTGAAGGACATTCAAAGCTCTTCTTTGGATCTTGGCTGTCTTTTGTTCAATTCTCTGTCAGGATGATCCCACACTGCTTCAGTAATCCTAATGACTCGTAGTATTTCATGGTGTTTTTTCTATCCAGGTATGTACATTTTCTTAAGAACATGTCTTTCACAATCTGCCACTTATTCAAGTTTTCAAGTATTTTTTTTTTCAAATCATCTTCAAAATTACAAAATATACAGTTAAAAATACAATTCAAAATGTAAAACTGTTATCTGATATATGTAGCGATATGACTGGTTTATCCCTTGAATCAGGTGCGTTTTTCACTTTGAAATGATTCACAGGTAAGGATTAAGCAGCTAATCAGACAAAAAAGCATGTAGAAAATGGTCATGTAGAAGGACTGGACTGAAAAAGAGTGGAAAACCATAAAAGACCTTTAAAAAGATTAGGAGAAAGTCTGGCATGTCCTCTTTCCTTTAAAGAAATGAGGGGTGGCTCAAGACTTTTTTACAGTTTTGTACAACTGATGAAAATCAGTAAGAATAACACTGGAATTGGTTTATATAGACAGCTAACAGTTCAAAATTCGTACAAAACTATGGCGAGTATGCCTCTGATGTCCTCTTATCCAAAGGTGTCACAGGAGCTGACATTTCATTGTAAGCTAGTCATTAACCACCTCTGGGAGAACGCCTCAAATATGAAAATATCAGCACTTGTCACCCACAATTAGACAGAGAAGCTTATACAGTTTCCTTCCAGTCTCTCCCCCGTCTGCCTCTCTAGGCTCGGAGATTTGTGTCTTCAGGAGGCTAAAAAGCTGCCTGGTAATCTGAGACAGCATTAATAGAGAATGAGATGGAGCGAGGCGACCCCTCAAATTAATTACTATACACAGAGCGGCAAAAAAAAAAAAAGCTGTCAAGTGACACAGTGGGATTTTGTTTGTTTTGTGTGTGTTTGTTTGTGAATGTGTTTGTGATGCTGGTAACGGTGTCAGGTACGTCACCATGGAGACTGTGGCTTTATTGTGTGGGGAGGATGTTGATGCTGGAGCTGGCAGCAGACAGAAGCAACGTTGTAGCAACAGCAAAATCCGACTGGACAGCAGCTGGATAGATATCAGTTTTGTTTTTGTTTTTTTATAAACAAGACCCATTTAAAAAATTGATGTGAGCCTTGTCCGTCTTTCACATTTCCACCCCGACAAATTGAAGGCCCGGGACCGCTCGCCCACAAGATCCATGTTCACACCCAGATTATCTCATATACAGAATAGCAGTGCAGTGAACGAAAGGCAGCACGAACCCAATGAAAGTGCCGCTGAAGCTGCTGGAACGACTCCCCTCCTCTCATCCCCTCTGCTCCCTCGCAAAAGAGGAGAGTGAGGGTGTCCTTTGGGGAGAAGGGATGACTTGACGTTTTGAGTTTGTCAGAAGCCGCAAATAAATTGGACTCACTGGTCGCTCGACGGGCTGTTTGGGCTGTAAACACACTGCAGCTCGATATGTCAAACATGCTGTAGTAACTGCAGTTCTTTTTCTGCTCCCTTTCAGCGCTGTAATGAGAGTTTATGCATCTGCTGCTGCTGTAATAACCATATTTTTCTTGTTTCCTCTGCATAATGTGCTCTTGCAGGACCATATGTATGTTTTTGTAAATTTAGACTCTGTCATTTTATAATCCTAAAATCTCTCTATTGGCTTAGGCAGCACGTGTAAATACAGATAACAAGATTTCAACGAGAGTTATACATTTCTTTAGAAATTAATGCATTCGAACCCCTGTGTGTTGCAAACATCTAATCCATTAACAGTAAGTTAATTGTATAGTACTGTCTTCTGCACTGAGTCTGGATGCTAACTGCTAGTGAATGCGCAATGGGATTTTATTTCAACTGAGTTGCGCAGACATAGCTAAAAAACAACAAAAATAACCATATAAACAATTATTTATATGTACTGATATATATGTATAGAGAGAGACAGGTTTAGACCAGTATTTGGCTCCTTCATTTTCATAGTATTTTTATATGACTGTTTCATTTCCAAACATCTGAGGCTCTATGATGTCTCCCATCGATTAATGAAGTGCTGGTCCAGGTGTTGACGATGACAATTTTAATGAAAATTGGTTAGCCAATGAGCAAACCCTGCTTTTCTCCTTCTCTATAGAGATATAGCAGCACAGAAGTTTAAGATGCAATTTTAAAAGGTAAAATTAAAATAAATATTAAATCAGTATGTTATGAGCACACATCCCAAATCCTCTCTAAGTACTTGTGGGAGCATTTTGAAGTAGGAAGAGTTTATCTCAGGCCCCGCCCACTTTGTGCCACCAGTAGTTATTTGCCCCGTTGTTGAATGCCATTCGTTTTCTACAGTCTCCGGTCGCTCCGTCGCTGTGGATCGCTTCCAGGGTGGATGCTGCTTTGACGTCTCCGGTGGGGACAGAGACAGCATGTTTTATTTAGTAGGACTTTAAACTAGTGAAATGAGCCCAGGAAGTCAGGAAAGTGTTTGCTGAGGTCAAAGAGCAAGGGCCTGGGAGCCATTTTCTCATAGACAGCCTGAGTTCTTTTTTGCAACCAATTAATTGGCCATTTAAAAAAATGCATGCTAAATCCACTCACACAGGCTTCTCCTTTCAGACCAGGAAGATGCAGCATCTTTTATACACAGTCTATTGTCCTAGTCCTCCTCTGAAATGCGATGCTAAAGTTATATTACAAGCATCAAAATTATAGAACAACCAGCAGCTACGTTGGCACCAAGTCCCTGCAGCTGTAGCAATTCTCAACATCATCCCTGGGCTTCTTGTGTGTGAATATTGAAGCATTTGATGGCTGAAGCTTCCTTACATCTTTGCACTGCTGAACATAGTTGGTCAGCTGCCCGTTTGTAGCTTCATGTCACTGACTTTATCGAAAATGATTTGAAGCCATTCTGCATTGGTAGTGTGAAGTGGATATTTTCTGTATCCGCAAGAATGCGAGGGTCGTGATTGGACTCGTGGACGCCTGCAAGCTCTTCAGCTTTTTGTGACAACACAGTTATACTAAGTAGCATGCTAAGGAGCATAGCAAGAACAAGGTATTATAACAAGAACAACAAAGCACCTGTGGTTTTTGCAGCTGTGTGTGTACACAGCATAATCCCAACCTTAGAGGGTAACTGGCTCACGTGTCAAGTAATTCAGTTCCCTCAGGCCTTCCAGGTTATAAAAGCTGGACCATTTCTCTGCCTCCTCTCCTTCCACCTGGGTTTAATTTTTTGTGTTTGCGCTCCAAAGCACAGATGACATTTATTCATCCACTGACTATTTGCATTGCTGATATTGCTGAGGCCGACTTCTACAGCTTAAAACATGTAAATGTAATTTACAGACTGTAGTGAATGTCTGGAATGTGTAAGAAATTGACAGTTTGGTTTGCATGTTTTAGATTATGGTTAGCTGTGTTGTTATAGTTATCAACAGAAACAATATGCAAAAAACCCACTGGAATGGTCCTTTAAATTGAGACGCAAACAAATAACAAACCAATTAAAATAATGTCAGTGAGGTTTGGTTGCCACCTCTGCCTTCTCCTGGGGACTCGCTCCATTCTTCACTCTTCAACTAATAATAAATGCTACTGCTCATGCCACCATATTGTCCCATGTCTGGAATCACAGAGAAGAGAGAAGCGGTGGAATGATGGAGGCAGAGACATGGAGACACCTACAAATTTGCTCCCAGCCAGCTCGGTCTCCCCGCGGGGCCAACCATCTGACATTTAACTACGCTAGCTGTAAACAGGCCACTGGAATGCCATTGACATTCATTTTGTCTGGAGCAGTTTGTTTGCTTTTGTCACTCTCCTCATTGGTAAGCCCTGGAATTTTCTTCCAAAAATTAAATGCAAGCCGAGAGCAGCTAACAAAGACTAATATCAATCATTTTGTTCACTGGTCATCAAAGGAGTTCATGAGTTATTTTGGTTGTTGTGTACATATAAAGACAAATATATACTGATACATTTAGATTTAGGTGTGCAGAGATCAGAACTCAAGCACCAACTTGCTGCTAAATTATAGGTATTTTTTCACAATATTCAGCCCTGAAAATATGTGGAGTGAGGTGAACATACTTTTAAAAAAACTGTAGATTTGCTGTTTTTATGTCATTACTTTAACAGAAATCTTGACCTAACTTAAAATCTCTACTTACAAAATCATTGTTAAAATAAAACAACTGCTGCCCCAGCTCCACTGTATGGACGAGAGGCACTTATGTAAATTTTTTACATAACCTCATCCAAGGTCAGAATGACATCTGAGCAACTCTAAAGGAAAAGCCTTAAATTTGCCTAATCAAAAGTGTAAATTAGAGAGTAAGCCAGTACACTGACTAAAGTACTGGCTGTATATGTATCATTTATTAAACTGATACTTTACTAGATTAATTAACTGGCCTATAAATAGTGGAAACTGGACGGCAGAGATCCTGAAGCTGAAAGTCCAGAAAACAAAAAATGTATTGAACTAAATCTTGTGTGGAGGGAAATTACTATGAAACATATAAATTAGGTTTTGATTCACATTAACCTGCTTCATCCATTCCAAAGCCAGTTTTGATGTGTGTTTGGGATCATTGTCCTATGGGGAAACCCAACTGTGCCCATTAACCATTTAACTGTTGATTTGAGGTTAAGTTGAAGAATTTGGAGGTCGCCCTCCTTCATTATTCCCTCCACTTTGTGCAATGGTGCAGTAGCACCGGCATGATGCTACCACCACCATGCTTAACAGTTGGTACGGTGTTCCAGAAGGATCTGACTTGTCCAAGCGAGCAGCTGCACATTTTAGGCAAGCTTGAAGGTATTTTGAAACAAGATCTTCCTTCTTGGTCCATACTCTACCAGTTCATGGCAGGCTTGAGCCTTGGTGGTTCGTATGTTGTTCACAGTTTGGGTGTTTTTCCAGATCCGAACTGTCTTTTTGATGACTCCTCATGAAAGTTGCCATTCATGTCCAGCAAACAAACCTCTGAGTTCAAAGTCTAATGACAAATTTATCGCAGTATAATTTTTTGATTAAAAATCGTGTTTATTCCTCCAGTTACTTAGTTACAGTCGCTTGTTAACTATTTTCGTGCAGATTTTTCTGTAATTTGTCACTCGTTCCATATTTGTCTCCCGATGGGAGTCTTAAAAATGTATGATAATCCCGTGTAATTATCCGATGAAAACAGCAATCATTTTTTAAACACTGTTAATTTTCTCACCTGTTTCATGTAAAAACTAAGAGGCGTGGACCATCTGTGGTTCATCACTTAATCATAAACTGTCTGAAGCACCCACAGTTCTTGCTCCATCCCTTGTTTTTAACCACTTCTTCATTCATAATAAACACTGCTGACTGTGTGAGCAGGGGTGTTGCAGATATCATCCAAACCACGCAGAGTCTGCCTTGTTCCTCTGCTGTTTACCTATTCATTAATTCAGCCGTGAATAATGGCACGGGAGAACCGAAGCACCTCATCCTCTAGTAATTAAATGTCTATTGGTGAGGCATTTTTCTCCTGGAAAGCATTTTTAAAACTGTCACATGTGCGCATACACACACTCTGAGAAGCTGCCGGTGGGTGTCTTGGGCTGGCGTTGGTAATTAGCATGCTGAGTGGTTGCACTGATTGCTTCATTATTTTTCAGATTGGCATCAGCGGGAGATATTTGATGGATATTGTTTGAGTGTAATCCATCCTAAAGCCACTTATACAGTACGTGCATCAATTTCTTCAGTTGTTGATGTTGCTTCACACCTATAGGAACAAGCCCATGTATTTAAAAAATGTTCCTCTAAGGCGCTTGCACCCTAATCTTGATCCTCTTGCGTCAGGTTAAATGGAGCTCCAAACCTCAGTGAAAATAACCACCATCATTGTGTTACTCAGCACACGGATCGTGTTATAACTTGTGCTCTCTTGGTCTGGGGTGTTGGAGTTATGAAAGCGAGGCTTATTAGCAAGGCTCAGATCCTGTGTGTTCTGAAGAAAAAATCAAAATGGTTTCAGAATAATTGGCTTGTTTTGTTCACAGCAGTTCAGCCTGACACTGTAAGCAGGACAGCAATTATCAACCCGGTTTCGCAAGGATTATTTTTGTCAATGAAGGAAATAGTGGCTGCGTGTAATTGGACATTTTAGGCACACGAAATTGAGAATTTATAAGGCGCTAGATGTTTCATGAAGGCTTTAGTGCAGTACATTTTATGCTTAAGTGTTTATCTAATAGACTATTGATCAAAAACAGTCAATTAATAAATGCAAGATAGAAGTTTCTATGGTAACATCACCCATTTATTTGTGGACAACTGTTTTGAAGTCTGAAGGGTGTTATTTTGGCCATTGCAGTATTGTTTTTTGGACCCAGACTTGAACACATTTTAACTTAAAGGTTAAGTGTCAAGTTATTAGCTAACGCCAGTTAGCTGGTTAATAAAATGCACAAAGTATACGTGCAACATAGACAGAAATATCTGCTAACAGGGGATAGAATATAGTACTGTGCAAAAGTCTTGAACCACCCTTCATTTCCTTATATTTTGCTTTGGAGAATTGGGAATGTTAAAATGTGCAGACATACAGGACATACAGTATGTAAAGCAAAAACAATGTGTCCACTTCTAACAAGCTTGACAGTCTGTATTTGGAGCATTTTTATTCTTTAACACAGCCAGAACTCTCGTAGACAACCTTTCCTGTCATTTCTTTAAGCAGGCTTCAGAAATATTTCTCCAAGCTTCTTTAAGGACCTTCAAAGCTCTTCTTTCTGGTTGTTTCTGTCATTTGTTCTGTTTTCTGTCAAGATGATTCCACACTGCTTCAGTAATGCTGAGGTGCAGACTCTCGGGAGGCCAATTCATGACTGATTTTGTTCCACTTTGTGCTTTTCTCCATTGGCAGTTGTTTTTTGAGGGGTACATTGACATACAAAAAATAAAGCTGTTCCCAATCAGATGCGTTTGAGATGGTACTGTATAGTGGATCAAAGTCTGTTGGTTCTTTTCTGTGTTCATAATTCCAACACCATTGGGTGAAATGCAGCCCCAAGCTAAGACAAAGCCTCCACTGTGTTTTACAAATAGCTGTAGAAACTCATTGTTGTACCTCTCTCCTGACTTCCTCAACATATATGGACAACTACAGATTTCAACCAGATATCTCAAATGTGGATTCATCATTCCATCAGCGCTGTTGCCGCTGATTTTCAGTCCAGTTCTTGTATATTATATTGCATATCTGGCGTACCTTAAGTTTACTTCCTGTTCCCCTTCTTTAAGATTGGCTTCTTGGAAGCCACCAACTGAGACCATGTCTGATCAGGCTTCAGTGAACAGTAGATGGATCAACTGAACACGACTTTCTGATGCTTTTCTGCTGGAGAAATGCCAAGTATTCAGCTAAAAGCTCTTTAGGAATATTTTTGTTGGTAGAAAAACACAATTGTATGCCAGTCAAACTGGCTTTTTTTGTAGATTCATATAAAGAAATTGGAACAAATTGTGTTTTTGTGAGTAACAAAGTGCCTAAAGATACTATTTAAAATGGGAACTTTGCTAAGTTGTCTTTTATTTGTAGATACATCACTGGTTCATCCCTTGAGTTAGGTACTTTTTTAAAGGTAGGTCCGTGCTAAGCAGCTTTCCAACAAAAATATTCCTCTGAAATGGTCAGGAACAAAACTCTGAGAGACCTTCAGAAAGCCTGGAGAGCTGCAGCTCGAGAACACTTTTAAAATAACAACAAGAAAGTCTGTCTCCTTGGAAGCAAAGTATAAAGAAATGAGGGGCGGCTCAAGACCTTTGCACACTATTGTACAAATAAAATAAACATTAAATTTCACTCACTAAACAAACTAGAGCACAGACTTATTCCTGGAAGTACAGCAAACCGCACAGCAAGTCATGTGACTCATCAGATAATTGGATAAAAATATTTCTCAAAAGTCGCATCCTGTTGAGAGGTCCAATTTAGCGACTTGGATTTTTAGAGGAGAAGCCATCTTTCATCCTCTGGCAGCTGGGATAGGCGCCAGTCCTCTCATGACTCTGTATTCTTTAAGATTTCATACAGAGTCATGTAAAAAATTTATCCATTTCAATATGGGAATGGACCGACTCCATTTAGATACAGCTTCAAGTGGCCATTCAAGGAACATCTGTTTTTTAAACAACTTGTATATAAACATTTTCTTCCACTTATCTGGGAACGACTCGCAGGAGCAGCAGTCTATCTGGGGGATCACTAAGAGAGATGTAATGTGTGGGACATGCCCAGAACACGTCACCCAGGAGGTTCCTGGGAAGCATCCTTATCAAATGCCCGAACCACCTAAACTGGCTCCTTTTGATGCGGAGGAGTAGTGGCTCTCCTCTGAGCCCCTCTCAGATGACTGAGCTCTTCAGGTAGGTTTTTTAAGGTGGAGGAGGAGGCCAGCCACCCTTCAGAGAAAAATTATTTCCACTGCTTATATCCGCGATCTTGTTCTTTCAGTCACTACCCAGAGCTTGTCACCATAGGTGAGGGCAGGAATGCAGATCGACCAGTAAATTGAGAGCTTTATTTTTAATGCTCGCCTGCCTTTTCACCATCAGCATCACTGCAGCTGTGCCCCCAACCCGTCTGCCAATCTCTCGCCCTCTTCTCCCCTTACTGGCGAACAAGATCCTGAGGTACTTAAACTCCAGCACAAACAAATGTGCAGTTAGATAAACTAAGATGGTAAACGTCTTTTCCATTTTTCATTATTTGTTAGTGAAAATAGTCATTTATAGCTCAATTGGAAGAAAGACTGATGAATGGATTGCCCCTCATTGTGTACAGATTTCAGTGAAACCTGTACATGATGATCACCTAATGGGTCAGGATCATGTTTGTCATTTTCTGGGCAGAAATCTGCAAACTGTGATGGATCGTGAATCTGCTCTTTTCCCATGACTGGAGAGAGAAAACACCTGCTTGATACTTTGTCAGTTTCTGCCACTTCTAATTTGTCGTTTGCTGCTTTCCTGATTACAGCACCTGCATCGTCGGGCGCTTTCTGCTCAGTGATATTGATCCAAATGTTGTGTCAAACATGTTCCTCTCTGACACCTCCTGCACTGCAACCGGACTCCCACTAGACCAGCATCAGCAGGATCTCACTTTAAAATGTCAACCCTGTCAGGCCTCCAAGCCATCATATCATCTGTCATCTCTGAGTGAACATCAGCCCCAGAGCTGCAGGAGATGTTGATTCAAGTCATTACAGCTGCTCTGCTCGCTCCTGTAGTGGCTGGAAGGGGGAGGTCACCCCTGGGAGGACTCTAGGGCGCTCTTAGGGTTTGCCCTTCACGGGCATGTTTGTGTGCTGCAGTACGCACAGTTTTAGTCTTTAATTGCCTTATTAGAGCTTTAGTCTGTTTAGTGAACTGAGCAACCGGGGTGCTCATCCATAAGTAAATTCTCCCGCTTCAGGCCAATTGTCCTGGTCGTGTTGTTGTAGAGCGCATCTGCCTTCGCCTGTCACTCTGAATAACAATAGGTCTAATTGATGCAGTGTCTGTGTGTGTATCAGCATACAGCGAGCCAGACACACTCTACACTAGAAGCTCTTGGAGTTAATCCGTCTCACTAATGGTGGTGGGTGAGGGGGGGAAGGAGGAGGAGGAGAGAGGAGAACAATGCGACATCTTTCCCTCCGTCTCTCTTGCTGTTTGGGCTCCGGACACGTGGTCATCACCCGGCGGGAAATCTGGGGACCTTGGATGTTCTGTACGGATGTTGCTCCTCTTGTTCGCTCGTCCCAGCTGGCTCTCAGCAATCTCTGCTGCACCACTCAAGGAAACGAGGTACAATACACACCCCAACCCCCCTCCATGCCTCCAAAAAAACATCCCTACTGCTTTTCGTTCCTGCCATTGTCATGATACAAGAGGCTGCGTCAAGAGGTAAAATCAGGAATGTGTGTACAGAGCGTGGAAAGTCCTGGAGATTCTGAGGTGTATGCTCTGCTGTTTCTCCTGAAACTGTGTTTGGGGCCCATTAACTGAGACAGGAAGCGTTGAGACAGAGTGGAAACAATATGAATTTCCTGCTTTGCGATGCAAATTCTTGGGTACAACACGGACTTGCTGTGTCTACTTCATGGACATTCCTAAATGTGCCAAAGTTTCCCGTTTCCTGCCATTCTCCAGACGTAGCTGCTGTGTGGTTCATAGATACTCGCAGTTGGATTATCAGATCATACGTCCACAGGAAAGCGTGAACTCCGCTGCCTATTGTCACATTTTTACTCACTTACATCTTTAAATTCCACGTTACTGAATAGTACTGGATGAAGAGGATTTCCGAGGTTAGTTATTTCCTTCGGTGGTGACATCAGTTTCCTGACTTGCATTCAAGTATCAGTTATGTGGGTTGCAACCCAAAAAATTCAGCAGTTCGCCATCTGTTAAGCAGCACTGATACCTACATTTATCTTTTGTTTTTTGTCCTCGACCCCCCAGGATGCTGAAATAAGCACACTGTCCCACTCCGCTACATCTTATGTTTATTTGAAGGGATTACGCATGTTTATGGTATTATTCCCTCTGTGATGGTAGCTACCCTGAGCCTTTTGTTCTGCGTTAAGTAAAAACTAGAAGAGTAGGAAGTGGCTCATGCCCTGAAGGCACAACCCTTGGTTAGTCATCTTGCATTTTTAATCTGCAAGCCTCAAGGCAAATAAAATAGCTTTCATGTTCATGCATGACACTTGGTTAGATGACACGAATCATTTGGACATAGTAACATCAGACCAAATTGTGTCCTTCTTATATATGAGAGCTGGCTTTTGACAACCAATGTTTTCTGCAGAGGTCGTGTGGACGCGAAGGCATTTTTTGCTGACGCAGAGGTCGTCGTATCTTCTGTGGAAGAAGTTTTAAGGCTACAAAGTGTCGACTCCTCGGAAGCAGCGTCACATCAGGGATCTCTGGTGGGAAGCACTTTGACAAATGGTCCTGCTTAATGTCGCAGCAAGTTGTGCTGCAGTGCACAAAAAAGTGTTTCTGCTGTCGCAGGGCCAAACATTTATATCAAAGCTTGTGTTCTTGCCTAAATGCTGATTTTTCTGAGTTACCTGCTTAGTATAAAAGGCTAAGGTGCATTCAGGGAGGCCTTGCGGGAAGCGTGATGTCCACTGGGTAGCCGGAGGATAGATGGCGGCTGACAGCACCCTCGGTGTTGCAGCACTACTGCTGTGTCATGCTATTTTGCTCTGTTGTTGGCTTGTCTGTTTGTCTCAATTTTAAATCTCTGGAGAAGTGTCTGCTGTTATTCAATATGTGGAGCTAAAAATAGCCTCTTCCTTAACAATCAGAGCAGAAAACAGATGTTACGGGAAGATGTGATTGGATGTTTTGTCCCACGGAGACTGCTAACCGTTTGTCTGACAAATGCAAAAAGTATCTTTATACATCAAAAACAGGCTTTAAAGTCACACCTTGTAAGTTCATAATTCATTTGTAGACTTTGCTTACTTTGTAAAGTCTTCATTAGTTTGCATTTTTCATCCTCTTTGCCAGTCATTTGACTCTTTTCTGTTGTTAATGTGATACAAATTTAGCATCGTACTCAAATTACAATCTCAAACATGTATAGGGAGACCGATCAAAACATGACAGAATAAAAAAAGATAGTATGTCATGGTTTAACGTAGTTGTAAATACTACCATTGTACTAGTACATTAATATCACCAGAATGTTATCGATAACAATACAGAAAGTGTAATGTAAATAACATAATAAGTAAAAGTTTAAGCCACCAAAAGCCACAAAATCCCCCAAAATTAGAAAAATTGTTTAATGTAATATAGGAAATACAGTAAGACACAAGAAATGACTGGACTCAGGTCTTTAGTTTCTAGTCTTAAACCTTTAGAGTTCATGAATCTGGACATATTGTTAAGCACACCATGTTTGCAACAATACTGAAATATTTTGTGGCATTTCACACTATCCCAAACCAATGACAAAATAATCCACGAATCAGTGTTTTCAGATACTGCAATAGTGGCATTTTCCTCAAGAGAACTGCGCTCTCTGGGTATGTTCCCTTTTTCTGATCGTTCTCTGTAAACCCTGGAGACGGCTGTGTGTGGGAAATCCCAGTAGATCAGCAGTTTATGAAATACTCAGACCAGCCCATCTGGCGCCAACAACGACACCACATTCAAAATCACTTAAATCACCTTTTTTTTCCATTTCTGATGCTCAGTTTGTGCTTCAGCACGTCGTCTCGATCATGTCTACATAAAACTCCATGCACTGAGTTGCTGCCATGTGATTGGCTCATTAGATATTTGTCTAAAGGAGCAGTTAAACAGGTGTACCTTTGTAACAAACCTCTTTTGCCTGCTCTTTTGGAACATAAGGTTCATGTTCAGTTGAATCGAAATGCCTTGCCACTGGGGATCTTTCGTCTCTATGCCTTGTGCTACTTTTATGTTCAAAGATTCTGATTTTTAAATCTCATTTTCCCTGCATGTATTCACCTAAAAGGACATTTCATTTAGCAGACCACATATCGGGCTTTACAAAAGATTCTGCTTTCAATTTTCAACTTCTTTCCAGTGTGGGGATTTTGTCCCTTTCTTCCTTTCAAGTGCTGAATTTTTTTCAAAAGTTAAGGCAAATGTGCAGGATCGTATTCAGAAAGACCGGCGCTTTTCTCGAACAGCCCTAATGTGGATTTTAAAAAGGTGAATATATGTCCATAAAAAAATTCTCTCTTGTACGGTTTGAATAAATTCAAAAGATTGTTTCAGTAAAAAGGTCTAACATTGGGAAAAAATACTTTATTCTGCCTCCAGCTGAGTCACTCTGTGTCCACCGACGGGTACCTTTTAAACTATGTGAGCTTGCCCTGAAGGGCAGTTTGGCCACCAGCTGGTCTGCCATCACCTTCCCTGACAGACAGTGAAGTGTGACAGGTGTTCGACCTGCTGCAGATGAGCCGTCAGATGGAGGACAACCACGTCTCTGGCATTACAGGAAATCTGATGTACTGCTGAGCTCCACAGTCACACATACAACCTTGTGCACTCTGACGGATTAGCACTGCCAATCAAAAGTTTTGCATCACTTTCTCTTAGATAAGAAAAGTGAATAGTTCCAAGTAAAACTTAAAGGGTCAAAAATGCAAAATGCTTTTAAATAATAAAGCTGTGACAGGAATGCTGGCTGCTTTATTCCCAGGAGTTAGACCACACCGATCTCCAAATTCACTCATCGTTTGGATCTGACACTACAGTCCACTTCAGTTTCTTTTGAACCACAGGAACTGCATTACTGTAACTAACAATGATCCTAAGAAACTAAAGTGAATACATCTGTAACCTTTAATTATTGTATCATGCACTGCTATGATGCTATTGCGGTGATAAAATCTTTTCATAGACAGACACACATATACCAGCGAAAGTGCTTTAAGCTGCCTTTGTGTTAGATCTTAGTGGAGGACCAGGACCCCATCTTCCCAGGATGACACACACAGATGAACTCACCTGGTGACAACAATGCCAGCCTTGCTGTTTTTGCCAGTTAAAATGCTTTCTGAGCTGAACGTACAACAGGCATAGCCTCAAATTAAATTTCTATCCATTTACTGTCTAAGGAGCTTTCCCGGGGAATTCGGGGCACAGTACATGTAGTCAAGGGGAAAGCTAATGCTCTCTTGCACTGCTCTTGAGTCAGCCTTTTGTTATGCAAGCAAAGGACCCTGAATTTTCATCTGATTTAGTTTGTAAATCTCCCGTGGTTCTTCCTGTCTGCTTTTTTTTCTCTTTAGAGCATTTGATACAACATAAGTTTTGACATTTACCTTTAATTTTTCAGCTGTAATAACACTTTGGCTTTTTTTCTTGTGATCTGACATTTGCAGGATAACTGTTAATGCAGAATACCTTTGGGTACACATTATATGCCAATTTTCAACATTTCTTACAAAGTAAAAATGGTATTAAAATGTTTTCTTAAAGATACCACCAACTACCTGTTAAGTTGCCACTCAAGCTATGTTTTCTTTATCACATCTATCTATCTATATATATATATGTAAACTCGGTTTGTGCACAGGAGAGCACACAGATTATACATAAATAAAAATAAAAGTTGTCTTTTCATGTAGATGTTGGATGGAAGTCTTTAAATTATTCTTCATCATTTAAAAATCCCATTTTCCAGCTTCCAGAGTCGGCATTAAAACGCCCTGTTTGCTTCAAGGGACTTAGAGCATGAAGCTCAAGTTTAAAGTAAAGATGAGAGAAGGCAACGAGCAAGATACATATTTGGATGAAAGCATGACATGACATTAAAGAAGTGGGAAGCAGAAAGAGATGGGAGATGAACGAGGGGAAAGTGCTTGCAGCTCAGGGTTTATTTTCCCTGATCTTTTACGTTTAGGCCTGTGTTGAAACTGCTGTTGGAGATCGCTTTACAGACGCGTAACCGCCTCTGACGTCTCCCAGCTTCAGGCACTCAGATGGCTGAAGATGTGTGCCGGAGGACACACAGGTAGGAATGTTATCGCCAGCAAATGGCTTGTCTCAGGTAAATTTAAAAAAGCCACACTCTTTGAATCCAAATAATTGTTTTTCTCCATAATTCTTTGGGATTTAGAGAAATTAAAAGTCTCTGGTTGATTAGCTCTCCCTGCTTATTTTCCAGGTATAAATTTAGACAGTCATTACGAGAAGGATTATGTGCTTGTTATCCGTTACTGTGGCCTCACCGAGTGACACAGGTCCAATAATCAATGTGACAGGGCAGGAGAGACAGATTTTACATATCAGTCTGTCTGCTGTCCCGACACGTACAGCCATGCTGTGAGATGTAACGGCCTAGAGAGCAGGCTCTGAGACAGAAGGCAAAAACGAGTCTTTGATCAAATGTTTTTCCTCGAGTGTTTTAGATATGAAAGAGAAAAAGGGCAAAGAGTAGCGTTTTAACTCAGTAAGGCAGCTCTATATGCAGGTGGTTATTCGCTTATTCTCAAAGCAGCCAATCAGACACCTTGTTATTTTTTATACTAGTCAACCTGACATCCGACCTGTCGCATTTTGTCCTTTCTTATTGTTGAAAAAACCAGTAAGCAGCCCTTTTTCCTTCATTAGTGCAGAACCTCAAAGGAAAGCATGTAGATGAATAAAGAAATGTGATGCAAAGCTTTAAAATTTACTTTAGAAATCCATCTTTAAGAGTTTATTTAGATGTCTTTCATGTCCTTTTTCATGAATATCAATCGGATCATTCACATAATCTCGCGTGTGATTAAATATCTACATGCAAGGAGGTGTGTCACTATTTCCTGTGGGGACTGAATTCATGCATTTCTGTGAGTGTCTGGATTTTGGTCAGACTGAAGCCTCAAACCCCGGATGAAAGTGTCATTATGCATTCAGTAAGTGTGGTGAATTTAACTGTCATCCTAAGCCCTTTTTTTTTTCTTTTTTTTTTTTGCAGCGATGTTACTTTTTGATTCTCTCACCGGTTGTGACAAGCGTAGCGGGACACGACACATTGTAGTTTCACGTTACTCTTCATCATCAGTGAGCCGCTCGCAGCAGCATTCAGTCAGTCACTCAGTCTGGGGGGTGGGGGAGTGTGTGGGTCACGTGAGGACGAAAAGAAGAAAGAGAGGAAGAAGAAACGAGCGACGGAGAGAAGGATATTTACGACTCAGACAGTGGCGAGGGTGAGCTGCATCCCAATGTCTGTTCCTTTACTGCCTGGCTCAATAACTCTCAGGAGAGTAGGTATATGCCTGCGCGGAGATTTGCAGGTATTGCAGGTGTCAAGGTCTCCAGGAGTGTCTGTGTCTGAGCACTATAAATAACAAAAAAGCCAAATATCACCCACTGGGGAGATTTTATAGTAGATCAAATCAGCTACTGTGCTATATGCATCATGTTTAGTACACTGAAGTTCTTCGTAATTGACCCTTTTTTTTTGCTGTTATGTTATAAACATCCCAAAATCAACCACCCTTTGCACTCCGGAGGGTGTGGTTGATCAAAGCAGGCTTTTGTCTGTTGACGCATTTGTATGTAAAGATGTAACATCCAAAAACTTTGGGCAGAGAAACGCTGGGGCATCTCTAATAAAGTGTTTCCTCTGCACTGAAGTCTGTCAGGTCTGACTTAATCAAATCCCTCCACTGACAGCGCTCTCAATCATTCCAAGTGCCTTTCAGTCTGCAGTGTCCTTTTTCCAGTGACATAACGAGTCTGTCACAGCTTCTTCCCTGGGGCTCTGTTACCTGTCTCACTCTTTGTACCAAGCCCGACCTTAGGTGTGTGTTACACTGTGTGCCGGAGTATGTCAGGCAGGTCTAGCCTTCCCTCAGTTCCCGGCGTGATGCCGTACTGCCTGGGCTGACACCTTCTCTTACAGAATACAGATTCTTTAGCTCTACGTGAGTTTTCACTTATTTGAGACGTGAGCTCAGGTTGGATTTATGTGAACAAAACTGACTGACTTGACTGCTTTGAGATTTAAACTTAATTGAGAAAGAATTTGGAAATATTTTATTTATTGATTTTTAAATAAATGAACAAGACGTGCCAGACACATCATTGAAGATGATGTGTCTGGAAGTGTTGACGCTGAGGTAACATCACATAAATATAAAATATACAAACAAAATTTGACATCCTACTGGGTAAAGAGAAGAGTAAAGATCACTCTTTGTGAGAGGTAATGACTTGAATCAAGCGTGATTTAATATTTTTAAGACTTTATTACCAAAGGCTTGAATTTGAGAATCAGCTACTTTCTTGGCAGCACGGTGGTGCAGTGGTTAGTACTGTTGCCTCACAGCAGCAATAAACTGGCCGCAAGTGTGAACGGTTGTCTGACTGGCAACCCAGCCAGGGTGTTCCCCGCCTCCAGCACCCCTCTGACCATGAAATAAATGGATTGACGGATTTTCAACTCCAGATTGCCTTTACGTGTGGAAAATGCATGGCGACTTGAGACTTGATCAAAACTCAAAATTAAACTTAAACCCTGACTTTGACGAATCAGGAAGGAAATTGTTGGTTAGTTTGTTGACTTTGCCTATTGTGGGAATTTTCATGGCTTCCTGTGTAGCTTGGATATCCAAATAGCACCGATGAGACATCTGGTCAAAGGTGTCCTGATATGTGGCTGATTTCGGGTTATGAACACACACAAAAAACAACCCAACTAATTCATCCTCAAATAAACTCGATCCTTCTGTCCTCGCAGTCTGTGTGCAAAGGGTCTACAAACAGATTCAGACATACTGATAACAAATACTGCATAGTCATTTACAGTAATCTGATTACTAAAGAATTGATCCACTTGAGTATTTAATCTAACTCGAGTGTTAGACAAGGACACAGTTTAAAAATGGAAGATTAGGATCTGAGAAGCAATTTGGAGAAATAATTACTTGAAGACTTGAGGCTTCAGGCAGCGTAAGTCCCAAAAACAAAGCAGTGGGACTGTATTGTTGCCGGGCTCATTTGACTTGTTTCCTTGAAGACCAGATTTGAGACTTTGACTTGAGCTGAGCCTAACTTATAAAGATTTACAAACTCATTCACCTTGAGTGATGTGAGCCTTGGCTTACTTGACACCTGAGGTTCTGCCTTGGTGAGATCTTGACTTGCACTCTGCTTATGGCTTCAATAACATAAAGGAGCTTTAGCATTCAATGCTAGATTTGCTTTCACAGAGCCGAGGCTTGGTTTGCGTCACCTCCAGGAGAGTAAAAACATCTCTGAGGTGCACAGGAAGCTGATACTGTGAAGCATTCTGCTTATAAATGGACTCTGCGGCAGCTGTACAAATCGGCAGGAATTCTGGTCGACTACCATTTATCTCTTTGTCTGTGTCTCACATGTGTTCACACACCCACAGATAGGGCTCTGGACACAAGTCCTCTGATGAATTGCTTTAGTCATTGGTCCAGGCTGTGTGTGCGTGTGTGTTTGTCTGTGTGTGTGCTGAGTAATGAAGAGGCCGGTGATGTTGTTCTACTCCTCCTCAGTTGCCCCTGAGCACAGGTGCTCAGCTCTTTCTGAGTGGGAGTTCTTCAATTTTCAATTCATTCATCCAGGCGAGAGCTGCAGCGCATTTATTCATTGCTGACGTGAAGCGAGCACGACGCTGACATTCTGTGTGTTTGGCACGCATGACAACGAGGCACAAGCGCAATAACATCTGTAATAACATACCGACAAAGACACGTTTGTGCTGTGCTGCTTTCTATATTAATGATCATTGACAGGCATGTCATCTTTAATGCTATACTGTCCTTTCAGCTCTGACATATACAGTATGTTAACTTGCAGACGGCTAAGACAAGGATACGAGCTGACAGCTTGCTCACCAAAAACATAAAATCAATGTGCACAATCACGATGCAGCATTTCTGTTGTTGGGCTTTGTTTTTATTTTAGTTCGTAACTGTTCAAACTACTATCAAGAAATGTTGGGGCTTTACAGATCTTTATTTATAGCTTTATACTCTTTGGCTTCTGACATCATAATCTTGTCGTGGAGCAGATGGATGTCCAGTACCATTATATTTTATTAAAGAAAAAAAACAGTAACAGATCTTTTCTGCAATTTAAAAAATAAAGCGTAGTTTATCCAGCAGAGCTGCTCAGACTCTACCATTTGCTGTCTGACAGTGATGCAAAAACAAGCAGTATCTTCACAGTCTGATGGTAAATGTGAAATATACTGCTGAACAACTGGAGAAAACTTCCTCACATGGCCATTAGACTGCTTGTCAGCCAGCTGTCCAGTTACCTTTGAGCATCTAATAATGGGGAACTATGTATACAGATAGCTGTACTTAGAGACCTAACTGATCCAAAAGATGCTTTTTCTGTAGGTCATAACACCTGCGTGGCAAAACTGCATAGCGGATGCACCATTTGTGGTAATTTTCACAAAACGAGACGGCCAATGTCTTTCCAAACATGAGAACAACCATCAGAGCAAAACACCAGACCTATTTAAACTGATAAGAAAACAGGAAATGAGAGCAGTGATCTAGATATCTTGAAGCAGGCTACTTTAGTTCTGTGCAGAAAATAGAATTTCTTAAAAAAAAATGCATACAGCTGATTTTTAAAAGTCCACAAAAGATTAAAAAACAACAACAAAAAAAGGAAAAATAAATGAATAAATGCCAATGAGAGCTTCTCAAACAAAAAGGGAAGAAACATCTTGTCTCTGGCTTTCTATCCTCAACATGATTCAGTCCAAAAATGTTAGTCTGAGCACCATACATGCATGTTTCTTTTAAAGTTATAACCACGAGACTGGACAGGACGTGGAAGACAATGTGTTGGTAGTTTACCATCAGGCTGAACGACACACTGGGAGCCTAATGTTCTTTTAATGGCTGCTGTGTTACTTTATTGTAAGGAGGGCCTGGAGAGAAGTGAATGTGCTGATTGATAACCTGAACAATCTCCGCTAGCCTTCATGACACAGCACCAGCAACTCATCCTGCCAGGTTCGTCATCCAGAGCCACGACTGGCAGCGCTCATGCACAGCACAGCACAGTGACTCGGCAGTACGGCAGTGCATTCAGGGATCGAAGGACTAAAAAAGATACCTGGAAATCAGCTCCTTCTGCTGCTTGTATTCAATTTGGGCCTGTTGTTGCCTCCAATCAATACTTGTAATCATTCAGTTGTTGTGCGTATAAAGGCTGGATAATTACGTTTTCAAAGTCCCAGTGTTAAGCCAGTCTCTCATTTTTTAGTCACTGCCACTGTTATATTTTTAAACTTCTCACTGATGAATAATAGTTTTATAACAGAACTTGTAATCGCTAATCAGCTTGCACAGTCAGGCTTGAACTCGTGCGAATGCTGGCACGTAGATGGTCATTTTGGTGCCAGTGTGGCATCATCACTTTTGGATTGAAAAGACCACAAGAAAGAAAGCAAAGAGTTTATTTAATGCAAAACGAAACAGCATAATTGTTTCATTAGTGTCTTTAGTGTTATTACCAGATTTAGCAGAGCAATCTGTTCCATTACTGTGTTACAGAAAAATGTAATTACAGTAACACTCAATAAGGCGTTACTCCCATCACTGCTCCTCGGGCGCAGCCACAGTCTCTGCTGGGGCAATGCAGGAAACACATGAATTTGGCTATCAGGAGCAGTTTGCTGATTTCCATCAAAGGGTAAAACAGCATCAAAGGGAAAAGGGACGCCCTCTGACTGGGCATGTCCCCTGGGATGCCTTGGAAGGGCAGGGTGGAGGGGAAGTTGATTTTGCACGACTTAAGATGAGTCTAAACCCGCTGAGATCACACCAAGGAGGAGGTTTGACACAATGAATTGTACACTGATGTAACCTGACTTTTACATTTTACAACAATGATTCTATCTATCTATCTATCTATCTATCTATCTATCTATCTATCTGTCTGTCTGTCTGTCTGTCTGTCTGTCTGTCTGTCTGTCTTATTAAGGTGGCAGTAGCGTTGCTGCTTCAGTTGTCAGTATTCCAGGTCTGTATTTTGCTGCTTGCACTTTTTCAATTACTCTCAAACCACAGCTTCCACATTTTGTGTTTGTATCTCTTTCCTGAGCAGAAGCTGTGTGAAAGCTCCCTGCAGTTCACAACAAAGAGATAACCCAAACCGTGAGGGTGTAGCATCAAAACTGGAGGGACAAAAAAGGCATCAGTTAGAAGACTTGTGATTGGAAGTCCTGTTATCAGTTGTCTGAGAGAGCCCAACAGTGTGGTTCACACCATCATCATCGACTCCCACACTTCCCTCCCTCCCTCCCTCCCTCCCTCCCTCTCCTCCTCCTCATCCCTCCCTCCTCGTGTTGTGGAAAAGCTGCCAGGCTGCAGCCACTGTAGGCAAGCAGCCAGCCTGCTATCACAGCCCCTATACATAACCGCAGAATCGAGGGAAGTCCAAAATTAAAAGTATTGTTATCCCTGCGGCTGGTGGCCACAGTGCAACGGAGTGACAGGTTTATTTCATTGTGCCGTCTCGGGTGACCTTGGCTTTGGCCTCTAGTCTGTACCCCCTCCAGACACACTATTCAGACCTGGCCCTGTCAGCAGGGCTGCAAGCACAGAGTCCCAGAGACAAGCAGGTTGCTGCTGGATTTCTCATTCAACGTGTGGTGAGTGAGAATTTCCAAATCTGACTCTTTTAACATTTTTACCAATTCTGTTCGTGCCAAAAAATGTCCTTGTGAATGAATTTCAATATAATCTACCATTAGGGTTGCTATGGTGATGGCTGTGTGCATGTCAGTTGCCATGCAACTTTTTTCCCTCTTCAGAGAAAGCACATAGCTAGGTGGCTATGTGCAAAGATCCCAGTGTATATCAGTGAATTGTTTTTGCTGATTTGCTTTTTATTTGTTGAGAGTTGGACAAAGATTGTATGTTTCCCCCAATTTCACCAGTTTAGGACACTGGGTTTTTAAACTGGGAATGGATGTTGCTTATCGGATACACATGGAGAGGCATTTTTCATAAACATAAACAAAAACATGCTTCACATCAAGGTCCCTACTTGCAGTACTTACAAGGAGTTAGGACCCTAAAGTGTGTTGTTAGCGTAGACTGTAAATAAAGGATGGAAGTGATTACCACAACAATAAGCTCAGCGTTCTGGATGTCACTGTACACGGCACACCATAAACTAAGTTTTTATTAAGATCATATGTGTCATGGCTGTGTGCAGGCAGGCAGGGAAAAGGACCCAAAACGCGGGACTCAAAACAAACAGCTTTATTGCCAGTTGCAAATTGAACAGGAGACTAACTATACTGGGAAGACATAAACTAACGGGCAAGCAAACAGGTTAACGGGACACACTGAAGGTTGATAGTACGATGCGACAACGAGCAGGGGAAGACGCAGACACTAAATACAAGAGGAGATCAGGACTGAGAGGAAACAGCTGGGAGACACAGCTGACGCTGATTACAC
This sequence comes from Neolamprologus brichardi, assembly GCF_056152115.1. NCBI lineage: Eukaryota > Metazoa > Chordata > Actinopteri > Cichliformes > Cichlidae > Neolamprologus > Neolamprologus brichardi. The sequence goes on along the minus strand of NC_142112.1, from coordinate 27,860,334 downwards.
AGACGAGACAGGGAGAACACATAACTGAACACACCGACCTTCAAAGTAAAACAGGAAGTACACGAAGAGGTAGACTGGAAAAGGAGAGAAAGAGATCACGAGGGAGAGAGGCAGACAGGCTGGAGAAAACAAGATGGCACAAGAACTCACATCACCATAAAAATAGATACACATAGAGGACAGAGACACGAAGGGAAATGCAAAAAACGAAACAACTTAGGAAACCATAGAATGAATAATAAAATAACAAAATACAAAAACACAAGAAAACTAAGAATGCTGGGTCAAAATGACCCAGGACCATGACAATATGTCAAGTGAGGATTAGGTTAATTTTCCGCCGTTTTGCAACCAGTGGAGTCACCACCTGTTAGAAGAAGTCCAGGCTTTGAGGCTCTTCTCCACTGTCTTCGCTTTTTAGATGTTTTTTATGTACAGTTTGTGGCTTACAGTATTGCTTTAAGTAAAAATACAAAAATAAGCTACAGAGTTGGGTTTGGACTGGTCCAATGACATGACACAGCAGAAAGCGCTACTTGTAGCTATGTTCTCTGTGCCAAACCTTTCTGCATACCCACATTACAAATCTAATCTATGATGTGCCTACAGTTGTTGCAAGCCATTTTGTAACCCACCTCCATCCCAGCTACTTCTTTCATGCAGAGACTCACTGATTGCTGCTCTAGTTTGCCCCATTATTTGGTTCTTGAATTAATTAAAGAGTGATTTAAACCAGACATGCTTTCTTAAGCATACTGTATTCTGCAAACAGATGTTTTTTGTTTTTTTGCTTGCATTTGTGACTTACAGCCACCCTGCAATCCCTTCTAAACCCAGCTGCAAAGAAGTCTGAGGTAGTGATATTGAATCCAGGTTGGTGAACGAGTGTTAAGCATCAAATCTGTCAACAGCTCCCAATGAACCTCTCATCCTGTCTGGGATTTTTGGCAGTGCCGTGACCTTGACTGTCATGTGCTATTATCTTTTACCTGCTGGTGTGCACAGAGCTGAACCATGAGCCAGCTCCACAACAGGAGGCCAGAAGAGCTGAATCACATTGCAACGAAAACTTCCTCTCCCCTGTGATGACTAGTATACATGAAACACCACCTGGCATTATCTTGTCTCCTCCATCCGCCTACCCATAGCCTCACTACTTGTACCTTGCAAGTTAAGGATCACCTATATGAGTCTGCACCGGTTTTGCAGCACTGATGAAGCGTAATTAATGTAGAGAGGCTCAGCTGCTGTCTTTGCACCTTTCCATTGAGCTCATTAGGCCGGGAACGTGACGCTAACAAATGAAAACATGAGGGAGCTATGGTGGTGAGATGCTATCACCTCAGCATCATCATGTTCATATGAAAGTGAAGATGGGTTTGGGACTGTTGTAGCTAGTTCCATTTCTTCATACGTGTATATCTGAAAAACTCATTTTCTGCTGCTGCTTCTACTACTGTATTCTTGCAGCCCATTACAACCAAGCTCATATCATTATAGTCAAAGCTGTGAGTTAAGAGCAGTGAAGCAGCGAGCGTCTCTGTTTTCATTTTCTAAACATTGCGAAAGAGAGCAAAATTGAGAGTCTATGTCATCTAATGATGTGTCACGATAGCCTGTTTAGTTGCGTATTTTATTATGTTCTTTTTACCCGTCGTTTTAGTCTTTGTTTGTCTTTTGTAACATGGAAATAGAGCCGGGAGAATTACAGTTTTGCAGTTGTTTTTCTCGTTTGTAATTTGATAGAAGCTTGTCTCCATTATTTCGTGTTTATGACTTCCCCTTGTTAAATTTAACAAGTTACATTTTCCTGCCACGTTTTGTGTCTGGCAGTTGTACCTGCAGGAGCTACTCTTAATCCTCCAGTCTCTTAACAGTACTGGAGTACTAATGCTAAGTGTGTATGTTTTACAATATATATTTATTTTTTGATCCCACATATAGGCTCTATTTAAAACTTTAGCCATACTGCTCCAGCCATTGATTTCTCTTGTTTAGGATTTTTTCTGTAAATGTTGTGCCTGCTAATGTTTAGCTAACACTAGCAGGCTTGGTTAGCAAGCTGTGTCCATCTATACAGGTGCATCACATCTGCTAACTGACGCTAGTTAATACACTAATCAAATAAAACTGAAGCACAGACTTCTTAAACAGTCTGTTAGCAACAGTGACTAGAAGGTAAACCATGCTATTTGTCAGATAATTGCATTAAAAAGACTCAAAATGACACCAACAAACACAGTTAAGATATTACATCTGCTAGCTGTTTGCTAGCCTAGCAGACAGCTATTAGCACCCGGCTGTCAATCAATATAAGCATCCTTCTAACAACACAGCTGTAATGCAATTTAAATATTTGAATGTCATATAATATATTACAAAAAACATCCATCTATGTATCTATTATTTTATGTATCTGTTGCTTCCTTACCTGTTACTTAACAGTCTTTTTAATAAATTATAAAATTGTTTAAGGTTGCATTCAGATTTATGGTCTCTACTAGTTTACAAGCATTAAAATGTTCTCCAGTGACAGCGATAAACTGGATGACTCAGATGTAATGTGTTGTCTCTTTTCATTTCTCTGAGTGGGACTACATTTATGGGAAATAAAGTGTGCTTTTGTTATCCGTCCCTCTTATCTCACACGTCTCCCACAGAAGCACAGGTTGCCCGCAAGCAGAGCCCTGAACCTGGAGGGGGCCTATCCACAAAAGGAGGCAAACGTGAACATGCGCACACTCCTCCAGGGGTGAATAGAGATATGTGTGTGTATATGGCCTTTTATTTAGCAGAAGGCCATCAGTGAGTCATTCTCCTAAAGAGCGCCCTTGGGTACTGGTCTCGCTGACACACACGCAGTGGCTGTCTCAGAACAAGGCTCACTGGTCAATGTTTAATGCCCCATAATTGGTTTTACTGACCAGCACAGCCTGCAGGATGCCAATGCTGATTTGAAGCCCGACCATTGAGGCTGACCACCACTGCAGTCCTACCTGGATTTGTGAAATATGTAATTCATTTGCTCTCACAGGTGTAACTGCTGGGTGGCAGTCATTACAAGGATTAATCTGTCAAGGTTAAGCTGGACGATGTTGTCTGCGATTTCGTCCTTTCCCCTGTCTGTTCTGCTAAAAGCTATCCATACATAGTCATGGTTTATCACACTGGCGTTTAATGATCATTTAAATGCGAGTTGATATCCAAGCCCTGAGTTTCATCTCACCTTGCTTTCTTTTTGCTGTGTTTCTCTCAGAGAACCATGAGCACTGTGGAGGAGGACCCGGATCACATGATACCATGAAGACAAGCCTACAGGTCCTGCGCTGCCAGCTGCTGAGTAAGTAAAGCCTGTGGGGGGTTAAAAGGGAGGCCCAGCAAGCCAGTCGACGTTTCACATGCAAAACAGAAAGATTGGTTGGTTTTGAAGAAAGCAACCATTTTTTAAATTGTTCTAAAACATTCCGGTTATTTATTTGCAGCTTTATCATGCTTGATTTATATGGAGCATTAACATAGAAACATAGAGGTGAAGATAAAATGAAAGCAAAAAATGGTTTAGAGTCAAGCATTAACCTAGAGGACTGAAAAATTAAGCCATTTTAAAGCTGCACTTGCTTGAGTGGGCACTAGAGGCTCTCCCTATAGACTCCCAATGTTAACATTTTCAACTTTACAGCAGAAATGGACATTGAATGTTCACAAAAAGACTAATTTATTGAAAGTGTATCAAAGCTTTACAGCCTCTATTAAGTACAGATGGGTATAGCCACTAGCTCTCTGCTCAGTCACATCACCGCTCAAGTGACTGAATTTGACTTCTTCACTATATTTTTGCTTTTAGAACCTTTTTAATTAAAATAGCATTCAAAATATCATTTTGAATATTTATATCCTACCACCAAGTAGCATACAAAAATCAGAAGGTCACTCTCAGACTTCTCTGGTCTGCATGTCGAGGCATCCTTGAGCGAGATACTCAATCCTGAGTTGTTGGTTGGCAATTTATGCAAATGCTTGATGTCTGTATATGTGTGAGCAGCTGAGTTTGGCTCATAGTCCAAAAGCACTTTGCATGCTCAGTAAGAATGGAAAAGCATTATACAAGAAGCAGTCCAGTCCACTAATTAACATGTATTCATTTCTGTGTAATGCCCCTATATAGTCTGGAGTCTGGTGTTAGCTGATAACTTCACTACCACTTCACCCTATCATCCAAATGTGGACTTGTGGACAATGTAGCAAATGCGAATTTACAAAATAAAAAGCCTTAAAACTCTAATTCACTAACCAACAGTTAATGTCAAGGGGGCTACGTCCATCTTTGATATACAGTTTATATCTATGCTGCTATTCCCAAATTGGTTATATTGGAGTGTTCAGAGAAAATCTAAGTTTTCCAGATGTTAGCTGTTGTAATGTGGTAATTACCAGAATGCAGCTTTCTTTATCCCTTGCCAGTGAATTATTCCAGTGTTTTCATAATTTCTCTAACTTTAAGTCTTGCATCTCTTGGCAACTTATCTTCTAAAAGAAAAGAAAATTATTTATATAAATTCCTCTATAGCTGAAGGCCATTCTGTCAGGGATCCCCTGTTTGTGGACATCAGATGCTGTACATACAGTGCTGGACACCCTTAGTTATTGTCATAGTTTAGGTCTGTGCTGTTTTAAATTCACAGGATAGAATCAAGGCCCGATGTACAAAGTTCTGGCAGGCTACCGCCGCAGAATGTCACATGAATATGGAACATGTTGGTCACACTGAAACCCACCAGGCTCCAGGACTGTTAGCTGAAAGGGCTGATGATATCTGGTATTCACCCCTAAGCTCCACCTCAGGGCGCTGGAGCCCAAGGCTGTCTGACAAGTCTGCCTCAATCCCTCAGAAGTGATAAACTTGGACTAGACCACTGTGAGCTGAGTGCTTTAAGCTGGTGCAGAGGTGGAGGGAGGTCACCCTGCAGCCGTTTAACCGGAAAAGGAGAAGTTTGAGTTGAAGTTGTCGACTAGGTTTGTGTGGATTTTTATTTTATGTGTGGCAGCACGGTGGCATGGTGGTTAGCACTGTTGCCACACAGCAAGAAGATCCTGAGTTCAATTTCACCATCAGGCCAGGGTCTTTCTGTGTGGAGTTTGCATGTTCTCCCTGTGTTTGTGTGGGTTCCCTCCGGGCGCTCCGGCTTCCTCCCACTGTCCAAAGACATGCACTTAGTGGGGATAGGTTAATTGGTTAATCCAAATTGCCCATAGGTGTGAATGTGCGAGTGAATGTGAGTGCGAATGGTTGTCTGTCCCTGTGTGTTGGCCCTGCGACAGATTGGCGACCTGTCCAGGGTGTATCCCGCCTCTCGCCCAATGACAGCTGGGATAGGCTCCGGCGCCCCCCGCGACCCTGAAAAGGATAATTTTATCCTGTCTTCCTTCTCTCACCCCAACCGGTCGCAGCAGATGGCCGCCCCTCCCTGAGCCTGGTTCTGCCGGAGGTTTCTTCCTGTTAAAAGGGAGTTTTTCCTTCCCACTGTCGCCAAAGTGCTTGCTCATAGGGGGTCATATGATTGTTGGGTTTTTCTCTGTATCTATGAAGCGCCTTGAGGCGACTTTTGTTGTGATTTGGCGCTATATAAATAAAATTGAATTGAATTGAATTGATAAGCGGATGCGAATGGATGGATGGATAAATCTAAAGCTCAGTTTGCTGTCATGCATTCAGTTGGAGATTCAGAGAGAGAGGGCTGGACTCGATTCAGAGATCGAGTCCAGCCCTGAATTTCCTCGAGCGCATAACTCTTCCATTAGAGTTTCCCCAATCAAGTGTGCAGAGACGAGAGACCCACCTGTGTCTGTTTCTCATTTCTCTCTCTGGATGAGCCATCTGCTAGAGACAGATGTGCCTTAACATCTCAAGGCTGCAGGCATGAACAGGGATGCTTCAGATAGAGAAGAACTGGGACAGATGATCCCATATTATAACGGGACAGTGAGTGTCGGAGAAGGAAGTTTTATCAGCACTACTTACTATGACCATGTTGTACTGAAAGAACACATCTGAAACAACTGAGACTCACAATTTGTTATAGAAAATTGAATTTTTGCCTCCAAAGCTAGAATAAATAAAAATTTAAAAAGGCCAGTTGGAGCAATGTGTAAATGAGTACACAGGGCTTGAGAAATCTTCCCATCTGACTTCTTCTTGTCTTGTATTTTTGAAATGTGCTGTTGGATACTTTGTCATCTTTATAAAGCCACTATCAAAGTGAATATGCCAAAATTCTCTCGAAGACGCTGTCAGCGTCTGTGACTCTGTGTAATTGCAGATTTGCTGCTCAGCGCTCCGCCCAGATTCCAGACAACTTCCTGTTTAATCTCTCGTCATCCTGTCAGGTGCGGTGCTGCTGTCACACTCGACGAAGCTAAATCATTATCCCAGTAAACAGCAAAAGGACCCTTTGTTGTTCTTGTTTTCGCATTCTCTCTCCACCAGATTTTCAGATAAACACGTCCCCGTTCAAAGCTGCTGTAAGCTGACAAACAATTCAAATTCAAACAGGAAGCCATTATCCTGTTACCCAAGCTTTGCCGCTTATCTCTGAGCCCACATCTGCAGACCTCCCTGTTCCGCCTCTCCACCGCCCTGCCCATATCGAAGCCTTCTCCGGGACCGTCCCACAGGTCCCAGAGGATGTGCCTCATCTATCTGCTGGGACACACCCAGAAGCAAACCAAAGGAATTTGGCTCTTTGTGCTACTGTAAAGATGCCACTTTATTTATACGCACGCATATGTCGTTCCAAAATGAAGAATATCGGGATTTTTCTTGTTTTCCAAGTCACGAGCGAGATTAGCAGTTGTAGCAATAAAAACGGCTTTCCAGCAGTGCAGTTGAAAGGCCCTTTCACACAGATTCAAACTGACAAGCTAATTCAATGCTCATACTAAGTTTGAGCTTCTATTGTGAGTCACAGAAATGTTAATTCTAAAATGAGTGGCTTTCCTGATTAACTGAGCAGCTTTAGGCACATGATTCCTCTCATGGCATGTGCCTTTTTTTTTGCCTTTGTGTGAAAGTAAGTATCTTGCGGATACAAAGGAGGGCTGCAGAACAAAAAAAACATTTTGAAAACATCTCAGTGTAACTCTGAATAGAAGTACCATACATATTAAAGGGCAGAAGGAGGTGTAATGGCAGCAGGAGGTGGACTGCAGCATTATTAGTGACAAATAGATGCAGTAAAAGCATATTAGCATTTAGTGAGTATATCAGCATTTTTTCTCCTTTGGAATTTTATATACTGTGGCGGTTTGTTTTTCTAAAATACCTCCTTGTACTCCGTTTCACTGATTGCAATCTGGTTCCCAGTACAACCCCAATTTCATCTGTCTGCTGAGCCGCTCCACTCATTTATGAAACAGACTTCAGATCGATTTTGATCTTAAGCTTGTCTCCGAGGGGACTTATTATGTTGATTTCCAGCTCGACTTTGTTATTCTTGGGCTACTCCACTATCAGCGCTTTGCATAATTCACAGTTCATCCTTTTACAGCCAACTTACTTCTGATTGGCTGCCCCTCGTAAACAAAGCTGGTGGGTGGAGCATCTGTACTTACACCCGGAGCTGTGCGTGTGAGATGGCTATATTAGGGATGTCATCGCTCACTGGGATTATGGAAATAATCTTATCTTATTTGATCCAAGTGATTTCCTGCCGGTTATTACATGTGGTTTGAAGCCTCTGGTGAACTTTCATGACTTCTATATGCGCTAATGAACCTCTTTTCATTGGTGTGTTTGTTATTTGATGTTTTTGCTTGCTTTTCACTTTCTGATGGATCGACTAAACCATGATTTGTGAAGGCATTTTGTCGTATGGTAGAATCACAACACGAGTCCAGTCATTTATGAGAAATTCAAGATTTACTAACATTTAATTCAATTCTATTCAATTTTATTTCATTTTATTTATACTGCGCCAAATCACAACAACAGTTGCCTCAAGGAGCTTTCTATTGTAAGGTGCACCCTACAATAATACATACGGAGAAAAACCCAACAATCAAATGAACCCCTATGAGCAAGCACTTTGGCGACAGTGGGAAGGAAAAACTCCCTTTTAACAGGAAGAAACCTCCGGCAGAACCAGGCTCAGGGAGGGGCGGGGCCATCTGCTGCGACCGGTTGGGGCGAGAGAAGGAAGACAGGATAAAGACATGCTGTGGAAGAGAAACAGAGATTAATAAGAAGTGTGATTCAGCAGAGAGGTCTATTAACACATAGTGGGTGAGAAAGGTGACTGAGGAAGAAATAATCAGTGCATCATGGGAGTCCCCCAGCAGCAAACACCTATTGCTGCATAACTAAGGGAGGATTCAGGGTCACCTGATCCAGACCTAACTATATACTTTAGCAATACTCATCACAGCTTTTTTATGCTTATTGTCTTCTATTAATATAATGTAAGCACACTTTTGGGAATGATCTTTACTTTTCTTACAACATTTCTGTGAATATATTCTCAATTCTGGAGCTTTCGGACACTTTTTAACTCCAACTTATTAAACTTCAGAAGCGGCCACTTGGTCGAATTCAAAAGAAGTAATCACAGAGGAGCTGGGGTGTGAAACTTCTTCATAGTTTTAGACTCTATTTTATTATTTTTTATTTGTTTTTTATTATTACCAACTATATTGATGCAGATATTGGTGGTATCGTAGGTACAGTAACCAATGATAGCAGCTGTAGTGGCACACATTGAAGTAGTACCACAGCCGGCCTACTAGAAACTGTTACAGAAGTGCAGTGGGTCCACTGAGTCAGTCGGGGCTGATGGCTCGCTGTCCAGGCGAGATAATCCAATCTTAGCAGCAGTTAGTCAGACAGCTCTCGGCTGATAAAGGGTTTTGTCCGCCTGACACTGATGGATCCGATCTGTTTCTGTGGTTCTGTGACAGCACATCAAAGCTTTAAATTAAAGGCTTGGACTACCTTTAACAAAACTTCTCTTAAGCTTTATGATTACTTTGATTCGGCTCTGTCAGCTTTTATTCCTCAAAAGTTGAGATATGGACTGATTTTATACTGGGGGAGACAAGCCGTGCTGTGTGTGTGCTGGCGTGGTGTGATATGGGCTCATTGGTATTCTTATAAGAGCTGCAGATAAAGCCATCTTCGTTTGCCCCAGAGGATTGAAGGGGAATCCCATAGAGGGCTGTCTGCTACCGTGGAGTGGTTTTTATTAGCATAAATGAGGCTAAATATGATCCACGGAGGGTTGGCTGGGCGGTGTGGAGGACATCTTTAATTATGGGCTGTGGTTTAGTGATTTGGAGCTTCTAAACCAGCAGTTAGGCACGTTTATCCCATTAGACTACGAGACATAGTGGACATACAGTAATTCCCTTTAGTTCTTGTACATTTGCATATCAGACATTTTGGTTAATGATTTTATTCAGTGAGATCACAAAGAAACAATCTGCTTGTGGATTTATGGTTGTTAATGCAGCACGGGCATTATTTCTGACTAACAACACTTAAAAAAAACCTTTGCCGCACCTCTTATAAAGAAAGAGAGATCTCAACCAAGGTTGTAATAAACTTACTTCATTTACATGTATTAAAAAAAACATTTGAATACAAAAAACGTCTCTCTTTTTGCTGCTTGTTCAGCTTGATTGTAAAGAACTTGTGATTCCAAGGGAATTGTGCACAAGCGGGTCAAAACTTTGTACCAATACTCTTTTCTCATCACTTTTTGTGTGACTTTTTGTGACTTTCCCTGTGGTTTAGCCTGTTGTTCCTGAGGTGGAACAGGCCATCTACTAATTGGAAAGTTGGCTGATCTGTCCCAGAGTGCTCCAGGCTCTCCATCCCTAATTATCCTTGGGCAAGATACTGAACCCTGTGCTGCTTTCCGATGCATTCATCAGAGTATGAATGTGTGGATGACAGAAAAAAGTGCTTGTGAGGCATGTTATATAAAGTGCTTTAAATTGTTCACGTAGAGTAGAGAAGCATTATTCAGCAAAGAACTAGCCCATTTACCACTTTTTCAATAAAGTCTAATGAAGACTAATTATCTAGTCTAATCTAGTCTAGTCTAATTATGCTCAATCAACTGTAGAAGTCGACTTTAGAATCTGAAATTGCTCTGAAGTTGTTGTTTTTTTTGTTTCTTTGTTTGTTTTTGTAAATAAAAATAGGTTAACAGATGTGTGGATAGTGTGCAATAGTGCAAGTAATTCTATTTGTTCCAGTCACAGAGCTCCCACCCCCAACCAAAGGCTTAGAGTTTAGAATAGGTTGCCTATTATTAGGAAGGTTGACAGTTCAATCCCCCCAAATTCTGTATTAACCTGTTGAACCCCAAAGGATCTACTGCATCAAATTTTCAAGAGAGCTATATGCTATAAAAGACCAAGCCAGGAAAAACTCCTTTATACTTTTCTGTGTCTTATCCTCAGTTAGTTTGACAGAATGGCCTCTGCTGTGATGCTTGCACTGCTGATGAAGTCTCACAAGTGTCAGCTTTATTTTGATACCAATATAGTTTACACAGAGCTTGCAATCACAGAGAAATAGTTGATTCACTTTGGGCCTGTCATTTTTAAGGAGGAACCTGAGAAACACCCCGGGGCTTCGGGTCAAACAGTCCTTGGACAAGATATTAAACCCCAAGTACCCTCTGATGTTTACCTGGGTGAAGATTGGAAATGTGTATGGGGATTCTGCTTGCAGTGTAAAAAGAGCTTTGGGTTCACAGTGATAGTAAAAGAGCACTGTATAAATTACAGTCCATTTACCTTGGACTAAACTAAGAGAAGGTAGAAAGCAGAGAAGACTAAATAACCTTAATAGTGTAGTTAAATTAACCAATATAACAAATAGCTGTGCAGCACAGTGGTGCGTCAGTCGCCTTACTGCAGAAGCCTCTGGCTTTGAACCTGTCCAAAGATACTTGTCAGTGTAACTGGTGATCTTATAGTGGCCGTCGGTGTGACAGTAAATGGTTTTCCATCTTTAATTAATGACAGGAATGAGAGAGGTGGATCACAGAGCCATCAAAGGGTAATCCTCAGACATGCACAGCACTGTGCACCTGCACGTGTCATCGGCCTGTAGGAGCGACATGTAACATGTCAGCTCAACCTTTTTTATTCTAATTGACACCAAAAAGCTCTGAAGAGGTTTTTATGAAGGAGTAAAACCTTTGAAATGTACCAAGTTCTTGAAATTCTGAAGTAAAACAGCTGCTATCTAAGCTGGAAACTAGGAAAATTTAGACAGATTATTGGTTTACAAATCAAAATACAAAGTTTAACAAACTTATTAGACCAGCACAAAATGTAAGGTTTATGCCACAGCTGCCCTAAATTACCAGTATTGGTAAATCAAAATCATTTTTGACGTGTCTGTGATGGTTAATCCACAAGTAGGGTTTGGAAATTAAGCAAATTATTATTATTATTATTAAGATGTCAACTTAGAGTTATTTACTTGCATTCCTGAAGAGAAAAATTTAGTTAAATATTGTGCTTGATTAATTTTTGACTTTAATTGAGCACAATATTTGGGTATAAAAAGATGAATTCACTTCATTATTTAACTAATAAATAAAAATCTTATTTTCAGTTTTGTCGAAGTTTTTGACAGTTTTCTAATCTAATAATTTTGGTAACTACTGTCTATATAAGACATTTTAGAACCACCACAGTCTGGAGCTAAAATAGTCTGTGACGTGATGTTATGTGGGAAATATAAATAGCTGATATTTATATTTATTTTTCATCTATTTCCTCTCAAGTATTAAATAAAGCCTTGAGAGTCACAAATCACTTCACAGGTGTTCGCTTTTGTACTTTGTTTAGAGACAAAAAATGTTTTCTGACAGAAAAGTCGAAATGAAGTTAAAATAGTATTGGTATCAATAAATGTTATCCTAACTGATTAACTAAGGATTCAGTTTACACCCAAATTATTTTTCTATTGGATAACAGACAGACTGCTTATACAGTTATTTTTAACAGCACCCAGAGCAAAAATAGACAGAAAATGTACTGTCAGGTATTTTATCTTAATGCAACTTTGCCCTGCAGTTCGTTTTCTTTATAAACCTGACCTTGGTCTAGGTTCTCATTGAATCTAGGCTTTTTGTTCCCTGCGTATACTGTTCTGTTACTCCCCGCTATGCTGCTGAGCAGGGAGATGACAGAACAGAAGGATTTCAGAAGTACAGCCTGACGAACCACGACTCACGAGCCTTATTGATGGATGATTTTGCAGCTCCTATTTTTGGCTTCCTGTAGAGCCTCCAGTTTGAATAGTGGCACTGGCAGCTGCCCACTGAAGATACGGCACAACCAGCCTGCCTCCAGAACCTGCTTCATAGGCAGATTGTCGCCGTACACGTCATAGCCACATCATTCTCCATTGCACGTAGCAGGAGGTGACCCCTGGAAAGAAAGATAAATATCCCAGCCTCCTCTGCGAGTAGCCCCCCACCCCTTTAGGATTGATCATGCAGCCAGGCTGGTGCATAAGCACTGATAGCCTGCATGCCGCACACTAAGTGCATCGGTATGATTGATTAAGCCGGAAGATTCACGATGCACTGCACCTGAAGATTATTGTTCCATGGGACTGAAGTCTTAGCTTATGAGTGGCTTCAAAACATAAGGCAGGATTCCTCAGCTTCAGGAGCAAATGTTAGGTTATCACAGTGTAACTTTAGATTGGGTGTCAGAGGCTTTGGCCTCTCAATCTAATTGTGAATGAGGAGTGGGACAAAGCCTGCTTTGGATCAGCGCACAGGTGCCTGCTTTGCAACATGATTTATTGATGTCCCTCGTGGCTTCAATGGAGGACTTCAGCAAATGTCACCGGTTTTCCTATGCACTCAAAAGAGCCCTAATTCAGCAGGTTTTCTTGCATAAATTGCCCCTCCCTCCCTCTCTGCCTCTGTACACCCTGCGCTTTGGTAATTTAAAACAGGTTGACACCATTAGTCAAATAAACGAGGGCACAGTCTCGCAGTAGTTTTAGCCGGGCCGTTATTTGTCTTCATGATATTAGCATGTGCTTTTCTTGATGGTGATCGGCTGAGTGACATAGATAGCGAAGGCAACAGGTTGGTGCGAGTGATAAACGGGCTCCTCCTCGTGAAAGGAGAAAAAGCCTCAGTTCACCAGCGAAGATTCAAACTCCGCACTCGCCTCCTCACTCCTTCTTTCATCATCGCCGCTGAAAGTGGTCTGACTCCTTTTGTGGGTGTTTTTCTGCTTGCGAGAAAATATCATGTCAGACTGAAAACAGCCAACATGCACGAGGGTGGGAGGGGAAAAAAATCATGCTGAGTAAACGGGTGCCGCTGACTATGACAAATGCTTCTCTGTGTGCCCTGCTCCAGCTCAGTTTTTCATGTCTAACCTTTTTGCTTTTGTCCACGTCTTAGCGTGATCAAACACACAGGAAAAGGTGCACGATCAGGCCCACTCGCACATTTTCCACCCTTTTTTCCCTCTTTGCACTCCGTATTCTCGTCTTCTTTTCAGTGCTTCTACTCAGTAATGGATGTCTGTGAAGCTAAGGTTACTTCCCTGGTCTTTTCAATAATTTCTCTTGTTAATACCCCTCTATGTGTCTTTGTGGAGGCCAGTCCAGGCTCTCTGCCTGCTCACACTCTCTCTCCATCAGTCGGACACACAGCCGTCGTGACAAATTACACCCATTTGGCTCAGTGTGCAGCACAGTGTATGTGTAAAAACAAGCAGGTACATGTAATCACTGCAGACACAGAAATCCAACAACACAGACTGTACAGGTCAGGAATAGGTGGATTTCCTGTTTTCAGAAAAAAAATAAAGATGCAGGTGTAGCAGAGGGCAGAAAACACGATAACTCACTTATTATATTATTATATTTCCTGTTTTTAAACACGTAACTTTCCTGTGTAATCTAGGTTTATGTAAAGTCTATTTCAGAGAGAAAGGAATAAACATACTACCCCATCACCATTTATTTTATTCCTATTAAATCTGCCCAATAAGGCTAAACCATCAGTTGGAGTGCCGACATTTTCTTTCAGCCGTGCTGTGTCGTTGTGTATGCTTTTATATTTAACTGCTGCTACTTTTAGTCTTCAGCTGAACACAGAAGAGTCAGTTTCAGGGATACAGCAACAAGCAAGACGTTGGAGGTGCTCCTCATGTCTCAGCTCTTTTTTTTTCAAACCACAAACACACCACTGTTTAATAAGAAAGTCAGTTTATGCTATACTGCATAAAAATATTACAAAATGTAAAAATCCAAAGCAGTCAACAATGAGGGGACCTGTTGGCTCTCATTTGCTGTGAGGATCACTGCAAACTAACCCTTAAAACTAGCCCGAGCACAGAATGGATTGATGAGTGTGTTGTGGACATCCCCAGATTTAAACTGTATTGGACTGACGTGTTTGGCAGCACAGTCATCAAAGCGAAATGATGGAATAATGTAAGAATTCCTCCTGCAGAGACCTGCAGATTCAACGATCAGTGCTGAGGTGCAGTAAAGCCTTTTTGGTGGCTGCCCATTGATTTCTTAGTATTACAAACCACCTTGTTCATAATAATGTATTAATTATGCACAGGCAAAGCTTCAGCCACAATATAGCATAAGTTATTGCATAAGTTATCTGCCATGGGGGTCTCATAAATGTTTTTACCTTGTGCACACAGGGTTATTTATCAAGGTTAGGGGGACTGCTCCCCACAAAATCGAATATCTGTTTTCCTCTGGCCTCTGGCACTATTTGAATTGTTTTGTTGCTAGCTGTCCAGTTTTGATATTTTTTGGTATCTGGAGATAACTGTTGTGGAGATGCCCGTCTTCTTTTAAATATAATGCCACTAAATTGAAGTTGTTTGAAATGTATTTCAAAGAAACTCAGCAGCAGTGACTCTTCATGCAGTCACTCCAAATAAATCTATTTCCTTTCTATTGAGTTGTACTTCTTCTGGTTCGGTAAGAAACTCCACCACGTATCATTTCTCTGCACCATTCAGAGCTCTGATTCTGCCCATCGATGGCTAATTTAGGATCACCAGTTAAATTTTCTCTGGACTGTTGGAGGAAACCTATGGAGGCAGAGGGAGGACACGCAAACCACACAGGAAGGCCACAGACTCAAATCAGGAACCTTCTTGCTGTGAGGCAGTAGTGCTAGCCACTGAAACACCTTGCCACACAAAACTAATTTCAATTAGAGAGCCTTGAAGGAGTCCTGTAATGTTTTTTTTCTCTCATCTCACATGATCACAGAATTGGAAGCTTGCCTGCTGCCTTCTTTGGCCACCTGATCCATTTTAGCCAACTTTCTTTGCCCCTCACTGGAGGACAGAGCTCTGCACCTGACACGATGACATTAAGGGAATCCTCTCTTTGACATCATACAGAGCCAAGTGTAGAGTGTTTACAGCAGGTCGGCTTACACTGACCTTAATATTTGAACCTTTAGCCACGTTTAATATGAGAATCCACCAGTATAAAAGCATACTGGTCCCCAGTAATGATAAAAGTAAATGTCAGGGTTACATCAGAAAGAGCGTCACTCAGAAAAGCTAATAAATCATAAAACCTCTAAAACAGAATCTAAAGGTTGACCTCATTTTGTGTCCTGCACTAATTAATATTTGGGCAGTCAGACATCAGTGCATGCTAACTTTAAAAAAAAAAAAATCAGTTTTGGCCCTTTTCACATTTTAGATGTGATGTTTAATAAAATATAATTCGACTAAACTGCAAAGTCCTAAATGAATATTAATCTCCATGCTGGTTACAGATCAGAGAAGCCCATGTTTGAACTAGCTGGGAGAATCTGTGCCAGTGCATTTAGTTTGTTCATTTCTGACATAACTTTATAAAAGGACGCTATGTTTTATTCAGCAGCAGCGTGTCAGGTTGCCGGGTTGTGACAGCCAGGCTTGTGTACTGATTGAAGGCATGACTCAAGCCAGACCCTGTCACGATAAACATCCTCTCTCTTAATCGGCCTCCGTTACCTCTTTTATCTCCTTATTTAAAGCCTTCTTGCATCTACGTGGTTTCAGTTTGCACGGAGACATCTTACACCTTCCTATCCAAGGAGTCACTATTTAATTCGTCCCGATTCAGTCATTCGGCCTCGTTTCGGAGGTTGATTTTTGTCCTAATATGCACACGATTCACATTACCCAGCATCAGCAAAAGACTAAACACCTTACAGTTGACAGGCTGCATTTTATTCTCCTGCTTAAAAGATAATTTGAGGAAAAATAGAGCATCCATAAATCAACAATGGCCCCGCGTGTTGTCTCCCCAGACATTGGTCTGGGGCGGGCTCTGTGGATTAGAGACGTGACAGTCCTGGTTAATGGAAGGCAGTGCCTGGACCCTCTCTCCTGCAAGTCTGTGTGATTGAGTATGGAGGAATATGATTAATGATTCAGAGGCTGAGTTTAAATAGTCAGTGCTTTGGGGTTCTGCCCGAGTGTATTTTAAACCCCTCGTGGAAGAAAATGGAAAAAATATTCCTGTGGCGAATAAATTATACTACTAATAATATTTGATCTCTTACTGCAGCTCTTTGTTGTACGTTCTATCCAGATTTCTGTTTCTGTCTTTTTCCATTGCTCCTTAATGATGGCCATAACCTCTCAGTCATATTAGTACCTCGTGACTGTGTTTTGAGGTATTTTTTTAATGAATTAACCTCAAATTTACTTGCTTGAGGGTCTACAGCTCTGCCTGTGTACACATGCTGTTTCCATTTTTATTGCTGTTTGAGGTTTTCGTTTGTCATCAGCATGACCATTGCATATTAGTAACGTTATAATAGACATAAAAATTGAATAAGATTTAAACAGAATAAACATATTGTATTTTCCTTTTTCCCGTCGAATCTTTAAACCAGTTTTTAATAAAAGATTGTGAATGATTGCACGTTAGTGTAATCAGTCAAATCTGATCCCACTAAAGCCTGATAGAGCTCATTCGCATGTGTCACAGCACTCGATTTACCATAAACTGGTAGAAACATTCAAAGGAGCCACTAAAATAAGCTGACATGCTTTCTTATTAATGACAAAAAAAAAACCAACATAAAACCCCACTTTATATATATATGGCCTCTATCAAATACACTATTCCTTGAGTGTTCAGTGGTAGTGTTTAGGGAATCTTTCGACATTCCTACTTTGGACATCCACAGACGGAAGGAATGACATTTGACCCAAGTGCCACAGACAGGTCTGAGAAGTTGAAGAGTGATCTCACACTGATAATGGTCTGTTTGTGGCATTTGTTGTCATTAAGATAAATGTTAAGTAATGCTGGTCTTAACCTTAAAGCAATAAGCCAGTGGTTGGTGTCAGACTAACTTAATCGCTTCCCTATTTCAGTAACCGTGACTAAAACACACTAACGTGCAGTCTTTTTAAAAAGAAATCATCCCCATTCCTAATGATCTAGATATAGTTGATCTAGTCCTTAACAGATTTTAAAATAAGGTAAATAAACCTCAGATGATCAACCACGGATGAAATGTCACACCATGACATATTCATCAAACTGGAGAAGCACTGTGTCAAAAACTAAACACCACTTATGATTTGGTAGTTTGTAGAGGCACCTTTAGCAGAAGTAATTCTTTTTTTGTATTACTTTATCAGTCTCTCACATAGTTGTTCTCTTCTGTACCGCTCTTCTGTACACCATAGCTTCAGTATTTCACAGGCATTTGTTTATGTCTCTAAAGTTCCCAGCATTTCACTTCATTTCATTTCAGGTAGAGGTCTGGACTTTGACTGGCCATTACAGCACTTTGATTCTTTTCTTTTTCATCCTTTCTGCAGATTTGCTGTTGTGCATTGTGCATTGGGCCAAGCAGACTGTAATTCATTGTTTATATGTCTAAGCAAAAACTCCTTGGAACGTCTGCAGGTTGTTTAAACGCCGCAGATAGGCTTCTGACCAAATCTTCTACGTACTTGCATGTTACACCGTTGCTAATACAGCTACATTGGCTCCCCTTTGAATTCGGAGTCCATTTTGAGATTCTGGTTCTGACTTTTAGAGCTCTTCGTGGACAAGCACCGGACAAGAACTCTTTTTGCTTAGCTTAAGATCTGTGGACTCTGTGGATCTGTGAATTGCATTTGTCTTACTTTTTGTCTGTGTTGTTTTAAATGCCCTGGATTTTTTTTTTTTTTGTGAAACACTTTGTGATTCTTGTCTTGAAAAATTCTAAATAACTTTTTGCCTTACTTACTTACTTAACTATATAAAGGACTTCAACTCAATGACTGCAAGGCACCTGGGTCCTGTGGCTGCAAAACAAGCCCAAATCATTACCCCTCCACCACCGTGCTTGACAGTCGGCATTAGGTGTTTGTGCCAATATGCTGTTTGGTTTTTGGCTAGTGTGGTGCTGTGCATTATGGCCAGCCATCTCCACATGGGTTTCATCCATCCAAAGGACATTGTTCCAGAAGTCTTGTAGTTTGTTCAGATGCAACTTTGCAAACCTAAGCTGTGCTGCCATGTTCTTAGAAAAAAAGCGGCTTTCTTCTGCCAACCCTTCCTAGCCCTTCCTATGCTTCTTTATTGTTTTCCTAATTGTAATTTCATGAACTTTAACATTTAACACGCTAACTGAGGAATTTAGAATCTGAGATGTAGTTCTTGTGGGTTTTGTTTTTTGTAGTGTCTGGCCTTGGGGTAAATTTGCTGGGATGTGCACTCTTGCAAAGATTGTAAACTGTCTTCAATGTTTCCCACTGGTGAATAATCTTTTTCTAACTGTAGAGTTATGGACTTCACATTGTTTGGAAATGGCCTTTTAACCTTTCCCAGATTGATGGGCGGCACCAGTTGCTTCTCATGCCTCCCTAGCATCTGACAAGATGTTCTGCTTTCATAAAGATGCTCACACTTGCTGATTAACAGTTAATCAAGAGTATTTAATTAGCAGCTTCTGGCTTCTACCTAGTCTTAATTCCTTTGGAGGCAATGAGGATGTTCTTAGGTTTTCAGAAACTGTTATATGTCTTGTTTTGCAATTTATCTGAGGCTATATTTATCTAATTATAAGACCAGCTAAGGACCAGATGCTTTTTATTATGTCTTTATATGTAAAACCTTCAAATTGAAGACCGTGTTGTGCTTTCTTTGTGCTATGACTGTATACCAGACAAGAATTTAGATGATATTTATTGCTGTGTAGTCTGTTGTCTGGATGTATAGAGTCTGCACAGTGGGGACTCTGCTAATGTGTCGGATTAGTTGTGATTAAGTATAAATAAGGGGTGGAAAGGAGAGAGTTAATGTGGAAATTAATAAGGCCTTTCACATTCCTCCCTCTATGACTTTCTAGCTGTCTAGATAACACTATTCCCCACTGGCACCTGCTAATGTCTTGTCACTACGCAGCCTCCTTACGGGATTGAGCTTGAGAAAGCAAATCTGTCAAGCTCTTAGAGATGGCTTTAGCATTTTAAGTAGGCCATACTGACACTGAGACTGTCATAAATCAATCTACTGTATTAATTGTAGGAAAATCATTAAAAGTCATTATGTCTACTAACATGACACATTTCACCATCTGACTGTTGACTCGATTTTATGATGACAAAGGTCAATGTAAGAGGTAAACAGAGTAAGCATTTTTTCTTTATGATAAATCATCTTTTTCTATTACTATTTTTCTTTTTTTTTTTAAATGTCATGTCTAAATATGCAAATGAGACCTTATATATTTAAATGTACCAGAGTGCATAATTTCCCATAAACTTTGGTTAAAGTAAGGTTAAAAATTCTAGTTTCAGCTTGTTGAGATTCGAAACTCAAAGGTTTATACAGAGGGAATTTTTTAATATCTCTTTTTAACACTTCATAAATTAGGAAATAACCAAGTTTTAACTGATGGACTAACTAATATAGATGTGGTACTTTACTGGTTACTCAGGTATTTTGTGCGACTGTCCAATGGTAAATGTGTTAAAAAATAAACTCTAAATGTTGTCTGAAAGGACAAATTAATGACTTACACATGAGAAAACTTGTTTTTTTCCTGATGTCTTGCTTTAAACAAGAACATTTATAGAAACTGGATTGCTAAGAATATTATTTGCAGCTATATCTTACTGTTTTATTACAAGAGAACTGCGTGTCCAAGGAGAGAAGCATCCTCTCTGTCCCAGCTGCCACCTTATCCATGCACAGATACACGCAGTAGCGCTGTTCTAGTGAATAATGCAGTTAATAAAGCAATCTAGTTAAACTAGGTGACTGACACGCATAATGCTTCAGTAGATTAAAGGCTAAGAAGCATAATGAATGCAAGACAATGCCACACGTCTCAACTAAACAGCCGAGCAGTCAGTTATAGCCGCAGGGCTGCAGCTTCATCAAGGTTTGCTAAACAAAATGCACAGGAGAAAAGAGTTTTAAAAAATCAACTTTACAGGAAACAATCAAGAGTTCAAGAGACTAAAAAGGATTTCTATGTTATTCTGTTTGCGTCTGCAGGTGTTCTAGCATTCCTAGCACTGCCAGCAGGACTGGTGTCATCAGCACAGGAGCTGTACCTCAGCCACACATCCCAGGACTCTGTCTACATGGCAGTCACACACAGCAGTCCCCTGTCCTCACCCAAACCTCCACCCCTGGACTGGCATCAGGAGGGGTCGAGTAGCGGGGAATGGTCACCCAAAGGCATGCAACCCACAAATGCCCTCCTTCCTACGTCTGCTCTTCCCCCCTTACACTTGCATCGGCTTGCCCAAGCTTCCAACTTAGCTCGTGAGGATCCTCCCAGTTATGACAGAGTCACCCCAAACACTGTGAGCACTGGCAGTCATGTGAATCACCCCAAAGAGCCCAGCTCTGATGTTGTAAACAGAAGTCTCAAATTGCACAAATTGGTCAGGGCCCATAACCCAGTTACAGTCAGCACGAACCAGGCCAGCAGCAGCAGCAGTCCTAAATTTCTTAATGCAGAGAGGCCAAATATAAATGTGGAATCTGCTGCTATAGGGGCCCCAAACCCCCTGGCACCTCTGTCCAGCTCTGGAGCAGAAAAAGGGGATGCACTCGATGCAAACCACACAGGGCCTCAGAAGCTGAGTGTAGAGGAACTCGGGCAGCGGTATGCTCCACGCCTGCAGCCCCCCTCTTCACTCTCAGTCGATGCTGATGCTGCACGAGGCCTGAAACTCAGGAATCATGCTGTAGGATCCCCGCACCACGCCATCACCCTTCGCGAGGTGCATGGAGTGGATGAGCCCCCCACTGCTCAGTTGGTTGTCACTGTTAAGAGCCCACCACAGAATCAAACTTTCACTGCGTCCATCGCCCTGTCCACCGTGACGGGCGTCACAACACAGAATTCAACACTCACGCCAGCCACTCGCTCTGCAGCGAACGACATCACCACTGTGGAAAGTCAGTCTCAAGGTTCTGTTCAAGGTAACAGCACTGACCTGCTAGGGAATGCAACAGCATATGGGGAGCACTTCTCCAAGAGCACATCAGTCGAGATGGAACAGCAGGCAAACAGCTCAGAGCCCACTTCCACAACCAGCGGGAACTTCCAGATCACACCGTTGCCAATCACCACTCCAACACCTGGCCACAATCCAGGCACTGCTATCGACTCCACGTCATCCCAAAAGGACATCTGCTTTAGCAGGATGGCCATCGTGTGGATCGTGCTGGCCATCAGTGTGCTCGTGTCCTCGTGTTGTAAGTAAAACCAGAGCAGCTTGGAAAACAAAGAGAGTCACATTCTGTCTGAAAGAAATGGTCTCAATCGTCTGCTTTACTGCAGAGAGTTTATACCACCTTCACACTTGTATATTTAATAAGAAGCCACAGAAGTTTAGTTTCACATAAAGAGTGGGAAGAAAAAGGGAAATGGCCTTAGTTTGATAGGCATATCTAAGTTAGTGGGTTTCCCTTGTTTGGTTGTGGCTAGAGATTCATATTTAACCTCTTTACATTCACCTGCTTGTGGTGACCTGTTTTTTATCGATTTAGCTTCCACCTTCTTTCATCCAATTTAAGCTTACGCATGCCATAGTTAAAAAGCTTAAGAAAAGCTGCATGAAAATCATTTAAAAGGTAACATCTTGTGGGATTTTTGGTTTTTAATGTGCTTGTGCTCAACCCTTAATGGTTCAGCAGCAGCCTGTGTGTTAATCCTCTCATCTCACTATTGGAAAAAATGACACCGCACCAGGTCACAGTATTTTATATTGTAGATCACATTGTTATAACACATGCATATTTTAACCATTATTAGTCATTTTATTACATTTCTGAAGTGAGTTTAATTCATTCTTAAGTTTTGACTTTTCTTGTCTTCATTTATCTCAGTCAGCTTCTAGATTTCCCAGAATCCCTTTTGGCAGCCTCCAGTTACACTTCAGGGCCGTTCCTTATGAAATTAATTTGGTTTAAAAGGTTTTCACTGGTGAAAAGCTATTCCACCCAAGGCAAAATATAATTTTGTGCACTCCAGTCCACTGAAAATGAAGTACTTTTACTTTCTGATTCCTGAAAGCCTTGTCGTATATTTTCACCAAACGACTGGCAGCTCAGAATTTGCAGTATTGATTTCCAACTGCAGCATGTTGTCCTGAAACATGACAGGCTCTTGCCGAGCAGCAGGTGTGGGTGATTTCAGAGGCTTTTTGAAGCAGCAGCTATTCCCATTTCTGTGCTAAGCCTCGTTTTTTTCCTCTGCCCGCTGTAGCTGTGCTGTTGACTGTGTGCTGCATGAGGAGGAAGAAAAAGTCTTCAAGTCAGGAGAACAACCTCAGTTACTGGAACAACGCCATCACCATGGACTACTTCAGCAGACACGCCGTGGAGCTGCCCAGAGAGATACACACTCTGGAGAGTGAGGTACAAACTACTGACACTGTTAGGCTGCCTTTCTGTTACTGCTCTGCACTGCACACACTTAAAGAGGCCGCACATTTACTTGATGTTTCGCTATCAGTCAGCAGAATGCATTTAATGAATATGGAAACAACAAGAGGATCCATGTCCAATCTCCCCTGTCAGCAAGCCCCGAGGCCTTCTGAAGCCACTGTGCCGCTGCGATTAACGAGGATGCTATTTGGAACAAGCAAAAGACAAATTTTTCCTCAGGGCATCTGATTCTTAGACAGTTCTTCACATCAAGTATTCACTTAAACTTACAGCAGCAACTTTCAGTGAAGCATCAATTTAGTTATATTTATCAATAATATTGGTCTGTGCATGCTCAAAAGTATATAAAAATCCAAAGATTTAAAGTTAATTTTCTGATATTTTTAAGGCATCCAACAAGCATTCATTATATTGAAATCTGTTTAAAAGAAAAGCATTAATAAGCCAAGATCAGTGTTTCATAAACACGAGTGGTGGGACCCACTGCAGGTGCTTCAGATTACTGCAGACAAAAAAATGTAAATAAAAGACAAAAATCTGTCAAGCATAATCAGTAAATAAACCTTAAGAAAGATCAAAGATCTTCAGTCATTCTCAAAATATTAGAAAGACTCATTTAATGATGAAATTTAATGATCGGGTTTTTCCACATATGTTTATTTAATAAAATGAGCTGTTTTTTATAATGTTTTTGGTCTGGTTGAGGATTTTTGACTACATAAAAAAATCTTTGAAGCAATGATGCGTTTATATTATTTTAAAAATTGCTTTACAGAACAGAAAAGCACATTTAGGCTTCACAGATCAATAAAACAGCAGCTGATGAGGTCTGCTTTTTCATTTTAAAAGGTCTGTATCATCTTCTTGTGGTAAATAACATGTCTTCCATATCTTTCCTTCTCCGTCATGTTACGTATTTTATGTTTTGCTGTGAACAAATGAATAATCCAAGCTAAACTTTGGTCTCTTTAATTCTCATGTCGCTTTGAGCTCTGGTAGAAATCTTCTGAACCAAGAAATTCTAGTAATTGGCAGCGTTTTCATTTACTCAGTAAATTCACAGCTTAATCTTTCTGCACACGTGTTCCCACTTATTTTTTGCTGTAAGTAGCTTTGGGATTGGTAAAATCATCTTGTTCCCAACTGTATTATATCATTAGTTTGTTTAAAATAGTGCTTATGCATGAATTCAATCTTTATTCATTCCAGACTTATAGTCCGTAGAAACAAAACAAATCACATAACACAAGATAAAGACAAATCTGGATTCTTCAGTATTGACCTCACGGCGTCGTCCATAAGCTACATGAAGTTTCCGTAAACTCACTTTCCTATAATTCGTCAGACATTGCCTATAAATATAACATGTCCAACATATTTGACCTAAGATTTTTATCTGACAGTTTAAACTCCTTAAATCCTGTGTATCCTCTTTGCTTCTGCAAATCATTATATCTGATATCACGCTCCACGCCAGAAGCTCCCAGGTTTTTAATAAAGTGATATAAATCTTTTACACTGTAAAATCTGCAAACCAGGTCATTTTTAAGCTACTGTCTCCCACTAATTAGAAATATTCTGCACTTAATGATGACAATTTTACACGCATTCCCCTAATCGGTGTGCTTTTTAAAGGGGGCTTGGAAATTTTTAGGCAGCATGCAATTTTATTTTATTTTATTTTTAACTAACCCATTCATATTTATTCAAAACTGAGGAAAACAACCCATAAAGCTTTGCAGGCTCAAGTCCAGCTCAAAGCAGAAAGTGCAATATGTTGTTTTTAGGTGCATGGCAGCGCCATCTGTTGGAAAAGATGGGATATAACAGAGGCATATTATACTCTCTCTGCAAATTCCCCCCTCTATTCTTTTTAACCGTATATTTTTATGCACCATTGCTTGCTCTCTTTGCATGTTTATTATCTTCTCTGTGTGTTTCCTTTATTTTATTCCTCTGCCTCCTCAACTTGCATTCCTTTGCCGCCTGTCGGAGGTGTCAGGAGAGGGAAGCTGAGGTTGGATCGTGTGTAGGATGCCCTTGGTGACACCCAGGTGTTGTTTACAGCTTTACACGTGTCCGTAGAGCAGAAGCCTCGTACTGTAGCCTCCCTGCTGCTATAGGAAAATGACAGAAATGACTGTAAACCTGATGATGGTGATGGTGATGATGATGGTGTTCCTGTAGTTCGATGTGAATGGATGAAAAAGGACTTTTTCAAAACGACCTCCTGCACCACCTCATTACTGCTGACTCACCATCACCCAGCACACTTAGATTAACACCCTCTGCTGCCTTCTTCTGAGTCATTCTCCCTTTTTGTTCCTCCACTTGTGAGGCTCTTACATCTTCCCCACCACCTCCCCTTTGTATCTCTGATCGCTGAGCTTTTTTCCACATATCTTTGTTCACCATCTCCTTAAAAGCCCTGAAGTGCACAAAACCCATATTTTGTCTGTCCTCTTCCACGCTAAACTTGCTGCTCGTCGCCTGTAGAGAGACTCAGATACAGTAGCGTGTGCGCTAACGGTGAGCCCTGAAGCGTGAATCATGAATTAGAGCTGCTGTTTAACAGTTACACCTACTTTCCTTTTTTTTCACTACGTCTTATTTTGTGCATGTACTTTTTGCAGGATCATGACACCTGTCTACCCCCCAATGGAGACTACAGCGGCAGCAGCGTGGTCCTGGTTAACCCTTTCTGCCAGGAGACCCTCTTCATCAACAGAGACAAAGCTTCTGCCATATAGAGACACAGAGGGGCGAGAAGCTCTGCGGATCCTCGTCCTCCTCTCCCCCTGCTGTTCTTGTCTATTTTATATATGTGGTAAATATTAAGAGACTTCAACTTTATACTGTATATCACAAACACAAAGAGCAACCTGAAAGAAGAGCGGCGTAAACAGACGCTTATTTACTACGAGGATGCACCTGCGTATTTTTCTGATGTACATTTTCTACAAAAGGCTTAATTGTGATAAAGGTTTTTATTGTCTTTATAAAATTACAGAGTATATGTGGTTTTGTTTCTTTGCAGTGGCTTGATGGTGAGTGCACTGTGGATGTTGCCACACAAAATCTGCTTTAGAGAGAGAGACACATGTGCTATAAAAACGATTAAAGCTGTTCTTTGTAAGTTTAACTTTCCTTTAAAATCAATCCCTGAATACTTACAGCCTGTTGAACTTGAATAAGCACCTAGATAAGTCGGGGGGAGGAGAGGCAGGAGGAATAATGGTTGTGAAATCTGAGCCTGTATTTATCAAACTTACTAAAATGATCATTTAGAACTAAAAGTAAAGACTGGCATTAAAATGACTCAACCC
This sequence comes from Neolamprologus brichardi, assembly GCF_056152115.1. Classification (NCBI taxonomy): domain Eukaryota; kingdom Metazoa; phylum Chordata; class Actinopteri; order Cichliformes; family Cichlidae; genus Neolamprologus; species Neolamprologus brichardi. The sequence goes on along the minus strand of NC_142112.1, from coordinate 27,834,063 downwards.
TTAAGAGTGGCTTTCAAATGATCAGTTTGCTCAGACTAGTCAGATACGCAGATTGCAAGATTTTACCCAGTACAGCACATTTTAATATTAAAAATGTATGTTCTTTTATCTGGTAATTTTCTAATTAAGAAGACGATTAAACATCCATCTATTTTTTTGGCCATTTATTCAGCGTAGGTTCACTGAGAGGTTGGAGCCAGTCAATCACAGGCCTAAAACACAGAGACAGACAAGCTTTGCCAGGTATCGAGGGGAGGTCTGAGGGGACGGTGTAAAGCTGTAGTGGCATCCTGGTTATTAAACATACATCAAATAAAACATTAAAATGAATTTGTAGAGTCAATACGTTTCTATTCTGAAAGTAAGAATTAAACCTCATGGTCACAGTTTAAGCAAAGCAATAAAAACTCGCTAAAGTGAAAAGATGTTTCTGGGAGCTGGGCCCTTTATGAATTCACTGATTCACTTTGGTTTTTAAAAATAATATTATTCTAAACAGAAATTTAAACATTAGATGAAATTAGGTGTAGAGCTGCTACACTTTAAGGTACATCCTAGGAATTATATAGCAGCTAAGGGGCTTTGACGCAGGCAGCAGTGCGTGGATGATGATTCAAACACCTTAGCCTCAGAAAAACAGTCAAAAACAGTGAGGACCGGAGCTGTGGTGTGCAGCAGACAGTGATAGCATGGAAACACACAAGTTCACCAGTTCTGCAGTTCGTTTTTAGGTGAATTTTAACCCTCGGCAGTTTGATAAATACAGGCTTGGATCTTATCGGTCAGTCTGAGCAGGTCTTTGGGTGATGTGGAGTCCAGCATCCAGCAGTTTTGAATAGCAGCTTTCAATAAAAATGGAGCGGACTTAGAAATGGCCTTTCCCCCTCATGCGTCACCAGCTTCTCCGAAGAGGGACCACATAGATGTCTTAATTCCTTACGTTGGCCCTTTATATATCAGTATGCGTGCGCATGTAGGTGCACTGAAGCGTGCGTGTGAGCAGGCGAGCTGCGACGTGTCGCCCCCTTTAACCAAATGTCACGGTTACTTTAAAGTTTAATTGAGACTCTGTGCGACGTTCAGCTCCGTTTTTGTGTGTGCCTCTGTACGTTTGTCCCGTCTGTTTGTCTCTCGTGTATATCGTGGAGTAGCTACCGGTCATGTGCGAGAAAGAGTTCCTCGCTGCTGTAGGAAACATTTAGACCACCCTTGCTACTGTAAGTGTCTCCCTCCATAGACGGCGTGTTTATCCAGTATTGCAAACCGTGTCAAAGGCTGTGTTTGAGGCAATAAAAACAAAAAATAAAAAATATATACTGAGACAAATGAAGAATGCTGTGAGCACGTACAGAGGCGATTTAATCAAAAGTGCGTTTGGATATTTAGTTTTATTATTAAATCTGTGGTCCTTCTGTCATTTGTTTTTACTTTTGCATCGCTGCCGTTTTATTCAGTAATCAATGCTGTCTGCCTCTACTGTCGCTGAAGATTCTCCGTATTGTATGATGTTGTTCTGAGATCACCGGGTGAAGAGGTGATGGCGAACAACACAACGCTAATTGATATTTCCCGTATTGGATGCTCACAGCCGGGCTTGTTGTTTTTTTGCACGCTCAAAAAGTGGATATTTTACAAAAATGTTCAGTGGCACGGTGGAGCAGTGTTCAACATTATGTATTTTTTGTACTGTCGTATACACACTGTACTTTTTACTGCTGAGCAATAAAACAATGGGGGAAAAAACCCATGGATTACTCTGTTTGTCTGATTTGTTCTGACTAGTTAGCTGCTACCTGTTTGTTGATTATGCAACGCGCACTGTAAACAGTCTTGCCGAGCACAGCACATCCATTGAGGCAGCGAGCCGGATTTTTCTCTTTGTGCACCGGTGCTGCATCTGGTCAAGTGACCTCTGGCTCGGGATGCTGACGTCAGTTCGGTAATCTGTTTACAAGCCTGCTTTACTGCTGAGAGGAAGCTTATTTTAAAGTCAGTGTTATTCACCCATTTGTTGGCTTTGTAGAAAGTCTTTGTAAATTAATTAATGACTAATTGTTTTGCCAGTTTTTTTCTTCTTCAATATCCTTGTTTTTGAAAGGAAAACACATAACTTTAACCATCATTACTGATATTTAGTATAAAATTGGGGTTAGAAGTTCACACACACATACACATAGGCATTATTTACTACAGCTGGTACTTTCACTTGGCCAAATAAAGAGGATTTGTTTGACAGCACTCACTGGATTGAGCAATACTGAGATTAATGGGAAAGTCCAAAGAACTCGGAGAAACATTTAAAAGGCGAATTATATATTTACACAACTTGGGAAGGTCTCCTGGAGCCAAGTATGTAAGTGCAAGTTATTTGGATGTGTCACCACTTTGCCGAAGTCTGGAAGAAGACCCAAACCATCATCCTTAGATAAGAGGAAACTGTTTGGGATGTTCAGGAACAACCCATGAACCATCAAAGCACAAGTCTGCCATGAACTGGGAACTGCTGGAATACCAGCGTCACTGTCCAACCAAGAAAGAAGCCCCTGTTCCAAAATCATCACCCTCAAACTTGGCTGAAATTTGCAGCTGCCCTCATGAACAAGTCAAATGACTTCTGGAGAAAGGTTTTCAGGTAAAGCAAAGATGGAGCTATTTGTCCACAATGGCAAGAATGTGTGTTTGGAGGATTAAAGGTGAGGCTTTCAGCTGTTGAGCATGGTGGTGGTAACATCATGCTCCTGGGCTGTTTTGCTACCGGTTGTACTGGATGTTGGGAGTAGTACTACCTCAAATTCTTCAACTTCACCCCAAAACGCAGTTAAACAGTTGAAACTTGGACGCTGTTGAGTGAACCACACATAAAAACTGGTTCTGCAATGGATAAAACAGGCTAACATTAAGCTTCTGGAATAGCCTCCCCAGCCTCAACACTATTAAAATGTGTGGGCTATTTTTACAAGCCAGGTCTGTGCCAGAAAAGCAATCAATTTAAATGAACCAATTCTGCCAAGAAGAGCAAAGTCAAGCTAACTTTATTCATAAAGAACTTTAAAACAGCAAGTACTGACCAAAGGGACAATTAAAAATCAGCTCTCACACTCTTGCCAATGAAAAGAGACGAGTTTTAAGAAGTGGAGAGTGAAGAAGCCTGTCTAAGATCCACCACTGTCACAGGCAAAAGCTCTGTTCCTTCCATCTCAAATCAAGGGCTCAAAAATATTTAATAACACCTTTTCTGCATGTATTAAAACAATACAGCTTTCTTTGTGTTAATGTAAAGAAGTCCAGGTAACAATGGACCACAATCACCCATTTGACTTAACATAAAACAAAAAGTGAGTCACAGGAGGACATTTCTTCTCATCTTTCTCATCCGTTGAGGAGCTGAAATCTTATATCAAGCAAGAATTTTAAAACTTTTAACTAAAATGTTAGAATAAGACACAATGTGACTTTTTTGCAGCTTGTTGTTGGCAACACATTCAAAATGAGCCAATTTATTTAAAACAAACAAACAAACTTCTAGGTTGATATTTTGTCCTTGCAACATTTTTCATTTTTTAACACAAGCTTTAACTAATTCTGCGTTCTGATTTATTCGTATCTTGAACTGCATCCCAGCTTTTCTCATCAAATAAAAATATTTCAAAGCCCCCAAATTACCATAACAATAACTGTAGATATGAATCATAATCATTAATAATTATTCTGCGTAGGCATATCAGAGACCCAGAAACCGTCATTACTGTTTTCCAGCAGTAGACTGTGTTACCTAATGCAGGCTCAGCACATTAAAAGACTAATCAATCATTCACCGCTCATGTCAGGCCAGCTGAAAACTGTTGGCTAGTTTAGTTTCTGGAGTAAAGGCCTCTTGGGTTTGTCTTTTTTGCCCACCTTAATCTCTTCCTTTTGTTGGTCAGTCTGGTTGGGCTTTGTCTTTTTAAATATGCCAGTGACTGCATGCATTTTGAAGGTAGCACTTAACAAAGTCAGTTGTGTACTTCTGTAGGGCCTGTTTGTGTTGTTCTGTGAAGCTGGAATAGCCTCTTTCTTAAAAACACTCTGACAACTTCCAGAACAGTTCTCTTATCTGAATTATCTATAACTAAAAGGGACACGACAACATGTTATCTGCATTCAGGACATGCTTGAAAATGCAGTAATTTTCAGAACGATTAAATCTTCATAAGGAACTGTCATGGTCCCCTCGTCCTCCTGTGCCAACCTACATTTCTCTCTATCTCGCTCTGTGCACATGGGGGTGTGTGTTTGTAATTCTGCTTGTCGGCTTCAGAGGCTGAGCTTTCTTGTGTGTCCTCTGCTGGCAGGCCACACCTGCAAGCTGTTGAGCAATCACTCACCTGTGTGCAATCCGATGATTACTCAGCGACCACTTAAGGTGGAACAGTTCCCAGAAGAAATTGCTGGGGTGTTGCACTTGCTGTGGTAGTGGGAGCACATGAGGCACAGCATCGGTGGTGTGTTTGATTCTGTGAGAAATTCAGCTTTATCTTTGGGCTTAAATGATTCTCTGCTGTGCAGATACTCCCTCGCCACGTGTAGGGGAAGTCTGTGTGGGAGAAAGTCTCCGGATATCACCCGCCTGCTTCACTCAGAAAGAAGACACCAAACAATTGACTTTTTGTGAGTTCAATAAACCTGTTAAACGTTTACTCCTGTATTTGAGTCCAGATCTGGTTTGGTCCTTGACAAAAACACACACTTTTATTTTGTCCAAATTATTATTCTGGAAGAAGAAAAAATACAAAATGTTAAAATATACGATCCATCGTGATGTAGTCTCAGTGGAATCATAGCACTACTTGTTTCATTATTTTATTTTCATTTCTAATTTTGCCACTTTCAATTTTCCAGGAATAAATTGGCCAATCAGTTTATCCAAGCAAGTTATAATTACTATTATGTGGATACAGTACAGCAAAAATATAAACTATTTTTTTATATAATAGAAACCAACTATTATTAACTATTATTAAGCTATTAGAGCCAAAGACATTATAAGAAAGAGACATGATACCCAAGAAGGAAGGAAAGAAGGACGGAAGGAAGGAAGGAAAATACAGCAAGGAGTTGGCATTGAAATTTGGTGGAGGGAAAAAAGCTTTTAAACCTTACCATAGAACAAAATCATCAAACTTGTTCAAATTTTATTCCAGATATGCAGATTTTATGTTCTGTTAACCAACTGAATTAAAGCTAATTTGGATGGCGTTCAAAATAATTGCCAAATATTTAACCCGAGCTTTTACCAAGATAGCAGTATTAAGACTTGCTTCTAGAGGACAGGCCTCTGTTTTATGGGTTGCAGACAGTGCAAGTGAGGGTACTGCAAATAAAAGCTGTGCTGGACAAACTTTGTTGGGTGACCAGATCCCACCAAATTAAATGTCGAGCCCTGAGTTTGTTTAAATCATAACATTTTGATATACCTAACTTTAAGAAAAAAAGAGGTAAACTATTGTGGTTACAGGTCCTACATCACTCAAATGAAGGACAAATAAAAACAAAGCGTTTTTTCCAACTATTGTGATGCCACACTCCACCCTGCTTTCCTATTGGCCTGCTTGTGTGGCCGGTCTCATCTGCAGAGCTGGTGTGGCTCATTTCCAGTTAGTGAAAATGGTTAAACCAGGGCTCAGTGAGCCATTGTTCTTTATAAACGCCCTCAGTGCTCAGATGCTGTGTGCCTCCCCTCCCTGAGACATCTTTTGGATTTTGGTGCAAATAAGCAACATTTCATACATCATTTCTTCACCCATGCACTTATTTACACCAGTGATTGCATTTGTTACACACCTTGTGGTTAGTTTAAGCTCTTTCCTTGCTTCTGGATAACATGTGTTGACATATGAGCCCAGCTCTGCTTTTTATGATTAGGGGAACAGTGGTAAACCTTCCCAGGAGTGAACGCTCTACCCAAATTACTCTAAGAGTACACTGATGACCCATCCAGGAAATCGCAAAAGACGCTATCTAAAGATCATGCAGCATTCAACAATACAACAATAGAGTTTTATTCAGGAATAAGAAAGAGACTGGGTATCCATGGGAAAGTCCAAAGGAGAAAACCACTGCTGACCAAAAAAGAACACAAAGAGTCATTTCACATTTTCCAAAAAATATGTGGACTGACAAGGCAAAAGCTGAACCTTTTACAAGGTTTTCACCCCGTTGCATCTGGAGTAAAACTAACACAGCATTTCATAAAAAGAAATTCATACCAACAGTCAAACATGGTGGTGGCAGTGTGATGGTCTGGGACTCGTTGCTTTGGCATGACCTTAAACAGGCTGTTCATGCTGGAAAACCTTCCACTGTAGATAAATTAAAACAATTCTGCAAAAAAAGAGTTACCCCTCCTTATCTCTGTGATCTGCTTCATATCACCACAGTTTCCCGCTCTCTCAGATCTTCATCTGCCACACCTGCTCGCCTTACCACTATGGGGCACAGAGCTTTCAGTCGCTCTGCTCCTTGGCTCAGGAACTCACTTCCTTCAGCCCTAAGAAATATAGATTCCCTTACCTTGTTTAAGTCGCAATTTAAAACCTACTTGTTTAAACTGGCTTACTCGCTTTAATACAGATTTTGCTTGCTGTCAAATCGTGTTTTTTGTTGGGGTTTTTTATTTTTATTTATTGTGGTTGTATTTTGCTGGTTTCTGTATTTCAATTTATTAGAATCTATTTTAATCTACTGTTTTATTGATTTCTTTTCTCTTTGTAAGGTGACCTTGAGATTAAGAAAGGCACCCTCAAATAAAATGTATTATTATTATTATTATTATTATTATTATTATTATTATTATTATTATTACAAAATCCCTCCACAGTGATGTGAAAGACTCACTGCCAACTCTTAATTGCAGTTCTTGCTGCCAGTGGTGGTGGCCAAGTAGGTTATGGATAGCTTTTTTCTATTAATAATAAATCAACACAATTTTACTTTTAAAACTGCGTTTTGTTTGATCTTAAACGTTCCCAGGCAAGTTGCTGGGCAAGTAGGTGGCGCTAATTCACTTTGCTGCTGTTAACCGCGAAGAAGAAGAAAGCGGAAGCGAAGAGAAGTGCTTCCGGTTGACGGTACAGATTTGTCAAATAGCCTCTGCATGGCATGGTTGACAGGATAGCTAACGATTCAGGCAGAGGACCGGAGTGAACCTTTTTTTTTAGTCAGCTTGTAACAGAAGTTAAGCAGTGAAAGGACTCCAGAGTAACTCCATCTCCTCTGCTCGCTTCACCCGCTGTCCTCTCGGTCTGAGTGCTTATTTTCACGTTTGTCATTGCTCGGTTGTCTGACTGAAGCTAGTTAACGCTGCTCTTTGAAAATGGCGGATGTACCGACTGAGAAGAGCCTGGACGATTTCTTTGCCAAGAGGGATAAAAAGAAGAAGAAAGAGAAGGGGAAGGGGAAGGAGTCCGCCGCGGGGCCCACATCGGCGGTACTGAAGAAGACCAAGAAGGAGAAGGAGAAATCGACTAAAAACGAGAACCAGGACGCTCAGATCGATAAGGTAACCGGCGCTGCTCTGCGATAACTTTTCACATCGCTACCACACACCGGTGTCCGGCCGGGTGTTTGCTCCCGGATCAGAATTAGAGCCTCTGGAAGAGAAGCCCTGCTTGGCGGCAGCCTTTTCCTCCCCCTCCCTACGTTGTTTTATGAAGTCGGGGTAATAACGTGAGTGTATTTTCTAGGATGAAGGAAGGAAAGCCGGCATATGGTTTCTAGTGGCACAACGATGTGCCACGACGCACGTTTTGAGCTTTTTTTCACGATCTCTGACTTCGAGTGCGATCTTTTAAATATGTTCTGACTTATAAGATTAGATGTAAACATTTTAAATCCACATGTTAATCATGTGCCGACAGGAGGTAAAACTGACAGCCCCCCTCTTTGTATCGCGGTTCCTCAACAAGGCCGAGCCGCCATTTGTTATAAGTTGTTAGCAGATCAGCAGCTTTTTAGCACTTAATAATGTCAGAATATGATCAGGTGACACAGCTGCGTTATCGATTAGCTTTGACGACTTGTCACACACACAATGATGACTGGACTACAGTGATCTTAGAGGGCTGTTAAAGTGTGATTTCACTGTGAGGTGCACGAATTAATGTTTTCCTCTGCCTAGGAGGACGAGGAGTGGAAAGAATTTGAGCACAAAGAAGTGGACTACAGTGGGCTTCGACTCCAGGCTTTGCAGATAAGGTGAGGTTAAAACATGTTTGGTTAAGCTGTGCTTCAGCAGAAGCTTGCAGGAGATAACGCTCCCATACAGATGTTTTTGGGACAGAGGGTGGAAAGAGAAGTCAAATTTTCAAACAGCAGCACGTCCGTCCTGTTTTCAATGAATTAATTCATGGATTAAATGCTGAGAAACACAAGTTGACCCCCTCAGCTGACCCACAACTGGTCTCAGGAGATGGCTGCCCCTCCTTGAACCTGGTTGAGCTGGAGATTTCTTCCTGTTAAAAGGGGTTTTTTCTTCCCGCTGTCGCCAACTGCTTACTCATCTGATTGTTGTTTTTCTATGTATTATTGTAGGGTCTGTACTTTACATTATAAAACCCCTTAAGACAGCTGTTTTGTGGTTTTTTGCTGCTAGATAAATAAAACACAATTTAATTGAACTTATAATAAATTGCCTCTGTAGAACAGAGATGTCATACTATTTTATTTCTAAGCCACAAACAGCTCAGTTTGATTTAAAATAGTTCAGACATTTTATAATAACTGATTGTTTATTAGTTCATAAAACATTATGTCCTAAGAAAAATTAGTGCCGTTTCAACATTCAGTCAAATGTTATTACAGAAAAATGCTACTGTGATAACACCAAGAAATCCATCAGAAACTCGTTACCTTGAGTTTGTTCTGCAGGTGAAAACAGAAATATTGTGTTAAACTGTCAAAAATGTCCAATTTTGCTTTAAAATAAATAAAAACAAAATTAAACCTGTGACAGATGAAGAGCCGAATCTGTTACTCATATACATTGGTGTAGTATAGCAAGCCATGGCTGGTGTTTGGTAGTAAAACCAATTCTGATTCAGACCTCTGGCTCAGGTTAAATCCTCACTTTGGATCACAACGAGATGTAAAGGCGACATCTGACAACCTCACCTGTACCCTCAATGGCGAGTTTTGACACCTCAGTATGTATCTCCAAAAGTTGATTCTGTTCATCTGGACAGCGTTCAGATGAACAGAATCAACTTTTGGAGATTTACTTACCTGGATGATTGAGCATGCATCAAGACCTCAGTATATATCATTAAAGGCGTGGTTTGACGACCATTAGAATCGTTTTCGGGTCTTTCCAGGGTAACTGCATAGACAGAGACCACGCTCACTAACTTCAGATTCACAGCCAGTTATTTTGTTCTACAAGAAGGTCTGAAAAAATGCCAGTTCAGAAAAGAGCGTCAAGGTTTTCTCCTAGAACACTTTCAAGGAGTAAAGAGTTAAGGCATCCTGCGGGGTGGACTGCACCCCTGCCGGGCTGTTTCTGGGCTCCGAGCCTCGGTTTTGTTTTTTTTAAGAGTTTCTGTTCTGAACCTCCACAGTATAAATAATTTGAACCCTTGAGTGAATAAATAAAAGAACAGCTGTTTTAGCTGTGAGGTTAAACAGAGGGAGTGGTGAAAGAAATGCTAATCAGCTGACATGCGCCACTGTCAGTGGCTGATTAGAAACAGAACAAACACACAAAAAAACCTCTCCACTGCCATCCTGATTGTTATTTATTGGTACCGACTTAAAATGTCACAATCGGACTTCCCTAAAATAAGATGGACGAATTTGTCCACACACAAACATTTCACAAGGTGCAACTTTAACCTCAAGATCCAAAAATCATGCCCAATTTAAGTTGACCTTAAAAGGGGATAGCAGGCAATGTCCTTGTGCACCTCTGGACCTCTTCCAGTGTTCCTGCTATTTTTAGATCATTCCCTGGAAGTCCTGTTCTTGCAGCAATGCACACTATGTCTCCTCCACTGTATTAAAACAGCAACTGTTAATCTTCTGTTTCATTTTGAGAAAGAAGACAAAGTCGGGTGAGTAGAGTTGGTCGTAAGCAGTGATTGGGTTGGTCCTACTTCACAGAACAGGCATCCGATGTAACGCTTTTGGGCCTGGGCACGGTCGACACTACCAGCTAACGCTGGAGGTTGCTTGTTGATATGTAGCTGGAGGTCCAGCATCACCAGCGATTAAATATGACAGGTCAGTTTGACACAGAGGTGGAGGTTTCTGCACACTGAAGGGCCCAAGCCAGATGGCCCAGAACAGGACTTTCACAGAGTGATCAAGAAGTATCAATATCCATAGTATTAAAACAGTGTGGAGGTGCACTGCAGTGGGGATGGAAGCCAAATTTAGAGTCTTTGGCTCTGAACCCAAAACTCTAAATCAGCCATGTTTGAATGCTGTCATTCTGGTGATGGAAATAAAAGGAAGCATCTTTGTTTTGCTGTGTGGTAAATGTACAGGGACACACAGGACATGGAGGTTTCTGTCCTAACCTTAGCTGAGTAACTCTGAAGATCAGCTTTGATGCATTCAGTTATATCAGCAGCTGGGCACGTGTTCACCTCTGCTTTACTGCCTCCTGGTTGTTTGTAGTGACGAGAAAGAAGAAGAGGAGTACGAGAAGGAGGAGGTTGGTGAGGATGGAGAGATCATTCTCGTCAGTGGAGAACGAGGTGAAAAAGGTCCCTGGAACAAGTCTGGTGCCGCGCCTCCTCCTGCTCCTGTGGGTGAGTAAACCGATGTAAAATCGACCTTTTTTCTTCCTGGGGGGCCTGAGGGCCTTTATTTGTTAAGGAAACCCTCAAAAGCTTTTTTGTTTCAGTCATTTAAATGCCACTTTTCCATTGTTTTTTGAGCAGCACAGTGATTTTTGTTTTTTGATGCATTTTATTTCAGCAGTAGAGAATGTAGAGGTACCTGAGGCGAAGCCCGCTGGTGTATATCGCCCTCCGGGAGCTCGACTTACCACCACCAAACGAGGCCCCAGCCAGGGCCCTCCTGAAATCTTCAGTGACACACAGTTCCCCTCTTTACTGGCCACCGCCAAGCACGTTGAGACACGCAAGTAAGCAGAGTTTACAGGAAAACCGTTATAATAATGTATCTGGATGAGCCTAAGGGCAGAAATATTCTTCAACTCTGGGAACTGTTTGGCGATTCTTTGTAGATCACTTATTTCACTCTCGCATCTGTGTTAGGGTTGACTTGTGCCGTGCTAGTTTTACGTGGCAGTGTATTCTTGTCTCACAATGATGTTAGCGCTGTAGTCGTCACATCCTTATTTTCTCCTGTTTGTGCTGTAGCATCTAGCCTTTGTGTGCCACATAATCCATTTTTGTTAACAGTAGTTGTTTTGATTTTCTGGCTTTATTTTATTTGTAATTTTTATTTCCAATATGGTATTTAAATATGTACTAAACTTTGTTCTTAGGCTTGTTATCATTGTCCTGATGCTTTAATTATTGGACACATGGCCTCATGTTTAAAATACTCTGGTATTTAGACAATTTCATGGTTACTCACAGTCTGAAAAACAAGCTCAAATTATCACCCCTTCACCACTGTGCTTGACAGTGAGCCATTTGTGCTGATTAGCCAAATGTGGCTCTGTGCACTTTGTCATAACAACATTGTTCCAGAAGTCTTGTGGTTTGTTCACTTGCAACCTTCCAAACAAACCAAACGTGTTCAGTCTTTGTGCTCTCATGAACTTTGACTTTTAACATGCTAAGTGAGGCCTGTAGTAGGGCTGTTCGATATAACGATATATATCGGATGACTATATAAAGACGTCTATCGTTTCATTTTACGCTATCGTTTGTTTCGTGGTGTCGCAAAATAAACTGTTTGCAGCAATATTTTTTCATCGTTTTGATGGTCACTGTAGTGGCTATATTAATTTCTTAAAGTTCTCTCTTTCTCTTATATTTAATATAACCACACCACGGACGGACAAGCGCCTGTTTTTATGCGTTGTTGTTAGCAACAGCGACGGTAACAGGATCGCGTGTCCGCTTGTTTATGTTCCACATAAACCTTTCACAATAAAGCTCAAGATCCTGTTGAGGCTTTTCAAAATAAACTGAATCACGTGAAAGAGCAGATTATTTACGGATGAGAAGTAAAAAAGAGCCGCCAGGTGCTAAAAAATAAACCTTAGAGTTAAACGTTAGAACAGGCTTTTCCCCGCAGCACGCCATGTAATAAATACTCACAAAGAAAACGGCGGCCGTTACAACTTATGTCTAAAAATGTATAGTTTCATGCATCAGTTAAAACACTCGACTCCAGCTACATGACGCACAGCTGGAAACACTTCCCGCAAGTCGAGCTGCCCGAGATTCACAGAATTTACAGAAAATGTTACATTTGTGTGATTTATATCGTTATCGGGACGATAGAATTCTTATATCGGGATATGAGATTTTGGTCATATCGCACAGCCCTAGCCTGTAGAGTCTGAGGTGTGGTGTGTGGTGTCCTTTGAGTGAAAAGTTGCCATATTAGCAACTGAATATTTTCCACTTGTTAATAATCATTGTAACTGCAGAGTGATGGACTTCATATTGTTCGTAAATAGCCGTGTAAACCTTCCCAGATTGATGGACAGCAACAGTTTTCTCTGAGATCATTGCTGATGTCTTTCCTCCTTGGCTTTGTGTTAACACACGCCTGAATGCTCCAGACCAGCAAACTGCCAAAGCTTCTCATGTTATAGAAGTGCTCACACTTACTGATGATCAGTTGATCAAAGTCATTTGATTAGCAGCAGCCGGCTGCTACTGATCTTCTCGATAGCTGCGAAAGTAGTAAGGGGGTACTTAGTTTTTCACTGGACATAAAGCGTCTAAAGGCTATGCAGGAATGATTATACTGTGGTGCCACCATAATTACAGTAAGTAATGTTGTCTCATCTCTGCTTTCGCTCCTTGAATGACCTGATTTTTGTGTTTCAGGGATAGAGAAATGGAGAAGACCTTCGAGGTTGTGAAACACAGGAACCGTGGCAGAGAGGAGACCGGTGGCGCTTCTATGCAGCACTTGCAGCTCGACAACCAGTACGCCATCCTGGGGGATAAGTAGAGCGGCGTCCCTCTGTCCCCTGGCCCCTCCAGCACGGTCCTGCCCAGCCCCTTTGAAGGAAGCTGATCCCAAAGCTGTGTGGACTGCAGTCCTGACAGAGCTCACGGTGCCACCATCACCACACACAACACATACAGCCCCATATACACACACACACACACACACACACACACACACACACACACACACAACACCCCACCACTGCAGCACATACAGTGACACGCCCTTTAAAAAGATCAGTAAACACACTTCACATACATTTGGTTGGCAAAACTGAAGGACTGCATCTGAAGGGGCTGAAAGAGGGAACCACCGAAACGGAATTAGGAAATACACCCAAACGTACGACACTGCAGCAGCAACAAAAAGGCGACACAGGTGTCCTTTGTGGATTGTACTCAGAGCAGCGGTTGTGTGGCGCAACTTCTCTCTGGACTTGCTTTGAGAAAAGCCACAGAGGATCGAAGATGACTTTAGGCAAGATGATTTTACAAACTTATGTGAGAATATCTATTTTTTTGCAAGATCGCTATAACCCGCGGTTATTTTGAGGTGTATTTTTGTTCTTTTTTTCTTGAGTTGCGGTTGGGACTTTGAGAGCGGGGATACTACCTCAGCAGCATAGCTGGTGGTGACCATGTGGACTGAGCTTCTTCTCTTTTTTTCTTTTTTTTTTTTTTCCTACCCTCACTGTGGTGGAGATGGGAAGCGGGGAGGGGCGATCACCAACCTCCCCCCACCCCCTTCCTCTCCCTCTGCTTACAAGCTGACCATCAGGCTCTTTAATTTAGAAACTTGAAACATTGTTCTTTTTCTTCTTCTCTTTTCCTTCTAAATTCACGATGACAACACTCTGCAGAGAGCAATGGACAAGAAGCGATAGGTCGCGGTCCTCATTTAGATGTTTCTTTATAAAGTGGCCTTACTGGTAGAGAGAAACTGCATTGTCATCTGAAGTGAAGTGCTGTCTCAACGGGCTGTTGCCTGCCTCCGGATCTCACCACTTTGCTAAAAAAAAAAGACACAAAAAACATGCAAAAGAAAAACAAACTCAAGAATGTAGTGCTGTTTTAGTTTGCCTGATGATTACAACTACTAACTGTCTTTCATATCCACTGTTTGATTCTGCTGCCCTTTTTCTCATTGAGCATCAGACGAGTCATTAAAGCTTGTTTCTAATCTGAAACCAGCCTTTTGGTAACAAATGCTTTCCTGTGGTCTGAGTGATTGGAAACCACTTTCAAATGCTGATTTCTTGATGATGTTTGACCATACTGACTAAACCCCCCGATTTTTAAGGCTTTTGTGTTTTTTCCTCACAGGTAATCCAAAAATCGCAGTCCTCATGTAAAACAGGTAGCTTGTGCAGCTGTGCGACACCCAGTTAATATCCAGTGGGCTTTAAAGCAGTGTGTTTAGAAACATAAAGAAATGAAGTTATGTTGTGTATGTTCTTCCCATGAATATGTTAGGGAGCATTGATACCTGCTGGGACATCCTGCTGGGTAATATTTGTGATGAAAAAGACCCTCGACACAGAAAAAAAATAAAGTGATCCTTGTGAATTTAGTCTTGTCTGAATCCTTAAAGCTGTAAACGCCTGACTTGTGTTAATCTGATGTCCCCTCGATTATTGATTCCTATGTTGTCTCATTTTGTCAGAGTAGATGTTTTTTGTCCAGACACAAAAGTTCCAGCTCTTGGGTGAAAAACACATTTTAAATGACCTTATACATGCATAACAACAAATAAGAGAAACGTCTTCTTTTTTTAAAATACAGCCTTTTAATGTTTATTCAGAGACGGCAGTAAAGCTAACAGAAAACTGGTGGTCTGTCTCTGGGAGGTTTCATGTTTTCATCTTTTTAGCGTCTCTTGGATACGTCTTCTTTCGCTGTTGCTTCCAATGACATGTTGTGATGAACAGTCTATAAAGTATACAGAGGAAAAAATAAAATGATTTCAGTTAATTGCCACACGGTCTCAGCTGTCTTGTCCATGTTATTTCAGATAAAATGCTGTTGTAAGACATGAAATCTGTGCTGATGGTGTGTTACCTCTGTTGAAGGAGTAGAATTACTTTTAAAGGGGATGCACGATCCTATGAGGCGTTTCCTCATAGGATCGTGCATCCGCTGACAGCCAAATGACTCAACTGACTTTCAAATTTTAAAAGAACCCACCCAACACCAAACACACTCAGGGTCTGGCTTTGTCTGGATTTGACATACAACTCGAACATTTTACTCCCAATTCTCCTCCCACAGAGGTTGATTATCTTTTTAATACTTTTACATCTGCGCTGCGTATGACTCTGAAAGAAAAAAATAAAACGAAGCAAAACCTTAAATCGGACATACTTGACTCCCTAGTATAACTCTTAAATTTGCATTTTAAAGCAGATGACTCGTAAGCTGCTGTGGAACTGGCGTGTCATTAATTTGTTTTATTTGTATTTTTGTAAAAAGCCCCGTAAAGCTAGAACATCTTACTACTCATCACCGATTGAAGAATCTAAAAACAACTCTGAGCGAAGCATTCATTTAACCTTAACTATTAATGACTTGATGAATTTATTTGCAAATAAAATTTTAAAAGAAAATGTTTATAGAAAAAAATATTCATAACCTCAGTCTCTCAGAAGTAACATTATCTACAGCTACTTTCAATACCATTAATATTTATTTAGTCTATTTCTCCAATTGATCTTTCTGAGTTAACTTCAATAATTACTTCCTCAAAACCATTAATGTGTCTTTTAGACCTAATTCCTACAAGACTCCGCAAAGAAGTCCTGCCATTAATTAATGCTTCAATCTTAAATATGATCAACCTATCTCTAATAATTAGCTATGTACCACAAGCCTTCAAGCTCACAGTAATTAAGCCACTACTTAAAAAGCCATCACTTGCCTCAGCTGTTTTAGGTAATTATAGGCCAATCTCCAACCTTCCTTTCATATCAAACAGCTAACAGATCATCTGCAGAGGAATGGCTTATTTGAAGAGTTTCAGTCAGGTTTCAGAGTTCAGTTTTCAGAGTTGCACAGCACAGAAACACCTGTAGTGAAGGTTACAAATGATCTAATTATGGCCTCTGACAGTGGACTCATCTCTGTGCTTGTCCTGCTAGACCTTAGTGCAGCGTTCGATACTGTTGACCATAATATCCTATTAGAGTGATTAGAACATGCAGTCGGTATTACAGGTACTGTGCTGCAGTGCTTTGTATCATACTTATCTAATAGGCTCAAATTTGTTCATGTAAATGAGGAGTCCTCTTCACACACTGAGGTCAATTATGGAGTACCACAGGGTTCCCTGTGCGGACCATTTCTGTTTACCATTTACATGCTTCCCTTAGGCAGCAGCATCTGAAGGCATAGCATACATTTTCACTTCTATCCAGGTGACACCCAACTTTATTTATCCCTGAAGCTACGTAACACACACCAATTAGTTAAACTGCAGGAATTTCTATTAATGTAACATAACAGAAAGATCTGGATGTCCTCTAATTTCCTGCTTCTAAATCCAGTTAAAACAGACGTTATTGTAACTTTCTGGTTATGGTATCTAACCAGAAAGTTACTCTGGATAGTATTACTTTGGCCTCCAGTAACATTGTGAGGATTAATATAGTTAGGGCTGGATCAGATAACCCTGGATTCTCTTTTAGTTACCCTAGGCTGCTGGGGGTCTTCCAATGATGCATTGAGTTTTTCTTTTTCACTTACCTTGTGTTTTATACACCACTCTGCATTTAGTCTTTAGTTATTACTAATCTCTGGCTCTGTTCCACGGCATATTTTTGTCCTGTCTTCCTCCCCTACACTCCATACTTGTAGCAGCAGATGTCCACCCCTTCCCAATCCTGGGTATGTCGGAGGTTCCTCCCTTTTAAAGGGGAGTTTTTTTCTTACCACTGTTGCCAAAGTACTCGCTCACCTGATTGTCTGATGACCAGATGTTCTCACCAGATTTTTTGGTTTTTTTCTGTTTTCTCTGTATTATTCTAGGGTCTTTACAGTATAAAGTGCCATCAGGGAACTGCTGTAATTTGGCACTAAATAACAGAAAAATAATTAAAACTGAATTTGGTCAGAGTAGGTGTTTTTTTGTTGTTGTTTCATCTCTTAAGTAACAAATAGATTTTAAATGACCTTATACAAAGCATAATAACAAATAAGAGAAACTTTTTAATTATAGGTTTCTAATGTGTATTCAGAGAAGACTATACCATCAGACGAACGGTGTCTTTCTTTGGAAGTTTTTAGAGCACGTTTGGTGCGTCTTCTTTCACTGTTGGTTCAACTGTTGCTTCCACTGTATTGTTGTGATGAATGGCCTATACATACAGGAAGAAAATTTAAAAACAATTATTTGCCGTACGTTCTCAGCTGTCTTGTCAGTGTTATTTCAGATTAAATGTTGTTGTAAGACATTATGAAAGCTGTGTTGAAGGTGTTTTACCTGTGTAGCATTTCCAGGTGATGAACGAGTATTATTAGAGGATAGAGAATGCCAGATAGAGGTGAGTAAGGTGGGTTTTCTCTGAAATGCATTGGATTACATTAGTTACAGGCATTTAAACTTAACCTTTCCCCCAACATCTAAATCAAATCTAATCTACAAATAGTTTTACACATCATCAAACCAAGAAATGCAAGATGTCAAGTTTTGTAATATTTGAACAATTCGTCAGGGTACCTTTGGTAATCTTTACTTAAACCAATAAACATGAAAATATAAAACATTAGAAATACTGGTTGATGTTTCTGGTGTTTTATTAATGTAGTACTTACGGTAGGTGTAGCTCTAGCTGAATGCTAGAATGACAAAGAACAACTTTAAGTCTTCTTAAAATAAACCATTTGATGTTTAAGAAGAAGAAACATTTTAATAAAACGAAACAAAAAAAGTAATTATGGAAGCTGCACAAAAAAAGGTGGAAATAAAAAGATTTCATATTTTCTCTCTTTCTGGACATTGATGACACTGAAGTTGGAAATGTAAGTTGTAAAAACTAAAGGGACAAAGATTTAATATTAAATTAGCTATAGCCTATGTTTTTCATGATCTGTATATGACCTATATAAAATCACACCATCCATGTCAAATAATAAATTAAGATGACTTTAAGCTGCAAAAAAATTTTTGTGCTGAGTTTATCTACTTTTGTTTTGCTCATTTTAGAGGCTGTGATTGGGTGATGTTGTTTCTTAAAGATTGGATTAAGATGTAATGACAAGTGTTTGTATTTACTACTGGATAAAACTTAAAAACAGAATAATGTTAGACAGATCCAAAATTCAGTGCTAGAGGGGTTTTTTTTTTGCCTCTTTCTTTTCCCTCAGTGCTGAAAGGTCATTGACATTTCAAAGCAAACAAAGCAGCATGAATCACTCCAGCTGATTCTTGGTGAAAAAATATATTTAATTCAAACTTATGTTTACATCTGGAGTTGAACTTACCAGTTAAACAATAGCTTTACAATGATAAAACTACAAAAATATAAAATGACATCTAAATATTTATGAAGACTATTTTTTGCTATTGGCTCAGTGAGACCATTAGTTCCTTTCAACCATTTAAATTTCTTCCTTTCAGTGAATCCATGAAGATCAAACAGGGATATGAATGTTCTTACCGAAGCTGTGAGAATAAATCCCACCAAACAGAGCAGCGCGAGTCCTCTCATCGTGGATGTGATCAGCGTCCCGTCTGCGCACAGACCTCCTGTTTTATAATGCAAGTGTTTGTAGGTGGAGACTCTTTCAGCTCTTGTTTAACATCAAAGTTCAACTTTGTTAGCAAATGTAAATATGTTTGCACTCACAAAGTCTGCTTTATTCTTCAGAAAACAACATTTTTTTATTAATGTAATTCAGGCCCTTTTTACTTACTGTTTCTTTCTTTCGTTTTATTTATTTATTTATTTATTTTTGCTTCTTTCTTAAGTGTTATGTTTGGTTAAAAATGCTCAATTTATTCATTTTATTCATTTTTTTTAATCCATTTTATTAATGATTTTCTGAACTGGAATAAGCCAAATGTAAACTAATAGTGTTAAAAAAGACCAAAACCAGCTTTGACAGTTATGACAACACCCAGACGGGTGTTGTCATAACTGTCATGTCGAGTTAGTTTCTATTGGGCTGAATTTGCAGGTTCTCAGCTCTAAAACCAAAATGTAGAGGTCTGGGCATTCCTCTCTACACTGCACCGCATACAGTTGTTAAGTTTGTGTTTAGGAGTTTTGCCTCCTAAACAAAACTTTACATTGGAGAGATCAAACAGCTACTTCATAAACGCATGGCACAACACAGAAGAGCCACCTCCACGGGACAAGACTCGGCTGTCCATCTGCATCTAAAGGACAAAGGTCACTCTTTTGAGGATGCCAGTGTTCATATTTTGGACAGAGAGGACAGATGGTTTGAAAGAGGAGTGAAAGAAGCCATCTATGTCCACTGTGAATGATCATCTTTGAACAGAGGCGGTGGTTTACGACACCAACTGTCTGCCATCTGTAATCCAGTTTTGAGATCCCTTCCCTGATGTCTTAATGCCCACTCACATCCTGGGACATCTGACCTCAGGAAATCACATGATAGGGTGGCGCAATGGGTTCACTATGGGTGAAGGGTAAGGGTGGCATGGGGTGGCACCGCCCTTTCTAGACCCACCCTTCTAGACCCCTCTTGGTATCTGATTGCCTACCCTCTAACTCCCACCGTCATTGGTTTAGAAAACTGTCCATCTGAAACTGCCTTATCTTATTGGATCACAGTACTGTCAATCACTCTGCAGAATCACCGTCGCGTTTTGACAACACCGGTGATTGGATCTGCACGTTTCTGCAAGTAATATGCAGGAAAAACACTCTTACATTTAAAATGACTTTTAAAGCTATGAGCTAATATTGATTTTAAAATGTGTAGCTGTTACATTACTGCGTGTGACTAGCTTACTTTATTTTTGATTTGTAATTGTCTAACTGTTAATAGGTTAAATTTGTATGTTCCTTTATGTAAAGCTTGTGGTTTGTGAGGGAACAAAGCACTGTAATCAAAGTATCTGCATTTCAAAGTCTAAACATTACAAGCTGAGGACATTAAATTTGAGAGCACACGTGTTTATTTAGTTTATTCAGAGAAGACGGTAACACCAGCAGAATCACGGTCGTCTGTCTCTGTGAAGATTCACGCTTCAACATTTTTAGCATCACACGTCTTCTTTCACTGTTGCTGCAGCTGTATTGTTGTGATGAACCTATAAAGTGTAAAGAGAAAATAAAAGGATTTCAATAAATTGCCACATATTCTCTGTTCTCTCGTCAGTGCTATTCCAGATTAAATGCTGTTGTCCGACATTATAAAAGCTGTGCTGATGGTGTTTTACCTCCTGTTTTATAATACACACGTTTGTAGGTGGAGACTCTTTCAGCCCTTGTTTAATATCAAAGTTCAGCTTTGTTTGTTGGTTAGCAAACGTAAATATGTTGGCATTCTTTACTTTTCTCTACAACATTTTGTACTAGTTTAGTTCAGGCCTTTCTTTCTTGTTTATTTCTGAAGTGTTATGTTTGGTGAAAAACATTCATTTTATTAATGAATTTTTGAAATTGAATAATCCAAATATAAACTAATAGTGTTAAAAAGACCAAAACCAGCTTTAGTCTTTGTTCAGACAGGTGTTGTCATGTTAGTTTGTCAGGGGCTGAATGTGCAGGTTCTGTGGAGACCTTCAGCTTTCAAACTTCAGTCTTAAAATAAATTATTTAATGACTGACAAGAAGAAACACTCTGATTTTTTTTAAAAAGAAGAAATAAATAATTACAGATGGAAGTTAAAATCTGTTTAAAAAAATGGAAAAGGAAAAAAATAGATTTTAAACCTTTTCTTTTTTCATACTGAAAACTGAAACCAAATAAGTGAATTATGAAGATCAAAAAGGGGACAAATATTTAATATTAACAACAGGTTTGTATTTGACATACGTAAAACTGCATCATCCCTGTCAAACAATGACTTGAAATTATTTTAACATGGACAGAAGCATACACTGCAAACCTGCGATGGATGTTAAAGATCAAAAAAGTTTCAAGAATTGGTAAATTTACAGTTACATATGCAAAAGTCAAAAACATCCATCAGTAATGGGGGACATTTAAAAGCTGATGTGTACCGTTAATCAACAAATACAGATCAGTATTTAAGGTTTGAGTCTCATCATCCACTGGAGCACAAACTGGGTGACGCCAGGACGCTACAGCACAGAGCGAACACCATCCCCACAGACACAGCGGCCAGGGAGGCAGAAGAACATCATATCAAGAAGGCCCTGAGTAAATGTGGTTATCCCAGATGGGAAGGCACCCGAAGAAAGCTCCAGGCGATCCAGGGGAGGACAACTGCCGCCTAAGCGAAAACCCTTAGTGATCTCTTATGTGTCAGGAGTATCAGAATAGAAATAGAAAAAAAAATAGAATAGAAAAAAGTTGGTCCACCGACACAAACAGAGTAACATAGTGTACGCTGTTAAGTGCCAGGGGGATTGCCAGGATTTATACATCGGGGAAACCAAACAACCTCTGGTGAAGCAGATGGCACAGCACAGAAGAGCTACCTCGTCAGGCCAGGACTCTGCAGTCTATTCACACCTACAGGCCAGTGGACACTCCTTCAAGGATGAGGATGTACACATCCTGGACAGGGAGGAACACTGGTTTGAGCACGGAGTCAAGGAGGCCATTGACATGAAAAGGAAAAGAACATCTCTGAATCGAGGAGGGGGCATAAAGGTACATCTGTCACCATCTTACAATGCTGTGATTGCAGCCATTCTCCAACTCTCTGATCAAGGAACTGACCTCACAGCCTGTTCATCAGTGGTGCTGGTTTCAGTCATTAGGTAAATCTACTGTTTATAAGGTTGAGGAAACCTGCCGTCAGCTGAGACTGAAGAAGTCACCTGGATGAGTGACGAAACGTTTCTCCCACTGAAAACTCTACAGAATCAACCTTTACTTACCTGGATGACTGCGCGTGAAACAAGATAGTCAAAAACGTTATTGTATTTAGTTTTGTTTCGACTATTTTAAATTTTATAATTGCCTGATTTTCACCCCCAAGTTAAGGTACACAACCTTAACTGTTTTACTTTAGTGGTGAATAACGGCACTTGTCTCAAAAGTTATCATAAACACTTTTTCGCCCTCGCTCTTTTTTTTTTTTTAATTAACTTATTTGTTGCTGGTGCTTCCTTCAAACTTTTTTTTGGTGGATTTGGTGTTGTATGTGTGTTTGGACACGAACGTTCAAGATCTTAAATGTGTTTAAAAACACATTTTAAACGATCCTATATGATACATGTTAAACAATAAGAAACTCTTTTTCTCACACCATAATTTTAGTGTTTATTCAGAGAAGACAGTAAGAATCACGGTCGTCTGTCTCTAAGAAGATTCGTGTTTCCACATTTTTAGCATCACATGTCTTCTTTCACTGGTGCTGCAGCTGTATTATTGTGTTGAACAACCTATAAAGTGTAAAGAGAAATAAAAAGATTTTAAATAAATTGCCAAATATTCTCTGTTCTCTCGTCAGTGCTATTTCAGATTAAATGCTGTCGTCAGACATTATAAAAGCTGTGCTGATGGTGTTTTACCTCTGTGGCATTTCCAGCACGAGTAGAATTATTTGGATGCAAGGTCTCGTTCTGAAATGTGTTGGATTACATCAGTTACAGATCTTTAAACCCAACCCTTCCCCAACATCTAAATAAAATATAACCTGCACAAATAAACAAATAATTTGATACATTTTATCATTTTACACCTTGCAGGACACGCATGGACATATAAATATTGCTTATTTTTGTGGTGTTACTGACATGAGTTGGAGCAGTTGGAAAATTGCCAGTGTTTTCAAGAGGATGCCAGTTGCCAGCTTTCTAAAAATAAAAAAAATTAAACACACACACATTTATATATAATATTATAATGTTATAATTACTGGTGAATAATGACACTCGTGTCAACAGGTTGTTTTTTTGTTTTTCTAACTTACATCCGATGATGGTGCTGCGCCTCCTTCATGCAGCTGAAAAGAAAATGGAAAACGCTTTAATAGAATAACAATATACAGATTTTAGTGTTGGAGGTTTTTATTTTTGCCTTTTTCCCCTCAGTGCTGGAAGGTCATTGACATTTCAAAGCAAACAAAGCAGCATTAATCAATTAATCTCAGCGAGTCAGCAGCATGAAACACACTCCAGCTGATTCTTGGTAAAAATAAATAAAGAAATGAAATTAAAAACATACTGGACTAACTAACAACAGTCCTACAATGTTAACGATGAAATCTAAACATTTATGTAGATTATCACTTGTTATAAGCTCAGTGAGACTGTTAATTCTTTTTAATCATTCAATTTCTTCCTTTCAGGAAATCCATGAACATCAAACAGGTGCATGATATTTTCTTACCGAAGCTGTGAGAATAAATCCCACCAAACAGAGCAGTGCGAGTCCTCTCATCGTGGATGTGATCAGCCTCCTGTCTGCACACAGACCTCCTGTTTTATAATGCAAGTGTTTGTAGGTGGAGACTCTTTCACTTCAGCGCTTGTTTAACATCAAAGTTCAACTGTGTTTGTTAGCAAATGTAAATATGTTTGCGCTCACAAAGTCTGCATTATTCTTCAGAAAACAACATTTTTAGTTTAATTTAGACGTTTCAACAGCAGTGAAGATTTAAACATCCCCTGTGACACCTGCTGTCCCAGGTGTCATGTTTACAAGAAAAGGCTGATAATATTTATGCCTTTTAAAAAATGTATTCTTACATCCTGATTGCCTCATCCTGTCCTCGTGCACCCAGTCGGTTTATTTTGTATTGAAGGTGTCATTTTGTAACAAGCAGGGAGACAGACAACAGACACCTTATATATTCTGCTATAACCCAAAGGTGTCAAAAATAAGGCCCGGGGGCCAGAATCGGCCTGGCAAGCACTCCAGAAAATATGAGGAAGTGCATGAATCGTTGGACAGCTTTTCCTGCTGATAACAGCCGTTCATTCTACACCAAAGAATTAAGTAATAGATAAATAGTTAAATGACAGAAAAGTGTAGACAGTGTTTTTCACTGTCTACCATTATAACAAAAAAGAAAGAAAATTTTCATCCATCAACTGAAACTCTATGTTGTACAAACGTCAGACACTCTGGGCAGTGAGCTGCACCACAACTGTAATTTTACACATTTATCATAGAAACACTGAGATGTGGTGTTGAACTTGCAGATCTTTATCTTATTTTACGATATCTCAGGGATTAAATGTGGAGTTAAACACCTTTACACGGACAGAAAGTGGAGTTTCACTCGTCTGGCCCACTCAAGTCATAGTGGACTGTCCGTGGCCGTCAGTGTGAAACGAGTTTGACCTCACTGCTATAACCTCTCTGTACATCTGTTTCATTAGTACTTGACTTATGTAAAACTGCCTAATCCCTGTCAAATGATACATTTTAATCACATTTACATAGACAAATGTAGAAAGTGGAAACCTGTGATGGATGTTATAGATCATAATGTTTCAAGAACTCGTTACTTTACACAGATACAGTCAAAGTTACTCTATTTTGTTGAATTTGCTCATTTTAGATGCAGTACTTAGGTGCTGGGGTTTTTTTGTTTTTTAACACCAGTGCGTGAGATACACTCCAGCTGATTTATGGTGGAAAAATACATTTATATCAAGCCTAAGTTTAAATCTGCAGTCTCGTTTATCTGGTAGTTAAACAACAGTCCTACAATGATAAAACCGCAAAGAAATAAATACATATATAATGATTGCTGGAAGATTATAGCTTCACATATTAGAGTACCATCGGATTAAACTTTATACTGATGTTTTTGTTTTGTGGTGCAACGGCTCAAATTTGATCAATCCAGCATGAAAGTTGAATGAATTTGGTGTTTTCTTACTTTTTATGACTAAGAATGCTTTGCTTTGCAGTTGTAAAATTCATCCAGAAACCATTGAGAAATTTAAAAAGACAATAAATGACAGTTTTTTATTAGTGTTTGCTCAAAAATGGGAGTTTGCAGGACTTAACAAGCCAAAAACTAGTTAAGAATTAACTAGTAAACTAGTTCACTAGTTTTAATGTATCTGTCCCAAATGAAAAATCCTGATAAGAAAGACCAGTAAAAATTTCAAGCTTTAGTATTTGATCTGTGAAGCTAAAATTTCCCTACACTCATTACATATATTCACACTTTGTATGATAGACGTTTTATTGAAACCAGCAGAAAAAGTTTTAAAAATTGGGTAATTTGCCAGTATGATGTTTTGTTTTGTTTAACTGAAGCTGTGAGAGTAAATCCCACCAAACAGCGCAGTGTGAGTCGTCTCACCTCGGATATGATCTTCCTCCTGTCTGCACTTAAAACCGTTTTATAATCCAAGTGTTTGTAGGTGAAGCCTCTTTGACTTCAACTCTTGTTTAACGTCAAAGTTCAACTTTGTTTGTTAGCAAATGAAAAAAAAAGTCTGCTTTATTCTCTTCAAAACTGAATTTGTTATTAATGTAATTCAGACTTTTCCACATACTTATGAATCCGCTGTTCTCTCTTTCGTAAAATGCCATATTTAAAAGAAAAAGCTTATTTTATTTGTAATTTTTCTCAATGTTAATTATTAAGAAAAATGCCCGTAACAGGATGTCGAGTTAGTTTATCAGGAACTGTTTTTATTTGTTTATTTAAAAAGCAGCAGGACAAAGTATGATCATTAAATACAGTTAGGAGTTCATAGCAACGATGGCACACGTCAGCTCACGTGCATTTGTTATAACAGGCCTGAAATAAGCAGCCACTGCCTTTGTGTTAGTAAAATGTGATGAAGTTAGTTGTGTAAATTTACCGTCTCTTTAAAGAAAATGTTCTTTTTGTCTTCATTTGCGTCTCCCCTCAATAATTAATTCCAGTGTTGTCTCATTTTGTCAGAGTAAGTGTTTTTTTGTGTGTCTGGCAGATAATTTGTCAAAAGTTCCAGCTCTACGTTTCTAAATGACCTTGGAAAAAGCACGTAACAACAAATAAGAGACACTTAACAAACAAAGGAAACTTTTCTCACAACAGACTTTTAATGATTATTTAGGTAAGACAGTAACATGAGCAGAATCACGGTCGTCCACTGTTGCTTCCACTGAAATGTTCTGATGAACGGTCTGTAAATTACACAGAGGGGAAAAAATCTAATGATTTCACTTAACTGTCACAAAATCACACCTATGGTCAGGTTTTTATCTTTTTTTAAAACATTTGTTTTAAAATACAATTTTTCAAGGCACTTTGGTAATTTTCTTTTAAGTGAATGACAAATTATAGATGTGTAAATATGGTGTTTTACCTGTGTGTCATTTCCCTCGGCTGATTCAGTTGCATCACGTGTACCTTCAAGGGGATTCCAGTACCCATGGAACATCGGACTTTGCTATCAACATTGAAATAAAATATAATCTACAATAATCTACATTTATACATGAAATATGCATATAAATAATTAAGTAAAGACAAAGAAATTCTAAGTTTCTAAGTTTTAAGGTTACACTAATATACAGCACATCTGTGTCACTGTAGCATAAAATTGAAATAAGCAGTTTGAGCTTGTTGTGTTAGTAAAAATGCTTTTAGGAGTCAACATAAAACAGAATTCACACAATTTGTGTAGATATTTGACTTGTTGATGCGGGTGATAGATTGAATGATCTTAAATATAAATATTACAAAATATTAAAAATGAATATTAGGCTAATTTTACTCAGTAATAGATGATCAACTCTGAAGCAAGTCATAGATCTGTTTATTTTCTTGGTATTTCAAGGCCCGGGGCAAAGATTATATCTGTAAAAGGGGTTACAGATATAATTCCACACACGTGGGGCAATTGATATTTATTGTTGGGTTTTTTTCAATTTAAAAAAACAAAAATCTCATGATGATAAGAATTATGTCTCAGTTATATGTTAGTTAATAAAGATTGACCTCTTTAATAGTGAAAAATATTAAGTCTTTGTTGTGAAAGTTGAATATAGTTTGGTAGTTTTTTAAAGATTTTATTAAATTTTTACCTTACATTTACCTTTTTTGGGGGCTCTGTTGAGCTGCTTTTATTCTGGACCTGAAATGAAAGTGTGTGACATTTATAATAACATATAAAGCTGAAAATTTAATATGGCAGATTTGTAGTATATATTTTCAATGTTTACATTTTATCCCAGCGCTGGAACAGGTAAAAAAAACCCAAACAACTAAATAAAATATAATCAGCAATTCATTTATTTTTTTTATGTATTTATTTTGACTTACATTATTCTCTGCTGGTGCTGTGCTTCCTTCATGCAGCTGAAATTAAAATGGTTAAAACTCTCAGAGCACTTTCATAGAATCCTACAATATGAAGCCAAAACGCAGTGCTGTAGGTTTTAATTTCTGCCTCTTTTTTAAAATAATGTTTTTCACTCCACGTTTGAAGATCATTTCAAATCAAACAATGCAGCAAAATAATAATACAGTTAATCTCAGTGAGTCAGCAGCAGCATGAGACACACTTCAGCTGATTCTTGGTAATAAATATGTCTAAATAAATATTTATGTAGACTGTCATTTGTTATAAGCTTTCAACATATATGTGAACATCAAACAGTGATATATTTTCTTACCGAAGCTGTGAGAATAAATCCCACCAAACAGAGCAGTGTGAGTCCTCTCATTTTGTAATCAGCTTCCAGTGAGCGCTTAGGCCTGTTTTATGATGCATGTGTTTGTAGGTGGAGGCTGTTTTGCTTCAGCTCTTGTTTAACATCAAAGTTCAAATTTGTTCAGATTTGTTTGCTTACCTGCCCAAAGTCTGTTTTATTCTCAACAACAGGGCAGATGTTAATTTGCTGAGGCTGGTTGCTCTCATGGGCGTCCCCTCCAATAATGACTTTTTTAAGTTTAAGTTTCTGTGAATATTATTTACATATACACATACAGTGGGGCAAAAAAGTATTTAGTCAGCCACCGATTGTGCAAGTTCCCCCACTTAAAATGATGACAGAGGTCAGTAATTTGCACCAGAGGTACACTTCAACTGTGAGAGACAGAATGTGAAAAAAAAATCCATGAATTCACATGGTAGGATTTGTAAAGAATTTATTCGTAAATCAGGGTGGAAAATAAGTATTTGGTCAATAACAAAAATACAACTCAATACTTTGTAACATAACCTTTGTTGGCAATAACAGAGGTCAAACGTTTACTATAGGTCTTTACCAGGTTTGCACACACAGTAGCTGGTATTTTGGCCCATTCCTCCATGCAGATCTTCTCAAGAGCAGTGATGTTTTGGGGCTGTCGCCGAGCAACACGGACTTTCAACTCCCGCCACAGATTTTCTATGGGGTTGAGGTCTGGAGACTGGCTAGGCCACTCCAGGACTTTCAAATGCTTCTTACGGAGCTACTCCTTTGTTGCCCGGGCGGTGTGTTTTGGATCATTGTCATGTTGGAAGACCCAGCCTCGTTTCATCTTCAAAGTTCTCACTGATGGAAGGAGGTTTTGGCTCAAAATCTCACGATACTTGGCCCCATTCATTCTGTCCTTAACACGGATCAGTCGTCCTGTCCCCTTGGCAGAAAAACAGCCCTATAGCATGATGTTTCCACCCCCATGCTTCACAGTAGGTATGGTGTTCTTGGGATGCAACTCAGTATTCTTCTTCCTCCAAACACGACGAGTTGAGTTTATACCAAAAAGTTCTACTTTGGTTTCATCTGACCACATGACATTCTCCCAATCCTCTGCTGTATCATCCATGTGCTCTCTGGCAAACTTCAGACGGGCCTGGACATGCACTGGCTTCAGCAGCGGAACACGTCTGGCACTGCGGGATTTGATTCCCTGCCATTGTAGTGTGTTACTGATGGTGACCTTTGTTACTTTGGTCCCAGCTCTCTGCAGGTCATTCACCAGGTCCCCCCGTGTGGTTCTGGGATCTTTGCTCACCGTTCTCATGATCATTTTGACCCCACGGGATGAGATCTTGCGTGGAGCCCCAGATCGAGGGAGATTATCAGTGGTCTTGTATGTCTTCCATTTTCTGATGATTGCTCCCACAGTTGATTTTTTCACACCAAGCTGCTTGCCTATTGTAGATTCACTCTTCCCAGTCTGGTGCAGGTCTACAATTCTTTTCCTGGTGTCCTTCGAAAGCTCTTTGGTCTTGGCCATGGCGGAGTTTGGAGTCTGACTGGTTGAGGCTGTGGACAGGTGTCTTTTATACAGATGATGAGGTCAAACAGGTGCCATTCATACAGGTAACGAGTGGGGGACAGAAAAGCTTCTTACAGAAGACGTTACAGGTCTGTGAGAGCCAGGGATTTTCCTTGTTTGAGGTGACCAAATACTTATTTTCCACCCTGATTTACGAATAAATTCTTTACAAATCCTACCATGTGAATTCATGGATTTTTTTTTCACATTCTGTCTCTCACAGTTGAAGTGTACCTCTGGTGCAAATTACTGACCTCTGTCATCATTTTAAGTGGGGGAACTTGCACAATCGGTGGCTGACTAAATACTTTTTTGCCCCACTGTATGTAAACACACACCTTTATACAGACACATATACATATATATACATATATATGTATATACATGTATATACATGTATATACATGTATATATATATATATGTATGTATATATATGTATGTATATGTATATAATATTCACAGAAACTTAAACTTAAAAAAGTCATTATTGGAGGGGACGGCCATGAGAGCAACCAGCCTCATAGCCATATATGTATGTATATATGTATATACATACATATATATGTATATACATGTACAGTGGGGCAAAAAAGTATTTAGTCAGCCACCGATTGTGCAAGTTCCCCCACTTAAAATGATGACAGAGGTCAGTAATTTGCACCAGAGGTACACTTCAACTGTGAGAGACAGAATGTGAAAAAAAAATCCATGAATTCACATGGTAGGATTTATAAAGAATTTATTCGTAAATCAGGGTGGAAAATAAGTATTTGGTCACCTCAAACAAGGAAAATCCCTGGCTCTCACAGACCTGTAACGTCTTCTGTAAGAAGCTTTTCTGTCCCCCACTCGTTACCTGTATGAATGGCACCTGTTTGACCTCATCATCTGTATAAAAGACTCCTGTCCACAGCCTCAACCAGTCAGACTCCAAACTCCGCCATGGCCAAGACCAAAGAGCTTTCGAAGGACACCAGGAAAAGAATTGTAGACCTGCACCAGACTGGGAAGAGTGAATCTACAATAGGCAAGCAGCTTGGTGTGAAAAAAATCAACTGTGGGAGCAATCATCAGAAAATGGAAGACATACAAGACCACTGATAATCTCCCTCGATCTGGGGCTCCACGCAAGATCTCATCCCGTGGGGTCAAAATGATCATGAGAACGGTGAGCAAAGATCCCAGAACCACACGGGGGGACCTGGTGAATGACCTGCAGAGAGCTGGGACCAAAGTAACAAAGGTCACCATCAGTAACACACTACAACGGCAGGGAATCAAATCCCGCAGTGCCAGACGTGTTCCGCTGCTGAAGCCAGCGCATGTCCAGGCCCGTCTGAAGTTTGCCAGAGAGCACATGGATGATACAGCAGAGGATTGGGAGAATGTCATGTGGTCAGATGAAACTAAAGTAGAACTTTTTGGTATAAACTCAACTCGTCGTGTTTGGAGGAAGAAGAATACTGAGTTGCATCCCAAGAACACCATACCTACTGTGAAGCATGGGGGTGGAAACATCATGCTATGGGGCTGTTTTTCTGCCAAGGGGACAGGACGACTGATCCGTGTTAAGGACAGAATGAATGGGGCCAAGTATCGTGAGATTTTGAGCCAAAACCTCCTTCCATCAGTGAGAACTTTGAAGATGAAACGAGGCTGGGTCTTCCAACATGACAATGATCCAAAACACACCGCCCGGGCAACAAAGGAGTGGCTCCGTAAGAAGCATTTGAAAGTCCTGGAGTGGCCTAGCCAGTCTCCAGACCTCAACCCCATAGAAAATCTGTGGCGGGAGTTGAAAGTCCGTGTTCCTCGGCGACAGCCCCAAAACATCACTGCTCTTGAGAAGATCTGCATGGAGGAATGGGCCAAAATACCAGCTACTGTGTGTGCAAACCTGGTAAAGACCTATAGTAAACGTTTGACCTCTGTTATTGCCAACAGAGGTTATGTTACAAAGTATTGAGTTGTATTTTTGTTATTGACCAAATACTTATTTTCCACCCTGATTTACGAATAAATTCTTTACAAATCCTACCATGTGAATTCATGGATTTTTTTTTCACATTCTGTCTCTCACAGTTGAAGTGTACCTCTGGTGCAAATTACTGACCTCTGTCATCATTTTAAGTGGGGGAACTTGCACAATCGGTGGCTGACTAAATACTTTTTTGCCCCACTGTATATACATATATATACGTGTGTGGATGGATGGATGGATTAATTTATTTATTTATACAGCACCAAATCACAATAACAGTCACCTCAGGGCATTTTATATTGTAAGGTAGTCCCTACAATAATACAACAAAGAAAACCCCAACAATTACACAACCCCCTATGAGCAAGTGCTTTGGCGACAGAGGGAAAAACTCCTGTTTAACAGGAACAAAAAAAAAAAGGCTTCATTTGGATTTTGGACTTTGGAGCTGGAGAAACTGCCTTCACATTTCTGTGGTAAATATTAAAGCTTTTGTTTGTTTGTTTTTTAATTAAAATAATGTTTTTCAAAAGACTGAAAAACTTTATTTTATTTAGAGTTTAACATGACTTAAGCTTCCCATTTTAGTTAATATTAAAGTTATTTGTTGTTATGATACCACCAATTTTGCCCCCCAGTGTCTGGACCAGTTTTCATAAATACTATAGTTAGCTGTCTGCTTCTCTCAGGGTTTTACACAGCTGTGACTGCCAGCTAGCTAATTAGCTAAAGTTAGAGATGTCGATAACTGGGAAAAGTGAAAACCTCGTGGTTCTACGGACAAGAAAAAAAAGAGTAGCTTTGTTTTACTCCCAGTGTGTTACTCCTGCCTCTGGATTTATGTTGCTTTATTATTGGACCATCAGTAAAGATTTGCTACATTTAGTTCATTGCAGCACAATATTAGTTGCGACACAGTGATAGATGACACACATGCTTGTGGGGAAACATGAGTATCCCCACACATACACAGAGGAACGCTGTGGCCAGTCAGCAGGTTCAAACCCAGGACCTTCTTCCTGTGAGGACACAGTGCTAACCACTATACCACTCACATCAACCACATTAGAAAAAATTTTCATACAGTATTTTTTAATTTTTTTTGAATTCACAATTAAAATAAGCAGCAGCAGAATGAATAAATGGCATAGGCTACTTCATGTTGGCAGTATTTCTCCTTCAGGACTTCAGATGTGTTTGCTCTGTTGAGTTGAACCATCTGCTGTGTGTGTTCACTTTTGTGTGTTTCCCTGGAAAAGATCATATAAATTGTAAAGGTCCAGTTTTGTTTATTGATCTAAGCCTGAACAGCTACGCGTAGTGTCCAGTAGAGGGCTCTGTTGCTTAGTTAGCGGCAAGCTGCACTTCCAGCTCAGACCGGTTTTTGTGGCGCACATGTCCCAGTAGGCAGCTCTCGATGAAGCATGAAGCAGCGTGATACCGGACTCTAGCAAAATTAACAGTTTGCAGCCCTTGGAATGCGGAGCGAGGTACATGTTTTAAGTTGTATTTGTTTTCTTACTTGATATTTTGTTGTATTTTCAACTTTATTTGAGTTCATATTTGTAATAAGCGTCTAAGAAAATGTATTTTGTGTTTCTGTTTAGTTTTCACGGTGCATTGGCGCACCTCAGCACTGTTAGATTCTGAATGAATCTTAAAGTAAAAATTACTGCACCCGTCGAGGCTCTCTCTATTTCTTCCTTGGTCCGAGGGACTGCTACATAAATTATATTTAATATGAAATTCAAGCACACCTATGAATACACACAATGAGAATAAGTTGTTGTTCTTGGGTTTAATGGCTGGTTTTCAGATTCATTTCCATGTTACTCTAACAGCAGCGGATCTTAGCAGTATTTAAAGGTCTTTATTTTGCTGCAGTTTCTTACTTTGGTGTCCTTCTGGAGGCTCTGTTCGAGGGGCTCTGTAGGAGGGAACCCAAAATCACTTTCCACTGGCCTAATGGTGCCGTTCCACTGATGGGATTAAAAAGGAAGTCAGCCAAACTTTAGGTTAATTTAGATGATAAATGCATCTTCATCCTCTTGTATTTCAACACTTTTCACGTGTCAGTCCTTACTTTGCTTTATGAAACCTACCTGCGCAACAACTTTATTTTCTGTGGTTTCCTCTTGTGGCTAAAATAAGAGCACATTTGAACTTTAATGAGGAAACAGGCTCCAATGCTTGTAACCACGTGTTTGTTTATTCCTGCAAGGTCGTCGACTTTGGACTTCAAATAAAACAGAAAAATAATGAAAACCTAACCCGTCCCTTAGAAATAGCAGCAATTAGCACACTTTGCAATTGAAAACTATTATTATATAATAAAAAAAAAATCATGTAACAAAGACATTTTTACTGAGAATAATTAAAGTAAGAATTCTACTCATATTTGAGCAGCACTGCTTATATTTGTCAAAATCTAATTAGATTTTAAGTTTCACCAAAACAGATTAAAACATGAAACACTCAAAGTTCACACACCTCTGTTGAGTTGGACGTCCCGTTTGTACCTTCCATTGGCCTCATATGTAAATATCCAGCCTAAAAACAATATATTTAAAGCAGCTTTAGTTATAACGTGTTCACTTCCATTTGGCAGATCATGTAAAGGACTTTTTTTGTCTTAAACATTTCAATGCTTAACAGAATGAGCCTTAAAAAATCGATTTCTGTCACTTAACTGACATAATGTGATCAAGCACACAGACTTTTACCAATAAATTTATCATCTAAAAAACAGAAAATATTTAGATCTAAAAACGTATTATTTAGAAAATATTCAGACCCAAAACTAAGCAGCGATTACACATTTGTTTAATTATTTATATATTTTCATTATTAAGCTTGCAGGAGTGATTAAATGCATTAGTTAGCTGTGTATTTGTTTGCAGTATTGAGCAACAAAACAATTTATTGCTTACACACATGCGGTCTGCAACTTAATATTTATCTTAATAGACATTTAAACTGAGTAAAAACTTTGAATGAGCATAATTGATTTTGCAATGATATAAAAATGATTGTATTTGCACTACCTTACAGAACAGTGGCATTTAGTACTTTTTTTCTTACCTCTGCAAATGAAAAGTCTGTCAAAGGCAGATCAATTTAAAAAAACAAAAATCTCATGATGATAAGAATTATGTCTCAGTTATATGTTAGTTAATAAAGATTGACCTCTTTAATAGTGAAAAATATTAAGTCTTTGTTGTGAAAGTTGAATATAGTTTGGTAGTTTTTTAAAGATTTTATTAAATTTTTACCTTACCGTTTCCTTTTTTGGGGGCTCTGTTGAGCTGCTTTTATTCTTGACCTGAAATGAAAGTGTGTGACATTTATAATAACATATAAAGCTGAAAATTTAATATGGCAGATTTGTAGTATATATTTTCAATGTTTACATTTTATCCCAGCGCTGGAACAGGTAAAAAAAAAAAAAAACAACTAAATAAAATATAATCAGC
This sequence comes from Neolamprologus brichardi, assembly GCF_056152115.1. Classification (NCBI taxonomy): domain Eukaryota; kingdom Metazoa; phylum Chordata; class Actinopteri; order Cichliformes; family Cichlidae; genus Neolamprologus; species Neolamprologus brichardi. The sequence continues at coordinate 27,799,139 of NC_142112.1, read as the reverse complement.
AATTCATTTATTTTTTTTATGTATTTATTTTGACTTACATTATTCTCTGCTGGTGCTGTGCTTCCTTCATTCAGCTGAAATTAAAATGGTTAAAACTCTCAGAACACTTTCATAGAATCCTACAATATGAAGCCAAAACGCAGTACTGTAGGTTTTAATTTCTGCCTCTTTTTTAAAATAATGTTTTTCACTCCACGTTTGAAGATCATTTCAAATCAAACAACGCAGCAAAATAATAATACAGTTAATCTCAGTGAGTCCGCAGCAGCATGAGACACACTTCAGCTGATTCTTGGTGATAAATATGTCTAAATAAATATTTATGTAGACTGTCATTTGTTATAAGCTTTCAACAATTCTGTGAACATCAAACAGTGATATATTTTCTTACCGAAGCTGTGAGAATAAATCCCACCAAACAGAGCAGTGTGAGTCCTCTCATTTTGTAATCAGCTTCCAGTGAGCGCTTAGGCCTGTTTTATGATGCATGTGTTTGTAGGTGGAGGCTGTTTTACTTCAGCTCTTGTTTAACATCAAAGTTCAAATTTGTTCAGATTTGTTTGCTTACCTGCCCAAAGTCTGTTTTATTCTCAACAACAGGGCAGATGTTAATTTGCTGAGGCTGGTTGCTCTCATGGGCGTCCCCTCCAATAATGACTTTTTAAAGTTTAAGTTTCTGTAAATATTATATACATATACACATATGTACACACACACCTTTATACAGACACATATACATATATATACATATATATACACATGTATATGTATATACATGTATATACATATATATGTATATACATGTATATACATATATATACGTGTGTGGATGGATGGATAGATAGATTAATTTATTTATTAATTTATTTATACAGCACCAAATCACAATAACAGTCACCTCAGGGCATTTTATATTGTAAGGTAGTCCCTACAATAATACAACAAAGAAAACCCCAACAATTACACGACCCCCTATGAGCAAGTGCTTTGGCGACAGAGGGAAAAACTCCTGTTTAACAGGAACAAAAAAAAAAAAAAAAAAAGGCTTCATTTGGATTTTGGACTTTGGAGCTGGAGAAACTGCCTTCACATTTCTGTGGTAAATATTAAAGCTTTTGTTTGTTTGTTTTTTAATTAAAATAATGTTTTTCAAAAGACTGAAAAAATTATTTTATTTAAAGTTTAACATGACTTAAGCTTCCCATTTTAGTTAATATTAAAGTTATTTGTTGTTATGATACCACCAATTTTGCCCCCCAGTGTCTGGACCAGTTTTCATAAATACTATAGTTAGCTGTCTGCTTCTCTCGGGGTTTTACACAGCTGTGACTGCCAGCTAGCTAATTAGCTAAAGTTAGAGATGTCGATAACTGGGAAAAGTGAAAACCTCGTGGTTCTACGGACAAGAAAAAAAAGAGGAGCTTTGTTTTACTCCCAGTGTGTTACTCCTGCCTCTGGATTTATGTTGCTTTATTATTGGACCATCAGTAAAGATTTGCTACATTTAGTTCATTGCAGCACAATATTAGTTGCGACACAGTGATAGATGACACACATGCTCATATTCACACCTGCATGTCTTTGTGGGGAAACATGAGTATCCCCACACATACACAGAGGAACGCTGTGGCCAGTCAGCAGGTTCAAACCCAGGACCTTCTTCCTGTGAGGACACAGTGCTAACCACTATACCACTCACATCAACCACATTAGAAAAAAAACTAAATTTTCATACAGTATTTTTTAAATTTTTTTTTGAATTCACAATTAAAATAAGCAGCAGCAGAATGAATAAATGGCATAGGCTACTTCATGTTGGCAGTATTTCTCCTTCAGGACTTCAGATGTGTTTGCTCTGTTGAGTTGAACCATCTGCTGTGTGTGTTCACTTTTGTGTGTTTCCCTGGAAAAGATCATATAAATTATATTTAATATGAAATTCAAGCACACCTATGAATACACACAATGAGAATAAGTTGTTGTTCTTGGGTTTAATGGCTGGTTTTCAGATTCATTTCCATGTTACTCTAACAGCAGCGGATCTTAGCAGTATTTAAAGGTCTTTATTTTGCTGCAGTTTCTTACTTTGGTGTCCTTCTGGGGGCTCTGTTCGAGGGGCTCTGTAGGAGGGAACCCAAAATCACTTTCCACTGGCCTAATGGTGCCGTTCCACTGATGGGATTAAAAAGGAAGTCAGCCAAACTTTAAGTTAATTTAGATGATAAATGCATCTTCATCCTCTTGTATTTCAACACTTTTCACGTGTCAGTCCTTACTTTGCTTTATGAAACCTACCTGCGCAACAACTTTATTTTCTGTGGTTTCCTCTTGTGGCTAAAATAAGAGCACATTTGAACTTTAATGAGGAAACAGGTTCCAATGCTTGTAATCACGTGTTTGTTTATTCCTGCAAGGTCGTCGACTTTGGACTTCAAATATAACAGAAAAATAATCAAAACCTAACCCGTCCCTTAGAAATAGCAGCAATTAGCACACTTTACAATTGAAAACTATTATTATATAATAAAAAAAAAATCCTGTAACAAAGACATTTTTACTGAGAATAATTAAAGTAAGAATTCTACTCATATTTGAGCAGCACTGCTTATATTTGTCAAAATCTAATTAGATTTTAAGTTTCACCTAAACAGATTAAAACATGAAACACTCAAAGTTCACACACCTCTGTTGAGTTGGATGTCCCGTTTGTACCTTCCATTGGCCTCAAAGGTAAATATCCAGCCTAAAAACAATATATTTAAAGCAGCTTTAGTTATAATGTGTTCACTTCCATTTGGCAGATCATGTAAAGGACTTTTTTTGTCTTAAACATTTCAATGCTTAACAGAATGAGCCTTAAAAAAATCGATTTCTGCCACTTAACTGACATAATGTGATCAAGCACACAGACTTTTACCAATAAATTTATCATCTAAAAAACAGAAAATATTTAGATCTAAAAACGTATTATTTAGAAAATATTCAGACCCAAAACTAAGCAGCGATTACACATTTGTTTAATTATTTATATATTTTCATTATTAAGCTTGCAGGAGTGATTAAATGCATTAGTTAGCTGTGTATTTGTTTGCAGTATTGAGCAACAAAACAATTTATTGCTTACACACATGCGGTCTGCAACTTCATATTTATCTTAATAGACATTTAAACTGAGTAAAAACTTTGAATGAGCATAATTGATTTTGCAATGATATAAAAATGATTGTATTTTCACTACCTTACAGAACAGTGGCATTTAGTACTTTTTCTTACCACTGCAAATGAAAAGTCTGTCAAAGGCAGATCTGTCAGTGCAGCCAGAATAATTCCCACCATAAGCAGTGTGAGTCCCCTCATCTTAAAAACAAATCAGCCTCCTGTATGCACGATGTCTGCTTTGCAGTCCCAGTAAGAGGAATTTGAATTTATGGCTTCACTTGTAGGTTAAAGTCTCAACTTTCTTCGCCTTCCCTCGTGACGCTTTCTATGTCAAGTTTGAGTTTGTTAGTCAAACTGCTTTCCTGTTTTATTTTGACAGCTGGTTGTCTTCTGTATCTTTTTCTGCAGCTGATTAATCTTCAGTCTCTTGTACGTTAACATATTTTTCTCCCACAAAACTCCAACGTATATTAATCATTAGTTTGCCTTCTGATATTTTAGTCCACCTACTTGCTCAAAAGCATTTTCACTGCTTTGGTTTGGCACCTGAAATAAGAGGAGGGCGCACTAAGAAAACTCGTACCAGTGTTTGTAATCACATGGTTGATTATTCCTGCAAATAATCAAAAAGCTAACCTCTCCCACAGAACAACTGAAAATTATAATTATTGAATTACTTGTATTTAACATTTTTCATGTGCAAAACTAGGACTAACAGGATTGGAAGTAGAGTTTAAAGAGAAGAAAAAAGTGATAGCAACTTTATATCAAACACAGAAAAATGCACTTAAATGCATTGTTACAGTCACAGCTGGATTACAATAAAAACTGAAGATTCAGGTCTGGAAACTAAAATTCAAATTACATTAAAAATGCTAAAAGATAAAAAAAAAAAATCAGCTTCATGTATAATGAAACATTAATAAAGCAACAATGAATGATTCTTTTTCTTGCAATACTGATTTGAGAGAGATTTCACCACTGGGGAATTTGTTCTTCCCTTTAACCCACCACAGGAGGCTCAACCAGGCATTTATGTTTTCAAATAACATGAAAATTGATATTTAACTTGATATGATCTGTTCGTGTAAGCTAGCCTAATGATAAACCTGAGTAAAGTGGAGCTAGACTCTGATGTCTTCTCCAGAGATCTGAACTCTGGATCTGCATCCATCTGACAGCCAGACTGCTCTTCATCCAGGAACAGTGGCAATTATACACATGTCCATCTTTAGACAGAAGAGTGACAAATAGACACAAAAAAAGCATTTGCAGGAAGAGAGACACAGCAAAGGGCCCGTGGTCAGACTTGACACCTGGTCTCTGCATTGAGCCATGTGGTGAATGGTCACCTGCTCAACTGGGCGAGCTAAACTTGCAGCCTTTAGTCATTTTTTTCATATAGTTAGTGATATGAACCCATTAACATTACTGCACTCTTTGCAAGCTTTCACAAGACTGTTCGGCAGGCAGCATCCATCTGCCAGTTCTGTGCAAATAAGCACACCGTATTTCTCTTCATCAGCTCCCTGTTAAATCCCAAAGTAAATGTAAAATCCCTCTAATCACATACAAGGTGTTAATTAATCAGGCCCCATCTCATCTTATAGGCCTTATAGTCCCCAGCAGAGCACTTCGCTCTCAGACTGCTGGTTTACTTGTAGTTCGTAGAGTTTTTAAAAGTAGAATGGGACGCTGAGCTTTCAGTCCCTTCGTCTGTGGGCCCAGCTCCCAGTTCGGATTAGGGAGTCAGACACCCTCTACTTTTAAGATTAGACTCAAGACTTTCCTTTTAGATAAAGCATATAGTTAGGGCTGGATCAGGTGACCCTAAATCATCCCTTAGTTATGATGCAATAGGTCTAGAGTGCTGGGGACTTCCCATCATGCACTGTTTCTTCTTCACTAACTACACCACTGATTTTATCATTAGTTATTATTAATCTCTGGCTGTCTGCCACAGCCATCTTTATCCCGTCTTCCTCCCATCACCCCAGCTGGTCATGGCAGATAGCCCCTCCCTGAGCCAGGTTCTGCCAGAGGTATCTTCCTGTTAAAAGGGAGTTTTTTCTTCACGTTATCACCAGTTGTTTGGTCATAGGGGAGCGTTTGATTTTTAAGGTTTTCTCTGGATTATTGGAAGGTCTTTACCTTACAATATAAAGCACCCTGAGGTCACTGCTGTTGTAGTTTGGTGATATATAAATAAAGCTGAAAATTTGGCCATCATCTCTCACAAGCCGTGCCCTCTACTTATATGTTTTCCTAACATCATTACACATTTTAGTGTCTTGCAGCCTCTTGCCTGTTCTTTGTTCTTCTTGTATGTTAACCCAGCACACAACACACGACAGAGTCAGTCAGCTTTTTACATGGAAAGTAAAATTTATTATTCCTGAACCACAAAATAGACTTCTTTGGTTGTACAAATTCACTAGTTACAGTCTTGTATGAGCTATAACCCTCAACCCTAGGACATGTGACCCTTTTCCCCTCCAGCCTATTGGCAAGTAAAAGCCCCCGAAGAGAACTCAAGACGAAAAGAATTAAACACAGAAACTCGAAACACTGCATCAAAAATGTAGTGAACCCCATCTGGAAAAAAAGTTTTATCTACTAAAAGATTTTTTTTTAAAGATATTAGCTGTTGCGAATGTTATCAAACTGAATTTCAGTCGGTGAGAGCAACACGGAAAGCTTTAATTAGAAGACACTACATTAAATTAACACAAAATGCTACGATGCTGTGATTCTGCAGAAATACCCGTCACTGACACTGTGTCGAGCTGTAAGCTGAAGAGTCTGAGTGAGATCAATGTCTTGAGAGGGACTAACTGGTTCTGCCTCTCAGGCCTCTCCCATTAGCAAACCAATATACATGCAGAGAGCATCCCAGCGCCAAGCCTGCCTGAACCTAGATGCATCAGCAGTCCACGTGTTTAGTGTAGGTCCAAGACTGGCTCAGTTTCACACCCCAAATTTTGCTTTTCCTCTCAGTATTTGTACATTATTCACACGATAAATGATTTTCAGTGGCGTCAGATTTAAATTAACCATAGACAGAAAAAAAACAAACAACAAAAAAATAAAAACAACAAAAACACACACCTGCTACCTTCACATCACTGTGGCAAACCTCATAACGCAAGGAAAGTGGTGATTCACATTGATTTAAAAAAACAAACAACTATTACCCTTAACAGGGCAGGATAAGTACCATTAATATTAAAATGATGCCAAAACGCATGCTCCCAAACTGCCTGCTCCATGCTGCTTCCTCCATTGTAGTCAGTCATACTCTCTACAGAGGAATGTGACATTGCTAAAGGCCCCGTGAAGTGGATTTGAAACAACTTAGGCAATTGAATTTGTAAATATGGCTGTCTCAAACAAAACTGATGAGTTAAAAGCGAAGATAAAATGAAGTGATATGCAAATAGTGGGCTGAAAGCTGTGATTTTGTGACTCATTAACAGATGGCGAGTCGCATTATCAGCTGGCCTCCAGGCCGGGATAGGGTGAAGGAATAATTCTTTAAAAGGCGGACCAGTGGCAGTGCAAAAATGATATGTACTCTTTTTAAAAATAAAAAACAAAAGCTCACCACATTTTGTGACAGTGAAGGTAGCAGGATGTTCCCTACTCGTTTAATATATATATGTGTATGTATATATATACACATACACGCTCCTGTCGGCCGAAGAAAACACTGAAAGCCTATGAATGTCTCTCAAGAAGTTAGTATAGCTATGACCCATTTCTTCTCTGCGTTTGTCTTCCAGTATGTTTTGTTTAAAAGCATCAAAAATCACTGAAGGCTTAGAAATTAAAATTTAAAAAACCCTAAAAGCTTTGATCTCTAGTTAAAATAGATCTGATTCTACGAGGCAAACTGAATGCTAAATGGAAAGAAATAAAAAAATAAGTAGCAACCCTAGCTAACAACGCTAGCGCTTTCTTGCCGCTGAGGGGCCGTTGAGCAACTGGCCCTCAGACTGGAAAGGCAAGACTGGCACGCGGGCTCTAAGTGTCTGTGTGGCAACTATCAGCGTCGTAGACTTTACAGTGGTTACATACGGCAGAGTAAATCTCGCTCTACTGACAGCATGTGTAGTGTTTGGTGAATCTGCACCTCCTGTGGACGCACGCCCCTCTGAGGCCAGTGCTCCACAGTGTTTGTAAAGTTGTGTATGTTTGCGTGACGTCCGCAGGGTTTTTCTTCAGTTGGTGAGGTGTTATGTGGGCACAGCGGTTTCCAGGCTGCGACGGCCCTGCCTCAGTTTGCGCTTGTTGCTGTACAGAGCCATCTCCTCCAGGGCGGAGGTGGCAGGCAGCGGGGTGACGTCGGGGCTTGCGGCGGTTCCTGGGAGGGGAAAAAAGAAAAGAGAGAGAAAATGCATTTGAGCTGCTGCAATTTCTCATCTTTTCTTGTGACAGTATCTGCTGCAGAAAAGATCAGAGTGACAGGACAGAAGATCCCTGTGAATCCCGTGACCCTGCGAGAGACACCCCACATTTAGAGCAGCAGCTGGAAACGAGCAGGAAACAGATGCGTCCAGTTTCTGTGCTAAACTCAAACCAATGACTTCAGTATTTCTTAAGTGTTTTCACTGTCAAGTCCTTGTTTTAAACATCCTTTCACTACTCTACTATAGTGACTGGTCCTGCTGATCATGTAAATTAAAAAACAAACAAACAAAGGAAGCACATAACCATCATGTAGCTGAGTTTTTACATGTGTGCATCTGCAGGGCAAAAAGGTAGGCCAAAGCTTTGCTGAGCCAGCTGAGCAGGAGGATAAAAGCAATGAACACAGTTGTGGTGAGATGTTTACGTACACTCGTCGTGGGCGTAAATGTCGTAGTAGTTTCAGGTGGTTTCTTTGAACTTCTTTTTTTGCACGGTGGAATGATCGTATAGGTCCAACAATTAGTCTTTTAAATTGACAAGGCAGGGTAACTTCTAGTTAGTGATCATGACTAAGTGCTGCTGGTAGTTTCTCTTTGCAGAATAAAAAGCTCGTTTGACAGCACTCATTGTATTGACACATACTAGGAACACTGGAGACCCAAACCAGCACCAGTGTCCACAGTGAAGCCGGTTTTAAATCGCCATGGACCGAGTGGGTGCCGACCGTGAAAGAAGCCCCTGCTCCAAAATCAACACCTTCAAATGTGGAGTTCCCCTCTTGGACAAACCAAATGCCTTCTGGAGAAAAGTTTGATGGCCAGTCGAGACAAAGACTGAACTATTTGTCCACAATAATAAGAGGCACAATTGGAGGAGTAAATGTGCAGCTTTCAGCCGTCGAGTACGGTGGTGGTAGCATTATGCTCTGGGGCTGTTTTGCTACTGGTGGTACTGGTACATTGCACAAAGTGGATGGAATAGGATAAAACTCGGATGTTCCAGCAGGACAATGATCCTGATCCACAACTGATTTAGGAGTGGATAAAGGCAGCTAACATTAAATTTCTCGAAACGGCCTAACCAGGCCCGGCCAACTCCAGGCCTCGAGGGACGGTGTCCTGCAGGTTTTAGATCTCACCCTGGGTCTACACACCTGAATCAAATGAGTATTTCATTACCAGGCCTCTGGAGAACTTTAAGACATGTTGAGGAGCTAATTTAGCCATTTAAATCAGCTGTGATGAATTAAGGACACATCTAAACCTGCAGGACACCGGCCCCCGACACCTGGGTTTGGACACCACTGGCCTACCCAAAGACCTGACCGCAATCCTGCTTTTAAAGCCAGGTTAAAGCCAGAAACAAACCAATTTACCAAACAATTCAAAGAGTGGTCAAATAAGGGATATTTAATCAAATATTAGTGGTTATATTATATATGTATACATTTCACCCTGTGTGGACTAGAAAAAAGGCAAAATAAAGTCAAACTTATGCACCCGGTTCTTGTTTTTTAAAAGTGATTAAAGATAGATACGATCATTCCACCCCAGAAAAAAAAACAGTTCAAAGAAATAATTATAAACCTAAATTACCAAGACACTCATGGCCACGATGACCGTAAACTTCTGACCACAACTGTACTTACCCAGTTTTAATAAGCAAATCATGCTTTCAAAATAAAGCGAATAAGTTTCTGATTAGATTTCAGCGCACACATGTGGTTTCTCTGGTGCACGTCTTTATATTTAAAACAAATCCATGCACAAATCAAAGGACTGTGGTTAAACTGATCCTTTACACATAAAACGTCCCTTTGAATCAGTAGCTGCTTCCTGTCAGGTGGGGAGCAGATGGCAAAGCACACCCAGGTGGACACACCCATCTTATACCCAAACCCCCAACTGTGCCACACAAACAGCAGGTTAGAGTGTAAATGTACAACCCGACACACACCCCGACAAACGCTCCTCGCACACACACACACACACACAGAGCGACAAACACATGCACACAGGATCCTACCAATAGGAGCCGCTTATCCCAGGTAGGCACCTGAATCAAAGGGGATAGAAGAGGTTGAGCTACAACTTCCTTTTCCTATCACTTCACCTGTTTGTGAAGCTTTTTTTATTTTTATTTTTAAGTGAAACCAAAAAATAAAATAAAATAAAAGCAGGAGTGTATACTCCATCTGTACCAGAAACCATTATTTGTTCTACACATGTGAGAAGTTTCCTGCCACGTTTTCTTGGCGGTGTTGGATTAAAATGACTGTGTGACATCAGAATATTACGGTCACATCAATATCTTTGTTATACAGAAATAAAAACTATATATTTTGCTTCCTCAAAGAAGTCTGCTTTTATCTTACAGCTGATTTCTTACTGTGGCTCACTCTTTTCAATACACTGGTAAGGCAGCTTGTTTCTGACACTGAAAACAATCATTTTGTGTTTCATAAGTAAAGGTTTGGAGTTATTGTCTCAATATTTTTACTTATTTGAAGTTATTTTCTAAAATTTTAGTTTTCTTCTTAGAAGTAAATCCAAAGACAAGACTTTTTAAAATCTTGTTATCTGCCAATTTTTTTTTGACATAAGCTCTTTTTTTCCCATTGTTTATCAGCAAGAATTCCCGCTACTACAGTAGTCGCCCTCTGTGTCAAGGACTTTTATTTTGAAAGTCAGAAACAGGAAGAAGCCCATGCATACCAATAAATGAGGTTTCTGGTACAGTTCAGGGCGTAACAATCAGCACCACGTACCTGGGTTACTGGAGCCGTCATCGATGAACTTTAAGTCTGTGTCAGTTGTGTCTGGGGACTGAAAGAAATAAAAAGAGACTCTTATTAACAGGGACTGACTCTGGGGTTTAATAACCTGTAGCCCAGGGGAAGCCTTCACCAGGTGAGTAGTGGGGCTGGCAAGGTAGGAGACTGTCAGGAAACATGTCAGCTGCTCTCTGCAGTTTAGCAGGCAGCACTGAAGCTCCTAATCTGTCAGAGCCACAAAGCCAGAGAACATCTACTCAACTACTCCCCCCAGGAGAAACGGGCGTGTTACAGAAGAGGGCGTCGATTAAGTCATTGGCGTCGAGGTTTCTTGTGTCAGGTGGACACACCCACAAAAGAGAGGACAAACAGAGAAACAGCACTAATGCATCGATGCACAACGGGGAAAAAACAAAGAAAAAAAACAAGCAGAACTGTAAGGAGTCATCTATTGCTTAATTTGAATTAAATTGATCATGCTTGGAAGTGATTTATCTATTTATTTACTCTACACAAAGAATTTAATGTGTCACTCAACTGAAGCCGACACACAGGACAGGCTCAGACGTTTTTCAGATGATGCACAAACACAGACTTAGCTGTGGTTGGAGTTATTCCATGATACGAGCTGTGAAGGATTCCCTTTATATCTCCACTCCACTTTAGGAGGCGGGGGACTCAACCAATCAGTGTACAACGCATTCTTCTGTTCAGGGGCCGGATAACACGCTTAAATTAAATACAGCTGCGACGTAGACATCATGTAAATTTCATTTTAAAAGCTACTGAATTTGTTTGCAGGGATCGAAGACAATGATCAGAGATAATATTATGATATAGAAGCAGGAAAGATGGGCAAATGTAAGGATTTGAGTGAGTTTGAAAGGACAAAATTTTGCTGGCTAACCGACTGGGTCAGAGGATCTCTAAAACTGCAGCTATTGTTGGGTGTTCCCGGTCTGCAAGGTCGTGGGCACTGATGCATGTGGGGAGCATAAGCCTGTCAGATCCAACCCTCATCTGTGACATCTTGTTTCAAAAAAGGTAAAAATCATTGCCTGACACTTCAAAATTGGAATTTGCCTTATATTAAGTATATATATATTATATACTGCAGTGGAGGGTTCAGTTCACAGCCACTATAAAGTCAAGGAATAACTACAACTGCAAATAATTTGTTCTCTGTGAAGATTGAAGATAGGTTTGGAAACCCCCGAAGGCTTAAACGACCGTGCAGGAAACAAACAAGCTGAAAATTTTTGTAATATCCATAAATATCCCAGAATCCCAGACAGCGTAAACTGACGCTGTCACAGATAACGGATATTCGACTCAGAAATAAACGATCACTTGCAAACAAGCGCTGCTGCTCCACCTCTACACTAAGATTCCCCTGTTTCTCCCTTCTCTTCCTCCACACGGGAGGAAATTAACTCTTCCCCAAACAGACGGATACAAACTGAACCGTTATCCTCTTGAGAGCACAGAAGATCAGCGGATGAGATGAGATGAGCGCAGATGAGCGGAAATGTCAAGAAGGACATGTCATTCTTCTGCATGACGTTCAACCCATGCGTGGAACAAGACAACTGATGGCAGTGAGTGTGAGAGTGAATAAGATGCAGTTTTCCACCCAGGTTAGTGGGATCAAAGACCTGTCTGCATCCCAGCAGCTGCTGAGCGTTAATGTTTGCGACCGATTAGTTGGCTGCGAGATAGATAGATGTGAATGGATACAGCTAAAGATGCTGTTACATTTGTGAGTCACAGGTGTGAGGTAGGAAGGGAGGGAGGGAGGCTGATGTGGTGTGCTGTTATTTAGATTAAAAGTCCGCCTTCATTGTGCAGGTGAGAGTTAGTGAGCCACACCACGAATAGGAGAGAGAGCACGGATCGATGACTGAGCGACAACCTAGACTGCAGTCACAGGGAGGCCTCCTGATTAACAGAAACTAGAGGGAAGAGGCAGCACGGGAAAGCCAGGGAAGGGAGGGAGGGAGGAGGAGGCTTGATGCCCCCGGAGATCGGCATGCAGCCAATACCTGGATGTCGTATACGGGTTTGGAAGAAGGAATGGCAGCAAACTGTCGGTAGTCAAACTTCTTTGTTGACACGGACTAGAAGGATAGCAAACAGGAATGAGCAGAGGGAGAAGAGGGGAAATAAGGGAAACAAAAAAGAGGAAAATGGAGGAAGTGGGACAAAGTATAGAAAGGAGAAAACACAGCGGAAGAGGGGAAAAAGTCAGGGAATAAGAGGAAAAGACAGAATAAAATGGAAGAGGGAGAGTGGAGGGCAGAGAGGCAAATGGGTGATTTAAACAGCCAGCTGTGGCATTGATGGGAGAGCAGTGTGTGTGTTTTCAGCTCTGATTGGATAGAGTGGCAATGAGCAAGATGGTGGATTCATGTCAATGTATTTTGATGCAAATGTACCTCTTCCAGCTTGTGAACAAACGAGCCTGACGATTTCCTTTATTCAATTAAATCACACTGTAAAGTAAGTGTTACAGCTTTTTTAAAAAAAAATATTATGATGACTCAACCTCTCCAAGTCAGTACAAACTAGCAAGTGGGGGAAAAAAACAACAACAATTAAATCAGTCAATAAGAAGCTGAAATTCAGGATTAAATCTTACCAGCCTGCCGGGCGAGGTTAATCCTCGAGGACTGAGCTCTGCCAAACAGACAAAAAATGTACTTAAGCAGGTAGAAAAAAAGGGTGGAAAATTAGCTTTTTAGGTGAAAAGACAAACACAGTTTCCTTTAGCAGCAGCTTCTTACCCTCCATAGGAGTGGGAGAGGGTGTTGGTGCAGGCGAGGGTGACTCTGTCAGTTGATCTAGTGTCCCACGTTTCTTCCCGTCCCGAGACTTGGCGATGACCATCTGAGCCTTCAGTGCATCCTGCTCCAGAGACTTCATTCTGCAGGAGGAACGACCGCAATCAAAAAAATATTCAAAGGCATTTAATAAAGTCCAACATTTACAGAAATAGGAAGACAAAAAACTGACACCGTCTCTCTCTCACACACACATATGCACACCACTACGGGTGGGTGCAGGCCAATCACTGCTATTTTTGGGGTGTTCCTTGTCCTGGTTTGCAGGGATTAAAAGAATAAAATAAAATAAATGTAATTTCAAAGCAAAAATTAAGGATGCACTCCAGGAAAAGGGACCACCTACTGCTAGTAGGCGTACCCTCAGCTCACAGAAAGCTTGCGTACTTACTGCGGATCACGTGTTAGTAACAGTACAAAAAGAACAGCAAGGCACAAATGAAAACGAAGAGTTCTGCAGAACGAGGGTGGAAGACAAGACAGAGAAAAGAAAAGAGAGGCGGGAACCAAAAGGAGCTGGAGATGGGAAACAGCAGAGACGTGCAGAAGCAGTACGGCACTGGAAAGGCAGCGGAAGCACTGTCAGTGATGCTGCGAGTGCTTGCTTGGACCTTTCCGAACTCGGCCTCTAGCAAAGTACCCCAAATATCAAAGTACCCCAAATATCAAAGCACCCCAGCACAACCCCACGATGCCGTGCATCTGGCCCTGGCGGCCGGGGCCGAGGAGCAGACCTGAGCTGGGAGGCTGCAGAGGAGGAGGTAGAGGAGGAAGTGGGGGGCTGGGGTGCCGCGGCCGTGCCCTGAGATGCCCTCACTCGGGCCTGGTAGAGCCTCTTAGCCAGGTCCTGCTCATACTGCCTAACATCCTCCTCTAGGCCATAGGGCCTGTGCCCCACAAGGTCACAGAGAGAGGGAGGGAGTGGAATAAAAAAAGTGTACGCCAGGATGACGGAGGAATGTGGAGGACAGGAAGAAAGGCACACAGACAAAGAGAAGAAAACCAAAGAATGGAAGGTAAAACACCAATATAAGTAGGAGAGCCAGAAATGATAAATAAGACAATTTTTAGACACAGTAACAGTGAGACAGAGACAGACCACACACGCAGGATAGTCACTAAACTAAATCTACCCAGAATTTACGTTTGCTTTGACATAAAGTAACTTCTTGAAGCCTTTTATTTACTAGCTTGACAAACTGTAACAGGAAACGTGGGACAGAAGTGTCTCTAACCCTAAAGAATTTGCAACTATAAAAGTCTGGTCTGATCCTTGGTTTCCTTCGGTACGCATTTTTCTTTGCGTGTGGATGCTGCCGTCTTCCAAAGTTATCATCCAAGTTAAGTCTCCTGTTACTCAAAAACTGCTGAAATAAATCCACAAATCGAGGTTTAGCCCTGAAAGCATTACATTCTACTTATTTTATTATCCTTGTTTAACGTGTGGCATGGTTGCATTACCGTGCTGCCCTCCACATTGCTCTCTTCTCGGCTTCCAGGGCTCGTTTCTCTGCAGGGGACAGGTCCTTGTCAGGTGCCACGGCCAGCTCGGGGCTCTGCATACGAAGTCTCTCTTGGTGTCTGCGCTCTGCTTTGGCTGTTCGGATGGGAGCTGCTGACTCCCCGGGGTAGGCTGGGACGAGACTGACGGGATAGACGGGTGCAGTTAGTTTGGTTTCTAGGCTTTGAACTCTGAGCCCACTCAGTCAACAGAGGGAGAAATTGAAAATTCTGCAGCGTAAACTGACCACCGCACTGGGAGGATGACGCGAGGAGGAGTGTGATCAGTGGCTAACAGCAGGTAAACATGTTGTCCTGTGTGTTGTAATTACCCAGTCATTGAGTTGGGCCTCTGCTCCAGCCTGAAGCTGTCCTCCAATGAATTCCTCTGAGAGTCTCCCTTTCCATCTACTGAAGAAGGCCTTCATGCAAAACGAACAATTAGTCTTCAGTGTGCGGAAGACAGTGTAAAGAAAAATAGATTAGTCTAACACAGCTTCTCACCCTGAGCTGTAGTTTGGCGGTGTGGAGCAGTGCTGCGATGGGGTGGACACCGGCTCCACTTTGTACTCCACTCCATCCAGCAACACCTTTCCGGTGGCCTTCATCTGTGCCACCTGCTTGGCCAGGTCCTCCTCATCCTCATCCTCGTCATCATCATCCAGTAAGTACTCCCGCGCACGCTGCTCAAACTTCCTCTCTGGTAACAGATTATTATGTAAACACACTCCACTGATTTGAACACATTCCTTAGATACAAGCTGCATGTGGCTAAGAAGGACACTCAGGAAACAAACCTTCTTCCTCCCTCATCTTCTTGAGGTCATCCTCCCCGACGAGGGAGACTCGAGGCTTGGGTTTTTCTGGCGTCTGTTGCTTCACGTCGATCTCAAAGTACTTCTGTCTGTCCCTGAAAGAGCGCTGCTCTGGGCTGTGCTTACCACCAAATACTGGGCTCTGTGGCATCAAAATCAGGACAAAATGAACAAAATTAGAAGGGATAAATGCTGAAATTAGAGCGCTTGCATTTTTCCCTACTGAAAAAGCAATTATATTATAATAACATTCGTATAGTGCTGCAGATTGAATGCTGAAGTCTGCATGAGTCAGCATTGTTGCACATCAGGTTCCTTCGTCCTTCTTCATCTATAAAGGTTTTTGGTTAGATGCTTGAAATAAGATGTCTGTTTAACGTCACAGTTCCACAGATTTTATTCTAAAATATACAACACCCCAGTAAATATCCCACAGAGAAGTGGCTACATGAGACGACAAGGACTTTTAAAGTTATTACAATGAACACAGGAGGTTAGTGGTTGTGGTGAAATTCAGGCCATGCAGCTGTGGTTTAGTTCCCTTCCACCCCATGTTGGCACTTTAAGTTGTTGCAATTGCATTTATGCTTCAAAAAATCATAACAGTGGTGTGAACTTGTGGAAAATTATCCTGTGAATAGGGCTGTTCGATATAACGATATATATCGGATGACGATATAAAAAAGTCTATCGTTTCATTTTACGCTATCGTTTGTTTCGTGGTGTCGCAAAATAAACTGTTTACGGCAATATTTTTTCATCGTTTTGATGAACACTGTAGTGGCTATATTAATTTCTTAAAGTTCTCTCTTTCTCTTATATTTTATATAACCACACTACGGACGGACAAGCGCTAGTTTTTATGCGTTGTGGTTAGCAACAACGACGGTAACAGCGTCATGTGTCCGCTTGTTTATGTTCCACATAAACCTTTCACAATAAAGCTCAAGATCCTGTTGAGACTTTTCAAAATAAACTGAATAACGTAAAAGAGCAGATTATTTACGGATGAGAAGTAAAAAAGAGCCGCCAGGTGCTAAAAAATAAACCTTAGACTCAAACGTTAGAACAGGCTTTTCCCCGCAGCACGCCGTGTAATAAATATCACAAAGAAAACGGCGGCCGTTACAACTTTTGTCTAAAAATGTATAGTTTCATGCATCGGTTAAAACACTCGACTCCAGCTACATGACGCGCAACTGGAAACACTTCCCGCAAGACGAGCTGCCCGAGATTCACAGAATTTACAGAAAATGTTACATTTGTGTGATTTATATCGTTATCAGGACGATAGAATTCTTATATCGGGATATGAGATTTTGGTCATATCGCACAGCCCTACTGCTGAACAGAACAAATGTTAGAGTTCGTTTTCTGTGATAACGCAAAAGCACAAGGAAAACAAAACAAAAAAACTCTGGTGTCCGGGAAGATGTTAAATGCAGGATCATCTACACATAGAAAGTCCTCGCAGCACTAATTCCGACTAATTAAAGCTGCAGAGACATTCGCAAGAAGGTCAAAAGATGTCGTTAAAGATGCAAGAAAAGCATCTCAGACCAAGGAGGACGAAAAAAGAACAGCCATAAAATATAACCCAGCACCATTAAGCTGCATCACATCAAATAACTGACGCTCCCAATTCCTGACAGAAGTAGCATAGTTGTCTCCCAACCTGTAGGAGCACAGACCCCACCACCGGTCAAGCCAAGCACATGAGCACAGGGATGCTCTAGCTGTGTTGGAGGCGGTGGGTACCTGCAGGTCCATGGAAGGCGTGGAGCGGCGCGGCACTGCTGCAAAGCTCATATACTCACGACGGTCTGATAAGAGGGGTTGCCGAGGGGAGACCTTGCCGGTCAGACCCTCGCCAGCTCCCTCCCGACCATCGGTGTCATCAAACACCTCGTTGTTCAAATCAGGCTGAAAAGGCCACATAGGTCATCACCAGATGATCAGTGCAGCACGCTTTGAGCAGATGTGCAAAGCTACAGCTTCAATACTCACTTCTTTAACACCATATTGACCCAAATATAATGAAACTGTAGAGGGGGACTTTTAGAAACTAAATGTCTAGAAACAATTGCTGTCTTTATTTTCTGGTCAACGTGGTACAGCAGACACCTGTGATATGTTTACTCACCTCTGGAGAAGGTTCCTTTGGTTGGAAGTTGTTCCTTGTGCCATAAAGGTCCTGTTGGTAGTGCAAGAAATGAGTGTTAGCAACGTGAAGGACACAAAAATGACTCAGGACTGAAATGACTACAGAGGACAGGCAGACTGATTAACAGATACACAGTACGTACAGGAGTCAGCACCCCCCCCTGCAATATCACGTCAAATGATTGAAAAGTGTAACTACATTGCTAATAAGATGAACAATGAAAAACAAACACAGTAGAGTGTGATCGCTGAGACAGAACTCAGCACACCTGGGATTTTTAAGGAAGTAAAAACCTTGCTGTCCACTTTGATCACAAGGTGATGCCACAGGTTGTCTCCCACTAGGCCCTGGTGGGAGGCAACCTGTCTCCAGAACAACTGCTATACTCACAAAGTCTGGTGAAGGTTTGCAAATAAGTGTCAACCGATTTCTAAATATAGACAGAAACTACAGAAAACGTTTTATAAAAATCCTACGATCATGTACATTTAACAGTTCAACTGAGTACTGAACAGCAGCCTTATAACTGCGTTCAATGTGTGCTCTTTTGTTGACATTTAGTGTTTGCATGTTAGGTTAATGATGCTACATATTTTCAAGAAGACCAAGTTTGGGTGACCTTCATCCCATGAGGCACTTTATGAAGCACCCTGCTGGGTATTAAACCTTCTCTATGTACAATTCATCATTAATGTTACAATATATATTTATATTAATTTAGTTTGCAAACCACGACTGGCAAAAACTATTCAGTTAATTTCAATTTAATTTATATAGCATCACATCACAACAATAGTTGCCTCAAGGTGTTTTATATTGCAAGTTGAAGACCCTTCAATAATACAAAGAAAACAGACAAAACCCGAACAATCATATGACCTATAAGGCGCTCATAGACCACCTATGAGCAAGCGGTTTGGCGACAGTGGGAAGGAAAACCTCCCTTTTAACAGGGAGAAATTTCCAGCACAACCAGGCTTAGGGAGGCAAACAGTCAGGGAAGAAAAACTACTTTGCTAAAGGACAGAGACAATGCACCTTTTAATCATTTGACATTTAAGCGATATTGCACAGGGGTGTAATATATTTTTAAATAAATGTGACTGAATATTAGTACACGAGCCACACATGAACGAATGGATGGATCGAGAGTCAACACCAATATGACAGATGATGGCAACGAAGGCATTCCACACGTCACAGCACGTCACAGGCCCCCCCAACAAGGCGCAGGCTTCACTTAGCGCAGCCTGCTCCAGTCAGGAGGATGCGGCACGAGACCAACCAGGCAGCACAGCATGCTTGTGTTGTTGTAGTGACCCGGTTGAGTCCGGACAGCACGGCCTACCTGCGGCGGCTCCAGCACTGCCAGTGAGCGAGGCACGGCGGCAAACGCCTTGTATGCCTGCTTGACATTCATGGGAAACTCGTCGGGCGAGGAGGGGGAGGGGGCGCGAGGCTGCAGCGTGGGGAGGGGGTCACGGAGGGAGGGTGGGAGAGGTCGATATGGTAAAGGAGGCGGGGGGGAGGACAGACAGACAGAGACATGGAGGAGAGGACAGACTATGAAAAAAACCAGCAACGTTGAAGAAGACTGTGGAGGAGAACAGGTGAAGAGCATGGCAGCTGGTTTCATGTGAGAGAGGAGGGAGTATGCCAAAAAAGACAGACAGTAGGGCTTGGAGAGTTCAAAGCAATGGAAGATTTCTCCCGTCAATGAGCAACTTTATAAAACAATCAGGAAGCCGTGAGATGAAATCATAGATTCATCAGTATTTTCTGATCCACTTGAGCTACTTGCCGATAGAATGAAATGAGCGAATGTTTCAAAAGGCGGTTAACTTTTAGGAGTTATCCTGGGTCGAGTCTTCAGGTAGAGCTCAAATAATTACAACCTCAAGGTGTGCCCGGGGCTGAACACACGCAGCTCCCCTGTGCACTCAAACACTTCAGATTTGGTTTTAACTTCTTTGGAACCTCATTTGTGTGCCATAATTACCTGTAACTGCTGCACTGTTTTAGTATTATTACTATTATTATTTTTTAGGCTGTGTAGTCACAGCATGAGGCACGGACGCCAACAGCAGAGAGAGAACAGCCCTACGTGGTGGTGAGGGGTCTTACAGAGGTCTGGGAGTTGAAGGGGGAGGGGCCATGCTGAAAGGGGTTGGGGCTGTGGCCGTCTGGTGTGGCGGGCGAGTTGCTGGGCCGAACACGCCCCACTGGCTGGATGGCACCTGGTCGCGTCTGGAAGGAAAACAAATATTGATAGTGAAATATAAGTGAACTGTTGCTTGAGTTGATGACGTTTAATTAGAATGAATGAAAAGTGGGTGGAGTTGATGAGTGAAATACATCTGAGCATGTCAGCAGATTTTATAGAATATAATTAACATCAAGCTCCGCCTCCTCCAGACCTACTTCAGGCGTGGCAATTGTGAGCACCTAAAGAGACTTTAAGGGTCTGTTTAGCACTTTAGCATGCGATACTATACTGGCTAGACTGTATGTATGAAATATATATGTTTAGATTTTAGACTTTATTTAACTGTTCTTGGGAAATAATTCCATCACTTTAGCACCCACCTGTATAGTAACCAGTTGGCTATCAAATACAAGACCATAAATAGCTTCATATATGTGGTTAAACTGACACAAACTGGACTCTCCTCTTATACTGCAAAATGCATCATCCTAAAACAGCTATTTCTGAGCTCTGGAGACACTCACTGATGATGAGGTGTTGTCCTTGACAGTGGGAGTGGAGGTGTAATGAATATTTGCCTGCAACGAAAATTAAAACAAAGCCATGACAATGACACAGAGATGCATGGATCAGCAGCACAGTGAATAAAATAAAGAAATGTAAACTTAAGGGGCTTTTTTAGGATGATGCCAGGCCACATAAAGACACTCTTCAGAAAACTTGAAGATACCAGAGTTTACCTTGAGCTAATATGATCACCAAATGTGGGACAGTGGTCGTAATATGCAACGCAGATTGATAAAGCTCAAGGGGGGAACGAAAAGGATCACCCAGTGAGAAAATATTAAGCCATAGCTGGTCAGTAGATCTATTTCTCCAGTCTGCATGAGGCAAACCATGAGTAATCAGCTGGCTGCGGAGAAGCAGTCACATGCTTTTCAGACCACTCAGCTAGTTATGTTTTACTGTCAGAGAGCTCAGAGCAGCGTGAGCTAAAAAAGAAATCCAGGCCAGCGCTGAATGGGCCGCATGCCCCACTTACGAAGCGGGTCTCCCTGCCTGCACACAGGGAGCTGTTGGAGGAGTGGTGGCTGGGCTAAGGGTGGGAGGAGAGGTCAAAGTGTCAAATACCTCATCTAAAGAGCTACAAGTGACTCATGGAAAAAGGATTTATAAAAAAAAAAAAAAAAAAAAAAAAAAAAAAAAAAAAAAATTTGGTATGAGAGCAGGCGATAAATATTAGAAGAGGGCTGGGTTTAAGAGCCGCTTACCGGTTGGATAGTAGGAGAGTAAGGGGCTTCCCTGATTGGGCTTTCCGTCCTGGTGAAATCAGAGGAAGGCGCCTGGAAAAACAAAAAGTAAAGACACAAATTTAACAGCCGCTCAGTTTCACTGAAAACACAGAGCAGAAAACAAAACAAAAACAAAAAACTGTTTAGTCCAGCTGTGAATTTACGCCTCCCTAAACATGCGCTTTTCTGTGCCGTGCTCCTTCGTGACCCTCCTCCTCCTCACAGCTGTCGGCTCAGACATTCCAGTCGATCCTCATCACAGACTCACAAATACCTCACGAGGTGCCACAAGCTCTGTGCTCACAGTAAAAACATGCAACTGTTCAGCTGGTTATTATTAAAACAGGGTTAATATGAATGAATTGGCCAAAGAGCGTCCTAGAGAGAAAAGAAATTCTTTCACATGAATCATCCAACTGAGAGTATTTATCTCAGAGTGCAGCTTTCTGTTAACACACCATGCTGCCTCCACACCACACTCAGGCGGGCGTCTCTCTTGCCTTGCTGAACAGCCAGGGCTGCAGCTGCCCCTGTCTGCCGTAGCCCACCGGAGGCCCCGACAGGATCTGCTCTCCAGGAGGAAGACCTTTTCCTCTGCGATTAGCCACCAAGAAAGGGTTCTCGCTGAAGCAAATCGACTGAGAGTCCACCAGGCACTCCTCTTCTTCAGGTGCAAGGGATGAATTAAGAGGTGTTGTGGAGCCAGTACTCTGGGGGGTGGAGGTCCCATCAGGGGAGAAATGGGATCCTTGAAGATAGCTGGGGTCTGAGTTCAGACTGGAGCTGGACTCAGGGTCCAAGTGGCTGAGGGACTTAGAGGGTTCATCTAAACCAAAGCCTAGGGGCTTTAAAGGAGCTGTGTACTGGGCCTGCACGGGGGCCTCCATAGGATCAGTCAGAGTGACAGAAAACTGCACAGCAGCAGAGGAAAGAGGGGGACAGACAGACAGTAAACCAGTGACAGGAACTCCAGAATACAGAGAAGAAAGGAAGCTGCTCTCAGTTAAATTAAAAAGACAAAACAAGTTGATCACCACTTCAATTCCCTCCTCACAGGTTTGGCTGTTCTCACTAAAGTTACTGCAGAGACCAAGGGGCACCAATTTCAACAGCAGAAAACTAAATTTGTAACTCTAAAATTTTAACTGTATGTGATCTCAGGTACACTCACCGAACACCCCCCCCACACACACACACTTTGCACAGACTAACTGGTTTTTGCAGGTACTGGAAGTGCAATGATCTTCTCTTCATCTTTAATTTCCCTCCAATAGAAGTGCCAACTTAGCAGCTCCATAAAAAACATTAGTGGCCTGTTTGTAGGACTTCAACTATTATTTTCAAAATATTACAGATTAATCAATCTTCCAGTTACAGGTACACCAGATGGGTCATGACTGGTTTATAAACAATAATAAAAATGCCAGTTTTTTAAATTTTAAATGCGTAACTTTTGATAGGATTAAACTTACAGGATAAGATGCACTTATATTGATCAATTCTAACCCTTAAAGCCGCCGATCAAATATATTTTTCTATTAAATATTTGCTATTAAACCCTAAAAGGACTTTGGATTAGGGCTTAGTCATTTAAGCCCTGCTTTTGATCCTGAACTCATTGTTAGTTAGAAAGAACTGGATGAAGATGCTGTTTATGGTGAATGACCCAACGGGCCAGTCGTTAGAAGATTAAACTGAATGAAAACAAAAAGAAACACATAATTTTCTGCTTGTGTAATGAGATATATATATATTATATTCATCATGCTTAAATAGAAGGTTGCATGAATGACTCATTTGTCATCAAAATATTTTAACATTATGACCACAAAATAAATTAATAAAGATACTAAAACTCGCTTTTTAGGGTCAGCTAGAAACTAATCAATACAATATCTGGACACTGAATACGTACATTCATGTAGTATCTGATACATTCTCTAAAACGTGAGATGAGCTCGACAGAGAAGCGTCTTGGTGCTAAAAAGAGTCCCTCGCATCACTAAATCTTTCCCGAAGCCTTTAAGATACGTTTCCCAGCGGCCATCATTCAAGATTCGCCGCAGCCCACACTCCTAGCATGTGCTTTAAATAAACATTATCAGACCAGTGAGACATTCAGGCTCCAGCACACCTTCAGCTCCTCCTGTACTTAACAGTGACGACTACTGCTCGTGTCACAGATGAGAGAATACGCAGCTTTTAAACCAACGTTCACTCTGAAACTGAATCTCGGCCATGTTCTGTTTCACATACTTAAGACCTTAAAATCGTTAAAAATCTTCAGGTCAGCCCAGACAAACTGCAGTGGAATTTATCCCACATGGCCTTGACATGTCTGGTGATAATCGAAATAGCCACAGTAAGAATACAGCGAGCATTGTGAAGCAGCAAGGCAGCTCTGTACTGTCAGAGTCGGCGCTGCGATGAGGGTCAGCGAGGTGGAATGTGAACGAGTGCCCTTTTGGCACCGACACCGACTGCGAGGGACAGCTGGGGCCCCGCTGTGACAGAGCAAAGTCAGGCTGCTCGTTCGCCGGCATGCCAACGCGCTGAGCTGTCTGGGAAGTCCAAAGCAACCTGGGAACTGAAGCGATTAAACACTTCAGTCACGGCTTTAAGTGAATGCCATGAATCAGTAACAGAAAGCAGAGTCTGAAGTGCCAGAACAAAATTTATGGAAAATGTTTTCTGTGTAAAATTAAATGATAGCTCCATTAATCAGGATTTGGGATGTCCTTAAAAACCAAATACATATTTACCAATAAAAAGTTTTACTAACAGAAAGTATCAGATTATCTTAAATGACATCTGAATGGGTCTAACACATTTTTAGTCAGGAATTTCTGGAGTACAACACTACTAGTTTTCCCTACTCTAAAAATTTGGATCGGTTAGGGCTGTTAATAGGATACGTTAGGCAACATCACAAAAAAAATGATGTCAAATAAACGTCAAAATTCAACCTTGCCCTTTGTAAACCTGAGTTAAAAATCGGGATAAACTTCTTGGAAAACTCTAGGAATTTGGTTAAACCACCCTTTTTATTTTTATATTTATTTTAGAAAGGTTTTATTATGAAGGAACAGTAGAGAGAGGATGATTTAAACACCAACAAATGGGAAATACAACCCTGTCTTCACACTCAGGCCCTCTATACATTTATCTATTGGCAGTTTAGCAGGTTGCTCTCAGGTCTGAATCTCAACTTCTTATAAATCACATCTTGTATCACTAATATTTAAGCAGCACCTGTTCTTTTGTTGAAACATTTTTACAACAAAGCAGTGCTAGGAAGCACACCCACTTGTGTTTCACCATCAAAATCAGGGCTTATGAGATGCTAACCCCTTCAATTTAAAATATTGGTCCACTATGAGTGTAACTAACCAACACGCTGTTCTTACAGTACAGTCTGAAGAGGACCACGTGTGCAGAGCAGCTCTAGCACACAGAGCAGGAACAGCTGCAGACGATATGTAGGTTAAGTTCTACTCTCACAGGTTACTGAGAAAAAGCCTGTACTGCTGCTAATTTACAACTTTCACACATAGCTGCATTATTAATGCGAATTATTTAACATTTGCTGTTTAAAAATGTTTTTAAACAACCATATTACAGACAAAATTGGATTAAAATAAGACTGACGAGAGAACAGACAGGACAGAAAGACAGAGTCGCTTTAAATCTTTAAACTTCCTCCAGTTAAACTCGTTATACTCACTGTAGGACGGTAAAAGCACAGAGCTCTATGTTCACTCAAACGTATTCCCCTTAAGACTGGGAACTCAAACCGAAACACTTGTCTTTTCCTCTTAGGCGACACCCCCCGTCCGCCAGCATCCCACCCACCCGAGAGACTCCATCCAATTCAGAACCAGATGCAGGTTTAAAATATCACAGATAGGCCAGTTGATAGTGGACAGCTGTCCCCTTTCCAGTATCTCACCAGCTCCCCCTCTCGCACTTGCAGAATACAAAGACTGACTTCAGGCTTTGCCTTCTTCCATTCCCAAAATCTTCTGCACTATATGTAGTTTTTCTTTTAGTCTTTCGTTTGTGATTCTTCCCGGATTAGTTTAGTCTTCCCGTAAGACTCTTCATTTACTTCTGCTCTTGTTTACTGGACTCAGTTACGTCGCACTGACGGTATGTGTAGTCAAGGTTTAGTCTTCAGCAATGTTGACTTGCGGTGAAGATCATGGAGGTGTTAAGTGCTCATAGAGGTCCAGCTGACTGACGCTGGGTCTATTCTGAGCTTTTAAAGAGACTTCCTCTGCATGGGCCGCTCCCAAAATGCTGACTCAAGAAGACTGCTTTCTTTTTACAAACTCTGAAAAGTAAAAATCAGACAAACATGAAGTAAAACTCACCCTGCTGACCTTCTGCAGACTCGTGGTGGGCAGCGCAGCTAGCGTTTTGTAGTCAAGCTTTAGCGGTCCAGTGCCAATGCTCTGATGGGAAATAAACAGACCCAGAGGTAAGACGGTCTGCACTTAAGTTTAGTTTACAAAGAGCAGGTGGTCACATAACAAATACAAGAAATCAAGCGTAAGATCAATACTGGCACTTTCTGCACGTCTGAGCTGACTGTGAGTGATTTTCCTACTCTGTAGTCTTAAAAGTTTTCCAGCTGTGCATGACAATTTAAACACATGTAATTCATGTCTAATATCAAAGGAAACCTCAGGGTTGTTGCATAATCTATCATTCTATGTAGACTAGACGATCAAATACGTTGAAATAGCAGCTGTAAAATTCAGTCACAGTTTTAAAAAGCTTAAATAAGCCTTCAAATCTGTGGATTGGGTTATTGTTTGATCAGTACGTGAAATAGCACAGCTCCACAAATAATGTTAACAGCTATAATATCCTTCTGCGGAAAAAAGTAGCAACCCTCAGACTAGCATCAGCCTTTTAGAGCTGAAACAGCTTCTTATAGGAGTTTTATTTCCATTAAATTTGCTTTTTTTTATAGCAATACTTTTTTTTTTTCCTTTCATAACACTACATCTCTTCTTTCTGAGACATTTCGTGTTGGATTTCCAGTGTGATTAAAGTCATTTACCTTACCTAGAGTTAAATTTAATGAGTGGGCAACAGCTGCTCAGTCCCTCATACCAAAAAGTGCTTCAAAGTCAGTATTTGACCTCACTCACAGTAGATTTTCCTTAAAGTGAAACGCTTTAGTTTAAATGTTTAGAGATCTTTTTTTAAAGCGCTTTTTTAAAGATGCTGAAGAGCAAAGAGACATCCAGAACTCAGATTAGGTTTAATGAGCCTAATTCCACTTATCAGAGGGTTTTTAAATCACCTGCACTGATCTGGAACTCCTGACTCTAAATGCATAAATGTGAACTTTTCATAAATCTAAGGGTGGTTTTTCCATGATATTGAGTTGTATTTAAGGATTTAAATTTTTTAAAAATTGAAACTAAAAGTCAAAAAGGAGACTGGGAATTTCCTCTTTTTTCCTTTAGGAGCTGCTTCAATTATGATTTAAGTGTTTGTACCCTTTGGTTACATTTGCAGGTGGACACTTATCAGGGCACCTCCAGCACAACTATTCCAATTTAAATTGGGTCCCTTAAAAAAAGAAAATGTATAAAAGTTTAAGACACATTTATTTAGCATTTGTGTCTAAACTGCAGACAGGAAGTTCACCCGAGGACCTGCTGATGAGGAGTATCTCACCTCAGTCTCCTCTTCTAGCAGGCGAGTTGCCTCCTCACGCTCCAAGCGCATTCGCTCCTTCACCAAGAGAGGAAGGGGAGGAAGAGGAGAAGTACAGAGGGGAAGACACACAGTCACACACAGCCACACAGTAATGCGATGAGGGTTGAAATAAAGAGGAAGACGAGGAAAGTAGTGTTAGAGAGAAGAGAAACAACAGTGCGGAAAGTGGTATGGAGATGGAATGATTGGATGATTTTGGATCACACATAACGCACCAAAGGTAGAGGATAGGTGAAAAAAAGAAACAGAAGGGAAAGAAAGGATAGAACCCACACACATTAAAAAGTATTCTATTCATCAGCTATAGGAGCAGAAAAAGCATGCAAGGTGGGACATTGCAGGAACAGTTCTGTCAAACATGATGCCCACACAGGGTGCAGAGGGGAAGCTTCATTCACCCGGTAACAGGCAAACGTGAGGATGTGACTCTAACTCCACCCTGCAGACCCAGTATAATTTCTTTTCAGCTATACTGGCACAGAAAAACTGAGTCTTCTTCCATTGATTCATCTTCATCAATCTGCTCTCCACCTTTCCCAAAACAAATGATTTTCAATTTCACTTACCACTTTCTCCATCTCTTCTCGCTCCCACTGTGATGTCTCTCTCACCATCTCAGACTCCTGACGAAGACCAACATTTAACCTTACAATGCTAAAAGCTACTGTTCATCATGTAAAGCTCAGCAGAGGCAATTCAGTTTCTGTAAATAAGCCCTGGCAAACGTGGTTACGCCTAAACGTGTGCAGAGAAACAGCAGAAACATGGCATTCAATAAACCAGCAGACCCTGCATTCCTTTAGAACGGGCAGCCTCCCAAAAACTAATCTGGACAAAATAAACAACTGGGCTGGCGCATTCTGGCCGCTCCGATAGAAAGATGGGTACGTGTGGCGTGCATGCCCAGAATGAGTAAATCTGTACAACTCCACTTGCTAACACCAAACTGCTGTGGAAGCACTGTGCTGGCGTGGCAGAATTGCTGAATAAAACATCCGATTCACAGGTTGCGCTGAATGGCAGTGGCTTTGGTTAGTACGCCAGCTTTGCACTGCACTTATGTGGATCTGCTGGATCTTTAAGGAGCCTCAAAAGTGCATTCTGCATGTTAAAATCAACACCATCAGTACCTGACCTTCAGTACATCAGTGATAGCAATGTAATGAAAACATGAAGCTCGTGCACAAGTGAAAAAATCTGCAGTTTCTCAAGCAGCAAAATGAACTTCAAATCATAGACCATATATTAAAGAATGAAGCCACTGTGTTGCCACCAGATGGTTAGTGAATCCTGCTGTGAAGCCGCAGGCTGAACACCTTAATGTTTGGAAGCTGGAGTTAAAGAGTGAGTCGAAACTGAGGGACACTGCATGGTTATAACGTAGCAATGCATCTGAAGCATGTCCTGCTTCATTATCCTAATTTATGATTCTATTGGAAGCATAATTTGGTAGGTGCGCATTATGCGCCATTGCCTGTTTATTCATCACGGAGTATTTGGAGACAAGTGTGTGTCTTCTATGCAAACTAGAGGCAACCACACCAATCTGGTAGTGACTAAAACTATAACAACAAGGTTAAAGGTTTTGTTCAATGCCCTCTTTGAAATCAATTTCACATGGCATAAGCCAGTAACCTCGCTCAGATCTACCAACTCTAGATCTGAGCGACTGTGGTCTTAGCAGATAACATTCTGCCCTCTCATCCATATAAGTTCACTTTTAGATTCACCAGCAAAACTGCTAAACTTTGAGCGTAAGGAGTGAAAATATCAATGTTGTAGTGGCCATCTTTTATATATAGTTTATGTATAGAAGTTAAAATGTACACTTGTAGTAAAAACACACCTTCTGTATTATTTCCATCTCCTCTGGGCTCAGGTCTCGGTCTATAGAAGAGATGCTCTCCATGCTGTTCTTTCGCACAATACCGGTTGCAAATGGGTTGGCAATGATACCCGGAGATGCCTGAAAACCAACACAGAGTACAGTTTAAACCTTTGAAAATGGAGATGTTTTTAACTAAAAGCTATAGTTCTACTTAAACACTCAAGCCAGGTAAATGATAAAAAGGAATATACATTATAAAGACAGAACGATTAGAGGTTTGTAAGTTCATGCTGTACATAATAAACTGTACATATCCAAATCTGACTGTTCATGTCATCTCACCTCCACTGCAGCCACTTTGCAAGGGTCAAAGCCATCACAAACCAGCATGACCAGAGAGTCCCCGACAGCACGGAGCACTCGCACCGCCTCTGTGTGCGTCATCCCCAGCAGGCTGTGGTTGTTCACCTCGAGAATTCGCATGCCAACCTGCAGTCGCCCGTCCCTTGCCGCTGCGCCGGTCGAACTCACCTGCAGAAAACAGTCAAAAATGTGAGCATGTTCACATTTCTCATGTTGATAATAGCCTCAAAATTAAAGCTGAGTTGTGCCAATATCTGTTGCTTTGGACTGCTAAAGAACCTTTGAGATGAAGATGCCCTCATCTGTGGGGTCGAAAGGATTTCCAGCATGTCCCTTGGCCCCTCCGCGAATGCTGATACCAAGTTTCTCTCCAGGCTGCTTCTGGATCACGATTTCCTGCATTCCCGGCGGTGAAGGGTCCCGCCGCACCAACATACGGATCTCCTGCTTGTTGGCCAGCAAGGCCCGCACAGCTTCCTGGTGTGTGGCATGTCGCAGGTCAATGCTGTTCACTTCTAATATCCGGTCGCCAACGCGGAGCCCACATTGACTTGCCAACCCATGAGGAATCACCTGAAGAAATGAGGTGAAGTCACGGAGTCATGCAACATATTCAGGAGATGAAAGTGTAAGAATACACCTGTTTTACAGTAATACCTTTGAGATGAACACTCCAGGTTCATTGATACCAAAAGGGTGGCTGGCATGGTCGCTGCCTCCTACAATACTCAGGCCTAGAGGGCCTCCAGACTTCACCAGGGTAACTTCCTGTTAGGATTAGGTTAGATTGGCTTTAGCAGAAGATTTGAAAAATAATTTAAAGCCTGAATGTAAAGACGACGACTCAAACATCACAAGTCAAATCTACATCTGTTATAGTCTAATAAATATCAAAAACAACTTCCTATTTAACCACACCATTAGTGCTTTATTGACAGCTACTAACTACTCAAGCCTTCATACCATACACCATCTTCTCTGGAACTGGACAGCAATAAGGATAAGGCGGGGCCACATAAACAAGCATTAACACTGAGTGCTTCAATGACGTTTCTACAGCAATGGCTACTAAAACGACTAAACAAAAACCAAAACTATTCGACACACAAGTCAGTCCTCGAATTCTCACCTCGATGGGATACTCGTCCTCCATCCGGCTCAGATGGTTCCCGAGGCTTTCCTCGTCCTGGTCTGGAGAATCTGATGGTTCTGGGGGTGGAGGGGAGTGGGCTCGTGCCCGGGTCTGACCTGGAGAGCCCCCTGGTGCATTCAAGTCACGCTCCACCAGGAGGGCGATGGTGGGGGAGGTGCCGGTAAGGAGCGCTACTGCCTGGTCATGCCTGGCCTCTGTCATGTCTACACCATTGATCTGGATTCACAGTAAAACCAACCGCGGAGGGTGTCAGCCCACCAGGACGCTCCCACTGGTCTTTTGCTACTCATAGGATGAATATTTGACAACAAACCCAGCCTGCCAACAGTCATTTCTAATCGCTCTCTCCATTCATTACCCAAAATGAAAAATGAATGTTTAAGTTCTAAACCGATCTGATTTTTAATTCTGAGATTTTGCACCAAAGCGAGTTATTTAAAGAAGAACCAAACACCTACACAAAGCAGCAGGATCTTATACGGAAAGTGAGAGGTGCTGCAGGCAATTTAAGATGGCAGAGCGTCCCTGAGGGAGAAAAGCTGCAAGCAAGCAGAACTATTTTTTATCAAACTGCCTGAAGTGAGCTCATGAATGCCCATGCTGCTATCTTTTCATGTAATCAGTTCAGCACTTCTTGCCTTTGTTTACTTAAAACTTCAGTGGAAGTGTGTAGCTTCTCCAAAATTGATCTTAAGTCCACAAAGGCAACAAGAAGTCATCAGACACCACAGATTAACCATTTCATTACTGTTTATGTGTGTTTTAGGATCAAATAAATAGGGGTAGCTTTTAGGCATGCAGTCTAGTCCAAAGTGACAAGCAGAGGTCGGCACAGACCCGACAGTACCAGCTCTTACCACGGGCTGACACACTGCAGCTCCTGCTGTTGTGGTAACTCGTGTTCCACAAAATCAGCAGAGCAACAGGCTCAGCCCACTCCACCCCCAACACCATACCCACCACCAAGCAGGCAAGGAGATGTACTCAATGCATTAGTGAGCATGCACAACAGGAGAGCGTGAGAGAGGAAAAGAGAACCAAAGAGAAGCCAATGAAAGAAAAGAGGAAACCCAGAAAGAAGGCAAAGAGGACCATTCAGGAAGCTTTTCTGTGATTACAGAGAGCAGGAAGTGCAGTAAAGAAACAGATCTGATCCTCATCAGTTCATTTACAGTAAATAACAAAGTGTGCAAATGTGCATGTGACCGGACAAAAACATGCGACAGAAGAGTTGCTAATATGCAGAAAGATACGGGAGCACAAGCAAAGCTTGGAGTGGGATGAAAAGAAATTTAAAAGCTAAGAAAGATCATGCAAAGGCTAAATGTTTTAATATTTAACTAAAGCAAATAAAAAATCTTCATCGAATCCAAATAGAGAATGACTTTCATATGAGGACCGTATCACAAACTCATGGACGTGATGTGTGAGATTTTGATGAGAGAACTTTAATTCATATGCTCAGGATGGAAACACCATGTCAGTCACACAAAGCCTAAAACTGGCTTATGAAAGCAGTGATGCTGGCACAAATGACACAGTTTCACAATAAAAATGCAACAAAAATGTCAAAAAGTAAATGCCGCATTTACCAGATGTAGGAAAAATGTTGTATCGCTGTTATTCTCACACAAAAACGATACCTAATTGTTTGGGATTCATGTCTAAACGTATTCCTGTTTGTAAAGAAAGCCCTGCTTCGATCACAGTCAACACTACAGTGTCCAGATGGAGAAGGATGGTAGTACTCACAGAGATCACCCTGTCGCCCACACGCAGCGTGCTGTCTTTGTGTGCCGCTCCGCCCTCTGCGATTCGAGAGATGTAGATTCCCTAAAACAAAACAAGACAAGGACGACTACTGATTTAAAACATTTCTGCACATTTGTGGATAACTTATTTTTTACTCAAACATTCTCATATACTGCAACTAACAACGGCATCATTCTGAACGATGGCTACAACAAACCACAGACCTGTATGTAAACGCTCGCACTGTAAGAAAAACTGCATTTGTTTTCATGACTGCTGCAAAATTGACATAGTTCGACACATTAGCAGCCCACACTGCCAGACAACACGCAAACAACCTGATATAACTGATTAACAGGTCAGCGCCAAATAGTTAAAATGCATTAAAAGCCTCGCCTGCCAGCAGCTCGTTACAAAGTACGAGCGCTGAAACGCAGACACATTACACCTTTGTACACAAAAACCCAGCCTAGCTGCTAGCCTGTCCCACATGAACAGAATGTGTAAACAAATGCATGTGCAAGGTCTAGTGCACCAGTTCACATCCACCAGGTGAGTCACTGCATCCACTTCAAAAGGCTTTTTGAAAGGGAGGAAAGACTTACAGTCAGACCCGCTTAAATCTCATGTTTATGACTCCTTCCCTCTTTGTGGGCTCCTGGAGCTGCTCGAGCTGCAGAGCAGCAGTGTGCTGGCCCAAATATACATGTCGCCCTGTCCAAATTACAGCAGGCCTATCGAGTGTCAAGGCTGGCTATTCATATCGGCGTCTCCCAGGAGATGACTGTAAGCGCTGTGGCCAGAATAGACGGCGTTAAAAGACAGATTCGCTCTGACTGAGACTGTTACTGCAAACATGTGACTTCACTTCCTAACTTTCAAACCACACTTTTTGAAAACCCTTTTACTGATAGTATGAGGCACTGTCTGCAGTTTTGGATGTTTTTTTTTAAATGTCTTTTTCCTCTATTCCCTTCTTCAGTCCCCAGATTTGGACATTGACAGAAGGTTGCATACATCACACGAGTAAAATAAAGCAGCCATCACATCTCAATCTGAGGAACTAAACAACTCCCTCAAAGAACTGAGTCAGTTCAATGAAGTATTGTGTTAAATCATCTAAAGATGAATGACAGGAATACTTCTGTAATGCCATTTAACTGATTCAAACAGAGGACGCTCTGCTTGGATGTTTACACAAACTTGCATAATCATGATCTCATGATACAGATCTCAGATAAACATCTGTCCCTTGTGCTGCTTAATTTTAACATCAGACATGACACTGTGATCTGATAGTCTTGCAAAGAGGTGCCTGTCTCCTATCAGGCTAAATAAAACTCAGTTAAATATAAATTACTCTTACTTTTAAGGTTTACTTAACTATAATTTCAGTGGGCAGGTCAACTATGAGGGAGGTGATGAGAGAACTTTAAAAGCAAAAGATGCTGCTGGGTGGAAAATGATGGGATGGTAAATACATAAGAGGGTCACCTTGGCAACAAGAGGCCTTGACTCTTACAGTAGTGCCCAAGTTTCAGCTACAGAAGCAAAGCAAATCAATCGCTTCACATGCAGACAGGGTTTACCAGGTGTTGGGAACAATCCACAACCATTATTCTAAGTATGGATTAATCTATCAGTTATGTTCTCAATAATTTAGCTGGCATTCATGCATATCAACAGAGAAATGCACGGTAAACACACTTGAAACAGCTAAATCATTTACCCGCTCAGAACTGGTTGTAGTATGACAACAAAGAGTGCACCATAGACGGACAGATGCCTTTTCCACGTATAGCAGTTGATCAATAAATGGTTGTAAGCAGACGGCAACATGATGGTCAATCCACAAAGACAGATTAATGTAACCGCAGCCTGTTTTTCTACATATCAACACGACTAAATTCTGCCTCATCTGTCACATAATGAATTTAATGTCTGTACTGTCACAACCGATACCTCTCTGCCTCTGATGTCAGCACTATGAACTTTATGATGTGTATCTGACAGCTCAATATAAGAAGTGATCTTCAGAGGATGAGAAAAAGGTGGATAGGCTTTCCCTTAGTGATAGGGTGAGGAGTTCAGTCGTTTGGGAGGGGCTCAGAGTTGAGCCGCGGCTTCTCCACATCGAAAGGAGCCAGCTGAGGCTCTTTTTTTTTTTCTTTTCTTTTCTTTCCTCACCGTGTCCCCTGTGCGGTACGGCGTGGAGCCTTTCCCCCCTGCAATGCTGAATCCCAGCCCCTTGTCATTACGGATGAGGCAGGTGGAGAACCGCTGCCTCGGCCCGCTTGGACTGTTCTCCAAGTTAAAGGCAAGGCCGCTGCTCCGCCTCTCCCGTGGGAAGTAGTCATCCTCGGGCCTAAGCGGTGTGGTGGTGATGGCGTTCTCTGGTTCCACCATGCGCTCCCGCAGCACTGTCATGGAAACTGTAGCACCGGAGCTGCGGAGAGCTTCCACTGCTGTGTGATGCTCAGCTTCGTGGAGGTCCACTCCATTTACCTGAGGCAAGGAGATTGTTTGTTTTCTGTTTAACAAAACAAAACAAAACACTCTTCTAGTCACCCTCCCTGTCACACACAGACATGCAGATGTTTACCTCCAGCAGTTTGTCTCCCACTTTAACTCCAGCTCTGGCTGCAGGACCCTCTTCAGACACTCTGGAGATGAAGATTCCCTAAAAGCAACCAAACATTAACACAGTCAGTCTGTGACCTCAAATACTTCCAAACCTAAACAAACCCCAGGTACCCAGTCCTACCTCGTCATCTCCTTTGTAAGGCGTGGATCCTTTTCCACCAGCAATGCTGATGCCCAGGCCGCCTGTTTGTCGCACGATGGTGAGGGTGTGCTGCAAGTTGAGGACGGGGGAGTCAACAATACTGGGAGTGAAAACCCATAAAAAGCCTACTCATCTTAGGGCAGATTAAGAGGAAAACGAGCCCACGGCGATTTACTTAGTTTTGTTTGGGTTTAAACAGGGTGTATCGAAAAGAATTATCTGATTTTGAAAGGCTACATTTTTTAAGTAATGGACAGAGAAAGAACCATGTGGTAATTTTTTAAAATACATGAATATAAAGTTTTATGCAAAGCTTGCAGTGTCAAGTGCTCAATGTGCCTCCCTCCGGACGCATGGTAAATGTCCATGAGATAGCCAAACTCCTTCCATACTTTAGTGAGCATGTCTGGAGTCAGTGCTGTTGTTATGCTACCTACCGGCAACCACATGAAACTCACGAATGTGCTCTTACTCACGGTACGTGTTTCGATAGTTGATCGGTGAACAGCTGCAGGTTCAAAGCACTTTAAAATTGGATGATTCTTTTTGATGAACCCTGTATTTTAAGTCGTGGGTAACCTCTTTCAGCAAGAAGGTGGCGTCAATCAGTGCTGCACCCTTTGTTTGTGCTGATGGATAAACGCTGACTTCAGTGTTAGTTTATGGGCCTATCCCGGTTTAAATGGGAGGCAGATGGCTTTGTGTTTGCCTGAATTTGATTTAAAGCACGAACAAAAAGTTTGACCCAAATCATCCACCAATTAACCAATGAACTGACATGGGACATGAATTCTAACACACTGTGTAAAAAATGCTTTGGCTGGACTCAGTGAGACCAACATTTTTCCCAAAACAAAGTGTATTATGTATGAATTGGAGTGTAGACTTGTGTACATTATGCATACTTGCAGGCCATGCAAAAAGGGGAGGAATGGAGACAAATGAGGTACAGATGGCAGGAAGTAACAGACAACAGTTTTAAGTGCCCTAAAGGTGGAGTCCTTGCTTTGAGACTCCAGTGTTGCTCAGTGTGACTAGAGCAAAAACAAATGTTTCTTGCAAATTTTCATCACCCACACTAAACACACTAAATGTACCGATATACAGTGAATCATGCAAAAGAAAGAAAAATGTAGATGGAGGGAATAAACAAAAACAAAAGCAAATCTGAAACAAGCTCTTTCTTGCACTTGAAATAACAGCCATGTGTTACAGATTTACACAATCAAAAATCGACTTTGTCATCAATCCACCGGTTATCCTGTTTGGAAGCTGGATTAAAACCTGGAGGAAGTTGGGAAAGTGGCTTTGCCTCATCAGAGTGTAACCAGCCCATTCATTCCAGGGTGACAAGGCACTGGACGGGATGAAAAAGGAGCAAAGCAGCAGAAGCAGAGGAGAGGAGAGGCAGGGGAGAGGCAGAGTGTGCCAGAACCTGGACTGACTGAATATCCGCAAACTAACCCTTTTATAGAAGGAAAAGAAAAAGATCTGGTTCAGCCTGAAGAGGAGAATTCAACTACTCAATAACCGGAAAAGCCAGAGTTTCCTTCAAAATAGCAATATGTGCAAGCTGTGCAAAGCTGCTGTAAATGCACTGAAATTAACCTACATGTTTAACCTATATGCAAAAACATCAGATATGGTTGATCAATCTGCAGCATGTGCAATGATAAGAATACCGACTCCTCGCTGAGAACCTGTTCTCCGCGTTTTCCTCACACTGTTTATTTAACAGAGGAACTGGTGGTATATATTTTTTCCTCTTTGGTGTGTATGTTCAAATACTGAGGGGGCGGGGTTAATTAATCACCAGTTAATGATGACTACCTTGTTTTGAGGTGGAAGTAACAATCTTTCTATGGTTACAAAGAAAAAAAAAACGTAATTTATTCACTGAGTTCAGGCAATTTATTAAACAAATGCTGTTTTTCAGGTATGACCTGTGATTGGTTTATTATAAAACCCAGAAGGGAAGGATCAATGGAAAACCACAAATGTTGTGTTTAAAAGGCCAAAAATTAAATTAAAAGTTAAATGTTATCAAGTGCCTGGCCCTCTGCTTTAGACTCCAAAAAGCACAAAATGCTGAGAATGAAACTCTCACTACATGTTTACTATCGCAGGGTTAAAGTGTCCACACTCCAGCTGTCCAGTAAGAAGAAGGAAGAAATAAATAGTGTCCTTTTCAGTCCTGTATTCAGGTTCTGCCACACTGGCCCCTCCTGTGAATGAGCTGGGATTAGAGGGGTTCCCTAGTGATCGGCTCGGATTAACCGTGGATTTCTGTGGGAAGTTTTCTCCATTTCTGAGTATGGGTGGACAAATGAATGGGTGAGTGAGGGACGGAAAGACAAGAGTGGATGGGAAAGAGTAGGTACAGACCTCTTCCTCCTCAATTCGAGCAGGTTCAATCAGCAGATTATTGACTTGATCAAATGACACCCCCTGTTAGGACAGGAACCAGCAAGAGGCATGCGGATTAGTCAGGCCAAAATAAAAATATGCACACAGACAGACACACCCAAAAAAACCAAAACAGAACAAAAAAAAATATAAAAACCTCCAGACACACCAGACACTCAACACGCCACTGTCTGCTTGCAGGTTGTGAAGCAGAAGTGAATCCACACTCACTCCCCAGCCACCAAAAGCAAAATACAGGCAGAGGTGGAAAGACAAGACCAAGGAGCTGAGCCAGAATGCAAAAAATACAGTGCAGAGAGAGTGGACAAAAGAAGGCAAAAGCTCCCAAACCACAACAAGCCCAGCCTCCACACCATCAACAGCAATTTCCTCCAGGAGCAAGACTTAAATTTAGGTGAAGAAGTCAGTTTCAGGCTAAAAAAAACATAGCTAAACGATTCACAGAAAGTACAAAAGAAATGATGCAGAAACTGATTTACTAGAAGAACAAAGTCCCTACAAAAACCCAGTGAAAGAAAATACGACCATGTGACGCAAGCCAGGCTCATTCGATGTTGTGTTCCAGCTCTGCCAGTACATGTTCTGGTTGGTCCGAGTTCAGTCACCCACACGCACGCACACATCCATACCCACACACCAAACAGATTCATGATGATGTTTGATCGTTAGGTTAAAAAGGATTTCTACAATTAGCGTGACACAAATTAACAGATCTTAATTTAATAAGTCTAATGATCAACAAGGACATTCATTGATAAGCAGCTCCCGAGCATCCTTCACTCGTTTCATTCATACTTTACAAGCATACAATGTTACAAAAGCAGTGTGCAAGTGTCAATATTCAATTAAATCAGCAGGTAACTGATGATAAGGCGCGCCAGTGCTGAGCAAGAAAGGCTGAATTTATCCACAAAGAAAAAAAAAAGGTTTAGACAAAGATCTGAATGCAGTCTTGTATGGAAACAAGGGATCACAATGGCCTGTGGCTGATTTATGCCGACATGTCTGCATGCTTTCTGTGGGGGAACAGGCTAGGAGAGGCAAAATCTGAGGGGGCGAGATGAGGCGTTTGCGATGAATGTAATGCATCACCCTGGATTTATAGCACAAGAGCAGGGCGGCCTCATCTCAGGAATGACCCTGCATGCAACGCCACATCCATCTTAAGTGAATGCAGCTTGCAAGGTGGCAAAGGCTCTCCATGCATACAATATCAAATGTTTGCAAAGAGGCAACAAACAAGGAAAAATCTATATGTAAAGTTTTAAATCCTAAAATATGCTGACTTGGTGTGTACTGCATGTCCTGCTGTGATGATATATAACACTTTCTACATTCCTGAACTGCACCCTGCCAGTGTTTGGATCTCTCTTTTACCTTTACTTGGCTAGAGTTGACCTGATGCCGGCTGTCCTCTGCCTCCTCCACTCTGTGGCGGTGCTGAGGAGTGCCATCACTCTGCTCTTCCTCCTCGTCCTCCTCGTCCTCGGCAGCCTGAGCAGAAGAGTTGAGGGCGTCGGGACTGAAGCCCTGCAGCAGAGCGGCCACAGCCTCGGGTTTGGGCAGCTTGGTAATTTTGAAGTGCTTCTTGTAGTGTGGCGTGTCCTTTCGTATCAGACGCTTCTCCATGGGCCTCTTGTCTTCCTCGTCACTCCTCTCGCCGTCCTCGCCGTCCTCTTCGTGGTCCTCGTCCCCACCTCGGATGATGGGTTCTTCTGCAAAGTGCACAGTGGGCTGGAGAAAAGAAAGGAAGAGGATTTTAGAGTCTAACAGAAACAAAGACTGAATCCATGAAATGAGGAGAAAACCTATCCATCATTTACCTCAATGTACTCCACCTCCATCTCATCAAGGTCATCCTCATCCTGAGGGGAAGGGCCGTCCACACGGTTCTCCATGTGAGAGGCCTCAGTCACATTTTGTCTGTCCTCGTGGGAGGTGGCCGACAGCGTGCTGTTAGACACCTGTGAGTCATGGCTCTGATTGGAGAGATCACTGAGCCTTTTTCCCTAAAAACAATGACATCATTTTTATTATATCAGCATGTACCACAGCAGCAGCTAGTCAGGCAGTATTAGAGCAAATTTTGAGTTTAGTTGTTTGTAATACTGGAGCTTAGCAGCAAGAAATGAAATGCTATTTGCTTATTTCTTTTTATTATTTTTTAATTTGGTGGTGACCATATTTCTGACCGTTTTCATTAATCATTATTAGACGTTATGTACCTGTGGGTCCAGGGACTGATCCTCGTCCTGTCTGGATGTGTAGGCTTCATTCCTCCTCTCTTCAATCCCTTTCTTCATCTCCTTCAGCTCACTGGGATGTGGTGTGGCTCTGCGCTGAAGGCCCTGAAAAAGAAGAAGAGGGGAAAAAAAGCAATTTTATCTGATTTTCCTTTAAGCATGACATTATTCTTTTTTTTTTAAGCTTTTGTGCTGATGGGTCAGGTTTGCTTTGTTTAGTTTTTACTCACTCTACGCTCTGCAGCAGCCTCATCATCCTCATCCACCTCAGCCTTGGTCTCCTCCTGGAACTGGATGACCGACACTCTGTTCAGGTTGCTGTCTGTCCAGCTACCATCTACACTGTTCTGCAGCAGGTTCTCTGCAGATAAAGAGAGAGGGCAGAAGAAAGAGTGTGCCAGTTAAAATAAATATCATCTATACATGCTTCTAACAGGTCTGAATACTCAAATGTTTATTTAAAGCATGTTGCTTACCTAGGCTTGGGGAAGGCTGCTGGGGTAGCAAATAGCAGGTTAACACTTTCTCTCCTGTTCGCTCATCGTCCTCTGTCTGGAACTTGAGCATTGGCTGAGACTGGTTCTCTGCGAGCCACATGGCCTTCAGGTTGAGGTTTGTCAGGGCGAAAGGCAAGTTTTGTAATCTGGATGAAAGTAAGGTCGGGACAGATAGATGAGCTTCTAAGATTTTTAAGGTGGATCTATTATTTGTTTCCTTCTTTCCTGTCAGTACACTCAGAACAGCACATCAGCTGGGCTGGCGTCTTTGTGAGACAAATCTGAATTTCTTTTAACATGCCTGTCAGAGCCAATGAGACTGCAGCAGGCATGGGAGACATTTGCACTTTTCCTCACATACTGTGGTCCACAGGACCACTGTCATGGTTAAATGGCACTTTCCTACTCCTCTTAAGCACACAACATGCCTCATTCACCTACTCGCATGCATTCAGAAAGCAACTTGCCCGAGGATACTTTGGGATGCAGACTTGAACAGCCAGGGATCAAACCACCAACCTTTTGATTAGTAAATTAACTCCTGGTGACCGGTTGTTCACACCCCACCCCAGTTTGACAACCCTTGCTGTAAGGCCACTCTCGTTAAAACAGTGAAATGAGGGTGCAGCACGCACCAGTACAAGACTAGCTAGGATTATTTTGACTTGCAAAGAGACTGTAGGAGAATGTAAGAATAAAAGTCTCTGAAATAACACTTTGACAGCGATAATTATGCTTCAGATCATTCTAGTAACAAACTATTTGCACAAAGTCATACCTGTGATGAAATTACGAACTACAAGGGCAAACGTGTCGGTGCAACATCTTTGTTTTATCTATTTTGGCAAAGACATTCTCTTCAGGTCTTCAACCTTTGCTGTGAAAGCTGCTGTGCATTATTAACAGTCTACGGTGTTAAGTAAGGGTACCTGTTTCCAGCCACATCCAGCACATGCAGCTCGGTGGCATCTGCAAGCTCAGCAGGCAGTTTGCCCAGGCGATTGTCTCTCAGTGAGAGGACGTTGAGGCTGGCACAGCCGCCCAGCTCTTTGGGCACGCTGCCCAGCCGGTTGCGGTCTACATTCAGGTTGGTCAGCTTCTTCAGCTTGCCCAGCGAGCGAGGAAGCGACTTTGAAAGCGAAAGGGAGGGAGACGAAAGCCATTAATAACCATTGGAATCAGTGATTCAACATAATTATTGTTAATAGGACTTAGTTATTAATGGGTGTGCATGAACCCCTAATAGGTCAAATGCAGGGCTGCAGGAAGCAGTTTATACTGTGCGTCCCTACCTGTAGCAGGTTCTCCGTCAGGACAAGTTCTGTGAGGTTTTCACACTCGCCTATTGAATCAGTCAGATGGGTCAGTCTGTTCTGGTCCACCTTCAGGATGGACAGCTGTTTCAGAGACCCTGCAGACAAATCACGGTAACATTTAGCAATACACAACATCGTACACTTCACTACTACTGCACTATTTTTCATTAAGATCACATACGTGTTTCTTAATTTATCTGTCTGTGGATGTGTGTGATTTTGAGCAAGGGTTTTATGCAGAAAAGCGTAAATGAAAAACAAAGACAGGCTGCAGTGGGCAGTTCTCACGATTTTTAAAATCTGTTTTACTTCACTACTAAAGAAGAAGGAACAGCAGAAGCACAGACTTAGCCCACATTACAGCTTATTTATGATGCACCATCTAAGCTGCAATAAGTAGACATGAGTTTGCAAGATTCACAGACAACATACTGTAAAATATGTTAATCTAATTAGTCCTTGCAATTAAACACATATCTGTGCTTCGTTGGCATTATTTTTCCAGTAGGGGGCAGTGCTGTTCTTGTTTAAGATCACACTAGAGCCATATCCCAGTGTATACTTAACCTCCTAGGACCTGGCGTCCACATATGTGGACATCACATTTTGGGTTATTTAGACTAAAATACTCAATTTTGCTCTACATGGGCCTGATATCCACTTACGAGGACATTATACTGCCACTGTTCTATCAAAATTTGAAACATATCCTCATATGTGGCTCTTATTTTTCTTAAAAACAAAAATAAGGTAAAAAAAAATCTGGTAATTCTTTGTTTTTACATTCATTGGGCCCCAATATGCCCAAATAAATTAAAAATGCATGCTGTGGAAGAGTTTGGGTCTTAGAAGGTTAGTATGGCTTCATGATTAGGTGCAAAAACTTTCATTGACAAGATAACACACAGTTTATGGTAATGAACACCAACACCTTCACCAACACCACAGAATAATGTTGGTGTTTATTACCAATCTGTGTGTAATAACACATTCTGTGTTATTACACACAGATTGGTAATAAACACCAACACAGGAAAAAAAACTGTCCCTTCCCCTGGTGTTTCTCACCTATGCTGTCCGGGACGACCTCCAGCAGGTTCTGTGTGAGCAGCAGGTCTGTGAGAGCCAGGAGGCCATTCAGCTCTGACGGGAGCTCCTCCAGACGATTCTCCGACACATCCAGACACACCAACCTACGAAGGTTTCCCAGCTCCTACACACACACACACACACACACACACACACACACACACACACACACACACACACACACACACACACACACACACACACACACACACACACACACACACACACACACACACACAAATTACCACTTACAGTGAGCTATAGAGACACAATACAATCCAGCAAACACAAAAAGAAGAAAACTGCTAGTGGGAGTAAATTCTGCATGAAAGCAACAGTTTGGAACTTCATGAAAATCAGGACATTTAAAAAAAACAAACAAACAAACAAACAAACAAAAAAACGAAAAAGCTGTACTTACTGGTGGTAATGAGGACAATTGGTTACGGTCCAGCCACAGCTCCCTTAGGTTGGGGAGAGCGCCGAGGGTATCCGGCTAAAGGAAAGCAGGGGGGAAAGAGAGTGAGTGGCCATATTTTTATGTAAAATCTAATTTGTGTTAAAACTGCACGTTGTGCAGATCGTGCTTCATTTGAAATCTGTTAGAGGGGCTGAGAATTTGGAAAAGAAAAATCATGTGACATCTGTGGATGACTATTACAGAAAGATGTCAGCCTCAGTTATACCACAAACTGCTTCAGATGCTTGAAGCTGAAATCAGCGCTGACTAGCACGACTCCCACCTTTCAGTTTGACTTTTCTGACACATCAGTACCAGGTGTGCTTTCTTACCATCTCTCTTCTCTGACAGCTGACACACACACACACACACACACACACACACACACACACACACACACACACACACACACACACACACAAAGTGCCCACACAGCCTCGCCTCACCAACAGTGCTGTCTCCTTCTTGTCACTCATCACTTTTGTTTTATTTGGTCATTTTTGCACTTCACTTGAGTCCTGGCCATCTGGCAGGTTGTCAAAAAAGTTCACTAGCTCAAGAAGTTCTGTTGTCCACGTCACATGGGCCATCGTATTTAAAAAACATTCCCATAAACCTCCCTCTCACCAGGCACCTCCTCCAGTTCTTCCTGGGGAATGGTGAGGTGTTCCCAAGACAGCTAAGAAGCATAATCTGGTCTCCTCCCAGTCAGATGTACCCAAAAGTGCCTTATCAACTTCCAGAAGACATCCCAGTCAGATGTTTGTAACACTTTAACTGGCTGCTTTGGATACAGAAGAGTAAAGGCTCTACTCCGAGTCTCTCCTAAAGACTTATCCCTAAGGGTAAGCCCAGAAACCCTTCAGAGGAATCCACCCACAGCCCTTGGATATGGTTGAGGGTATTTAACCGGTAGGCTCAATTAGCTAAAGTACTGCTTCAGCTTTGCCTTTACTTCTGTTTTCACCAGCTACACCAGTAAAATTACTTCAAATCTCCAACTCTACACTTTCCCCGAGTTGGAAAAATATGCCTTTGATACTTCAGGCAACAATTCCCACAAACCTGTAGAGGACAATTCAAACTTCAAAACAGAAGCTAAATAAAAATTAAAGGTGACCCTATTATGCTTTTCCTTGGTTTATATCAAGTATGTACATTTACAATGGTAATAATGAGGTCAGTAAATGTACAAGTAAACCTCAGATCTCATAGATGCACAGGTGCTGCACAAAAATCCAACATAAGATAAATACGGATTGAACCATTCAAGGCTATGACAGGTGAGTACAAGAATCAGCACAAAAGCTCTCCTTTAAATATGCATATGATCTTTCCCATGTATTAGTGTACTGAAACAGGACTTTGAGAGACTTCTAGTATGACACCGTTTACGCAAAATTGTCCTATTTTTTTTAATCTA
Source organism: Neolamprologus brichardi (assembly GCF_056152115.1). NCBI lineage: Eukaryota > Metazoa > Chordata > Actinopteri > Cichliformes > Cichlidae > Neolamprologus > Neolamprologus brichardi. Next base: position 27,754,908 of record NC_142112.1, on the reverse strand, counting down.
ATGTTGGTAAATCAGATTCTGTCAAGTCAACTGAAGGATCTTGAAATGAGCTCAAATTTAAAATATGAAATAATTAAGGAGCATGTAAGCTGGCTGAGCGATGGTCTATGACAGGCATGCAGGGAAGGTTTCATCATGATGTCAACTGTTTGTTCAGCCTCCGCCCTCGTCAGGACATGAGACATTGTTTGCTCTGTCCTACACAGACAGGTGGGTGTTCCCGGGCTAAAACCGGCACTCACTCTGGGGTAGTGCAGGCAGGGCTTCACTTCTTTCAGACTGGCTGGGCTGCGTTTGGTGAAGTAAACATGTGGTCTGGATCATAATTACTGTGGTGGGACTGTGAGAGGGATATTTGTGATACGTGTCAATTTGAGAGTGTGTGCGTCTGTGTATGTCTGCTCTACTGGTTGTGCGAAAATGAAAAATATTATTTTAAGACACAATCAAGGGTGTTGTCTGAGCACGATGATGATGATGATTTAAGGGGATGAGACGCTGACTTACCAAAACTTCCAGTTCATTGCTGCCCAGGTCCAGCTGTTCCAGTTTCACCAGGAAAGAGAGCGACCTGTATCAAAGCACAACCGGTTACGTCACACAAATATGTGCACTCAAAGAACAAAGAGCTCCGGCTCCAACTGGTAACAGCATACCATTCATTCACATGTAGTGGTGTACGTTCATAAACCTGCTGTTACAAGTAAGTCGCGGTGTGAGCCTTTCCCGAAACGTCTACAGTAACTGACAGGTAAAAGTAGCAGTGACAAAACACCCCAATGAAAAATACGGAGAGTGAAATATGTATGTGTGGTATGAGCAGAGACGAAAAACTTACGTGGGCAGAGACTTCAACAGGTTCTCCCTGAGCTCCAACGTCACCAGGTTGGCCAAACTACAAAAGCAGGAATGGCAGAGAACACGAGGCACATAAATGAAGAGAAACAAAAAATATGAGGGGCAGGAGTTGGCAGGTGAAGAGAATAAAGGATGGGGGAGGAAAAGAAGGGAGAGGAGAGGCAGGCTGGTTAGTCAGATGGCGGGTCTGTTCGTCTGGGCTGCCAGGCGTGGTGAGGGACTCTTCCATCTGTCTGAGAACAGCAGTGGCCCGCAGCCTCCTCTGAGCACATCGGTACTCCTCGAGAACCTGCATGCTCGCTTTATTCGTGCACATCTGTAAATCTCAGTGGCCACAGGCTACAGTTGCGCTTTTTGCAACCTTTAAGCACTTAGGTTCTCCATCTTAGCCTGTGAATTGTCACTAAAGTGTGCACAGCGACTGCTGCACCCTCTGCTTTTGGCACAAAATAAGGAAATCTGATGCCAAAGACAGATATCAGTAGAGATGTGTGAGGCGCCTCAAATCTTTTAAAAAAAAAAACTGTGCAAGACCAAATTTAAAAGATATGAAGACTCATTACTTTGCTGAAACATCAAGATTTCTTTCCTCCTTCTTTTGTTTAGAAATGGATCATTAAGCTGTCTTTATGGTAGAATATAGGCAGCCCTGTATTCAGCCAGGTTTTAAACTTGACGTGATCAAGCCGTGTCACTTTTAATCCCAGCAGTTTATTTATATATGTAGTTACAAAATTTTAATGATAAAAATGTCAGTCTACTTTTCCTACAACTTTTTACAGTGTTTTGTTCTTCATCTCGTTACCCAATTGTCCCAATTCTAATTACTACCACTGTAATGTTTTGCAGTGAACCATGGCTAGCATTGCTTTAACAAGATTTATAACTGCAGGAGCGTTGAGGTGGATAGTTTATGCTCAAGAGTATTCATGTATAATAAATTAACCTCTCTGTCATTTTAGTCAGTAAAACTGTTTGGTCGCCTTAGGGCCTAAATGGATCATAGTAAGAATGCTCTGTATTTAACGTCAAATTAAAGCGTGTCAGTAAAGTGTTCGTGGGATTGTCATTTTCCAACACGGAAACACTTTCTCTGCCTGTGCGAAGCAAGTTCGGCCTGACTTCTGAGAACACATTGCAGCAGGTCTGAGAACTAAATGTGATACATATTGTAAGAAAGTAATTGTGAACAGATCCTTCAGGCTTCAGTCATTTCTTGGGGAACCCTTCCTGTTGCCACTGACATGGCCCCGGTTCATCCTGAACACAAGAATATTTGGCTTTGGTTTCAATTTAGTTTAGTCTCTCCAGGCTTGTAATAATACTATAACTATTGTGATCTTTTAAGTTCGGTTTCATTTGTTTTTGCATAAAATAAATTTTTCTTCATCTAATAACCAGCAATGGCAGAAAAATGCGCACTTACATGAAGTACAGTAACACAGCACTCACTCTCAACTATTGGGGCAACCAATCATGCCTACATTCACAGCCACCCCTCATTCCCAAAAGCCAATTTTAAGCCAGGAAATACCCTGATCTGTGGTTCCAACTTTCCATTCATGAGTTTTTTTGTGCTTTGCCAACTACCAGCTTGTTGGCACCGGTTGTTTTTCAGTAAAAAAGGAATGAACCTGGCTCTAGATTAGGCACCGGCATCGGCACAGTGCTGGAAAGAGGACAAAAGGGCCTTTCACGACGTCCCAGACCAGAAGCAAGGTTTTTCATTTACAATGAGATAAAAGATAGCCAATGCTCCCACTTGCGTCAGTGTTGCTTTTATTTTTTTCTTAATCTAACCAAGAGGAAAAACTGAAAAAAACTAAACAAAAACAACCCTTTTAACTTATCAGATTGTCTTCTATGAGCCATAATGAGCGTGTACATACTTTCCAATGTCGTTGGGCAACGTCTGTAATGACACATCATTGAGGGCCAGGTGAGCGAGTGCTCGGAGTTGAGTGAAACCATCCGGCAATCTGAGGCAGAGAGAGAGAGGAAAATGGTGTCTGTTAGGTTTTAATGGCAACAGCCAGCTCACACACTGACTACTAGCCCTCCACATCTGTTAAAGAAATCAGGATCAAAGTTTCTGCCAGCTGTTCAATCGCTTTTCCATAGTAGGAACGGAGAGAAATTGATGACAGGGGGTAAGAAGATGATGAAGGTGAACAACGCTATAATGGGAATTAACTGGTATCCTGGTTAAGCCAAGCGGTAGTAAGCACGCAAAGCAATGATCAGCTCCAGACATGTGTTCATTTACTGTTCCTAATCCTTCCTTAGCAGTGAAACGAGCGTCACACTCCACAAACTCGATATACTGTTTACATGCACACACACGAACAATTACAATATTTAAAAGTTCAGTTCGCTGCACACTTAGCAAAGTAATTAGAGCAAAGAAAATGACACTCACGCTTCATTTCGTCTGTCAAAACAGTGTTGCCCCCACAACTCTGCTCTCGTTACTATATCTGGGAATACCCCGTTCTTATATTTTCCCACACTGATCATAAAAAATGATGGGCTGTTGAAATGCACTTACCTGGAGAGGGGGTTTCCACTGAAGTCTGCAATCTCCAAGGCCCTGCAAAACTTAATGCTCTCTGGGATCTCAGAAATATCTGCAGGAGAAAAAGAGAAGAAGGAGGAGGAGTCAGCGTTGTGGATGCACAGATGTGGATCGTGAAACGAGCTGATGCTACAGAGCGAATGACTTTAAAAGGTTCCTCATAACCACAACCAGATGCCAAAGAGCAGAGAAGTCAGAGAAAAGAAAATGAGAGAAAAATGAGACAACGTTTTTTTTGCAGAGGTCAAAGTGTAGCAGTACATCTTGATTTTCTCAGGGACGCACTGATTGTAAAGATCTAGGCCAATAGTGGTGATTAAAGACATATGTACATATGTGTTTCAGCTAATTCACGTGATTTTTGTTCTTATTAATGACCATTTAGAGTCAGAAACCAAATAATTATTCATTATAAAATAATATCTCCTTTTTCAAAGTCTTGAATCATCGCATGAGCTTTGAAAATTTAGTACAAAATTAATTTAACCAGCTCATTCAACAGGGCTGATATCGATGCCAGTTCTAATAGTGTGGATTTTGCTTTCATGTTCCTTTTTTCAATTCAATTTAGTTTCATTAGGTTTCAAAACTACATTTGCTTGTTTCAGTTTCAGTTTTTAGTCATGTTTTATTGCTTAATATTTAGCATTTATTCTTTTATTAAAGTTTTTATGATTTTGATATAATAACTTGTCAAAGGAAACACCTTTTCAAAGCAAATGACTTATGTTTACACAGAGATCTCAGTCTCAAGAAAATCACAAACACTTCTTATGGTGGCAAAAATAACCAAATGAACATAAATTAAAACTAAGGTGAGCACACAATACCATATCAGTTATGGCTCAGTCACACTAAAAGACCTCTTTGTGGCTAGGGTAAAAATCTGTGGTTGTCCAAAGACTGCATTTAATGTTTGAGATTATGTATAAGGAGTTGCGGTGACCGACTGGTTGCCCACAGGTTGAGTGTGCGACACCCACGAGCAGATTCTGGGCGAACACTTTTGATACACAGGTGTTTGCGATCGTATTCAGACTAACTGCAATCACTCATAAAACGCAGACAGGTCAGCAGCATGGTGTAATCAATCCGAGCCAGTCTCCGCCAATCAGTGCAACTTGTCTGGGACGTCTCTGTGTGATTGAGACTTTGGTCAGCTGATTGAAACTGGTGTATTCTTATTATATTCCTATATAAAAACAAGACTGCCGGGTGCCTTTTTTGAATTTGTTTCAAACCTATGAGATTCTGGCAAGACTGTAAGACGTAACTATGAGTTTTTGTGTATGCAGAGAGCAACAGATTTGCAATTTTCACCAGTTTATTACACTTACTCGCCATATTGAACAATTTACATGTAACTGCCGAGTTGGTCCCATTTAATCGCAGACTGACTCTTTCTTTCATTTTATCTGTCCAAACACACCAGCTCTGAAGAAGGCAACTGACTGTGCATGGCCACATCAGTTACATTTGATACATACATCTGAATCTAACTGCATTACATTTCCTGAGTATAAAGACAGAGAGCATTGTGTAATACTATGAAAACCACACCCCCAACAAGGGAAAACAATCATCATGCAACAATGGGCTGAAACACTAACAAAACGCCTTAAGCTGACTGAAAACATTAAGTCAGGGGATTATTTTAGTAGCCTATGTTTAGTACAATACAGTCAGTGGAAAGCCACAAACTTTTTCCCCTGGGGTGTGGGTGGGTAGGTGGGACTTGATTGCAGCCCGTCTCTCTAGTAAAATTCATGGCTAAAGCCAAAGAAGGAATTAAAGACAGACAAAATTATATAAAATAAAGTTGCAGCCAGATGGTGTGCACGCTTCTATTGCTGTATATAGACCTAAGGTATTATAGATCTAAGGTATTAGGCAAAAAGTGAAAAAAATGAATAAATAATAGTAATTTTATGATTAAAACAATGCTTCTTTGTGTAAATACTATGTTCAACAGATGCCAAAAAGCATGTCATGTTTTATACCAACACAGAGCATGTCCACCTTCGGAGTCGACGTGTGTAGCAAACTGGCTGTTCAGTTATGAGTCATCAAACTGACTCGTCACAGTTTAAACGTGAATGAAAGCGAGCCGTTCACCTGCTCCCATCCAACCGAGGTCTTACACAGCTGACCACCTCTGTCAATACCTGCAGCAAGACTCCATCAATAGTTGTTTTAAGGTTTCAGTTACTAAACCTTTTGCAGATTTGTTGTCGTAAGCTAAAATATAAGTCTACTAATAACTATGCTGTGATATTATAAACTAAGTTAGAAGTATATAATCATATTAATTTTGGTGCCAATGATTAAAACTTTACATGGGACCAGCAGAAAGTCTCATCTCCTGGACACTGTAGTTGCCTGGCACCCTGAGAGTACGTCACAGCCCTGCTGAAATTAGTGCCTTCCAGAAGGCAGGTCAACGACACCACCTTAACTTGACATTAAGAGGTAGCAAAATAGTTTGTACAGTGCCAAACAGCTTAAATGTTTACTTTACTCTTGGTTGCTTAGTCTAGTGCACATATAAAAAGGCAGGGGAGGAAATATGACCTAGTGGCATCATTGCAAAGTGTATTTTCACTACTGGATGCTGCAGGTGCACACTCAGAAATCCCTACAGAGCCAAGCAGCCAATCACATTTATCTGGCTCAGCACTGTCCTGCAGCAGAAGTTGGGAAGCGGACAGGCAGACAGATGGGAAAGGCCCTCACAGGCCACTGCACACTGCCTCCCCCAGCACTTGATGCAGTGTGTAGCAGGGCAGATGTCTCCTATCTAACACAGAGACCTTTCTGCCACTACCACAGCGTTTGTGTATGTGAAGTATTCAAGGACGTGGAAAGGGCAAGATATTTGTGCGCATTTCAGCAGAAAATAATATCGCTGGGGAAACTCAGACGTGGGTTTCACCTTACCTTTCTGACCGAGGGCAGAATCAGCACTTTGATTTGGATGGTTTTGTCATTTAAGCGTACATTTATAGATGGCTATTTGAATCTGGCACAGAGGGCTAGCTAATATTTAACTGATCTGACCATGCTCTCCTTACACTGGGGTGCAAAAATTTGTTTCCACTGCATGCTGCAGGTATTGCAGTGACAACGAAAGACTGTTGTCAGCCTGAAGCAAACTTAAAGATGTAAAATGCAAATATAAAGATCATAGAAAACTACTCCAGCAATTAATCTGCATACAGGCAGGTTTTATTTCTAAAATCTTCGTCATGGTGTTAAATAAAGTGATGGTTTATGGGAGAAGCTGAAGCTTCATGTCTAACCTTGTGGAACAGGTGATTTGATAAAGTGCTACTACTGGCTTTTTACCCTCACTGGTTTTATTATGATTATTATGATTAGAGTAACAAGGGCTGCTGTTGTGAAGTCTAGAAAAGTGTTTTCTTTGACTTCACCTGGGTTCGCCGTCTCAGGCACAGAGGCAGCTCTTCACAGCTCACTGTGTGTGTCAGAGAAACGAGGCTTCGGCACGAGGCTGGACCGCTGATATGAAAAATAGATGCTTCTGGGCTTTAACCTTTTTATTTCTACGCATACTTGTGGTGCGTTTTACCGTCGTCATGCATCGATTTTTAGTCACCGATGCGAATGAAGCGCTTGTGCTGTCTGGCCATGTACAGCGTTGGCTTCATGTTGTCTTTCAACCCCGATAAGACTAACCGCTTTATTTCACTAACCTCATACACCCTGACCCCAATTTTATAACATAAAGCTTAACTTAACTGAAGCCAATGTGACCCCTGCATCAGTACTTTCTGCATGTATAAAGAGCACACATCGTGTCATACACTGGAAGCTACATTCAGTGACGGGTAAAAACTGTCAGTCCCATTGATATGAAGATGAGTTTAGTTGTTTAAAACCATCAGATTTGGACCTTTTAAGTCAAAGTCACTTCATTTAATGTGAAAATAAGTGGGTGGCAGCATAAAAAGATAAATGTTTGTTAGCGAGGGGTTTCCCGGGTGAACACAACTGTCACTGGTGGAAACTTCATTACAAAGTTGGCCAATGAACTTGCCCAATATGCAGTTCTTACTGGTCATGGGCGATCAAGACACTGGTTAGTCCTTTTACTTCATAATGTTTTCTATACTTTGCTAAACAGTGGTGACTTTATTGTTTTATGCTGTAAACTAAAGTCACTATCCTCATATGAGGACATACTTTAAAAAAAAATGTGTCAAAGGGTGGTTTTATGAGAGTTATGACAGATGGTTCACAGTGAGCTTGTACCGTTCCTGGAGATGTCCAGTTCCACCAGTTGCATGAAGTTCGCCACCTCAGGCGGGAGTCTCTGGATCTCATTGTCGCTCAGGCCGAGTTTCCGGAGGTTCAGTAGTCTGAAGAAAGGCTGTAAACACACATTAAACAACATTAGTCAGAATAACTCTTTCAATCAGGCTCAATGCACAAGCAGCAGGATGATAGCGTTTGAGAATTAATGATCAAAAAAATCTCACAATTTCAGTCCCTGGATTAACTGATGTACTAGTTGTTTCAGCTTTATTAATGTTCCTTTTTAGACCAGGAGTAGTAAGAGCAATGCGATCTCACATAAAATTAAGAGCTCATGATGGTCCACATGCAGCCTCAGGCATATCCACAGTTTAGTTATGATTACAGGGCGCAATTAATGATTCCTTTCCTTATTGATTAATTCTACTGATTATATCAGCAGCAAACTTGAAACAAGGTCAAAGGTCTGGCAGCAATCCCAAAAATAATACTGCCTCTCTTCAAGGTAGTGTTAACCTTCCCTGAAGGATGGTAATAAAAATATTTTCCAACCAGTTTTTGTTTTTAAAATGGAGTTGCATTTCTGATTATCAAATTACAGGAAAATGCAGAAACTTCTGTAAAATAAGGTAACACAGACTCTTTAATTTAACTATACCCCCACAAAGGCACATTATGAGAAAGGAAAACCCTGTGTGGTGATACAAAACAAAAGATAAGCAGATTAGTGTTTTTGTGGCACAAAAATTGACACACAAGATAAGTAAATGACTCCAACAAACACCTAATAGATAAATTAGTTCATTGTTTTGGTCAAAAGTCCTACAAATGATTTCAGTTGTGTTTCTCAAGTGTTGTTGACATTCCTCTCTGCCCAACCATAAATTCAACATGAAACATCCTTTATGTGCAAAAGAGGGCAGCATCTAAACAACTGGTTTAAAAAAAAAAAAAAGGGGGGGGGGGGGGGGGGATTAAAATCCATCCTTATATTCTCCCAAAAAAAAAAAAAAAATTTCCTCCACACCATGGCAACGGCAGCCAAACAAAGTGGCTTTCGTTTGCAGAGCTGGGAAGAGTGCTGCGGCTGTGGCCGTGCCAAGTGCTTTCACAAGAGCCCGGTTGTTGGAGAGGCGAGCGTTCAGAAACATTCCTCCGCCAGCCGCACTGTGTGCGTGTCATCTGCTGCTCAGATGGACAGACAAGACAAGCTGGCGAGGAGCAGCAAGAGTAACAGGACAGAACTATGCAGTTATTAACCCCTCGATCAGACCCGGATTGTACGGCCCACAGAGGATCCACTGTCCACCCTGTCAACAGTCCCATCAACTGCTCGGACAGGGAGGAACAGCCTTCAGGAACTTGCCGACTAAAGCATTCTGGAAAAGGAATTTGTATAAAGTTATTCTTCGGGTTGTTTTTCTGAACATAGAGTGCACTCACGTCCGCAAGCTTGGAGCCTCGACCTTAATTCAAATTAAACCTCAAGCCATCAGCAGCATCTTCTGCTGAAAACAACTTTTGTGTTTCAATCACCAATGATTCATTTACTAAACTGAAAAATCCAAACAATTTCTAAGCTCTTCCTCCTCCAGTGTGGATTAAAGATTTTTAAAAACCTGCTTATGCTACAGCTTCCAAACTATTGCATAAATATGAAATAAATCAGATAGCACCAAATCTTCTTTTATGTGTATTATGAGGATTTTGTCTGACATAAACATCCCGAGAGAAAGCCTGTGTTTAAGCTTGTGTTCAGCTCCACTGATTTCCTCAATGACAGACATTTCCTGATAACTAGCGATGCGTTTCGTTTGGCAGGGGTTAAAAGGCATTTATACCCCAAAAATTTGGCTCGTCTTTTTCTGGCAGCGCAATGACGAGCTCGCCGGTACTTTCCAAAATTCTGATTGGAAGTTCCCCACCTGATGGCGAGTGAAATGGGAGGAGAATATAAACAGAGAAAATAAACAGAGAGTGGGCGTTGGCTCATTGAGGAGCAGGTGAGAGGGATCAAATGGCAGAAACGAGAAACAGGAGCTGAGAGGTGATCAAGTGAACAGGTAACCATGTGCAGGAGCCAGGTGGGAACCAGCCTCTGGGAGGGGAGGAGGAAACCTTACTGGGCAGAACAGGAAAAACTTAAAGATGAAAAACCCCTCAGGGTGGTGTTAGAACTTGTTGTTAGAACACTTGTTACCCAGAATTTGATCAATAAGGAGAGCATAAGTGCCAACACTCCAACGCCCTCCTGTTTTGCCATTACTCCCAGCAAACTCCTGGAATTTGCATTGGTCTCAGTGTTTATTTTGAATAATAAAATAATCGTGCATTTACCTCACATTACCTAAGTTACCAGAGTTCCCAGTGAATCCAGTCTACATACACAGTCCATACCCTCCGTGCAATATTACCCCATCTGTCACTGCAACCACATCAGGATGAATAACTAAATAAAATGTTGTAAACAAAAACAAGAACAAGAACAACAATAAAATCTGCTCTTGAATGCATCTAATTTCAGAACGGCTAATAAATGTCAGACCCGGGTCTGATGCCTTTGACACTTCCACCATGACTGATCTATTTTCAAATCAAACACTGGAAAATAAGCGGTGTCATGCTGGTCAATGGGTCATCAGGAATTACAAGTTGTGTACCCACACTGTTGTCTCTTCAGCGCAGCGTGGCAGTCTGTTCAGTCACTTCAGTGGGATTCGCAGGACTGCAAATATGTACGTGACGGTAACTATTTCTGGAGCGAGATGACACACTGGTGACAACAAGACCAGTGTGATGCTTTTCTTTTACGACTTTGCAACCAGAGTGTTTTAATGAGGCTCTGACAAGAGCTGTTTGTACAAGGAAGAGAGCGAAGCTGTGAACAGGAGGATGTTTTACTGCATAGCAGCAGGGAGTGAAGGGGGGCAGACCACAGGCGTCAGCAGAGGGCAGTGTGGCAGTGCGGGGTGTCAGAAGACTTATAGTAATATGCAGCATATCAGTCAGTACAGCCCACTTTCAAGTTTCACTTGTGCCTACAGAAAAACATTCAAACTAGAAACAGTAGCCAAGCCTAAGAAACGCAGAAGGTTAAATATTTGTTTGATCAGGACGTCTCGTTCAGCAGACGGGTCAGTTTTTATTGGAGACACGATGTCACAAACACAAAATAGAAGGTAACTGAAACAGGAACAGAAGCTACACATGCTGGACTTCATCAGTTATGAAACAAACACATGGATGCGTTTAGGTTTAATTGACTTTTGATCAGCCTTAAAAAATAAAAAACCTCTTGCCTCCCCCTTCACCTAAAACCTGAAGGTGAGGTTCCTCTCTGTCGTGGTTTGTTTTGTTTTTTCCCTTTTGTGGGTTTTATGCTTTGCATTTATATTTTTGCACCAACTTGTCTCGACAGGAAAGCACGTTTGGTCAGCCTCTGTTTTTAAATGTGCTATATAGATAAAAAGTGACCCGATTGCATGCAAGTTAGTTATGAGAATTGACACAGCTGCACAGATGCAGTTGGATTCTGGTAAGATTTCACTAGTGGGAGGACTGGGTCTGTTTAACTTGGGTAAAATGTTTTGTGTGCAGTGTGTACTTATTCAGGAAATTCCTCATTGATATACAGTAAAATCAAGCCCGATCACCCTGCCTGCTATAGAAAGCAATGTATCTAACAAAAACAAACACTAAGCTAAAGGCATGCTGCCCTTAAGTGCATGGAAACTCCCAAGATGCTTCGTCCTGTTTAGGCTGCATTGCACTCAGACGAGGGCTATGTGCCTCAGGATGTGTTTGCACGCATGCTTGTTCATCACAGTCATCATTTAGGCATACCAAAGGAGATCCTGCTTTGTAGGTCTTTAACTCAGAGCACATGATTGTTTGCAGAGTATTATAGTCTTCAACACCGGTGTTGTTCGCACGGACTCTACATGGGCGAGTCACCCAGGATTATTTGGCAACTAATTTTAGCATTTTTAAATTTCACTTCTTTTTAAAGTTTTTAAAAGTTCAGTCCCAGCAAGTCAGTGCCCTGGTGGTCTTCTCTATCATTCAGCTGCTTCAGTGTCTTGTCCCAAACTGCACTCCACCATACTGCACTGCAAATGGCAACGATAGTCATTGTCCTCATCTGGAGGGCCACTCCAGCTACTGTCCAGGACGGTGGAGCTAATTAGTTTGGTCCTTTATTTGTTCAGTCACAAAGTACTTGGCAAATAACTTATTTGCAGGGGAAAAATAATTACATAATTTATTTAAGAAGGAATAGCCCCATTGCCACAGTGCCCTAAATCTGTCAAAACCCCTCACACTCCCAAGTTAAAGTCCTCTGCTTAACCCACGCACCACTGCGCAGACTCTGTCTACACAGCTATGATGCGATCTGAGGAAACACCTGCAATTGGTGAAGTCTCCCATTCCAAGCTATATTTTCTAAATCCTGAGAGTCCAGGAGTCCACTTCACTCTCAGATCACTCCAATTACAACATGCTTAAAGGTTATTATGAATTTCTTTTGTCTAATACTGTCAAAAATGTGTTGCATATTCCAGCTTCAGAACTCCGGCTACAGTAGTAAGACCGTCTGGGCATTAAGGCAGCAGCCATGTGCACTGAAGAAGTCTTAAATCTATATGTATATGTATTTCTACATACACGTCAACCTCACTAAACTCCAATTAAAATGTGGCTACTTATACCATGAGGAAATCTGGGTGGACTGTACGTGCTTTGTATTAGTGACGTTCGACCGTTAGACCAGGCCTGATGTTTACAGAGGCCGCAGTGTTCCAATCAAGTGATTCCAGTTAGCTTTTAGTTTCCCTCCAATCCTGCCATCTGACTAGAGACGGAGCAAGCCGATCTACAAGCATGCACACAAAAACTTAATTCAACCTTCTACTTTCTTTTTTTTTTTTTTTAAACAAAGGGTATTTGCACCGGATCAGGGAGAAACTTCAATCTAAAAAAAATGTCGGTTTGTTGACTAAAAGCTACTTTTTAAAAACATATTTCAAGAAATTAATAGTAATTCAGACTGAAGAAAAGTTAAGTAACAATCCAAGTCTTCAAAGCTGTGCTGAGGTCATTAAATTGGCTTCCAATTAGTTTTTGACTTAGTTCAAAACTTTAATATCAGTTTTTTAGGCTCTGCGTGGTTGAGGACGTCAATATGTTCTTAAGCTATGAAGCAACTCGACCCATCAGATTATCTGGACCCGGCCGCCTGGTTTTAAGCCCCTTTTTAAACTTTTATGCTCCAAGTTGGTGGAATGATCTTCTGAATCCTGTTAAACCTATAACATTATGACTATTTAATTCAAAAATAAAAGCATACTTGTTTAGTCTTTCTGTAGCCAAGTTGCTGGTCTTAAGTAATCATTTTAATGTTTGCTTTTAATAACTCTCTTACTGAGTCTCTGTTTCTTTAATGGATTTAACTTTTACTTTCATTATTTTTACTACACTATTGTTCTTTTTGTGTTGTTTTTCATCAGTATGAAGCATTTTGCAAAAGTACTATACAGTGTAATGCTAAAGCTTTGTGGCAGCTCATTGTGCTTGATATATGAATAAACCTTTTCTGGATTAGTGCTAACTAAAACAAAAACTATGCAACTGAACCCACTGGATCAGGTCTTAGCTTGCTTAAAAAAAAAGCACTTAATCAATGGATGCACATATGAAATCAACCCAAGTGTGACAGAAAGAGGGAAATTACATACGGTCATTAAAATTCTCTTTAATGCACAACTGAAATTCCTATCCAAACATTCCTGAGCCCCCTAATCTCATGCCAAATCTGCCCTGTCAGCCTAGTCCTTATGTCCCCACTCTTCCAAACAGCCATTCCCTCTCAACACACAAACATACACACACACACAATCGGGTGAGGGGCTCAAAGAGAAGGGAGGGGAAAGCCCGTGCTTTTGTGCTTTCCTGAACTCTTTCAGTGTCCGGGGAAATAAAAAGCTGAGAGGATCTGGTTGACTGAGTAACTTGGTCGGTCACCCGAGAGAGGCTCATTACTGGACGCTTGTCTCTACAGACAGCGGTGGCCATTGTTGTGGTATAAACTCAGGCAGTACATGAGTGGCTACAGACAGAAGGCCGCTCCCTAGCTCTCGTCCTTCTCGTATGTGTAGAGCTATATGAAGCTAAAAGCACCAACACCAGCAGGATTTCAATCTCGGTCATTTCAAGGCCAGTGCTAATGGAGCACATGGAGCAATGTTTGGGCTACTCTGCAGGAGAAGGGGGATGCGAGGCTTTGGCCAAAACTTCTACACATGAATGATGCCCTAACTGGTCTTTCTTCCCTCCGCCTTCCCACTGTTCCACCTCTCTGGGTTCCCTCCATTTTCCTTGGCAGAGGGACAAAGGCCAAACAGCCAGTCCCACACAGGGCTGTCAGTCACAGTCCAGCTCTAGCTGCTCTCCCCTCTTCCTCCAGCCCAGCCTGGGGATTCCTTCATTGTCCGAGAGGGCACCACAGAGAAGAAGAGGAGGGGGTGAAGACTTTAAAGGAGAAAGTGCTGAAAGATAACAAAAGAAAGGAATGACTAAGAAGGATAGAGAAGGCGTGTGGGGAGAACAGCACAAGGAGAAAAGGAAGATTGTGTGCAAAGTGGAGAGGAGAGAGCCGAGAGAAAGGGAGTGACGGTGGATTATTAATGAAGAATGGAGGGTAAACAATAGAGCCCCACAGTGCTCCGGACAGCCTGCACAACTAAGTGGGACAAAGACTTCAGCTACTGACCAAAAACATAATTCCAACGGACTACAGACACGAATCCTTTATCTCACAAATGAGTAATGGCATTTATTACACAGTTTAGACTAGTCCACTCCGGTCTAAACACAGTGTGGAGTTTAATGCTCCCAGTGGCCTCACCAGAAAACCCACACACGCATCAGCCAACAATACAACCATCCACCTACTCACAACTATAAACTATCATTCCACTTCCTCTGCTCTCACCCGCCATCTCCCACTCTGCGTGTGTCTGCGTGTGTGAGAGACTGAAGCAAAATACACAAACACACCAGCACTACGCTGCAAATTTCATCTATGAATGGTCATGTGCATTTCATTTAAGACGGTACATCTAATTCTATTAACTCTCACAGAATCTGCAGGGAGCACAGAGAAAAGCGGGCGCATGTATACATACGCCTTTGTTTGGCGTAATTTTAAAAACGGTCCGCATATGCGCCTGAGTGTTTGTGCTCCACTTAAGTGGTACTTTGAGCCATGACTACCCTTATCCGGTTCCAGCAGCTCCCCCGGGAGGGCTGAAAAGGCCACACAGAGAGAAGGGCGTGGTGACGGTGGTGTGGCTGACAGCATGACTGCCATCTACAGCGCTTACACCTGTCTAAGTGACTTTGATCAGTGTGGAGCGCAAACGCAACTGAAAGCCAGGGCAAGACATACCTGAGCCTGTCACCACTTACCAGTAGCTCTGAGTTAGTCATAAATAAACAGGTAAAAATTCCTCTCAATAAAAACTGCTTGGTCACAGAGCAAATAATATAGTGACGGTATCTGGGATGTCCTGGATCAAATATACAAATAAGGCAAATAAATATTTTCTTATTCGCATCAATGTTCATTCTTTTTTCTGTGCTGGGCCCATTAAAGCTGTTTAAACATTGCTGTAATCTGTATTTCATAATCTCTTATTTGTCTTGCATCTTATTTATGTGCTGTTGATTACTAACATGGAACAAACCTAGATTTAGCCCCCCCCTCCCCGCCCCCGTTTAATACAAAGGCCTGTAAAGCTGTGTAAAGGTCTCCATATTCACTGTGGACTACCAACCATGCTGGGTGTTTAAGCCGTTTTCACACATCACCCCCAGATAATGCCATAATAATGAGATTGGGACATGGTTGCTCTTTCAGCAGAAGAAAGTTTGCCTCAGATGTGTTCTCCTTAGTGGAAACGCTCCTTTTGATTTAGAGGAGGGCGCTGCCTGGACTGAACAAGAAATGGCACCCACGGCCTCACCGTGAGTTCACATGACAATCAGCATGGGAGCAATCGGACTCTGAACTAACATCCGGCAGGTTAAAGACGTCTGAATTGAGGACGTTTGCTCTCGCATGTGTAGTATCCAAAAGAAAACGATGTTTTCAGTCACAAATGCCAAATATTTATTATGTAATAAGAGCGTGATGCTTCCAATTAAAAGCAGGCAATTTAAAATCAAACTTTAAAGTTATTTAAAATGTCTTTTTAAAAAGCTGCTCCTAGGCGTATTCTGTTCCACTTCGTTTAAAGCTCAGCGGACACCAGGGAAGGTTTTGGTGATCAGTTTTCTAGGCATTTAATAAGAGAGAAAACAAAAATGGAGCTGCCTAGCCTTAAGATAAAAAAAATACGAGAGAAAGAGAGTCAAAACTGAGCACAATTTAATGGTCAATGTTAAATAGTGGCCGTAGAAAAAGGAGTATGTGTTTCTATTTGAATCCGTTTCCAATTTTGACATGTGCAGACGTCTTTCCTGGTGTCACACATCACTACAGTCAAGCGGCTGTATGTCACAGTTCCCCATTAAAAGTACAAATTTCAACTGCCCTGATTATGACCTGGTTTGTTTACTTCTCATAGCAGTGAGAGTGACACTGCAGCCTCGGGTGACATTTTAACAGATTATCCTGTTTATTAATCCTTTAACAAGTTAAAAGGATGTTAAAAGATTCATTAATTTAAACTAACTACTATTTCTGGTGCCTGCCAACAAGGTCAGGAATACTTTACTTTCTGAATCCTTAAGCTTTCTTTATAAATTCTGCAAGACTCCCAAACTACTAACTCTATGTCCCAAACTAATATCCTGGCATTGATAGTAATTTCTCTCTTCTTCCATCTGTCCTGTAGACACAAAGTTCTGCTCCTTTTGCTGCCATGTTTTCTTCAGTGAGGACGAGTCAGTACAGACTCAGTGAGAGATGGACGGATGGGCGCAGCTGCCGGGGTTAGGGCTCGGAGGTAGTGCATGTACACAGTTTATGCAAGTGCGTTTCGTTGCGTGAATACAAGTAAAGTTGTGTATTTATGCTTTCTGAGTCACTGCTTCCTTTGCCTGTACAAACAGGAGGGAGCAGCTCAGGAGGAAAGAGGAACCCTCAACTGAAACAATGATCATGTGGCCCAACGTAAGAGCTCAACCCCTCAGCGTAGTAACTGCGCAGCCTGATGAGGTTTCTGCAAAGCTACTGTGAGTGCAAAGGATTCTCCACAGTTTACATGGTAATAACTAACAGTGACGACAGGAGCTTTCCTCCCTTTGCCTCTGGGGAGAGCGGTTTAGTTGTGCCGAGTTTACACAGGACTTACGTCTGTGAGGATTGGCCTGGAGAGGACCAAATGTTCAGCACTTAGTTTCCTATTAGCCAGCTGTTTCTGCCATCTCATAGCATCAACTGGTAATCTGAGAAATCTCTGTCCCTATGTGTATCTCAACAGCACTCGAACTTGACATTTGCATTGCTGGGGACATGCACAAGTACAGTGTAGTTTGACGTTGCAGGGATAAACTCTTCTCATACTTTAGCTAAAAGTCATTCTCTTATCAGACCTCTGCATGTATGAAAAAGACACACGCACTCAGAGTTTGTTTGGCTATCTTTGTGAGCATATTCAATCGCAATAATGCATTCCTAAGCCTCTTACGCCCAAATTTAACCATTTCAACTAAGTCACAAAGCATATCCTAAACCTTATTCGAACTATAAGCTAAACTATAAAGCAAGGTCTTAAACTTAAATATTAACAATATCGTTATTCTTTGCAAGACAGCATATGGCTTTCAGTGGTCACTGCCAACTCACTTGCCCACAGTTTGAAGTCAAGTCTTTTCTTTTGCAAACCTACAAAGAAAAGATGTTCTTGTAGCTCACATGAAATACTTCCAAGCGGTTACCACTTTGCTATTTTCTGGATCCGTGCTACATAAGCATGGCCTTGAATTGAACATACCAACCAACAGATCAGCAGATTTTTATTTAATCTCTTTTATTTTGTAATGTTTGGTTTCCTGTGACTAGTGGCTTAAAGTCATATTTGTACAGACGAGCATTTCTCAAGGAAGTTGCAACCCACAATGTGCCCATTCTACACAGCATTCACAAACATGCAAACACAGACGTTTTATTCAGTGCATCCTCATAGCCTTTTATAGCAACTGTATGACTGCCTGCATGTGATGCAATTTACAGATTCAGAGTCATCTGTAAATTGCAGCTATAAAAAAAAAAATGAAGTCAAAGACTCCAATCTGGTTCACGGGACAACTTTAGTATAGTATAGTTTGACTTTTCAAACTAGTAATTTCCTCAACTCCCAGGATAAATATAGCCTATATTTCATCTTTATCTTGTAACGGCTTCTGTCAACTGATGTAGACACAGAACTAAAGGAGGAACAGGTGGATGTGACATTGTGTGACTAAGAGGCTCCTCCACACGAATACACACAGATGCCTGCACTTCACTCGGACTATATTCTTGTTTTAACTGTAGAGAAACTCATTTAAAAGTAGTTTTATACCATGTTTGTAAGGAATTACAAATAAAGTGAAGAGGTGGGGGGGGGGGCACTCTAGTACCATTTCATCTTTTTTCCAAAGACACGTGTATAATGATGGGAAACAATGTGACATGTGGCTCTCTTGGTCATGATTGCTTGGTGTAGCAAAGCGATTTCCAGTCGGCAGTATTTTTAAAAATAGACAAGTAATCCCTCCAGTGTTGCTGTATTGGTGGGCTAATTACCGCTTTGGTTGCTAAAAGTGTCGCAGTGATAGAAAAGCTTCCACCAGCAGCTCTGGAACAACATGTGCACAACTTTATTAAGACAAACACAGAAATAGAAGGAACAAGAGTCCCGGTGCAGATTTGCAACCCAAACTCAAATTCAAAGCAGCAGCCAGCCTGAAAGCTTCAAGTGCTACAGCTTGCTTTCATTAGAGGCTTCATACAGCTCCTCTTCTACCAGACTGAACCAATCAATCATCCCACTAATGCAGAACAGTCAATAACCTTATCGACAACATCCCACTTCTACATTACAGAAAGCAGGAAGCAATACCACACCTTTAAAGTATAAAGTGCTATGTGCCAGAGGGAATGAGGAAACAGCTCCTCTAATGATGAGACAAAACTAAAGGGTGTGGCTCCGTCAGCACCACGACAGCCTAGAAATGTAAAAGACGGCTGGTAGCGCCGGTTCCCGGGGAGGTCAGAGCAAATCACGACAACAGAGTCAAAGCAAAGCTAAGAGGGTTGCTACTATTTTGTATTTTCCAATTTGTTTCATTTGAATTCATGTAGTCATAGTCTTCCTAATTATTATAACATGTCAGGTACAAATTTGTGAAGTTTAGAAATATATTTCAATCAAAACAACTTTTTCTGAGATCCCTTCCTCTGTCTAGTCGCAGGCTGTTCTTCATGATGACTGATGAGAGAGCTCTGTCAGATGATGCAGTTCACTCGACGTCCAGGCTATAAAAGCTGGCAAAGATGAAGCACCCACACTCTCTGGCCCCCTTCACCTCGTTTTTAAATGAATTCTCTTTTGTTCAAGTAAACCTGTGTGGACGCCCTCTGACATTCTGAGCATTCTCCATCATCATCTCCAGTAACATCTCCATGTTAGATCCATCCAAGGTTTTGATCCTGGGATGGGCCTAACTGACCATCACTCAAAGAAGCTGGATGATGATCATGCTCTCCCTATCCGGTCGTTAAGTGATGACGTGACGAATCCTACTTCCGGGCCTAAAGTAGTCTGTGTTTAATATGGCTTTTGTGTTGTTAACATGTTTAATGTTTTGTATTTTCTTCTATTTAATCTCAAAAAGCTCCTAAAACAGTCAGTGATCACTGTTGACCTCCCTCGGCTTTTATTACCGCTAATCATTTATTTAAGCTCAGTTTTTAAAACCTTAGGATGTAACTACAGCCCAGCCCATGCAGCAGTATATGAATGACTAACCTTGTATTGTGGATGGATTATCTCAGTTGTTCTCCTGGCTGAAGTTTGGTCCTTTTACAGCATCCTGCCATGCGATTACATTTGTTCCTGACCACCAAGAACACTCACGTTAACTTTTATCGAGTGGAAAAAAAGTTAGCTTGTTTATATTAAGCTAACATAGCTGTGTCGCTAGCGGTCACGTAGCACATCATTATATACCAGCTAGCCAAACTTCAGTAACCCTACAAACGTCACTACTGTTTAGTTTTCTGTCTTCATTTATGTTGGAAGTGATAACAGAGCTGTACGTTTTAATTTGTTTCCAAAACCCCGCAGTCAGGACATGCTATATTGTATTTAGATAGAAGCTAGCGAGCTAACTTCCTGCTAACTTCTAACTCCGTTAAATGTCATAAATTCCGTTTTCATGGATGCCTGGATGTTAAACTCAATTGTTACACCTGGTAGAGCAGAACGCTGATCATTTTATTAAAGATGAAAGACTTTAGACAGTTTTTCAACTCTCAGTAATGCCATAGTGATCGTTTGATATATGGACCTGCAGCGGAGTTTAGGCCCAGACTCGGCTAGTGACGTCAGACTTACGACCGGATATCTTACAAAGACATTTGGGAAAAAACAAAACAAAAAAACAACACCTTATTCATATGCTGCTTCTTCCTCGATTAATTTATAGTAGAGAATGAAAGTGTCAGATTTGGTCACATCTGAGAGAAAGTCATCTTAAATTTGCAATTAAACTCATCTGAATCTGTACTCTTATGTTCCCAATTTGCTATTGCAGTCGTTTTAGATGCTGCGTTCACTCCCTTCATCACATTTTCAAATCACTCTTGAAAAGGTTCTTTTTTTTTTAACCTCAACAAGACTTTTCTCCAAAGAATATTTGGTGAATTATTGTCAGCATTTTGATCCTCGCTTGAAGTAATGGTCTGAGATCCTCCACTATGTTCTCACACTGTAGAATTGAATGAGCACACAAGCAGATCAGTAGAGCCACCACCTCCACTCCCCTTTCCTTGACTTCGTCACATGCTCTCTCATTTTCTCTGTGTTCCCACAAACATGACACAAAAAAACCAGAAGCCCTATTGTTTATAGCCCACAGAGGACGTTTGGGTCTTTCCTGGATGGGCAGGATCCGGTATGCGCTGCCTGTCTGCATGCCAGCTCTCAGCTTGTCTCACAGTGAAGCTGTGCTTCAGCGGGGAGCATCAAGACAGCCGGCATCTCCGGTCCTGCACGGTCGAGGTGTTGTGTATACAAGTAATGTTCTGGCTTGTTAGTATACTGTCAATACTTGTCACGAGCTAAACCTCATATCTTAAATGTATCTCAAAAGAAAACTTCCTGTAACTGATTGATTCACAGTGGAAGATCGGTGGAAACAGAAAAAGAAACCTGTTCAGGAAGAAAATGCCTGACTTATGTAGCGTAACAAATTACTGGAAAACAGGACAATAAAAAATACTTCCTCAACACTCAGTAACTACAAGCAGCTCCTTAAGATGACTGCGACTGGGATAACAAAGAGTACTACTCCTTTAAAAACTTAGTGTCAGTGTGCAGGAACAGCTTCGGTACAATTGACTCATTGTGTGTGTCCAGGTTGTGGCCTCCCTGACAGTATCATGTGGCTCGGCGTCTATCGTTTTCCGGTAACAGTCTGGCTAGTCTCCCTCTCTCAACACATCTCTTTCAGGAATGTTCCCCGAGCATTTCAAACAGTGTTAATTTATTGTTCTGTATATCTAGTTGCCCGGCTTTACAAGTTGCTACTGCCATTGCTAGTTGGCATGCAAAAAAAACAAATAAAAAAATTAGACTATTCGGCTTTTACTAACATGCAACCCCAGTTAGCTGCTGTCTCTGATGCCTGCAACGTACTAGGGCTACAGCCCTGACAGACGGCAGCACCTCTCTCTTTGTGACAGAAAGTTGTGAACAAGTAATTTTGTAAATTGCTTGCAAGTTTCTCGCATCAGAGCAGACAGACACATTAACCACTCGACCAGAGCAATGCATAACCACATTCTGCAGTGGCCTGTGTGTTAACCTGATTCTACCACCACTGCTAATTTTAGCCACATATTGCATGCGATATTACGTGTGCAGCGTTACACAGTGCAAAGAGCCACACATTTCAGCTAGCTTTTAAATATACACACATGCAAAACACACAGTACTTGTACTGACAATGTTTAAGCTCATTCACTAGATTGGGATCAATTCTGACCATTTTTGTTTTGGACTAGTTAGCAATTCAGATTTTTAACCCTTAAAAATGCTTCACACTCGGCTGCGAACCGTTCCAGTGCGAGCTGGAGGCCGCCACCCGATAATTAGCAATTCAGATTTCTAACCCTTGAAAATGTTCTCTTTATTTTAATTTAGTTGACGAAACAAGAGTCTTCCATCAAAACAGCCACTACTAGCAAACAATGTGTAAATAAGGCACTAAAAATTATATGTAAACATCCATTTTCAACTGTTCGTCCAGTTGGGATGTTTGATCCTATTCCAGCTGTCATGGAGCAAAAGGTGCGGTACAACCTAGTGAGGTCACCAGTGTATCACAGCACTAACACAGAAAGATGGACAATCCATCGTGCTCACATTCACACACATTTAAGTATAACCACTTAACCTAACGTGCATCTCTTTAGACTGTGGAAAGAAATTGGAGTACTCACACATGCACAGAGATGCTCTATATGTACACACTAAAAAGAGATCACCTTCATTTCACTTTCATATTTCATCTTTCGGAGAGACAAGCCCCATTTGCCATTAGTCTCCTCGTAGCCATTGCCTTGCCCTTATTTTGAAAGTGCAGTTGCTGCTAACCAGCTAGCCCGGCCTCCACTTGCTCGCTTGCTGGGTTGATAAAGCTGCAGTCCTTGATGTCAGTTTCCACAGCGAGTTTCTCATCTATGGTGTCCAAGTGTCCTATTTTATGTGAGAGTTCACATTTCTACTCTTTTTACTCTGTCCTACATATCAAGTCAATCTCCCACATTTTGATCGAGTTTAAAATGCAAACGTTAACATAAGTCTCACAACAACTGTGCCTCAAAAAGATGTGCTTATCTCTAGATTTCTTGCCTACTGAAAGCCAAAGATGATTAGCAGACAGCAAAGTGAAATAAAGTGTACACAGCTTACTTGGTAAGCTCATAAAAAAAAGGTTTACTTTTAATTTATGTCAATTGTATTTACTTAGTGAGGGAGCCAGGGAAATTGGCTTCACATAAAACACAACAGCTTATATTTATCTTACACGAACATCCCTAACCCTCTAATATGAAACCTACATGCAAACCAGTTTTTCCTATCCATCCATCACCATTTTATTGTGCTTATTCAAGGCTGGGTCACGGGGGCAGCAGTTTTTTAAGTACCAAAATTTCAGACAACCTATAAGCATTATACAAATGTCCCTCAAAGTCCCAAATTTAGTTAGTTAGGATCTTAGCAACCCCTATCTCATCTCATGGTTGTACACTCTCCACTTCTCTGTGCTCCACCTGTCCTGAAAATCAACTTTGAATCAGAACCTGCAGCACCTGGAGAACTAATCCATGTGCCACTGCACTGAGCTCACTGAGGCTGCAGCACAGAACAAGGACCTGCAGTCCATGACAGTGACCGAATGACCCAAACCACAGTTTTCCTCGTGTACAGTCACTTTGCTCTTATTTTGAAAGTTCAGTCGCTACCAGCCAGTGAACTCCAGCCCAGCTTGCTGGCCAGGCATTTTTATCCCTTGTCCACCCATCCCACATCCTGAGACAATGTCACACATTGCAGTTCTGTCAGACAACCGCAGGATTAGAGACTCACTGGAGAAGCAGCTGATTTATTGTACAGTTATTCACCGTCACAAAGTACTTGGCTTATAAAATATTTCCAGAGTAGAAACTTATGAAAGGAATTATTCTATAAATGAATATAACAAAACGTCAGCTGCACATACATGCATGCACATGCCCCTCACAGGCCACAAATAGAGTCTAAATCTGTGGGAAACATTGCAGTATCGCTCAGTTTCCTGGAATCAAGTAAAAGGACTTTGAAACCCAGCAGCCAAATTTAATCAGATATCTAAAAAGAAATCTAGTTTGCACAACATCTCCCACCGTTTTCTTACCTATTTACTAACAAACAGGGTTTGGTCTGGCTCGAAATAGGTCTGTGCAGAGTGAGCATGCATGTAACCACAAATACAAAGAGCCTGTGTTCTCTCATTTAAAAGAAGTCTGTCAACACTGATTGTGTAGATATTCAGAAAAGGTACAAAAGTTCAAAAAGTGGTTTACAAGAGCAGCACAAAGTCATCTCTATGTCGTTCGCCCATCTAGCCTTCCACCCCCAGTGGAAAAATAACTGCTCCACTTTAGGTATTGCTGTAACGTGTCTCTGACTTGCTGCTGTAGCTTCTTCACAGACCCCAAGACCAAATGCGGCTCTGAAACAAGCTCATTTGTTTTCTTTCTCTCTCTCTCTCTTCTTCTGTTTGACAGTTTCAGCTCGGGCAAACAGAGGTCAAGGTTTCTCTGATGAAAGCAGTTTTGGACTAGCGACGGCCTCTGTGTGCACACGCAGCTAGAGCAGGTCTGCAGTGCCTGGGACGCCCCAGCCAATCTGGTGGCTCTCCCTGACAACACAGGATAAATGTGCCCCCGCATCAGGCAAGCCGCTTTCCTGGGAGATCCATCACCTTGGAGACCAGCGTTTGTTAAGCGAAAAAGCCCGGGGGAATCGAGGAAGCAGAAACCTCCCTAGTGACGATAAAATGAAAACAGAGCACCACTTCATTCAGACACATTATCTGCCCAAAGATGGCAGCATGTGAACATCTGCACCACTTAAGCAGGACAAACATCGCTGTGACGACTTCATACTAATTACAATTTTATTACTGATTTTTCTGCATATACATTAAGCCACAGCCGCAGTTTACCACACATTGTTACCTTCGATACAAGATGCAAGAAAAAGATGTCGTTACATAGGAGTACAAGCCAAACCCTATTAGTATGTCATGTAGACAGTGTAATTACAGAGTTGTCTACAATCCACTCCCACATGACTCCAGAGAGGATCAACGGCAGGAGCGACCAAAACATGAGCTCTAAGCCCGCAGGCACTCACACACCGACTCCCATTGGCTGCCTGAAACATGCTCCTCTACACGTCCCGTGTTGTGAACTTTGATTATAATAACCAATCTAAAAATACAATACTGGCGGACCCGATGATGCATGTAAGAAAGATTAATAGAAAAAAGCAAGACACATCATTCTTTAGAGCACTGATTGAATTGTGCTGTCGCCAATGAGCTGTGTCTTATGAAGTATGAGTTCAGCCAACAAGGGTACAAGTATCAGTATGTGCTTGATCTTATCTGACATGTTTTTGTGTCAAACCAGAGGCATCTAGTGGCGCGTGCACACACACACACACACACACTTTACAAACAAAAATGCTCCTGTGTCAACAGGGGAACTTGCTCTAAAGACTAAGCATTTTTAAAATCCAATGATATATGGACCAGCATCAAGGCTCAGAGCTTGTTAACCATCATCTTTCTATCCACCAAAGGAACTTGGAGCAGGCACGAGGTTGCTAGAATGAACCACTTACTGTTGTGGTTTTTCTTACTTTTTAAACTGGTTTGCACCAAGCGGAGAGGCTGCAGATTAGATTTGCGAGCAGGCGACTCACCGCAGGCATTCCTATGATCCATCAATATAAATTCTTTGGTGGCACAGAGGTTAAGTATTGCAGCAATGTGTAAAGATGATACATTCGACAGAAATCCTTCCCACTGCTTCCATCCATCCATCCATCCATCCAATCAATTTATGTTTATCTGGGTAATGTGGGCAGCAGTTGAAGCCCAGAACTCGTACTGCCAGGGCAACATCTCCGTCTCTTCTGTGAGAGCACCAGCATTCCCAAGCTGGCCAAGAAATGTAATCAGTTTTAATTCACATTCCTGCAACGAGCACTATTTTTTCTTATTTGCAACACCTATCATTTAGGAGAAAGCTGCAGCAAGGTACACGTAGCTGAAGGAAAAGTATATTTGGTTATACTTGTTGACTATAACCGCTGCATCATTAGCGGCAACGCAGGATCCACAGGGTTTACTAACTTTAACCAAGATGTCAACTCCAAACATAGCAGAACAATGAAAGTTTTAATTGTTAATTTGAGATCGGGATAGCAAATGTTTAGCTGCTGATGGTGACTTTTGGGAGAGCAACAGTCCACTATTTTTTTTGTTTGTTTTGCAACTTATAGATTGGTAATTTTTTTTTTTTTTAATGGTCCTCATCAAATTGAACCAATCTGCATCAAACTTTGCGCTGTCGTTTTTCCAGGGGTCTCTCAGATTTACCATCCCTGGAGTAGGTACAGAAAGATGCCAAATTCTGCTGTTAAAACACATCCACCCACTAACCAACCCCCCAAAGGTTTGCCTTTTTTTTGTTAAGGTTATCATTCTATGTTAGTGCATGCAAAACTTACATAGTAAAACAGCCATCGCTTTTAAATATACAAATCATAAAATAACAACAAGAACAATGACAACACCTTCTTTAGAGCTTCTTAAGATTACAGCAAAAACTAATAAATTGCTGAGGGACCTTTTAGTTTCTCTGAAAGCTCCATGACTTCAATTCTTGGAACTAAACACTCCGGGGACTTTTAGTATAAACTCGGCTAATTATACTCAGCACCATCCTTCCTTCTGCAGTTCTTAAGTCCTCGCTAGCAGTCAATGCTCAATGCGGCAGGTTATCACAGCACGTTCACCCTATGGGTTTATTTCCGATTTTCAGCCTGAAGAGAACGAGCACAAGCGATGGATGTTTTAGCATACCGTAATTGCTGACCATAATCTGGACTACTAAAATGATATTAAATCATAACATTGGAATGGTTCTTTTTCTCCTCCTTGCACCTAGAATACCATTAACTAGTTCAGTGTTTGCATGTAAAAATGGCTCTCCACAAAGAGTCTTAGCAACACACACATCCAGAAAGGAAATTACACTAGACTTCCATTAAGTCAACAGACAACTACGAATCAATGCAGCTATGGCCCACATGCACACTCATATCAAGAGGGAAGAGGTGCTACCAATAACTTTTTTGTTAACCATTATGAATCTAAGACTAAATTTAGACCTTGACTGGAATCTTATCGGCAATCACTCACAGATGATGATCTGTCAGATCACTCTACATTGGTGCAACCTTTTTATTTTAGCATTTCTTACACAACCTATAACTAAAAATCATATCTATCCATCTGCAGACATCACCATCATTTGTTGGGCTTTAATCTGAAAAAGATCTACATCTGAAGACCAGCTGAAACTGAATTTTCATCTTATTCTTCAAGTTCAGCTTCTGCACAGTGCTCCCAGTTGTGTTTCAAGTCCCAGAAGAACATAGGCTAGGTTAATTAAAACTCTACTCGATTAAAGGAAGCCCACAGTTAACAAGGAGACTAAAATTAAGCTTGATTAGCTTGAGAATTGAACTGAAGCATGTTGTGCGTATCAGCCAAGCTGCAGCGCTGAGCGAAGTGTCTGTGTGTGGGCTTTTCCAGCAGGAATGTGAAATCAGTGAGTTCAAGTGTGTGTGAGAGTGAGGGGAGAGTCCGTTCAGCTTCCAGAGGGTAGGGCAAACTCCTGGAGATTCCAGACATGCCTGAATTTCCTAGGAAGTCACGTTCTGCAGTGCAAACACAGCTACGCTCAGTTAATTACACAGAACACACCGAGCTACTCACAACGTCTCAGCAAAACCATTATTATGGGAGAGCTGAGGCAAATCTGCTTAAAAATTACCCCTAATCATAAAACTGTATCAAAACAGGAGTAAATGGTCTGGCCTTATATAAGAAAAGATGTAAAAGGGCACCCTGAGTTCAAAAGATTCCCATTTTCTGAAAAGCTGCAGAAGTCTATAAATGATTTGTCAAGTTTGCCTGGTGGGAGAAGTATTATTAGAAAGCCACCCTCTGAGAAAATGAGCACAAAGAGTTGTATTGTGAAATGCTGCGACGGCTCAAGTTAAAATAACTGACCTTTTACTGTAAACAATGCCATGTCTATCAACACTTACTGCATCAGTCATCAGATTTTGGCGGCTCTGTTGTGACCACATCAAGTCACTTCAAAGCTAAGAGGTCAACACAAGAAAAAGGAAAGGAAAGGCTTAAGTGCTGAGACAAACGCATTTCTTTAGAAAAAGTAGCACTGGAGATGAACAGATATGTGCTCGGAGGGGCTGCTGATGTGCACGCACTCATAGAGGACAAAGCGTCACCGCGTCCTACACAAACCCGACACGGCCTCGTTCATTATTCATCAGCAGGCACAGCATGGCACATATATGCGTGCATGCCGCTTTGTCATCTCCGAAGATCCCTGCTGTGCTTTTTTTCTATTGACCTCTTGCACTCATTCTTCCTGTATTACACACAAACATTTACCCATCAGCACCTCTCTATTAGAGGCCTGAAAGTGTGGCATCACCCAGCCTGTGCTACATTGTGTTTGCTTAAAAACTAATAAACCAACCATGACCGCAGTAACAAGACCATTTCCACACAGATGGGCCTTACATTTTTAGAGAGAACAATAAATATATTTTCTTTGTTTGAATGTTTTTCTCTGTGCCAAAGCACAAATAGAAATAGTAAATACTACCAATCCTACACAAAAATGGACAAAAAAAGTCAATTCAAGTCAATACAACAACGGAAAACAATCCACCAAACGAAACATCCATATGCTCCTTCCACCCTTCACTAAAGTAGAAAGTTTGCACTTCCAGAAAGTTTTGTAATATATTAGTTAAAGAGCTCATCAGTGCAGAAAAACAGAAGATGCTGTGCAAACATGGGTAAAATAAATATGATAAATGCCATACAAAACTGCAAATGGTAAATAAAGATGTATTAGCTGATTTATCTAAGGATCGTTAGATGGTCAGAACACTGGCTGCAAAACCCACTCATGATACCAGCTAATGGGAGGGAAAATCAATACTGTGATCAATAAGGAAGAGAAGCAGGCAATTTAGATAAGTTGTTAATGATTGTTCAGTCAGTGATAGCTTTAATGTTAAGGAAATCCTGAACTCTGAGAACATCCTTGATATTGCACAAAAGCACACAAATGGTTTGTTTTAATAAATCTGCATGCACCGACACTAATTTGCTTCGGGAATGAAAGCGTCTGCAGACGAGATTTAACTTTCTGTGTTTCACAAAGCAAAAGCAGCTAAACCACATACGGACAGTATAAAGGACGGATGTAGCTGCTCGCCCACTTATATACAGTCTACAGTGCAGAATGTGTGTGACATCACATACACATACACATACACTAGTGACATATTTAATCACTAGTGTACATATATTTATATTTATAGATACATATATATTTAGTCATCTTTTCTCTTTTACCTCTAATATTTTGCTCCTTACTATTTTTCTATTTTTTTATTATTTTATTTTATTATATTTTCTCCTACTGTATCATGCTGCTGAGTGACTGCTGCTCGTCAAACACATTTCATTGCAATGTTGACCCTGTGCTAACTTGCATATGACAAATAAAACTGAAAACTGAAACATCAGTGAGTGTCTAACTTTAGTTAAAGAGCACTGAAGTAGTATGTAGACATGGGCATCATAGTAAAAAACACTGCTGTAGTTGTAATACTGTCAGGGCTGAACATAGCAGATGGGAGGGAGAATGCAAGGGTTTCATCAACGTCTGCAATGGGAAGGTAAAAATATGCAAGGCTCAGTCTATGGCTTGGAAACAATATTCACTCAAAATTTGGGTTAAGGTGAAAAGTATTGGGTTTGAACCAGTGTGGCTGAATGGCAGTAACATCAAGTGATGAAGAGTTAAACTGGTGTGCAGACAATGCTATCGAAGTAGTAAGCACTGCTGTGGCTGTGTTATTTATGCTTCTTTATCGTTTCCTTTGAGATCTCAAGCTTAACATTCCTTCATGGTTCATGCTACATCGTTCAGGATTACAAAGAAACAAGGCGCTTAACGTCCTTTATCAGAAACACCATCAGTTATGCACTGTGAGCATCTGAGCATGTATATGGAAGACAGAGGGAGAGCGAGAGCGGGAGGAGCAGGGGCAGAAAACAAACAGAAACAATGCCGTGCTTGGAGGAGCACTGGAGCAAAGAGCATTAAAACATAACCCAATTTTTCTAAAACGCTGCGTTTTCTAAACGCTCTAAAAAACAAGGTCCAGATTCAAGATGGTCACACAAAAACAGTCCATTCCAGGACTAACTTAATTAATCCCACTTCCTGCTCACAGAGACGCTCCCAACAAAAAGGAATCAACAAGAAAAAACACAGGCGTTAACAGATCTGTCCGGCCTGAACTTGAGGCACTTTTATGCTCGACGCGTCGATTGTGTCTAATGATGATTTTCACATCACATCCTGTGACACCGGCCAGTCATGTCACTCTTGATTTTTGTAACCTGGTGCTTTGCGGGCGGCTGTCGTGGTTGGGTCAAAGATACTAGTGTACGATCGCGGCAGTTTTCAACCGCATTTTTAACAATAATGTTGCACAGAAGCTCACAGAGATGTTCCAAATGTTTGAAAACGTGAGTTTGTGGAAAAAACTTTGCAAAAAAAACAACCAAAAAACACTTGACAAAGTCTTGGCTTTCAATTTTGACTTCTTCTCCTCCATATCAACACTTATTCCATGATGCTGTCTAAGTGGTGACATCCATTGTTTAGGAGAACACAGCAGTTTCTTGCTCCTTAACTGCGGGTATAAATGGCTCCATCAGTCTGATAACGGCACAGCTGTTAGGGAATGTTAGGGAATAAATCCACACAGTTCAAGCTCTTTCTCTTCCCCTCATTCACACCGTGGCTGTAAATACTCTGCAATATTGAACTTAACCTGGTTTAACCTGGGAGTGGAGCAGGTAAGATGACTGAGAAAATTAACCTGCACTGATAACAATGAACTTCTCTTATAAATGACTCGAGGTCAGGTGAACTGACCTAGGCTGCTCCATAAGATTACAAAATGCATCTACTCATCATATTGTCACCACAGATATCACTCATGCTTGAGCCTAATTCTGCATGCATCACAACTACAGTTTTTATGCAAATCTGCCAGGTTTCTTCAACTATTAAAACTAAATTAGACTGAGATAAGGAGGCTTAAGATAAAGGGCGGCAATCCATTCACAAACCACTGGTACAGACAGTACACTGGGCAGAGGATGTGAGGCCTATCACTTTTCAGAGTGATAGGCCTTCAGTGATTGTGTGTGGCCTACAGATAAAGGGCAACGTTTGTTTGTGGTTGGTTTTAATGCCATCCTGGATGACATATTCCCCCCACGGGGACATCGACACCCTGACGGATTAGCCTCAAAGGGCCACTTGTGTGACTGGGAGTGCTGCCCCTGAGCTTCTGTACAATCAGAAAGTTCAAAAACAGCATCCAAGAAATGTCACAGCTGAATTGAAACGCTCCAAACTTCATATGCTCATTGACAGCAGTGATTTTCTTACTCCTTTTGGAGTCTGTAGCCTAAACATAACCTGTTGAAGATGTGCAAATGCCATAGACAGTTTATGTCTGTGAAGGTTCTCAGTCATCCAGGTCATCGTAGTCAAAGGAGCTTGCAAAAAAAAGCGTCTGGACTTCTTTAAGTTAACTTAAAGAAGTCCAGACGCTTTTCTTTGCAAGCTCCTTTGACCATAGACAGTTTACTCACACAGAATAAACATCATTCCTAGAGACAAGTAGCCCTATGCCTTTCTGATGTTTCTAAACCAACTGTTTACAGGATAAGATCAACACATAATTACAGAGGGACAAAAAAAATGGTGTCACCTTACATCATGTCTGTCTGTAGCCAACACCAGGTATCCTTCCTATCTCAGTGCACCAGCAGCTACAGACTCTCCCCTACTGCAAACAGCTGCCACTGCCACCACAGCCATCAATTATTCACCAGAGCTTTGCCTCTGTGTTTACCTTTGAGGCAGGGGCCAGAGTGCACGGGAGAGTGGTGTGAGACAGCAACACACAGACCAGCATCTAGTCCGAATCACACTGAAGACACAGGATCATTTGATGAGCATGTGCTACTGTGCTCAAAGTCAATTTAAACACACAGGATCGGACTCGGATCATATTATAACGAGGCTACGAGTTGTAGATGGCGTTTATTCTCCATATCAAGGTGACTTGCAAGTAATACTCATTCAGATTATCAATTATCATCCGTTAGTAATTGCTAAATTTGAAGAGCAACTCACAAGTCAAGCATTTCAGCTGCTGGATTCAGAAAATGTTCAGCATTGTTTTCTGAGAAATAACCTGAGATGAAACACTCATCTCAGGTCAAAACAGATATAATCTCTCTTGACACAGAGCAGTGTGTCAGAGGTATATACCCTTTCCAAGTACATGTTGGCTGTTGGTCCACATGTACTTTAGATATATAACTAGGCTGTGTACTTCAAATGTTAATTTCAGTTACCATTTTGCCTTCTCTTCATAAGTGAAAACAAGATGAAACACTTATCACACTACAACCTGTTTCACTATGATGGTGCTCTTTTGTCTTTAGGCACACCTCTTCCAAATGCTGCCCCTCCCATTTTAGTTACCATTTGTTTGGGATTTTTTTTAAATTAAGTTTCACTCATGAATCTAGCATTAATGAGTCTAAGTTATCATATATAAAAAAAAATTCTCATTGGGATTTTTGCCATAATTGAGCAGCAGTAACATGCACCGAGTCAGATGTGTGTTTATGCATGCCTTACAGAAGCAACGTGTTGCACTCTATGATTCCTTTTACATAGTTAAACACTGCCACTTCCCAGAAAGAAGGTTTTAAAATGCCAAACGGTCTCATGCCGGCTCGTGGAATCCTCACAACCTCAAATCTAATGTTTTTTCCGTGTTCCTTCTGTCTCGGTTCCACTTTTATAAAGGGCAAAAAAAGGTCCAGATTTGGAGGCGAGAGCTGCTTTTTAAAATATGATGTATGAATAAAATTAACCTAACCCCACTATTAATTGAAAATACATAATCTGATTTGGACAGGTATAGGCAAAGAAACAAAATTGGTTTAGCCATGAAAAACAACTCTGTTAATGACATAACCAATATTATATTTCAATCTGAATGCATTTTACTTATAAGATTGGTGCATAATATACCCTGATCATGACTGCAAACAAAAAAAATTACTTTACCATCCCTTTTTAAGATTTTTCTGATACTGGGCTTGAAATGGGGGCGGGAAGGAGAATGCACACCTGTAGCTGTGTAATGCAGATCTGGGATCTGTGACCACTTCGCTTCTTCTTCTTCTTTCCGACCTCACACTGCACATCATGGACTGATGAATGACCCCACCAGACCCCCAGAGGAGTGAGGATGAGTGGAGCTCAGCTCAACTCACAGAAGCCCCCTACTCCTGTTAATCCATCTCCGGAATAACCCCCTCCAATCACCACTATATACTCACTCTCTCGCTCAGACATACACCTCCCATTACCCCTCTGTCCCACTAGATTGAGGGGGAGGGGCAGGCAGGATGTGAGACCAGCTGGTCATCAGCTCAGACAAAGAAACCTGCTGAATGAGCTTGTGCATCAAAAAGAAACCGGCCTCTCACATTGCTCTTTCTTCATAGTCTCACCAGCTCTGGATGTGTTTTCAATTTTAAGCGGGGTGGTGATTATGATGACGATAACGGTGATTGCAAAATATTACTTCTGCTATCTCACAACCACAGTGGGGTGGGTCAATTTCACAAAGAGGTGATATTACTGTTTGTCTTAAGATGTGGACACATTTACACTGTGTGGACAACAGCACCGCCGGCTTTACCCTACATTATGAACAGCAGGGAAAGCAGAAAAGCCAGATTTCGTTTTACCGCAGAGAGGCCACCGGCAGGTGCAATTTATCTTTGGCCCTAGCCTACTTCAGCTAGTCGCAGGGGAGAGACAAACCAGGACTCCACTGTAAAGTTAACTGGAAACTCGGGGAGACGAGACAGAATGCATAACTCATGAGGACACAGGGTGAAATATACACGTCCTAGATTATGACACTAAAACTTAGTGAGCATCCCACTTCAGGCTATAAATTCCAGTCAGGGTGATGTTCTCTTATACCTTTATTAGGGATTACACAGAAGATGGGTACAACCGCTTTTCCATAAGATACACTTGTCCATTCAAACTCGTGTAAACTGATTCACATTTAGTCAAGGTTGAGTGAATAGGCCACTTTGGGTTTCATTTGACCGAAGGCCGAATAAACACAAGGGAGTCAGGAGAATGGCGCTCAAGATGTTTATCAATGCATTTTACATTCGCAAAGTGGCAAAGAAGCAGATACCACAGGAAGTGTGCACAGAGGCGCGCCGGCTTCCATGCAGGGGTCACAACTGTTGCGCTGCGGGGCTTTATCATGGCCGGGTGAAGCCCTAATCTGCCCTTTAGCCACAGATCTGTCAGCACATACAGAGAGGGTGACAGCTGAGGATTTAAAAGACTACAACGTCACCCTTCCTATTTAACAAGCACGTTTACATCCTGTCTCCATTCAAAACTAAATATCTGCACTCATAACTTTACCAAGTTAAAATAAAACCTTACAAGTTTATTCAGTCAAGGACATAAACAAGAAAGCAGTACATTCACAGCAATGACAGACAACTAAATAATGCACTTATTTAATAACATATTTGTCATACAACTGGTTTTGAGCAATGTTGAGACAGCAAATGATATAAATTATTGTAACATCTACCTTCAGTTGTACCTGGAAGGCCCTATTAGGCAACAACACCGGCAGTGACATGCATAAAACCTGTTTGGCAAAGTCTTACCGGGGCACACCCAGTTAGGATTTGTTCCCTAGTTCAACAATAGAAAAGCAAGAGCAAGTGCATATATTGAAACCTAACAGCAACCTGCTGTTTGATTTTGGCAGGTGTAACTGATACACACACACATATACACACACACACAATCTTAAAATTGATCATTTGAATCATGATATGCTTGCAGATTTAGTGTAAGCCTGGTGAAGGCCAACACAGAGCACACAGGAAACATGAAGAGCTATGACATTGGATATGGGAGGAAATCAGATGGGTGAATGGACTTCTTTGTAACCTGTCATGGGACTTGAGAGTGGCTAAAAAGATTATTCCCTCTTCCTCCATATGATATTCCAGCCTAGGCTAGTTTTTCAAAGCGGCTAAAAAGAAATTCAGACAGCAAACATCCTTGCTGAGAATACAGAGCTGAAAGTAGAGAGACTACTACATTTCATTTTACAATTTATGACTTTTATTAAACTTTAATTAAGATCAATGATTTCTCTAGCATTGCTTTGGATTCAGGAGAATTGGGCCTTTTATACTCGGGGTTTTCCTAGAAGTTTTCTGCAGATAAATCCAGCTTGTCACCCACCAAAGGCCCGTCTTAAGTCAGGAAAACCCTGACAGTCAAACTACATGGTAATTTACACAATAAGGAACCCAGCAGCAAAACAAATGCACGATTAAGGACTCCCTGTCATGAGAAAGAGAGTGGCAACAACTCAACAACTAAGGATGTATGAACATGTGGGGAATCCCCATCCAGTGGTTGACTTAAAAGGCTCTCTAAACCCAGTCCACACACACATAAGTCAAACTTAATGCTATTACTGTTCTACATAAAATAATCAGTGCCCAGATAAGATGCTCTTGAATTAGGAAATGGGAGACATCATCACCAGAGATAACAGCGAGCAGTGTGGTGGGGGCCGAGTCATAGCAAACTTAAGAAACTGTCAGGATGGGGCGTGCAAATCTCCCATCTGTTCACGCCGTTAAACCCCTACCAACAGCATCCAGACCCATGCACACCCAGCGTGACACTAATTACTGCTACATCTTGACTGCTTTATTCTTCACTACCAATTTAAAAGCAGTTAACTGCATTTCAGCATCTATAGTTTGTGAAAAGGTGCTCGAATTTTTTTCAATACGTTACCTATCACATACACACACACACCTGGCCAGCGCGTCTTTGCTAATTTAAAAGAAGTGACAGTTTGCAGAGGTATCACCCCCTGAGCCGATTATTCTCCATCTATGGCACATATTGTACATGGTGGTGCAGGAAAAAAGAAGGCCAGGCTGTCCAGGCTGTTTGTCATATGAAAGGTTGGCTCGTTCACAGACGCACATGATGAACTGATGAGCAACAGAAGAAAAAAAAAACAAACAACTAGGATGTGAGACTGAGTCTAAAAATAGCTGAAGACTGACTAGTAGGTCCACAGAGTCATCTCTGACTTGAATACATAGTGACAGGGCAGGAGCACAGAACTGCACAGAGGCACTCAGCTGTGAGCTCATAGTGGCAATGCCATTCATCATACAGTCAGTGTCCTTGTTTCCAACCCTGTATTGACCTGACCCCCTCGTGCCGCTTCCTCGCTGAAGCCCCGCTGATTCTGGGGACCACAGAACACCCAGATGCTTCGTGTCTGCATGCTACGCATTTACCGTGACCACAGGAGACATTCTGTCACCACACATTTATGTCTCTCGATTGAAGCCAGCGCCACGCAGACAGGCTCAGTCGGTTAGCCGTCTGTGCCGGAGTATTTGGGTGTATCTGTCACTCTGTGTTTCAGAGGACAGGAACCAGGTACACCGTGGATGTCTGTCAGGTACGAAGTCGAGGAAAAGCACTCTGTCTGCCAGTGAACCTGATCAGGCAAACTAGGCTAAGATAGTTCAGCTGATTTTTTTCTCCATGCACAATAGAAAACCTATAAGATTTTAATTCCTAAGGCAGTAAGAGCGTAGTTTAAAAAAAACTAAGGGAAGAAAAGGAAATAAAATACAAAAATTGCCCAAATAAGTCTACACCTGTAGTTCTTGGACTGTGGGGTGGAACAGAAAAATTTTAAGTTTTTGGGTTTTTTTTACCTTATTTATGTAAAGTTTAACTTGGATCCTTGATGACTGATTACAGTGAAACAGTGATAGGCTGTCTCTCTGTTTGCAAGAGACAGCCAATCACAAAAAGCTAGCTCTGACTGGATAGTAAAGGAAACTAAAGCGGCTTATTTCAAACGGTTACAATCTCATGGGCTGCACCAATGCACAGTGTAAGATAAATGTGGATTATTTTAAACTTTCATACATGCAAAGCTACTTTATATGAAAATATGATAATGGTTGTCCCCTTTTTCTTGTCTTGAATATCAGTTTTATTTACCAAGAGACTGTAGGATAAATGGTCAACAGTGGTTCCTGCAATGAATGTGTATCTACTGCTCTGAGAAAATAACAAAAAGCTCTATTGTGTTTTCATTCCCAGGTGGTCCAGTGCCAACACTTCAGCCTCGGTTGACCTTGAGTTGTTAACAATCTTTATCGGTGAATATGCCACTCGTCCCTTTCACCACTAAAGCTAAAGTTGTGAAATAGAGACAGACAATGTCTATTCATACATACTCCCAGCAACATGACAATCACGATAATCACTGGTCTTACCAATGAACAATGTTTTCAACTAAACACTTGAGAGGCAAGAAGCAAGTGTTTTGTTCCGCATGTCTGAAGAAATCATACCGACAGCAGTCCTGCTCACCTTAAAATAAACTGAGCAGTGCAAAGAGAACTTTTGTCATATTTCAAACTGTGGGAGTGTGGGTGGGGATGGCTTTGCAAGTCATTCCACGCATGCCTTCAAGAGGCTGCATCCAATCCAACTGGCCAATGCTACAGGCAACACTGTGCATGCCAGCTGTTTTGATCCGAGCTAGTCCATCCATACTCTTCTTAACAGACAATAACACCCCAGTATTTACGCCATACTCTACTTTTTCTTCTATTGATAAACTCTGGCTTATCAGCACTCTACTGTTCTTGACAAAAAACACACAAATGATACTGGATTGTTTGTTTTTTTTGTTTTTTTTTTACTTAGGATTTAATTCACTTATATACTTAAAAAAATAGAAAAGCCAGGATAAATCCATTGCAAATAAGGTAACACCGACTAATGGCTTTGACTGTAGAAGGACTGATTACTGGCCCCACTATCCACTAACATATGTGCAGCACAACTTTGTAATGAATGTGTTGTTACAACACTGCAACTCATTTCCAAGCGAGGAATGAGGCAGCACTGATAAGGAGAAAGTACCTGAGCAGCTGACATTATGCAAACTGCTTTATTGGTTATGTCACCTTTTTTCTCTACAACAGGTGAGTGATTCTAAACTGTTAGCAAATGTGGATTTGGCGCAGTGACATGTACTGACTCACCCTATGGGTATTGGTATATAGGTGTTTTAAATTCTCTGCATACCTTTGGTAGCTCTTTGAGTTGGTTGGCATCAAGGAGAAGCTCCTCCAAACTGCGGCTGTATCGAAATATTTCATCAGGAACCGTCTGCAAGTTGCAATGCCGCTTGTCCACCGACTCGACGTGGCGGTTGCAGCGCCACAGGGGGATACACTTCAGCATGTCCGGCCGCCGGAGGGGAGGGGGGTCTGGTTGCCGGTGCTACTGCAATCTCCGCATCGGAGGGTGAAGCTGTGGGGGTAAAAGGTCGCTCTAGGAGAGAGGGTATTTTTGCTGTAGGGTCAAACACTTGCTGTGCTCACACGAAGATCCTTAACGAGAGGCCGAAATCCACTTAAGGGACACAAAATAATCCTTTCGATCTGTTAGCGATATTCCCCGTTTCAGTTCAGCCGTGTCCAGTGATTGTCAGGTCCAGGTCAGCGTCATCCAGCCCGGGATCACGATCAACGTAAACAACAACGAAAAAAAAGAAAGAATGAACGAAAAAAAGAAAACGAGAACTCCCACTCGGATCAAGTGTTTCCTCACTTCTTCGTACTGACGAGAGTATCGTTAGCTTGTTTTTCTACTGCCACCACATCCCCCGAATCAGACCCGAGCTCTGCCGCGGCTAGCTGGAAAACATGCACCACGAAACAAGCCCGCTACGCAGAAAGGCTGCTCCAAGTGTCGCACTCATGAGTGGCGACTGCAAAAAACACACACAGCCACTTGACTTGTGGTACAGATAAAACGGCTACAACGAAACAGCTAACGCAGCACAGAGAGCGAGTCAGCAGAGATTAACCCGAGTATGATAGTAGGATGTCCTCAAGCTAGTTAGTTAGCCAACATCGGCTAGTATAGATGACTGCACGTCTTTGTGCCTAGCTGCCGTTAGCTAATACTGATATAATAAAACCTATGGAAAACGCCGGCCTTTGGGGTATATTAGCGACATCTCAAAATTATCCAAATAAACTTCCCAGTTAGTTTTCTTTTAGTCCGACGTGCGTGAAAATGCCAGTAGCAAGTGCTGGAGCTCCGTGCGCAGCCGCGCTTACCTCCCCTGTTGCACCGAGGCAGGCCGGTTTGCCGTGTGGGGGGCTGGGCTCGGTTGAGCTGGAGCATCGCCGCTTTGCGCCTCTGTAACGGAGGCCACAACTTGCTTTATTACGCCACCTAGCGGTATTTCTCAGCAAGGTTAAGGAGAAAAGCTTTTCAAACATTGAATGCTAGTAAAAAACAAAAATGACATAATAATAATGGTCAAAATGGTCATAATGCTTATAGGCTTTTTACTATTTAACTTAGGCTTTAGTTTTATTTTAAACTGCAATAATCAGTGAGATCATCATCTGAGATCAGTTCAGATTGTTCCAGTAAACAGGACCACAATAACTAAAAGCATCATCAGCACACTTAGATCTAATTCTGGCAGCAGTTAAAAGATTGGACTTGGTGACCTGAAAGGTCTAGTAGGGTTATGGACACTGAGCAAGTCATCAATGTACTGTTGGGCCAAATCAGTGAGTGCTTAATGAACTAGTAGAAGGATTTTAAAGGTAATTTTGTGTTGAACTGGGATCAAACAGATAATACTGGCAAATATCCGTCTGTTTGGGTTCTCCGGCTTCCTCCCACACCCCAAAGACATCTGGGTAGGGGGGTTAACTACCAACTCTAAACTAGCTCTAGGTGTGAATGTGCGAATATTTGCCCGTCTCTCTCTGTTAGCCCTGCGATAGACTGGCAACCTGTCCAGGGTATACCCTGCCCCGTGGCAGCTGGGATAGGCTGCAGTGCTGTCTCCCTGTGACCCTGAACTGGAAAAGTGGAAGAAAATGGATGGGTGCACCTATCGTCTGACTTGCTCAGTGTCTAAAACCCTACTAAACCTGTCAGGTCTTCAAGAGCAGATCTTTTAACTGGATGGTAACTTTTCCATGTGTGTGTAAGGACTGTGGCTGCTGCATTCCGAACGAGTTGAAGTCATCCTACTGATGATTCAGATAGTCCTCCAAATTAAACAGTTTCTCAGTTGGTTGGTGATATTAAAGTCCTGTTTGTGGCACATTAGTATATGTGAGGGTGACCATTTAGAAGTCGGCCATCTTGGATACAACTTTTGTTTTTTTCCATAGGAAGAGGACCATGTGACACATCAAACTTATTGGTAATGTCACAAGAAAAACAATGGTGTGCTTGGTTTCAACGTAACTTTATTCTTTCGGGAGTTATTTACAAGTTTCTCTTTGTTCACAGCCATTGACATGTCGAAGAGGTTAACACGCGAGGACCTGATCAAAATTGTGTTGATATCTGGTGAACGCAGTAACCGGGTCACTGCAGCAGATTTCAATGAAAGACACCCTACGAGACCACCCATCTCCCATGCTACAAAATCAGGCAGGTGCATAAATTTGGGCGCCACAAAAAGAAAGAAAGAAATGAAATCAATATTTAGTAGATCTGCCTTTTGCAGAAATTACAGCCTCTAAACGCTTCCTGTAGGTCCCAATGAGAGTCTGGATTGTGATGGTATTGGTATTTTGGACCATTCTTCTTTACAACACATTTCTAGTTCATTCAGGTTGATGGCTTCCGAGCATGGACAGCTCTCTTTAACTCGCACCACAGATTTTCAATAATATTCAGGTCTGGGGACTGAGATGGCCGTTCCAGAACGTTGTACTTGTTCCTCTGCATGAATGCCTTAGTGGGTTTTGAGCAGTGTTTCGGGTCGTTGTCTTGTTGAAAGATCCAGCCCCGGCGCAACTTCAGCTTTGTCACTGATTCCTGGACATTGGTCTCCAAAATCTGCTGATACTGAGAGGAATCCATGTGTCCCTCAACTTTGACAAGATTCCCAGTCCCTGCACTGGCCACACAGCCCCACAGCATGATGGAACCACCACCATATGTTACTGTAGGTAGCAGGTGTTTTTCTTGGAATGCTGTGTTCTTTTTCCTCCATGCATAACGCCCCTTGTTATGCCCAAATAACTCAATTTTAGTTTCATCAGTCACAGCACCTTATTCCAAAATGAAGCTGGCTTGTCCAAATGTGCTTTAGCATACCTCAAGTTTGTGCTGTGGGCGGAGAAAAAGCCTCCTCTGCATCACTCTCGCATACAGCATCTCTTTGTGTAAAGTGCGCCGAATGGTTGAACGATGCACAGTGACTCCATCTGCTGCAAGATGATGTTGTAGGTCTTTGGTGCTGGTCTGTGGGTTGACTCTGACTGTTCTCACCATTCGTCGCTTCTGTCTATCCGAGATTTTTCTTGGTCTGCCACTTCGAGCCTTAACTTGAACTGAGCCTGTGGTCTTCCATTTTCTCAGTATGTTCCTACCTGTGGAAACAGACAGCTTAAATCTCTGACACAGCTTTCTGTATCCTTCCCCTAAACCATGATGGTGAACAATCTTTGTCTTCAGGTCATTTGGCAGTTGCTTTGAGACACCCATGTTGCTACTCTTCAGATAAACTTAAAAGAGGAGGGAAACTTACAATTGACCCCTTTAAATACTCTTTCTCATTATTGGATTCACCTGTGTATGTAGGTCAGGGGTCACTGAGCTCACCAAGCCAATTTGAGTTCCAATAATTAGTTCTAAAGGTTTTGAAATCAATAAAATGACAACAGTGCCCAAATTTATGAACCTGCCTAATTTTGTTTAAACAATTATTGCACACTTTCTGTAAATCCAATAAACTTCATTTCACTTCTCAAATATCACTGTGTGTCTCCTATATGATATATTTAACTGACATTTTTATTGTAACAACCAACAATTTATACAGGAAAATAATGACTATTAACAAGGGTGCCCAAACTTTTGCATCCCACTGTATTTTATGTCATATTGTTACAGCTTTCTATTTTATTTTATTATTCATTCTTTCTAGTTGCACACAGTACAACTAGATGATATTTTGATCCTGTGTTTGTTCGCAGAACTGACAATACCTGCTTTGGTGACTCTAAAGGAAACAGCTGTAAGAAGAAGAAAAAGACTTGAAATATATCTGCATAGTGATTTAGATTGAGGACTACCTATCAAGATATCATTTGACTATCACACAGATGTAGAGTTGTACAGTTTCAATAACCAAAGAAGTAATCTTTAAAGACCCCCTTTTTTCACTTCGTGCTCAAACCTTTTGTCCAAACCACTTATCGCTGTCATAATGAAAAACTTCTTCACACCTTTATACACAAGATTTCTAAAGCTAATAATCTTGCTTCCGTTTTCCATCGTGTGCTCTTGAAACTGTGTTAGAAAAGGAAGCCTAACCTTAAACTGACGCTTGGCAGTGACTTCCACGCCCTCATTCATGAAAGGGCAATTCTGAGCAATAAAATGTTAATATTGCGCAATTTTACAACCAATGAGTCTTATTTCTATCCCCAAACAGTTTAACCATGACATCATGTGAAATCACACACCCTTTCCTGAAAACACCAAAAAGATTGTACTACTCTCTGATCCTGCGTGTTTCAGGTCTGAAAACCAACCACTACTGTAGGCCCATGATGCCACCAGGGGCCACAACCAGCCTGCCAAAGTTCAGTTCAGCCCACTGGATGGTTTTTCAATGGGAGAAAATTGCACAAAGTCACTAACTACTCCAGTTTAAAATTCAATAAATAAATATGTTATTCCTTTTGCACAGATGCCAGTCTCACTACACGAGTGAAAAAGTCAAGTAGAGTTAAA
The DNA here is from genome assembly GCF_056152115.1 of Neolamprologus brichardi. Lineage (NCBI taxonomy): Eukaryota > Metazoa > Chordata > Actinopteri > Cichliformes > Cichlidae > Neolamprologus > Neolamprologus brichardi. The sequence goes on along the minus strand of NC_142112.1, from coordinate 27,712,021 downwards.
AGTATTTCTAGATCTAGAAAAGGTTTTTGAATCTTAAAATTTTAAATACAGTTTTTGCTTCCTTGCAAAATCTCTGCACATATTTTTATGGCTTTTTACTGATGTTGGCCTGACTATGAATACTTCTTTATACTAAAGAAAGCAGAAAATATCTTGTGCAGTGGTTTTATTGACCTGGCCGAACTGAGATCAGTTTAGGCAGCATGTGGCTCATAAAGTAATATGAATGGGGATACAGCTAAAGTCAATCCAGCTAAAGCTTAGCTAGCTTGACAGAACCCCCAAATAAAAAAATATTCTAGTAAAAAGAAAAAAAACCCACTACACATTACTTTTAGTGTATTGTAAATAAAATTAATGTAAATGTGGCATTTGAATCAAATTTTAGACCCAAATCTGAACATAACCTACTCTGAACCAGGTTATATGGTCAGCATGTGTTACCATAGTGATCGAGCCCTTGCACCTTCCAGCTTTGAACTTGACTTAGCTGACATAATCATTCTTGCTAATAATTAATATATAATTACATAATTGCATAATTAATCTTGTTTCATTTAGACCAGCAGTTGTAGCTGCCTTTTTGTACTTAATGGCTTAATGAGCAACTGAATAAGAAATTATTCATACATCTAAATAAATTGAAGAGTTACTCTGCTACAAGATTATAAACGCCACACTTTTTGTGGACAAACAATAACCTTTATTGTACAAAGAAAAGGTGTTTTACATGTTCGGCAATTTCAGGAAAGAAAATAAAAGGGGCTAAAAGCAAGAAAACAAAAACAAAGTTTTTCTTTTAAACTTTTACCAGATTGGATTACAAAAATTCAAAACTTGCACCAAAAGGGAGTCTTCACAGATCACAAAGCAAAAAAACAAAAGAAAAGAAAAAAAAAAAAAATCTGACACAGAAATATCTTAATGAATCTCCCAAATGGAGCTTTTAACATTAATATCAACAGCAATTTTAAAAAACAAAAACAAAAAAACAAAAACAAAGAGGAGACCATAATAGGTTTCAGAGGCCCGCATCTTTAGCTGCAGTGACTGTGGCTGAGATGGGTTTGGGGCGACAGTTATGGGAGATGGGTGCTGGTGAGCCATTTCCGACACTTTACGCAGAGAGGTCACTGCTGTTGAAACGGTCTTGGTCATACACTTCGGCGACAACTTTGCGACCCCCGAACCAGCGGTCGTTGAGTGCCTGGATAGCTTTGTTCATCTCAGAGGCCATGGAAAACTCTACAAAGATTTTGACAATGATATCTGCATCCTCCTCTTCTCCTTGCTTTTCCTGGTATATGATGACTCTGTTCACGGAGCCGAACTTCCCGCACTCTTCCGTCACCTCGCCCTCTAGGTCATCATCAATGTCCTCTGGTCCAACCATATTTCGAAGCACCATCACTGTGGACTGCAGAGTAGAAGGACAGGATTAAAGTAAACACAAGTGATGATAAGGAAGTAAATAAGTGTTTCTAGATTAAAAAAAATAAAATCACCTCTGATTTTCGAAGCAGTTTCTGCATCACCATGTGTCTCGCACTGCTGCCCGAGATGCTCATGTGCTCCTGATCACTCAGCATCTCCTGCCCTGTACCATCCTGAAGCGTCTCTTCTTTCTCCTCTTTCTTCTCTTGTTGGTTGGAGCCACCAGCCTGATTAGACAGCACTGGCGGTGACGCGAGCACAGGGTTCACAAGACCGACCTGGGGAACCATTGGTATGGTAGGACGCACTGGAGTCACACCTTTTCAGGGAAGGCAGACACAGTCAGTGACAATGGGCAAGTCCACAGTACAACTATTAGTCCTGGATAAGACAATCCCATCATCTAAATCATCAACTCAACGTCAAAAATATCAACCAGAAAAACTCCAAAACAAAAAATTACAAACAGTACCAAGTCACCAGGGTAGAGGTGCCAGACTAATTGATTTTGACTAATGAAAATGTGGTTCATTTATTGAAATTTCTACCACAAAATTAGTGCTGTCGGCGTTAATCTCGTTAAAATGACGTTAACGCCATAAATTTCAGTTAGCGAGTTACGGCGGATCACCCCGTGCGTGGGGCTGGACCATTTCTTTAGCACAAAAAGAGGACTTGCTCATGTCTTGGTGCATACCTGTGATGACCCCTGGTGCCTGGGCAGCCATAACAGCCTGAGGTATTCCCATTTGCTGACTGAGAAGTTGAGGTGCAGTTAACGCTCCTAAGACTGACGCGCCAGCTACAGCCTCCTTAAAAGAGGGGGGGCCGAAGACATTAGGCAAAGGAAACACACAGAACACAACACAAGGCAGCACAGTCAACAATCACACAACATGGCAAACAATCAACTCAACATTGCCTCTCTTCAATGAGAATCGAGGTTACAAAGTAATTAAGTATTCTTAGCAAGTCAAAAATATCTAAGCAGTGATGCTAAACTTTTAAAATTATGACATTATACAAGGAAGAGCTTTGCTAATCAGTAAAGGTGAGGAACTTTCACCACTCAGGTTAACATATATACAGCATATAAAAACAAATGAGTCTTTCACCGTGTTTATAGGTTCTGTTTGAGTTTTGAAGACGTCAAACTGCATTAAAATAAGGTTACATTTTTAATTTTTAATAATACCAATAATAAACTGACAACAAAGTGGCCTTCTCTAAGTATAAATGCTAATGTTATCTGTACTGGTGTCATAGCTAGCTAGTTCTGTGTCATATTTACCTGGAAGGCCATTAAATCCCTTTGGAAGGGATTCATACTTGCCTGGGCTGTTATTTTAGCAGTGGCTGCCGCTGCAGCCACAGCTGCAGCAGGTGGCAAACCACCTGGGGTCGTGGGGGTCAGTAAGGGCATGGGAGGCGTTACTGCTTTGCCCACCCGCAGGTACTGACCACCCAGGTCAAACAGGTTCATAGAAGACACGGCGTCCAGGGCTGACTGAGGCTTTTCATACTCTGTAAAGGAAATAAAAACGCAGTTAGTAGCAGATTTATAGCAACACGAAGGTACGAGAGAATGCGACACCCCCCCAAGCTCACCAATGAAGCCAAAGCCTCTGTGTCGCCCTGTGGTGGGGTCTCTGGCTAACGTGCATGACTTGATCCTTCCAAAGGCCTCAAACACACTCTTTATGTCGTCATCTGACAGATCAGGGTGGACGGACGCCACGTAGATCCTGTTATAAGCACGCGCCTCTTCTGCCAGCTGGTCGATGATGGGTTGCGCCTGACCGATGTTACTTGGCCGCCCAACCTATAGCACAGATCAAACCACCAGGGCTACTGAGTAAAGCCTTTACTACATTACCTGAGAACGCACCTACCACAAGGCTCTATGTCCCTGCAAGGCTTACTTTCACCAGCCACCAAGCTCAGTCAAAGCCACTCGTCTCCTCTAATAAGTGTTTTTTAAATTACAAAACACTATAGCATTTTCCCAACAGGAGAAAATTTCAAGGATAAAATACTGATTACATTAATCATTAGACAAAAGAATAACCAAATAAAACTTAATTCTCTCTCTCTCTCTCTTTCTTTCTTTAAAAGCCAGATATTACAAGAAGACATCTACTAGCTGAGGATCAATAATTAAAAAGAACCTGACTATAAGGGTGTCAAATATCAACTCATTTACAATGCAAATGCAAAACCGGTCCTGTAAATAGCTGTAATACTATTATAGAGAAACTACACTTTGTATTAAAAACACAACATTTCTGCAGTCTGAGCTAGTGGCTAAAGGAACGCATTGAATATTTGGTGCTAGCGCTGCACATCCTCTCCTTTGCAAAAGAACTGAGCTCCCCGAGTAAGACGAGCGTCTGAGGGAGACTAGGATCTGTACTACAGATGGGGCGGCCAAGTAACACCAACCAGACGCAACCCATCATCAGCAGTCCATGGGCACAGAGCGATGTTATTTGCTGCTAGGCATCCCACTGGTCACTTGGTCACTAACACAAGCCTTGATGGCATCATGGAAGGCCAACACACACTTACGCACTGACACACACAAAAAACAAACAAACAAAAAAAAAAACTACACACGCATCTTCAATCATACAACACGCACCTGAAAATTAACAAAAACACAAGCACAATCACAAATTAGTGTTTTCACTTAAATAAAGTGACTGAGATTATACATTTAAGCAATTTTGCATATCAGGACTTCATATTCCTAATGGCAGGAAGTAATCTAAATACCAGTAGGGTTCCCACCAGTGTATTACCCGACCGGCGGGCCATCAGTCCTAAAAACAGCTTGGGAAAAAACTATGAAGTTATGAAAGAATAAAAAAATAAAATAAACACATGGAAATGTTGAGTCTCGATACACTTTTACCTGTTCACTTATAACTAGGGTTGCAACAATACAATCAGACATTGGTCCATTCCAGACCTGTTCTTCATGAAGGAAGCTAACAGTAAAGCCAAACACCCTTCTTTCCCTGCAAGTTTTTTTTTGCTTAACTGCATTATATATATGCATTAAAATAAAATAAAAAAAGTCTGGATATGGATAACCATGTGTATCGATAAGAGGAGCAGTATTTCTTGTCTTGCTTTCTGAATGTTTTAAAATATTCATAAAGATACTGCTGTATAGCTACTGGATCTTAACAGCTTTTATGACAGAAATCCTGCCCAGGTATATCCAACTATTCAAACTCTGTCCACATGAACTTAAGCACTTAAAAGATGTTTTTCTCCACACCAACATACCTTAATGTTTCGTCCTCCCAGCATGACTGAGTTCATCTGCTCCAGGGCCAGCTGAGCAGCCTCTGGTACATCATACTCCACAAAGGCAAATCCCTGCATTGTCAGACAAAGGTCAAGAATAACCTGCACACACTTTCTTTGCAATCTACGCCACGTCTCAAGTCAAAGTCAAACACTGACCTTGTGTTTCATTGTAACCGAATCCCAAGACATGTCAATGCTCTTGATTGGACCAAACGGGGCAAAAGCCTGTCTGATGGTGTCCTCACCAAGCTCATAGTATATGGAGCCCACATACACCCGACACATGATCGCTAGAGCGCGCTGCCTCTGAGCTGCCACCTACCAACCAAGGGAAACAAGACATAATAAGCATTAGAGAGTAAAAGAAAGGAGGAGAAACAAACACACATACACACACACAGAAAGAATATATGTGTATTTTCTACTGTGCTTGCTTTCCCCAAAATTGTTAGAGGCCAATTCCAAGTAAAGGGGGGTCTGGACAGGTAAATAGGGTAATAATGGGATACTGCAATGGACAGAACTTTGTGGGAAAAATATTAACATTTATAAAAAGAAAACAAAAACAAAAAAAACACTGATGTCATCAGAGGCGATTACAGTATGTCCTCTATTCTGTTACTACTGAACAGACATATGGAGGAAAACACATTGATGTGATTGACATGCACAGCCCTCACAAAAATTTTGGCTTCAGTAACTGACCTGTAGTCCGGGGATGCAAGTAAGGTAACAAAAGTAATCGTGGAGTTCAAACGAAATCCATACAAAGTCTTGATGAAAGCATTTGAAACTTTCTTCTCAAGTCTAAGGTGAGGGGCGCTTTAATCCCCGAAAGCTGCTCTGTTTTACTGACGCCTTTACTGCTTCTCTTAACTTTCACTGTGTCACCAACAAAAATAAGTTCGTAAAGTATAACATCGAGGGAAGATGACTTGTTCATTTAACAGAAAAAAAAAAGAGCTTGACTTTGAGATGGCCAAAAAATAGCCCTGTCCCACAATTTCTCTCATTTTGGTCCATTAAAGGGATTGCTATCCCTCTTTTGTCCCATGCCAAGAGCTTTGCTTTTTTTTGTTTTGTAAAATAAGCAAATGCATATTTTTCAAAAAGACGTGACTTTTCTCACATTTACAAACCTCCAATAAAGTCCTATAAAAACCATTTAAAGTGTTTTAAACAGCCTTTTTTCTATCTTCTTCTTTAAAAAAAATAAAAAATAAAAATACACAAACAAAATATCCCACTGCAACGCAAGAAAGCAAAGGAAGCGCTTCGACAATTAACAACAGCCAGTCATCTCAGAAGAGATTGCAGTAAAGTCGCAGGTACGTTAGGTGTAGAAAGCCAAGTTTTCTTATAAAATATGCATTCTTTGGTTAGGAAAAAAGGCAGGGACTGTTGCTATTGCAACAGTAAAAGAAGGGTAACAGTCCTTTCCATTGGGAATGCGCACAGAAAAAAAAAATTTAATAATCTATTGACCGATTGTAAAGGTGAGAGAGGATCTCCAAAGCCCATTGTCACTGCTGCCATCTGAAAGACAGTAAAGATGAAAAAAGTGCTGAAAAGTAGGTTAGATATCCCTTAGCTTTGCTTTTCTTTCTTTCTTTTTTTAAAAGGTCATTGCTTTGCTAAATAGACAAAAGCAGTAAGGCTTACACTATAATCAGACCCTCCCTCTAAACAATATACAGAGAGGATTTACCTCCTTTAGCTAAATTATAGCTCACCACACAGCAATAAACAAATACAAGCAAGTTCCCTTTAAAAGTGCAAAGCATTTAACATGATAACCAAAGCCTTCATGATGATCGTCTCCATCTGAAAGAGAACAAAAGGCAAAAGCAAAGGGCAAAAGGTCTACACATGCGTTCTTTTTCAAAGCACGTGGTAGAAGAAAGGCAAGACTTCCCAAAGAGCTAAGCCCAAACCGACTTGTGACAGTAGAGATGGCTGAATTACCAGTGCGAGAAAAGACTATGATATTCTGTCTACAGTCAAGACTCACAGGTGACACATGCACAACAAAGATTTTGTTTGGCACATTACCAGATAGTTTCACACATCTCACCTGGAGGTTGGTGAGCTGTTGCTGCTGGTGGGCGATGGTCTGCTTCACCAACACACTCTTAATACTTTGCTCCATGGCATACTTCTTAGCCTGGGAAAGGAGAAGCGAAATTACATGTAAATTCCACAGATGAATAAAAGATCAGTTCATCTATGTGACACGGCATGCAAAAACTAAGCTAAAATCCAAACTTTCATTTAATCCTACATTTTTAAAAAGTATAATAAGAGGAAAAAACAAAAAACCCCAAAACAAAACAGGATTTCCCATATAATAAACGAATTATTTGCAGTTTATGCATTAGAAACAGTTGAATAACTGCAGGTTTTGGGAGATATTTGCAGATGGTGCAGTTAAGATAAATACTTGAAATGCTGGAAAGTCTGGTTGTTCTTGATGTTTCATTGTTCAGTGGCATATTTGACTTCTAGAAACTTCTTTTTGCAAATTTTAGTCAGATTTGGGGATAAATCATTTTAAATACGGGGATGTAATAGTTTCATCCACCCACATAAAAACTACTTTTTCTACTTTCAGTCTTGGATATTAATATGCATACAGTTAAAAAGCACATTAAACACTTTGGTATTGGCCATCTGTAGCTCTTTCAGACACACCTTTACATTACAGCCACTATTTCCTATAAGTAACTACAGGAACCCTTAGTAAAAGAGAGCCAATAGCAGGTGTATCACTTAAAGTCTGACTGCATACTGCTTGATCTTGAAACCGCAGCAAAATCAATAGCTCCTAACTGATGTGCCTTAAGATTTCAGATAGATTGGCACATGTTTAACCATGAAGAACAACAGCTGTAACTTCATTAATATCTTATTTAAAATTAGCCAAAAGAAGAAGACTGACACTTTAAGAACCAACAGGATCTGACTTGAGTCATTAAACTAAAACCTAATTCATTACAAGTCTTTTGGTGTATTGTGGTTTGTCCCATAAAGTTTGTAGCACTGTCTGAATTCAGTCATGTTAACAGACAGATGAAGCCCACATGGTAATGCATTCAACATCTGAAAGGGGCTTCTAATCCCCTATTAAAAGTTATGAAAGGAGGGTTTTATATATATGTGACATAAAAGAAATAAAAGTATTGCAAGTAGACATATCCCTGTGCTCAATGTGGTATATTTGAGGTAATTTTAAAAACAAAAATCTAAAATTTTCATAACCAGTGTTAATAAATTTCAAATTAATAGCACATTACCTGTTGCTAACTGCAAGTTACTGGTTTGGTTTAATAACTGGTTTATGGCAAGTTTCACATGAAAAGAAACGTTACAGAAGTAAAGAGGCTGTTAAACATTAGAAGATTAAGGCCAACAATGACGTGTTCTTCCTCAATAAAAATGATAACACAACAGCAGTAAAGAATTAAGTTAAAAATTAATTATAGTATTTTCTGCTGCTCCCGTCCACTAACTTTTATTTGACAAAGTGATAAAGGCGGTGAATTAAGAACAAGATGAAAATAAAACTCTGATGCAAGCTGACAGCAGCGACCTCATCTCTATGTCGCAGCGACGGCACCATGCAGCGATGAGTCTAGGGGGTGTAATGAACTAATTAAAAGCTGAAGTGATTGATTACTTTGCAGATGAGGTTTTGTTTCCTTTTGTGCCTGTAAAAATATATTTAAAGGGCCAGTAAATCTGGTTCAGGGGGCGAGTAGTGGAAAAGGAAAAACAACATTGGACTAGGCCTTTTCCATAGTATATGATCTGGGATAACACGGGTTTAAAATTTTCCACAATATATAAAAAAAAAAAGTGTCATACGATTGCTGTACGAATGTCATTCATTTATGTCCCCTTGTGCGCCTCGCAATGTAACAATCTGACAAATCAAACATGCAGCACTATCTGCTGTTTGACCCCTTGTGAATATGGAAATTGAAAAATGGAAATTACCGATGCAGGTCCATTGCGGAAAAGGATAGCTTTAAACAGCTGGTTAAAAAGCTCGACCAAAGATTAAGTTCCTTTAGTTATTGTTAAAATATGGAGTTCAGCAGTTATTTTATTTTCTACTTTTGTTCTTACATTTGACTTATGCTGTGTCAATACTGTTGCACTATAATGCATCAGGGACTGCAGCTTCATTGGAAAAGAAGAATGAAAAATACACTGCTTTTGTTTCTTTCATCATAAGAACCAGTACTGCAAAAATTGTGATTTAATTTTGAGGCTCTAGCGCCCACCCCTACATCGGACATTTGTTCATAACATGATCACTAGCAGATAGTTTAATGTCTTACCCTCTGAAGTGCCTCCTGCTGCTCTGGGGTGAGAGGCGGCAGGCCAAGCTTGGAGCCCGTGCCCTGTCCATTCTCCATCGTCAGAGCTTCACCACCCTGCAGTCGAGAGAACAGAGCACTTTAAACAAAACACTGAGAAACAAGAGCATAAACCCCTGCACGTGTACACTGTTCATTCGCACTTAATTTCAATGAGAAATTACATCATCTCAAAATGAACAGGATATCGCTAAATAGGTCAACATTTAAAGGACATACACCCGGATTTTTTTTTTAAAGCAGGCGGGACTGGATGGGCTCCTTACCTACGCAACCCGCTAATCGCTGGGTCCACCAGACTGAGGCGGAAAAGCCCCCAAGGGGATGAGCACTGATGGGGAAGCTTTAACAAGTCAACAATTTCTAGGGGAAATAAAAAACGTCTTCAGACTAACAATAACAAAAGCAGGGCGCTAGAATCATTTTACAATGAACTCCATCTATAAGCAGCCGTCTTTGATCAGATCTTTAGTGAGCCAGGGTAATGCGCATGAACGCTAGCCTCGCGTTGTGTATACGTTAGCTGAGTATAGTAGTAGCAAGTGGGCTAAAGTTCAACCTTTCCCTAAGAACTTTTTAACTGAGGAATATATAAATCTTAACTGCAACCTCTTTGTTGCACTTGGATGACCTTACAACGGCACAATCAGTACAAGAAACTCCGCATTGATTAGCAAGGCCTGGTCTCTATTCAGATAGCGTTATCTTTGCTGCTAGCTGATATTAGCTAATGCTAGGCATTCATTGCTATGGCGCGTGAATTAATCTGCACGTTCCCCACAAGGATACGCCGTCAGATTTAAAGAACACACGGTGCACCTAAATACTAAGATAGATCGCATTTTACTTACGTAGCGACCGCTACAGCTGAAATCTGTTAATGTGCCTCTTTATCAAGGAAATTATTTACCGCAGTGTCCGTAACTGCCATGAAGCACACCTTCTCGGAGAGGCCCGCACACGTCAACGCTCGCGAGAATTGCTTGTTTTCAATGAAAGATATCGCGAGAACACTATTTCTCGCGATGTTGGGGGCGGGCGGGAGTTAATGCGCATTTTTATCCATGCAACCTTCAGGCTATATTTATTAGTTTCTGTGACATTATTCATAATTTCATGTATCATATCCTTCCAATTGTGTTGTTTTTAGCGATGCTACTGTGAACCGAGGAGCTATTGTCTTGATGTGAGCTTCTACTCAGGGTTTTTTCTTCCAGTTCAGAGCAGAAATATTTTTGTTAAGATACTGGATGTTGCGTTTTTCCCCACAATTTTAATTATAAGCTAGATATATTTCTACTAATGAAATTAGTTTGCTAACAGCAACAGGGATGAGTCAGTTGGGCATGTGAATCATGATTCATGAGTCAGTAAAATGATTCTCGAGTACTGAACGATTCGTTCATGGTTCGAGCATCACTAGTGTAGCTGCCTTCAGTTACAAGTTTCTGGGTCAATCTACAATCGGGGGACAATTTAGGTTTCAATCTGTAAAAAAAACCCCACACCCCTAAGGGAGGTAAGATCAGATAAATATAAACGTTATCCTGCTCCTTTTCGAGCATGTAAATTCTGTGGTATATAGAAATATTCATGGCTTTATTTTATTTTTTGTTTGCAATGTATTTTGTTGTTAATTTAGCTATATCGACATGTTTGAAATAAAACAGTCAATCAATCAAAATCCTTTATTTTATAATGTTATTTTATGAATTTAGGAAACAAATGATAACAAAATGAAACGATCATTTATTTTTGATCAGGCTTAATTTATAGTAAACAACTTTTGAAATACACCATGTCTAACTTTTCACTAGTCAACTTTTGTTTTTTTCCAGTAATTTCAGCATTTATTTTCTAATCTTTGCTCACTATTCATATAAAAACTTTAATTATTAAACAGACAACAGATAAAACCCTTGCAACATAACAGCTAAAAACATTTGTAATTACTTTAGTCAAAAATTATACACTGAATGAGTTAAAATTAGAGTAACATGATTGAATTTAGCAACAATGTTAAAAATGTCACTACCACAAATCTGTTATTCTTAATAAATCATATTGCATCCTGATATTATGCATATAAAATGTTTTGTACTCTGTCTTAACGTGTCATGTCAACCCAAGATACTGCATAAATACTCAATTAAATTCACCATTCCTCGTTCCTTATTTAAATAAGTTTTTGGTAATGCATGCATGGAAACATCAAAACACACGCAGCATATTACATCTTGTTTATTGTCATGTATTTAATTGCAGTAGCTACAATATTTACCAAAGGTTTAAGTAAAACACATCCGAAGGCAAGTTTTATTCAACAGAGTCACAGAAATAAAAAAAGAAGAAGTCATTTGACGTAAAATAAGACTGATATGGAAGGGTTTGTTTTTTTTCCCATGTTTGCACAGTCTAAACATTCATTTTCATGGTCAGGTCCTCTCTGGAACTGAACTGTGACTGACAAAGGCAAAATGCAGTTCTGGACGGTTGCAGGCTTTTAAGACATGCAGCTTACTAGGATCAAACAAGAGCAATAGTAGCACTGCTTTGTGTTGTCCAACGTACACCTCTTTTGATAGCCACAAACAAATATGTACACCACAGCCTGTAGCAGGTGACTGTCTGGGAGGCTTCAGGGCTCCTGTCTTCAGAGACATACTGATAAGTAGGCTCGACACAGAGTATAGTAAGTATTGTAGGCAATGACTGTACAGCAGTGTAACTGTTATGAAACTGCAACCTGCAAACAAATGACGCAGAGCTATGTAAAACGTGAGAACAGTATTTTGCTGATGATCACTACTGTTTTTTACTACCATTTTATTAAGGAGTAATCCACCCAAATGGCAGCTTTTTATGTTTCAGAGACCAGGTTCTTGATAAAAAAAAAAAAAAAAATCAGGCACTGATGCACAGCCAGCTCTATTTTTGTCTTTGCGTGGGTTGCAGTGCCATCGTTTTCACATTTCACACCAGAACTGTGTGAAATAAAACTAGAGTAGATGGGGTTCTTGGAAATAAAAACATGCAAAGGAAAATAATTCAGTTTCTCATCACCTGCTGTAGCATCTGGAGTCCATGAAAACCTCACAGGAAAAACAAATTCTAATGATTTGGGTGGATTTCACCTTTGAAAGATCTACGGAAATATTTACAAAACAAAATTCATGTACTAATATTTTCAAATGGTTTGGGAAATACAATAATAGTAACTATAGCAGGAATATTAATAAACAAAATGGCATTTTTTTTAATAATTAATTTTAACATCAGATAGTCACAGCTTTGCTCCTGTAAGACTACGCTTTCAAATCGCACGTTGATTTATTCCAATTTTTGTACACAGGCTACTAATATTGACGGCAGCAGAGACCATAACCATCTTATCCATAAGTCCAATAAAAAAGGCTGCAGCTCTTAATCAAGCTTCCATTACTCAGCCTCGACTTCCTCTTCACTTCCACACAGGCTGAATTTGTGGACTAATAATAAAGAATTGCAAAGTTGATCTTGTTTTAAGACTAAAGTCAACCTGAACGTGTTAATTAAGTTGTGGGTGATCCCATTTCACTGCCATAACAGGCACTTTGCAAGTCTTTGGCTTTCACGGTGGAAAACCTGTAAGAGCACTACAGGCTAAAACAGAGAGGCATCATCTCATTACTTATCACCTCATTCAGTCGTGGCTTGTTTAGCTGTGTGGAGATAGCGTTCAGTCGGAGAGTGCAGTGAGGTGTCTCACTTTGAAGGTGTAGAACAAAGAAAAATAAAGATTTGTGCAATGCATGTACTGTTCACAGTTAAACAGAAGAAAAAAAAGTCAGCTGAATGGGTATCAACAGTGCACATAAGACGGAATCTTAAATTCCCTAAAACTCTTGTGAACTGAAGGTTCTGGCTTGTGAGGGAGAGGGAGGTTTAATCAGCAATACAAGTGTGCAAATGAGGCTTTGAGGAACAAAATGTCTGTTTGTATGTAGTAGTATGTAGTTGCTGCATCTGTGAGTATAACATATCTGCTCTGGATAGTGGCATTATGGAAAACCTAAGATTGTAAGATATCTTAAGGCATGATAGCCCTTTTAGGCAGGGAGTTTGTCAATCTTCCTCTGCTCTGTGGGGTTGCTGGACGCAGCCGTGATTCCTCTGGTCCTCCAACCAGAGGCGCCTTCTCACTGAGATGATTTACTGTCTGTCAAGGTGCAGCATCCATCTGTGTTTGTCCCTTTTTTTATTCCCCATTGGGTCAGCTCCCTGTGCTTCCTCAGGTCCACGGCTGTCTCGTCCTACCCGCTGCCCTCTCTTGCTCTCTCTCCATCTGAGTGATCAATGCCCCGGGACCCTCCATCTGGGCCAGAGCCTGTCGGGACCCCTCCTCACTGCGTGCTCCCAGAAGCGAGTGCTCGGACCCGGTGTTGTTTGATGGCATTCTCCAGGAACCCCGCCACCTTCTCACTGTCCTCCTACAAAGCCACCAAGATGCGGTCAAAGTTTATTTGGGAAAAAAAAGTGTTAAAACTCTTCAAAAAACAAAAGATAAAAGAAAAGAAAAAAGAATAAATTACTGCTGTACTTGTTCCCAGATCATTAAAATGTAAAAACAAAGAAGCTTTTCCGTCTACCTCATTTATGAAGGCGTAGTGAACAAGTTCACTGGCGAGGTCTTTGGAGGTGTCAGCTGAAAGTTTCATACAAAATAATTCAGTTAGAAAAATAAAACGACAGGTGTCTTTTTTCAAATAAAAAGACAAAACAGTTATCTAGATCAATCTATACAAACAAGTGCTTTAAATGGACTTATAGTATCAATTTAAAAGTCCCACGTCGCCTTGTTCTTAAGTTATCGTATTCACAAATCATGACAATAACCCATCAGCAATTTATGTCTGATGGATTAAAACAAACAAACAAACAAAAAACAAAACATAAATAAATATGTCAAACTGATTCACTGCCTCACATGGAAATTCATTAGAGTGAGTTATGAAGTTGATCTGGCTATTACATTTGTTTATGTTTGTTAGTTGGATCACTCTGAAAGTAATGGACACATTTGCATGAAAACTGCAACCAGATGTGAAGTTTGGGCTTGAATCAATCTGGATGATGATCTAGGAACACTCGCACTGTTGTGATACTTCAGAAATGTCAACTTACTTGGAAGGATGTCACAGCTGAGCTGCCTGTGAAGTTTATCATCCATCTTCAGAAACAAAGAGAGCTAAGGAGACACCAAAAGGCTCAATTAAAGTCAAACTGAATTCATATGTATTCATTCTGACTGACTGAAATGCAGAGCTGCTAAAGCAACGCTGCAGTAGGATTCATCTTTAAGGAGCCCAGGTTTTTACACTGAAATGGGCAAAGTACCTGTAACACCATGTGACTCACATGAGTTTTGGTCCCTTCTTCATTTGACTCCAAATTACAGTGCATCTGAACTACCTGCAATGACAACAGAGTAAGAAGCACTGAAACATGAAGGCAAAGCAAAGTATTAAATATTTAAAGTGTTTGGAGTGATAATAAATAGTTATTATTGCAATAATAGAGAGACATGCATAGACACGTGCATGTGCTTATCCTACACAAGTGACACACACAACAACTTAAAGGGCAGCAGAAAGCTTTTGTAATCCAACTTTTGCTAACACTTTCCCAACATATCTGGCACTGATACACGTGATGCTAAGCAGGGACACCGTCTAAGGTAATAACCTAAAACACATTAAACTAGACATTTTTCATTGATATTCAGATAGGCTCATGCTCATATGCTGTGCTCTGAAATAATCAAAAGTAATCTTAATCAAAGACACACAAGTTGATACTGTCACACCGTGATGTGACAGTGTTTTGCAGGTCTGAGCTGCTGTTCACATAAGCGCAATGTCTAACACTGCCCTGTTGCTTAATTGGTTAATTTAAAAAGTTGCTCCTGATGCATTTCTAGTATTGGATTTAAATGCAAGCAGTCAGCTCTGATTCACAGTGAGACCTCTCAGACCAAAATTTGTTCCCCTTCAAAGCTGACTGCATGGAGACGGTCTCACTGAAATCAAATGCGGGCAACAACAAATATGAGAAGATTTCCATGTGTAAATATCTCACGTGTTGCAACATCCCAGACATATTGCTGAAAGTCTACTGTAAACACAGAGTCATTCTCTAGAGATGTAGTCAGCAAGTCTGTGCATTTAACACCACTGTTGTTCAATCTAAGGTGCCGACCTTCCTTGTCTCTGTCTCCTGGGGTTCAGGAGTTGGCGTCTTGACCGTTTCAACCTGCTCCTGAGACAAGGAGAGCGCTCGGGGGACGGGATGAGGCCGCGTTGAGGCAAAATTCATCAATGGGTAGATTCCATTCCTGAAGAGAGAAAAGGCCAAGATGTTAAACTTGAGAAAGTAAACTGAGAAAGTAAAGCACTGCAGTAACACTTACTTGACATCCTCTAGAAACTTGTCAAGTTCCAATGGAGACACATGGGAATACCTGCAGAGGGGACACAAAAGAGAACAGAGAGCAATGATCTTGACTTGTCATGCTTTCTGGCAGACAGCGGAAGATTCGAGGTGGGTATAAGATTTTACTTGAGCTGAACTCCCTGTCTGTCTTCGTGTTTAATCTCTGCCATGACAGCATTGGGGTCAAATGACTTGGTTTTCTCCTCCACGCAGTTCTCTGGAAGCAAGTCTGTAGATGCAACACAAGTGTGGCCGTTACTAAAGAAATCTGATGAACACACAAGTAGCTGCAGTGCACATAAGAGAGAAACTCACACTGGTTGTTGATGAGGCAATGGGCGGCGAGCAGTTTGAGCGAGTGGACCTCGAACAAGACTCGGTGGAACAAGAGGTCGTGAGCTGTAGGACGGAGTTTGGAGTCGTGATGCAAACAAGACTGGGTGAACTCCTGCAGGAGCAATAAGGAAGTAAATCCAACACATAACCATGCAACTGTAAAGTGTGACCCAGTTTCCTGAGCATCACTTTGTTCTTTCTGGCATATTTAACTGACGGAGCCCTGCTGTGCGGTCTGAATAAACCTAGAGGGATGGCAGTGTGAGTAAGCGTTGCTAGAGTAGTGAAGGACAGTGTGTCTTTTCTACACGTTTCTGCAGCTGTTCTTGCATTTCAGGGCATAAAGTATTTTTGAGACTTACTCTCATGAGAGGGTCTTCCAGAGATTGACCCGCATTGACTATGGCCTCCTTGGACACAGCACTATCTCCATTGGCCTGGATCTCCAGCACAGCCATCTGTAAGGGTACAAATAGTCTGTCAAGAAAAACAGCCACACACACAGAAAGATGGAAATCCAGCAGATTTACTTCTCTTTTACCTCCAGAGCACAGATTCCAAAGGAGAAAATGTCTATGGCGTAACCATCTTCGCCAGCTGGAAATGATTGAAGAGAAGCAGGGTGAGAGGAGGGTAAAAATAGGAAAACTTAACAAAAAAGCTTACTCCAAATTAAAAAGGTAGCAATGTGCAATCAAAAAAAAAAAAATCAATTTGAAAAGGGGAAGAAGGTAAACAGTTTATCCTCATTACAAAGGGATTAATCTATCCTTTTGTCTTTTTGGAAGCTGCAAAATCAGTACAAACAATCTACTAAATATCTTGAAGTAATTTGTGTCTCATCCATTTCACTTTGGCAGTACTAATTCCAACATTTACCTCATTATCTACAATAATTACAGACAACAGGTCACAAAATACCCAGAGCTATCTGATAGAAGGCCCGTTTGGCGCTTCTGGCATACAGATTACTGACAACTAGTCTTTTTCTCAGCGGTTCCCATTTCATACAACGTGCAAATATCTTCATGTGTAGTAACTGAGGTCTGGAGCTACATTAAACTGTGAACATAAAGACTGAATTTTTACTCTGCAGGTCAAACAGTCAGGTAGGAATCAATGTAGACCAATTAAATAAAAGCAGCGTCACAGAAAGCTGGATGGAAATGCCACTTACCTCCGTATTCTGGAGCAAAGAAATGAAGATTTCTCTGCTCGTCGCGATGTTGCCTCCCTTTGCTATGAACACTTGCATCTGGGAAAACTGGCAAGAGAAGGCAGAGCAAATATATTAGATATTAAATATTGGGTAAAACTAATGAATTGATATTAAACCACTAAACAAAAAAGGTCCCTTACCATTAACAAATAGCCGATGCCACACTGTGGGGAGAGAGTTAATACAATTTAGATATTCATTCTACTTAATGCCATGAAAATACAATTTTAATTGATTTTGTACTTTACTGTACTGTTATTTAGTGTAAGATAAGGTGTATGTGTCTGACTGACTATGCTAAAACATAATACAGGAATAACTGCTGTGATTTGTGTTTAAAGCAGTGCCCTCCTGATTATCCACTGAAACTCGGTGATTCAGACCCTGTAAGGACATTGAAAAACTTTTTCTGTACCTAAAGTTGTTTGATTATTGTGGTATGACCAATCTAACTTAAAGAACACGTGGAGATCGAGGAGATTTCAAAGCCGTGAGCTGTACCACAAGTATTAAAATGTACTTACGCTGGAAATGGTTTTGACACAGAAGAAAGTTATAGTTAAGATGAATCTGGTATTAAAATGTGGGAAAGATTTGACCTGGTTACAGCCCTGCATGACGCTAAACCTCAAAGTTTGGTGTTTTTCAGTCATAAAAATCAAATGTTCATATCTTCTGTGCTTTATAAGTTATGAGGGTTTAGCTGGAAAAAACAGCATGAATATTAAGGAGGAAAATTCACTTTAGAGGCTTCATTAGTCATAATAAAGTTATTGTACAAAAAAAGAAAAGCAGCTGATCAACTACTTGCAGTAACATTAAAGTCCCTGCTGGGAGCAGACCTGAGCCAATCTTGATGAGGCCGTTGTGCTGGATGAAGATGGTGTCACAAGTCAGGTTTCCATGGATTATCGGTGGATCGCAAGAGTGCAGATAACTGCCAGCAAACAATAAAGCATGTTATTAATGCTCACATTGAGATAACAGACACGATTACATCACACAGAACAAATAAGTCGGTACCTAAGCGCAGAGAGAATCTGTGTGCACCATCTCTTCCAGGCCTGAAACGAAGGGGAACAGAGAAAGATGAAGAGCTACAGCTCTAAACTAACAGACACGAGTAATATGGAAACATATGCACTGTCATAAAATGCACTAATTTCATATGTGCATGAAAATACCAAAAGCTAATTAAAGTGAAATAACATTAACTTTATCTACAATTTATTTTAAAGAAGGAAGATATTGTGAATAAACCTCATGAATATTTGAAATCCACCAGGTTAGGATAAGATGCATGTCTGAGCCACCGCGGTGTCGTGTTACGTAATCTCTAATCCTGCTGGAAAAATGGATCTGAATAGCGATGGGACTGCAGTACCCTGAGCTGCCACCGTGAGACTCGGTATGTGACCAGAGTAAAAACACTGACCTTCACATTCATAGTCTTGTGGTTTTTCTTGGTTTTCTTCAGGAACTGCTTGAGGCTGCCTGACGACATGTATTCAGTGATGAATATAACCTGTGTGCCACAGACAAAGGAGAGAAAAACCTGTTCATGCACCAGCGTTTGTGTGCGTGAAAAAGAGGAAGCAAGTTGAAAGCCTTACTCGAGCCTGGCTCTCCTTCATGTCCAGCCAGTACTTGTGGAACTTGACAATGTTGGGGTGTTCGACCTGCATCAGGTTCTCAAACATCTCCTTGATCTTCTCCTAAACATCACACATCAGAGATGGTTCACATCTAAAAACGTTAGTCTATCAAACTATTAGAAAATCAATCAGGGACACTTTAACAATTTATAATTCAAGTGGTTTGTAAGCAGTAATAACGAAAATCACCCGAGTGGTTTAAAATTCAGGAATTTTTATATTTGCTGGTGTTTATCTGTTGGAATAGGTCTCTTGTGAGGATAAATATGACTTTATCAATTCCCTTGATCAGTTTTCTGAATGGAAAAAAAAGGCCTACACAGCTTTGTCAGCACCAGTCCAGCTGTTTAAGTGTTGACCCCGTAAGAAACAGCAAAAAACAGTAGAAAAAAAGCCAAAAGGTCCACTGCCATGAGTTCAACGTCAGTCTTGCAACATCAACGTGAGGAAAAAAACCCCGCAAGCAGTGATAAAAGGAAGGTAAGAGCTTAAAGATATATGACCGGTGTCTATATATAACAGTAAACACAGTATATTTTTCTTCAGCTTCTTCCAGGCTTTTTAGTTAACAAATCAATAAATAGAACCAGAATTTAGTTTGCAGCTCTTGTAGTTAAAGGTTTATATGAGTTTGGGTACCTCTTGTGCTTTAAAGACTTTCTTGTCTAAGAAGAGTACTTCATTCCACACCACCTCCACTCCTTCCTCCGTGTCCATGGCCAAAGAGGCACTTTCCACACCTGGAACATTGCCTTGACTGACCTGCAGGGGGCAAACAGAAACACATACGGGACTTAATGTAAAGTTAACGCAACAGCTAATATCAATTTATCGTTTGACACAATTTACCACGACAATAACTAAGTTTTTTTTGACACTTGGAAGAGAAGAAAAAGCTGTAAACACAACATGAATATACTGTCAAACTATAAAGTTATTATGGAAAGTGAATAGATAACAAATAGCTGCCTGTTTACACAACATCCAAGTAAACATCACCGAAACCACAGACTGCATGAAACAAGGACGTAGCTTGAAGGTTGGAACAATGAAGCCAAGTCTCTTAAATCTATCCGAAGACCTCTAGGTGGCGATAGTTGTGGAAAAAAGACTTCCAGTTCAGTAGACGTCTAAAGGAACGCTGGCTTTCTCTCCTGACTTCTGTAAACACTCTTTTTTCATTTATTTTAGATCTATTTGGTAAATCTTTGTCATACTGTAAGAACAAAATGTAAGCTAATTAAAAATATTATATTTAAATCAAGAATGAATTTCTTTCTCCGCTTTTGGTCTCTACCAACTCCAGTGTGTTTAACTGAGCTTAACTTTTTCTCTCTGCTATTGTTTGCTGAACAAATACCATGAAAAAAAGTTTCTGTTAAAATTTGGCAATAAAAGCTATCAATAAAAAGAATAAAAATACTCTTTTACAGATTTGTAGCCATTGTTAAAACGGACAATCGCTATAGCTGCCAGGTGGGAATTCACATTCTGTGCTGTTAAGAAATCCAATACACAAAAAAAAAACAATGTTAGACGAGCATGAGATCATGCTGGCGTCCCTGAGCGATGCACAGCTTATTATTCTCTGTAGTATATAAAAAAAACAAAGGAGCAGAGCGTGATCAAGCCCTCCCTAAAATACTCAGCTACAGAAAAGCAGGGCTGAAACGATTAGACTTCACCCCCTGCTGAGTCTATAATATCTACTAAAAGCCCCATAACACAGTCGCAGAATTATGTCGCTGACTGCTCCATTGATAAAACGGCAAATCGGGGTGTCTGGGTTAAAGAGAGTGCAGTACTAAGCAAATTCAGTTTTCATTCCATTAATGCATCCATCAGTCAGGACAGATGGGAGTTAATTCACTCTACTGAGGCCAAGATAAATGCAGACAGGCCGGCTATAACGTGATGAACGGTATAGACATCCGAGAGGATGTGGAGCAGCTTGTGCGAAAAGAGAAGAGATGGATTAAAGGTAGACAGACGGAAAGAAGTGAAGGGATTGTGCACGAGAGATTTACAGAGATGAGACGCATGCCACAAGATGGAGGAGGTGGCATCAAAGCTCCAAGAAATACACAGGGGGAAAAAAATGAAGGGGAGTGGAATGGAAAGAGGAGGCAGAGACTGGCAGAAGCAGACAGCCTGCAGCTCTGTCACTGCATGAGGTGGCAACGGAGGCAAAGAGTTCATCACAGGATATTGCTGCCTCGGCTGGGAAAACCTGATTTAACCTCCTGCTATGTTTTTAATGCAGCAGCGGCGCTGGTGCAGGGTGTGGAAAGGCTGCACTGGGTTCAAAGTCCAGTGCAACAAGCACGATGCAGGATCCACAGTTCCTGCTAATCCCGCGTCTGGCCAGTGTGATTCTGTCTGGCAGGCACTTGAGCAGCTACTCTGTGTGCGGTGGACATGGTGGCTGTAAGCTAAAGAGACAATATTAGCCACAAATATAACTGATTACAAAAGGTATTTGTGTGGTTTTTTGTGGATTTGTGGTGAAGCACTAACTTGTTTTCTACTTTGTCCTCTCTAGGGTGTTTGGGCAAATGTGTCCCCGGGGGGTTTGAATGAGGGTTAGAGCATTAGAAGAAAACAGGGATGAATTGGGTAAGGTGAATTGCTTCTGGGGGTTTTTGGGGGTGTTTTAATAAGGATTTCAGGGTTATGTTGTTTTAATAGAAATGCAATATTTATATGTGGTGTTGGTAAAAGTTTTTATAATAGTATATATAGTATATAGTATAATAGTTTCCAATATGGAAAAATGTTACTTGGCTAAATTGCATGTTGGGAAATACCGAATACACCCCTGGCACGTTATTAGCAAGGTGTGGCTCATCAGCAGCAGGGTATAAAACACTGTGTCAGCTCAGTTAGTGGACGAATCTGTAATTTAAGTTCATGACAAATAAAAATACCTAAATTTGCTCTGCATCAAATCCTGTCTCTGTCTGGGATAGTTGTAGCCCAGATGGTCATTTATCACGCAAACTCACAAAAATAAGACGGTTTTAAGGTGACATAGGCTAATTGGCATCGGTTAGCATGTTGGTATTAGCATTTCAAGTGCCACAGCTGTATTACGAAAGATTTATAGCCTTACAAAGTTGTTAGCATAGCTTCAGGCTCCTTTACAATAGCTCCAATCACCTCTGACCTCTTTCAGATTTCCTGATGAGGATCAATAAACTATATTAGTAGGTTGTTTGTTCTCTATGGTCTATATTTAAGATTTAGGCTATGATTGTAGCCCAGATGCACAATGGTCATTTATCACACAAACCCACAAAAGCAAGTCAGTTATAAGGTAACAAAGGCTAATTAGCATCGGTTAGCATGTTGGTATTAGCAATTCAAGTGCCACAGCTGTATTACGAAAGATTTATAGCCTTACAAAGTTGTTAGCATAGCATCAGGCTCAGTTACACCGGCTCCACACCTCTGACCTCTTTCAGATTTCCTCATGATGATCAATATACTATATTAGTAGGTTTTTAGTTCTCTATAGTTTATATTTGTGATTTAGCCTATTATATTGTACCTTGAACTTCAGCAGCACAGTCCAAGCACCGAGTTTTTCATTACACAGTTATCAGTAAATCAGTACTGTCAGCAAACTGCAATATACTCAGCATCTACTTGAGGCCTTCAGCTGAGAGGTCTATTCATAAAATTCTTGCAAAAGGGTTTTTTGGTTTTTTTTAGTTTTTAGATTTTATTTGCTACTTATACTCTTTTGTGCCCTGTCCTTCCCGGAATTGCACATCTCCTGATTCAGTCTGTTTCCACTGCTGTGGTTCCTCAAGCGCCCAAACAGAACCACGTGTATGCTCTTGTTGATGTGATGACACTTATTTGGTTAAATGTGCTAAAACTGCACAATTATAGCTTTTATTATGTCATCACAGTGACAATTTGATTGGCCGTTGGCTCTCACAATTACATAAAGTCAAGAAAAAACTGCAAAAAACTGGAATGTGGACTCAAGACGAGCCAGAGATTTCAACTCTTTTACAGTTTACCAATTCAGCTGACGGTCTGTTTCCCTTTACTTTGATTTAACGGTTACTCAGTAAATAAAAAGAAAAGTAAAGGGCTTAAACAGTCTTCACAGTGTTGCTGAGATCTGTTCAAACAGAGAGAACTCTGGACTCAAATCATAATTAATGAGCATATGGATTGAATCAACCAGACCGCATGTGGTAGTGAATTCCTATTGCTGCCCTCGAGATATCATTACAGCCGTACTGGCCTACGAGGACTCCTGTTTCTTATTACTGCTGAATACACGACTCTGGCTGAATGTTTGGGGTCTTTTACATGACGGCAGGATGAATTCTGAACAGATTTGGGGGCTTCGACCTCTTTACTATGAAGTTGTCCTCAACTGCTGAGCGGCGGAAATGAGCTTTCTCCAAAGGGTGGCTGACCTCTCCTTTAGCTATAGGGTGAGGAGTTCAGTCATTTGGGAGGTACAGCAGGGCGATATGACCAAAAATATTTATCACGATATACATTTGAAAATTTGAGATAACGATATAACTGACGATATAATTGACACTAGACAAAATACTTTACAACTCCGCAACTTTATTAGTGCAAAAAAACCCAAACCCATCAATGTATTTTCACTAATATATATATATAGTCAGGGGCCAGTCCCCTGACTGGCCTGATCCAGGGGAACACAGAGGAGTTCTGTGTTCCCCTGGATCAGTGCAAAGATGGATGGATGGATGGATGGATGGACAATTTCCTGCCATCAAACTCAATCAAATTTAATCATCCACTAATCTAATGTTGCTTCTTCTCATCTCTTATCTAACAGCTGGGATAACAAGTTTTATTTTAAAAGAAAATAAAAAGCTAACCTGATACCTCCCTGTCAGCACCATCATCTTAAAATCTCATCTGGGTGTCTTTGGAGAACAGCTGAGAACCAACACAAAGCTAGATGACAGGGTAGCAACTAAACCACTATTATTTAGGCCCGTCTCTCCACCTTAATTACTGCTTATTACTGTTAAATGCTAACCATTGACGTATTCGACAGAGCGCCGCTTGTGCCGTGCTTCATCGTCTTTGACTCCGCGGTGAATGGAGTCAAAACAGCTTTCTCTATCCGCGTCTAACAGGAGGACGTGTGTTAACTGAACCACACAGGCAGAAAACGAGAAGCAATGCTGTAAATATGAAGATTTCACATTTTGACATTTCAGACTCCACAAATATCTTCACAACACGAGCGAGCCTCACTGTTGCTTGTTTACTCCTCAAACGCAGTGCAACTGTAGAGCTCTCTTAAAGCTTCTCTTTATACGCGAGTTGGGCAGTGGAGGAGACATAACATATAATCTCACTACTCAGTGAGAGATGATAATCTGATTACTTGAGCGCAGTACGCTGACCTGCAGACAGCAGGGGGAATTCCTTCCCTTCTGCCATCAATGTTTAGCTGTTGTTAATTTTCCCTGAAGGTTGTGAAACACTCCGTCACTTGTCCCAGCTTCGACGCCCCAGGGGTTTAAGCGGGGTATGCAGCTCGGTCGTGGTAGTGTGAGACTCATAAACAGTACCTTACATGCTGGGCTCTGATTGGCTGGCGTAAGGGAGGTGGGTATAGGGTGTGGAAAAGGATTTAAGGATCGTCTGTTCATGTCAAAACAGCTTCTATTCTGATGTTTGTTAAACCTACATGTGAGCCGGTTAAAACCGGATCTGGAGGACTGTAACACAAACCTCTTACTACTTTAAGCAACGTGTAAACATCTCACTTACACATGGTAACGTTTTCAGATATTCTCTCCCTTGATTCGAACACCTTTGTTCATTCTTTAAAGAGAAAAACACAACTTTATCGACTGTCAGTTTTTAATATGCTAAATAAACCAAACAAACCAACATCATATTTCCACGAAAGTAAATCTCATGGAGACTGAGCGTATTTAGGTCCCGCCCACAAGAGAGCTGAGAGTAATTCACTGCTGATAGAAAAAAACTGAAAATAGGCTAAAATCCTGGGTGTGGTGGGATGGACTACCAGCAGAATCAACTAACACTTACTAACATTTCATGAAGTTCTGAGTAAAAACAACAACAGAGCTTTTCAGCGAACGGCATCAAATCTAAACCACAATAACTTTATAAGCCACCTAAAGCTACCCGACTGCTTTTTAAGAATGACATGTTGTGCTCTTATAGAGAACACGCTGATGGCTTCATTGCCTGCTGGATCTGATCGGATGTGTATTAATTAGAACAGCTGATTTATTATGGGTGTAAGTACAAATGTGTCTTAACCAAGAAACATAAAGTTGCTCTATAATAATAAATTATAATAAGTAAAAGGACAGTAGGTTGCACTAAAGATCAAACTATAACACGTGGAGATTCACACAGCCTTACCCTTACATACTTTTAGCTGTTTGGTCCCAAAAAAGAAACTAAAGAGTTACTTAAAAGAGCACCCTGACAGATTTGGGTTTATAGACCTTTTTCAGATTGTACATCATAAGCTCAGAGTGTGAAAAACTGAGACAGTCTAACACAGACAATAATTCAAACCTTCAAGGTTATAATGTTTGTCAGTTTTTGTTAAAACTGTTAGAGAAAAGCAGATGATTCAGCTGTACAGTCATTGAGTGAGTGCTGCAGGATGTCTGTAAACTGTACAGAGAGAGCGGTTCACAGTATAATTCATAAGTATCCTGGTGAAAGACACACCCGGCTTTCTGTGCACAGCTGAAATCAAAGCTGCAAGTGTTTTCCTCTACAGCATGATTACAAATGCCGGCTGGAGCATCTGTAGTGACAGTTTGAGCTTTTTCTTTTCTTTTTTTTTGGCTTGAGGCCAGTGAATTATCCGAAAAATGGGAATGAGGTGCCTGATGAGTCAGCTGGAGGGAAAATGGACTGAGGAAGCATCGGCAGACGAACAGGCGACGAGAGGGCTAAGCTACTGTACGGCAGAACCCTTTCAACAGAGGGTTCTTCAATGAAAGGGGGTCTTTGTCTGACACTGTGTGGGACCAAGCCTTACAAAGGGCTTTGTCTCCACCACCTCGCTATCTTGCGTTTTCCCACACCTCATACCTCAACGATGAGCTGCTACGCCGCACCGCATTAATATTTAATAACCACATCTAGAACAGCGAAGGCAACACACCCAAGAAATCAAGCTATGCTAGATACTTGCGGTGCCGGTGTATGTAAATGAGCTCAGGCATCTTTCTTTGTCGCTTTGTGCCCTCTCCCTCTGAGGCGTCAAAGAGGAGCAACATCAAGGAGGTGGACTGAAATGTTGCAGGAAATGCAAGAAAAGGTAGAGAAAAATCTGAAATATGAATGTGAAAAAACTGAACAGACACACCTTCTTAATTTTAAGCACACTGACATTTAGTATTACCAGCTTAAAATGATATTATCTGATTACAGATAGTTGTATTTATCACCTATTTACTGACACACTTTTACAGGCTTAAGTAACTTTAGATGAGACAGCAACCAACGTCAAAGTTTTCTGAGATCAACATTAAAAATGTTCTATATTTAACAATTATCCCACACATACATCTTTGCGTGCTCTGATCTGGTCCTAGACAAGTCAAAAGTTGCATAAAGTTCAAATAACAAAGCCAAAAAAACCCCAAACCATCTGAACCAACCAGCACCATCTGAAGGTGTAAATGAAGCCAAACGCTTCTAAAAACTGCAGTTCTCCTAGTGGCCACTTGGGGTGGACTCTGCGTTGGCCCTCCTCTAGTTTCTCCAATTCTTAAGCTTTGAGAACAATGACTGTAGTTTTTTACAGTCTTTGTTCGAGACGAGCACTTCTGCAGAGACTACCTTGGTTGCAAAAGGAGGAGGGGCGGGTCAGATTGTCAAACTGCATGCTCATTGGCTAACGACCAATGAATGTGTGGTTTCGTATCACAGATAATCGCCTATTTTAACACAATGGATCACCAAGATTTGCAAAACAGGGTTATTTCTTTTTGTTTATATGACACAACACGAGTGACTGAGCCTATACGCTCAGTAGGAAAGTGCTTATAGAGCTTGAACGGTTTTCCCGTAGACATCTATAGGACTGGAAGTCTTTTTATAAACATAAGACCACTGCATTGAGGAGCTTCATCCTCCTGAAAATTCATGAAATTCTTCCCGTGTTGGCCTCATCCGACCATCATTCTCCAACTTGTGATTAGAATCATGGTTATGGTCCACCATGATGCCAAAGAAATTTGCACACGTGTCTCTTACGAATGTTCTCACAGACATTTTATCGCCTAAACTTCTGAGTGCTGTCACATTTGGAGTATTAGCCATAACTGTGCACTCAGGTGAAAGTAACACTTTGACTTATGATGAGCTGCCACCAAGCGCTCCTGCCTTTGCTGGAAATAGGTACTTGTCTATATTGTATGCTACTTAAATTTGGCTTTTAAGCCTGGTTACACCTTATCCATATTTGGATAGGTTTTGTCCAGCTGTGTGCAAAATAGATTTAGTGTTTGTTTTGACTGCTGTGTTTTAAGAGACGTCATAGTTGAGAGACTGGCATACTTTACTAATGGTTTCATAATGATTTTGCAAGTTTGCTTAAGTCAAACAAACCAGACTGGAAAGGAACAGGAGATAATATACAGCTCTTTACCCAGCTTGTAAAATAATCCTTTTTCAACACTGAACCTGTTTGTTTCTGTAGTAACAAATATTTATTTTCCCTTAACATCTGCCAAAAAACCCCAGAAACTTCAACACTACTACCGCCATCAAGCCCTCCGACTGCTCCATAAGCGATCTTGTGCTTTCCACCTGCCTCCTGTCAGGTCTTTAAGCCACGACCGTCTGCTGACCTCTACCCGCCCCGCCGTGCAGGCTGTCTCACCAGATCGCTCTCCCTCGCATCCGGATGTCAGATGTGCAGCACACAATCAGGTCATCGTCGCACACAGCATGTGTGTCTGCTCAGCGTGAAGCGCAACATGATGGCACCAGTAGTTACAGGTCAAGCAGGTTCGATTCCCATTTAGATGGCAGATTATGCACATGTGAGGCATTTTTAACTATCAGGCAAATTCACATTAACTTATCTGGAGCAAGCTCAAATTACCGTCCGTCATACTCCACATTATTTAAATTAAACTGCAGCTGTGATCTTGGATTTTCAGAGCCTAAAAGGTTTGACCTCTTTTCAAAATACGCACAAGGTCACACGGGCTCACAAAGAGATATTAGGCAAATCGGCCCTCATCGCGTCTCACTTATTCATGTTCTCATAAAAGCAGCTGAAGCTTCCCCACGAAGAGGAATGCAGAGGATCAAGGCGGGTTAACCGAGCAGATGAACACAGTGGGGAGAGCTGCTTGAAACAAACTGCAACAGGACACAGACGGAAATGTTCATCAGCCTCGTTTGTAAGGACAGAAAAATAGAAAAGAAAAAACAGGACCTATTTTCTTTAAAAGGTCTGGATAAAAACCAAATAACGCACCAATAAAGGCAGACAGCCTTCACAGAGGTCTAAACTGGAAGTTTTTAAAAAATAAAAGATTAGAAAATGTCCTGATTTCTGCAGAGGTGCTTTGCAGAGGTAATCGTCTGTGGCGTGTTTCGGTCTGTACCAGGAATTCGAGATTACACTGTCCACACTGTGCTCGCTCCCATTGTCACTGTGACAAAGCACACATTTATAGGGCCGGCGTGGGGGAGAGATGGCAGACCACAGCTGTATTTCAGGAAGTAAGAAGCTGCTCTCACTGGGACATGATAAGCATGGGAAGCGCTGACGTGCTTTATTACATAACACGTTAACATTTTGACTGTCATTCCTGAAAAATAAGGTTTTACTTGACAGGAGCAGGGGAACGTGGTTTGGTTTTGTGACTGCTGAACATATGTGTCCGCATGTGCTAGTTACTTAGCAACGGCAGGCTCCAAGGTCGGGTTTAAGTGTGTATGAATGTGTTACCAATTTATCTTCCAACTATTTTAAGCAACAACTAAAACTCAGAATTGATAATCCCCCCGTGGATCCAGCAGCTCCTGATGTTGGCACTAATATACAGACAAAAACTTTGCTTGGCTGCTTTAATTAATCACAGTTTTCCTCTTGTATCCCAGGGAGTGCTGGATGATGACTCAGTAAAGATGTTACTAAAAATCACATACTTAAAAACAGGGGAGAATACTATTTAAAGTCTTTGCAGAAGGAAGCGCACATCTACCTGTAACTAGAGGCTTGTGATCATGACAGCACAGCGGGATGCAAACATCACGCTGGATTCCATTTGGAACGGGAAGTGGGAAATCCCGGGGTCTCAGTCAGGTTTTTTCCATAGAACCCCCTCTCTGGTTGGACTTTTGACTCAGAAACTCGGGGAAGTTGCACCAACCTTGACTTCACGATCCAAGATGGTAGCAGGGAGCGTAAGCAGGAGTAAAACTGTAGGACTTGTAGTCTTCACTATGAGTACTTGTGACTCACTTTGAGTTCTAATTATGAACATGCTTTTAAGCATAAAATGCATAAAATGTAAGCACTGCGTTGTTTTTCCAACTATTACTACTAGTAGAACAGAGTCAACTCGGGAATGACATCCCTCTCACCTCAGATTGCAGTGTTTATGGCCTCAATTCAGTTCAATTCAATTCACTTTTATTTAGAAAGTGGCAAATCACAACACTATCCTCAATGTGCTTTATAATGTAAGGTACAGAACCTACAATAATAAAAAGAAAACAGGGAAAATCCCAAGAATCAGTTTATCCTCTATGAGCAAGAGCTTTGGTGACAGTGGGAAGGAAAAACTCCCTTTTAACAGGAAGAAACCTCGGGCAGACCAGGCGTAGGCATCTGGCTCGACCAGAAGACAGAACAAAGAGAGCTGTGAGTTTCTACGATTGGTGGAGACAGTAGAAAGAAAATTGTTCTTTTTGCATAAAATAAAGTAAAAACAGTTCCTGCACACAGCAAGGTTTGTTAATTTTTAGACTTATGGGGCAAAAAAGGCAGACTTTTCTAAAGCCGATTTAGACAATCCACATTTTTAGCACTTTTGCCTCTATAAACACTGGTGTTGAGCAATCAAGAGACGCCTTCATGAATGTTAACAGAGGTTTTACGGTAAAGTGCAAACCACTGGTTACACTCAAGACAGGAAGACCAGATTAGACTTGATAACATCTAAAATAGCCCGCACACAAAAAAGTCTCTGGACCGATAAAATCAAGTTGAACTTGTAGGAGGAGAAAAGTATCCACCCAGCTGCAACTAGGCAACTCATAGCCTATAATCATGACCCATAAAGGGCCAGAGTTAAAATCTGTAAATCTGATTAAGGATAAAGTTAGACTACCACAATTTGAGAGTATGAAAGATCTCACATTACATTTAAAAATGTTTAAAAAAAGCATCAGTGAGGGGAAATACTCGGTCAAAAGTTCAGTAATGACAGTAATGTTTTTTTCAGTTTTAGCAAAAACTGTGAGAATGTATCCTGTACAACCGTGTTATTTTTGTTTATCTCTTGGTCTTAATTGTCATCTAAATCGTAGCCATTTAACAGATTAAAGAGCAGATCTGTCAAATGTGAGCCAACAGAGAAACGTGCCTAAACAAACGCCCTCTAATAACTTTGTCTGACTAGACAAAAGTCAAAAATTTCAATTAATCAGCCAGCAGCAGATGACTCTGTGCACTCCAATCAGTCTGCTGAGAGCTCTGAACAAAACTTCGTTCACGTCATGTTTCATGAACTTTCCTGAAAGGCCCTACTCATCTCCAAACACACACCCATTTATTTCAACCAATCACATGTTCCTGTGTTGAAATGGAAAGAGAAAACCTACAAGGTCGGAGCCCTCAGGGAATAATTTATCGGCAAACCTGCAAGTGTGTGTTTACTCAGTTTCCTGATAATCCTTTTAAGATGCAGAAGATAAAAGCCTTGACTGACATTTATAACAGTAATTAGATGAAATGCAGCTCAGAAAACCCATTAGTATTCAGACAAAACAAAACAGTAATATAATAGGTGACGACAAGTATATCTTGTTTGTATGCTGCATTCACCTCTCTATCTCTTTATCTAGCATGAAGAATATGAGTAGCAGGCGCAATCTGATAAGCATGTGAGCCAGCATCTTGGCTCAACTATTATGGGCTGGGTGAGAAGAGGACAGGCCTACGTGGGATAAATAACACCCCGCCTTATCACACCTCCAGTAACCACGTGGGTCTCTGTTTGCCTCTTGCCTCAAGTGAAAGATTAAGCCTGCGTAACGTAACAAGATAAATCTCCGTCACAGATTTTGCAGCAGTGGAACACGTCGTCTAAGCTCCTCGGCCTTTTGACTTGTGGTTTTAAGGAGCTATGATTTTAGATTTTAGAGGAAACAGGTGAAAAAGAGGAGAACACAGCCACACCAGCAGACTTTTTCTGCTTTTTATTATGTATTGTGATTAGGAGACTTTATAACAGGATATTTGGGTGCACAGTCGTTCTTTTTTAAAAAGGATGGATGGAAGGAGCTCTCAAATGACTTTACACTGAAAAAGACAAAAAGCCACATGTAAGATTAAAACCCACTAGTCTGGGTCTAAAACCAATTGCTGCACTTTTTTAAACGTGCAGTCGGGGCAAACAAAACCACAGAGTTCTGTGAATACACACGTGCACCCCATGATTCAGAAACTCGCTGAACCACCTTTAACAGCAATAACTTGAAGTAATTGACTGATCAGTCGCTCATATCATTGTGGAGGGACTTTGGCCCACTCATCTTTACAATGTTGCTTCAGTGCATTGAGGTTTGTGGACATTTGTTTATGCACATTCCCACCACAGGATGTCAGGACTTTGACTGGGTCATTGCAACACCTCGATTCTTTTCTTTTTCAGCTGTTCTGTTGTGGATTTGTGAGTCAAATGTGCTCACATGTGACTATAGAATATACAGAAGAGCTCATGGTTGACTCTGTGACTGCAAGGTCCCCAGGTGGCTACAAAAGAAGGTCAAACCATCACCCCTCCACCACTGTTCCTGACAGCTGGTATGAGATATTTGTGCTGATGTGTTTGGTTGTTCTCAAAACATGGTGCTGTGGATTATGGTGAAACATCTCCACTCTGGTCTCATGTGTCCAAAGGACATTGTTGCAGAAGTCTTGTGGTTTGTTCAGATAAAACTTTGCAAACCTAAGCAGTTCTTTTTAGAAAAGACAAAGCCCTTCCAAACAAGCCATACTTGTTCAGTTTTTTAAACTGTACTGTCATAACCTTTAACATTTAACATGCTGAGGCCTGTAGAGTCTGTGATAAAGCTCTTAGCAGTTTCTGTGATCACTGCATGGTCTAAGCTTGGGGTGAATTTCCTGGAATGTCACTCCTGGGAATACTGTGGCCAAAACGTCTGTATTTCTCGTAACAAAAACTATTTTTTTTTAAGTTCTGTGGGTGCTCAAGAAAGTTTATTTGTTTGCTGAATAAGAGCTGTAGATGAATCTTATAGATTCGTACAGATCCTGAAGCATTCTTCTGGTTTCTTTAAATTACTGTATTCACTCAAATAAGCTGTTGTTATCAGTGCTGTAGCAGCAACAACAAGCGGTTTTGCAGAGGCAGGAAAATTCCTGCAGACCAACATCTTTGCATAAACTATCAGTAAAAGCCTCATTCTCTAATTTAACGGCGCCTGCAGAGGTACACGCTCATGCTGAGTCATAATTGTGTGAATCTGTGCGAATCATCAGCCGCTCCTCTGTTCTCCGTTTTCTCCCAGGGCCTGATTGATGACTGTTACAACTGCTTGGCACGCTCGCTTTTCATGTCAATACATCTCCCAACTCTTCCATCAGCTAGAATTGCTTTTTTTTATCCATAAACATAAGCCTCTGAATAAAGTCGATTTTCCAGTGTCCGTTCTGAACAGGAAGAGGCTCTTTACACTCTTGGCCTGACCACAGTGTGCGGCCTCGCAAACAAAAACAAACTCCTGGTTTTCCCATGGTGAAAATGGCAAACTATTAAGGCCGCTCTTGCAGGCAGAGGAGTGTCTGAATACTTTCCATAAGTCTGCAATCTCTGGTGATATCTAACTGCATTTACTTAAATACTGAGTAAAGTTTCCATGTTATGACACTTTATACTTTTTAGGCTACTACATTTCAGACACATTTAAATATAATTTTTTGGCACTTAGAATTTAACATTAATAGAGTTTAAAAAAATAAATTAATCAAAGTACTAAAAGAAGACACAGAGCAGCATGATTAGGCCTAGTAAGCCTACTTAGGTGGGGGTAGGTGGGAGTAGGTCGGGGTGGCCCTATTACTGACTCCTATGGGAATGATAACAACCATTTAAAGGGTAACATTTAAATTCCTCTTTAAGCTCTGTTTTGGTCTCCTCCAGCTCACAACATAGCTGCTCTTTAGCTGCTAACTGCAAGACTACTGAAGAAACTACGACTCAAACTTTCGTGGAATATGTTTCTGCATGCCTTCATTCTGCTTCTCTTTAAATAAATGGCCTGAGGACATTTTCCAGCAGTGTTTGTGCTGCAGCTGACTTTGCATGAGGGAAATGCCGAGGATTCAAAGCCATGTGATGTTTTTTTTTAAAAAAAAACTAAGTTAGTTCACGGGTATCTCGATGCATTTTAATCCGTTTCAATTACATTTAGAAGGTGAGGAAATCTGTGCTTTGGAAGTGCATGTTTAAATTGAGCTGCAGCTGCACAGAAATACAAATCGACGTCGATGGAGGTTTGCAAGTTTTGGACTACAGCGGACTCTTGGGCGTCCAGAAAAGACCGCAGTATTGACAATACAGGCACCTTGTTTCAAACACAACCTCCCTTGCTCACACATCCAGATTGTTTTGGCACCTAAGAAAGACTGATAACGACAGAAGAAGCTTTACAAAACAAGGACCGATTGTTTTGCAGTTGCTCCTTTTTCCTAACTCTGTTGCTAAAGAGTATTTGTGTGTGTGTGTGTGTGTGTTTGTGCGTGGGTCTGTGGGGTCTTCGCAGCAGCTTGAAACTGGCCCCTTTCCTGTTTCTTTAAAACCATCTGCAGTTGACTCTGGAGAAGCTTAACAGGGTCTGGCTGAGTCTGCCCTAGTACTAAAGTTCTCCATAAAGCAAGCTAATTTCTGCCCACTGGATTACACAACTCATGCTTGTAAATCCGCGCACACTTCTACCAGCGGAACAGCAACACGTAAAGTGAGCTTCACCGACCGCTACCTCACACCCCCTTCCTCTACATCTCCAGCAGGGGTTACTGCAGTGTGGCTTTCCAGCGGGCCAAAGGGGTGACTCAAGATAAATGCCGACAAGCACTGGCAAGCAGCGCAAAGGCTTACTGAGTACTTGCCAGAGTAGCCAACCAGCAACAGTTACAAGCATGGATTGAGCACAGCAGCGGCGTGCTCACACATGTTGGTTTAGACGTTAGCTCGTAACACACCCATCACCGTCAGGCAGAAGAAACCACTTAAGAGGAACGCAAGGATTCATTTAAGCAAAAGTTTCTGTCTCGCAGCTACCGTTGAGTTTACGGGCCTCAATTAGTCAAGTGGGTGATGTTGAGCTTGTTAAGAAAGCCCCATGTGGAGAAAAGGAGCAAGGCTAAGGCGAGGTAGACTTGAATCCACCAGAGAGAGTAGAGAGAGAGTTGTGTTTATCATGTGGCTTCTATCATCCAGGGGGATTAAACTGAGAAAGTGAGAGTCAACCTGAGCTGGCTTTTCAGCACGTGTTCAAACAAAAGCTTGTTGGCACACATGCACGGCCTGTTACAAAACATTGCACAGCTCAATAGCAGTGTCTGTGAAAGCACCACTGGGTGAGGGTTAGCGCATGTTTATCTAGCCCTCACCTACCCGTCCGCAGTTCCTGCACAAGGCATCAACAATTGCAATGTGCGCTGTCATCACTATAGGGCTATAGGACAAGCAGTAGTAAGCTGTTCACACTGAGAACAGCCATGCACGCTTTTGGAGTGGTGACGACTTCCTTACCCAAACTGGTAAGAAACTGAGGTTTTATCAGGCATCAAAACAATTAGCCATTGTTTTTCCAGAAAGCAGACTCATTCGCACATAATCTGAGCTACTTTTGGCATTTTCAGCTGGTAAGTGGTCATTTGGCCAAAATGTCACTGCACACCGCAGATTCGCCCTAAACAGGATGGACCTGAGGAGGAAGAGAAGGAGCCAGACTCACAGTGTGCCAGTGCAAATATTCAAGGTTAAATCTGTCCAGTAAGTGAACTATAAAAGTGACCCAATATGGGGCCATCAAAATTATAATATCCTTTTTCAGCCAGTCTCTTTATTCCTTATAATAAAGTTTTTTTTTAAAAAAACACAAACAAAGCAAAAGGGAAATTCATGATGCAAAGCTAGATTTAACTTTTCTCTGTGTGCGCTGATTTATTTTTTTTGACATATCCTTCTGCATTGAATGCACAGTAACTGGGTGCCCTAAAGTTTCCTACGAATAAAAAGCTCATCTCTAAAAATGGAATTTAGTGAATCTAAAGGTGGAAGTATAGATATTTAATTTAAAATGTACATTT
This sequence comes from Neolamprologus brichardi, assembly GCF_056152115.1. Lineage (NCBI taxonomy): Eukaryota > Metazoa > Chordata > Actinopteri > Cichliformes > Cichlidae > Neolamprologus > Neolamprologus brichardi. The sequence continues at coordinate 27,676,606 of NC_142112.1, read as the reverse complement.
AAATGCAACTCATTCAATAAAAATAATCAAATAAAATATCCCTCTGTATAGGCCAGCAAACTATCTTAATCCGAGCCTTAACCGGAAACCGAAACACCAAAAGCAGTAACAGGAGGTTTGTTTTAAATAACTTCAAAAATGTATACATTTCTTTGATCTACCCAGGGTGGATTACTTCCTCCTACCCACTGCACGCGTTGCTTTTCTGCTGACTAAAAGTTATATCAATGGGACACGAACTTCCCTCGCTCCTAAAATAAATGAGACATGAACTTCCGCTCGCTCCTAAAATAACCCCTGGCCCAAACAGAGAACAGCTATCATAAACGCCGTGTCAAAAGATTCCTTCGCTCCTACAGTAAACTTGTGTGTCCTCAGTTACTCATTTACTGCCTCCATATTTAATTTATCAAGTGTCTCCCTGATTGACAGTCGCTGGGATGCTTTTTTAATCCAACTGCAGCTCTTGCCTCACACTGACCTGCTTTAGTTTCACCCCCTCTGAGCGCTGCGTAAACAACAAAACACACACACACACAAATGATGCATGCAAATTAGCTTTGGTCTGCCAAACAGGGACAAACAGCAGCTGAGGTTGTGGTAACCTGATCTTCCACAACCTCGAGGAAGCTGTTATTTTAGCTGAAGAAGAGGAGGAGATCCCAATCGATATCTCTGGAGCGAACCTGCGTATTAGCCAGATTTTGTTTGCTTTTCTTTTCATTTCATTTGAATGAAGGGCATCAAGATGACTAAATTAGCTTGCACTGATTGATGGGTTATTATCAGGGCTACGAGTGTAAGCAAGCATAAAAATGATTCCAGTTTTTCTGCAGAGACCCTGTTACTGATTAAATGAAGTGATCACAACAGGAGTAACAAACGAAGACAGAAATAAATACACGGGCGATCGACAAGTCAATTATTTGTGCTGAAAAATAAAATCACTGCTAAATTTTGCCATTTAGAAAAGACACGGCAGCTGGAAAACATCACACCATATGCGAGGCGCCATCAATAATAAATATTCCAGGAACTGGTCCATAAACACAAAAAAATAATATCCGAGTCGAAATATGGACAACTTCATGTTGAAAAGCAGCCTTGTTGGCATGCTCAGACAGCTATTTTTAGATCACTCCCTCGAAAACAGAGCAAGGTTTGTGTTTTCGACAGATGCTGTTCGGACACACCAACATAATCTTCCTTCAACACCTTGGCTAGTTGTAAAATTTGGCTCCCTGCAACTTCATCCACTGCCTAAAAATGAAAATCGAGTTAAAAGATCCCGGTTTTGAGATCCAGAATCCATTGCAAAGTCATGAGTAAAAGGTGAAAGAGTTATACGACACTACCATGAGATTTCTCAGGAGACAGCAGCTGAACAAGAACCACGGAGACGAATGAGAAGATGATCTCGAGGTGCAGCTTTTGAACTCTCTCATCGCATCTACTGTGTCCAAAAAGCCATCATATTGGATTTAAATGCACAGCTTCACCTTTATGTCACATAAATTAATTAGCAACCACTCGCTAATACTGTTCTCCACATGAACCCAGTTCAGCCACAGCCTGTTCACCCAGAAGTAGTCACTGCCGCTCCAAACTTCAAAGCCGTTTCTTTCTCCAGGCTGCGAGATTTCTGAAATCATCCTTCACATTTCATCATGAAAATCTTGCAGATTTTGTGTTTCTGCACAAGCCTCGGTGCATGTCCTTTATTCTGTGCACATTTGGCACACATAAAAGGATATGCATATTTGATTCCAAAGGTCATGATGTGAGCTGCTAGCTTTGAAATGCAGGAGGAATGAAACCTGAGTAAACACAGTTTTCATACTAGCTGGTCAACACGGTGAAGAGAGCGTCATTTAAAGTCGTAAAAGCAAATGCATATGAAACCTTATGTGCTTTACTGTCGATTTAAACGCTGTTCATAGAGGATTTCGGTAACCTCGGAGCATCAGGAGGGTTTATGCACATGCGCATGTTCACTGATCAAAGCCACATACAGCACTGGGCCAGCTGCGAGGAGGTGAGAAGCTTGGCCTTTGCCTTAGAGCAGAGGGAGGGTGAAAAAAACAAGCAATTTCAACCAGGCTGCAGGAGACTTTAATGTCTTTACAGGCTCTTTGCTTTGTACTAAAGGATCCACTATGGCAATCAGACTGCAAGCAGCAGGAAGACTAAACATCTATTAAAGGATTCACATTACAGGACATACAGGAAATAAACTCTTACGCTGTTATTATAACACTGTGTGTGAGTGTATTATAAAACGATAAGGCTATACTTAGAAAGCTCTCAAAGTGTCAATTAAAATTCCACCATGTATCGTGTTTTACGTGCATTATGAACGGCCACTTTCGCACAGACATTTAGGTGATATAAAAGCTCTATAAAATTATTTAAGCTGTGCACGAAGACACAGCCTGTGTGTTGAGAAGAACAAAAACATGCAAGAAAAGAAACTTCTGAGTTTTGCTTTAGGACTTGCTGCAGCAGCATGCCCACATGCATTTAGCCATGAGGGCTGCTTGGCTTTTAAACTGTTTAAATGAAGCAAAGGCTACTTCTGCAAGCTGCTAATTACACAGCAGCAAGGGTGGACACACTACAGTAAACATAACTATTTTATATGATTAAAGTGGTGGCAGCTTCTTTTTCAGCTGAATCACAACAAAGTTACTGCACTGCTGTTCAGCTCAACAAACAGCCCCGTGTTATCTCTACTGTGGTGGAACAGGAAAACTATGACATAATAACAAAGAAAATGCTTCCGAATGTTCCCCTTCATACTTAGTGTGAAAAATCACCTTCAGAGAATGTTCACACTTCACAAATCATCCATTTACAAAACAGATGATTACCAGCCTGAAATTTCTTTAGAAAAAAAACAGAATGTCAGTGACACAGCAGCTCATCCGCTCATGATTCATCGCAGTTCGTCACAGGTTACAGCCCCTAAACAACCAACTAGACCTTGACCTTGAGCGTAATTTTGGTGATGACTCGTTTCGGTGATCATTTCGCAAACACTTTCGGAGGAGCAGCCAGTGTTGCAGACCGAGAAGCTGACGGACACTGTGACATGGCGCGTGTTCATCAGCTTTTTAGCCGATTGCGCTAACAAGTGAGCTAACAACCTCCCAACATCAAAATCTGTACTTGAAAAACTCCATCCATCCATCCATCTTCATCCGCTTTATCCGAGGCCGGGTCGCGGGGGTAGCAGCCTAAGCAGAGAGGCCCAGACCTCCCTCTCCCCAGCCACCTCCTCCAGCTTATCCGGGGGAACACCAAGGCGTTCCCAGGCCAGCCGAGAGATATAATCACTCTATAACAGCCCCAATCCGTCTGTCGATCTCCGGCTCCCTTCTCCCATCACTCGCGAACAAGACCCCGAGATACTTGAACTCCTCCACTTGGGGCAGGAACTCATCCCCGACCCGGAGTGGGCCCTCCACCCTTTTCCGGCTGAGAACCATGGCCTCAGATTTGGGGGTGCTGATCCTCATTCCCGCTGCTTCACACTCGGCTGCGAACCGTTCCAGTGCAAGCTGGAGGCCTTCACCCGATGAAGACAACAGAACCACATCATCCGCAAAAAGCAGAGATGAGATTCTGAGGCCACCAAAGTGAAAGCCCTCCGCCACTTGGCTGCGCCTAGAAATCCTGTCCATAAAAATTATGGAAAACTCAAGTTTCTCAAATCCCAACAGACTCCGGTGCTAATACACCCGATCTCAGCAACAACATTGCTTTTGTCTCTATGGCCAATTTCCCCTAGGACTTTTAATTTTCCATGTCTGTGTCATCATCTACACACCAGGAGTAGTGATGCAATCTCGAGAAAAGGATAAATTCGTCATGACTTTGTGGGACTTTGCATACTTTGCAAAAAACAACTATTTGGTCTCAATACACATTTGTTCTAAGTAGATGTGGATTACGTTTATTTATTCGAATGAGATTTATTCAAGCTGACATTAAGTGTTATTAAAATAAACAGTGGAAAATGGCTCTAAGTGAAAGCCTTAGGACAGCAAAAATGTGGAAGTCATCTGAGGGGTGGATACCTCTGCATTACTCCGTGCGCTAACAGAGTCCTCGAGCAATGTAATGTTCCACTCAATTTAAGACTCACAAGAGGCGTATTTCCAAAAGAAAAGGTTACACACATACACGCGTGAACACACTATCACGTTTATGCCCCTGATTGTGATGCAGACTGTGTGTAATGACTTTGCAAACTTTAAGATAAGATAAGATAATCCCAACACCGCAACCTGAGGTATTTCCTCATTCTTTACAGCTACAGAGGACACTATATACTGTGTGTGACCAGTAAACTGATCAAGTCAAATCCCAGTCACTGTCGGACTGCTGTGCCTATTATCTTAAACTGGGTGGAGGGATTATAGAAAGCTGGCTAAGCGCAGGCAGATTTCAGATGGAGAAAGCAGATTTCTTGGCTGTGTTTGAGAACATAAGCTGCAACTTTGAAAGATGGCACTTCGCTGCAAGCTTTTCTTTCTGTGCAATGGTCGGTGTGGAGAAATGCTCTGCAAGACTGAAGGATTGAAACCCAGAACAAGTAAATTTAGTTAAATGCTTTACTCATGTCTTTGTGAAGTCAGAGTGCCTCCATTTGGCCAATTTACCGAGCACTATGAAAAGATTTAGACAAAGAAAGCTCAGCTTTCGAAGCTTTATGGAGATTTGTCCTCCAGCCTGCGAAAGGAGGAAAAGACGGAAAAGCTGACTTGAGCGGTCTCTTATTAAAAAAGGGGAAAAAAGAGAGCTGAATAATGACGGCATTATGCAGTACGAATTATCCATCTATTCGCTTCCGCTTATCCATTTTCAGGGTCACGGGGGGCGCTGGAGCCTATCCCAGCTGTCATAGGGTGAGAGGCGGAGTACACCCTGGACAGTTCGCCAGTCTGTCGCAGGACTAACACACAGGGACAGACAACCATTCACACTCACATTCACACCTAGTGGCAATTTAGATTATCCAATTAACCTATCCCCACAAGCTGCATGTCTTTGGACGGTGGGAGGAAGCCAGAGTACCCGGCAAACACGGGGAGAGAACATGCAAACTCCACACAGAAAGACCCCGGCCTGATGGTGGAGTTGAACTCAGGACCTTCTTGCTGTGCGGCAACAGTGCTAACCACCGTGCTGCCGTACGAATTATGCAAATCCAAATGGAACTAACTGTTGAGACTTTCTGTTTCTGAGTGATAAACGCCAAAAAGCTCTCCTCTTTTGAATCCATCAATGCAAGAAAGCCTATTTGACTTTAACACGCATGTTTCAAAGATCTTGCCGACTGTGTACAGAGCGTGCTCGAGGAGGTAGAAAGCGCTCCTCAGAGGTATGGATGTCCTGTGACGCTGAACTGCTTTGACAGCTCAGTGGAAGCCAGGGGACATGACGGGTATTCCTCGAAGAGTCCTTTTCATGCCAGCTTTCCCCATCCGAGCAGCTCCGTTTCACACAGCTGAAGTGGAAAATGCTGACAACGACCTCTCCGCCTATCCCCGGAGACCCAGTGACCCCGAGAGGCCTCGCTGGCTCGTGTTTCAAAAGCCAGGTCACAGGAATCCCCGGGATCACATGACCCCATGATTCGCAAACTGTAACCTGAAAATGTTTTAAGAAAACAGTGTTTCTGGTCTTCTGGGACACTTCTCACAAAACCAGCGGCAGAGATCTGACATTCCCGATTATGTAGTGCACCCTCTCTTAGGTTTCCAGTGGTTCTGACTGCAGTGATTTAAAAACGTGCTTACTTATGGTTAGAGTTTCACAAAATGAGGTCAGGCTACGTAGAGGTACTCAAGCTGATGTTCAAACCTTGCCTTTGCGAGGGGAAGCCAAAAGGAAGTAAACTGAAAATGAGAACAGTGCACGCACTGAGGCCCAGCATAAGAAAAATCATGCAAAGCTACTCTAGCAAAGCTGGAAATGAGCACAAAAATGCCTCATTTAAAACTTCTCTGGAACTAATTTGTAGTTTTGTTGTGTGTTTTTAATTCATAACTGTCCAGATATGACATTTTCAGCACAGCTACACAGCATTTTTCTACATCAAGACAGAAAGTCACGTTTTAATGTCTGAGACCCTAAAAGCAGGAGCCTCTTTAAGCACAAATGCCAACCATGAGAAGAAGGCCAGGCGACTCGCCTCATCTGACTGTGGCTGTAATAAATTGAGTGAAGGTCAAGGGATAAAGGTTGCAATAAATCATTCTCTAAAGGTTTAAAATCCACATGGTGTCGTTACATCCAGGCTGTATTCAGTGTTTCTCACAGGAAGTGTAAATGTGCACATTTTTTGAAGCGGGCTCGTAACATTTTCCTCCTCCCTGTAAAAACACTTGCACAGAAATCTTTCAAATGCTGCTTTGCGTGCTTCCTTGGCTTTGTTACTGCAAGTAACTTTCCATCACTGGAGTAGTGTAATCATCTCAAGACCCCATCATAAAATAGTGCTCTGTAGTGCTACAGAGTAGTAAAGTCTTTTTAAGAGGACAAATCACAGTGCAAACTACAGAGATCTTTAGTGTTAGTAGTGAAGATCACAGACAAACTGAGAGTTTGATGTAAATGTAAACTTTTTTCTATTTGGTAATTTGTGCAAAATACCTGGAAGCAGTGTGAGGAAATGAGGGAAAGTATTTTAAGGACATTTTAATCTGAAGGGACCCCTGATCTACTAATGTCTGTACAGTGCAGCTGAAAGACTTGTTATAGTAGTAAAGTTATCAGTAAGTGGACTTAATATGTTTCTCGGCTTACTCTTGTTTTCAAATTTTCCCTTTTTGTTTTTTTCCATTCTGTATCCATCACATGAATCAGCGTGTCGTTACCTCCGCCAAGGAGGTCGTGTTTTTGAACGTGTTTGCGCTTGTGTCATCGTTCTGTCTGTAAGCACAACAACTCAACAAATTACGAACGAATTCTGATAAAACTTTGTAGGGGTGTGCATGCAGAGTGGGGTTAACAGTTCAAATTTGGCTCACATCCACCAAAGTCTTCGAGGTCACCTTAATGAGTCATTGGTCAAAAATTCGGAAAAAGCCTAAGAAACGAGAAACAGTGTGCTGTATATCGTCGACATACCGGATAAAGATTTAACATGTAACATCCTGTCACATTTGACCTCTGACCTCAAGGTCAACAGATTGATCCGAAAGTCAAAATTACACACTATATAGGGGTATTTAAATCTGTTTCTTACTCCTATTATTTATATTGAGAATATAGATATTTGGGAATTATAAATATCACGTCACATTTGACCTCTGACCCCACTTTTGAATTTCACATCTGCCTTTTTTTCCAAGTTGAACTCAAAATGCGTTATATCTTTAAAGAAAGAGCGAAATAGAGCAAGCTGCCTGTGTGGAAATATAGTGCAGTATAATATTATACAATAAGCTCAAGTTATTTTTGCGTTCATGGAAATTAATACCCGTTATCCATTACCTACTCCTACATAATGTTTGTGTAATCAAAGTAAACATCTGTCATGTTTCCCTTATCTGATTTTTACTGCACTGCAACATAAAATGAATATACGCAAAAATAAAATACTATTTACTTAAAAATGAATATTGCCCAGAGAGTGATCTGCCTTAGCTGAAAGTCTGTTTGTTTGTTTACTTAATGCAATGACTGGATGAACTACAGAGTCTGACTCTGGGGGGAAAAAGTTTTGTTTTTTTAAAACTTGTTTTGGGACAAATATAGTAAACTTAAAAACAAATATCTGATTTTAAACATTTGATTATGTCCTGCTGATCATGTAATTAACATCATGTTCTCTCCCTTTTAGACTTAAAATATAAATAACTAAACAAGGCAACAGTAACACAGACCCAGACTGGAGTTAGTACAGAAAAACGTGTATTCCCCAAACAAAAACGAAGAAATCTCCCTGTGATTGTTTTGATCGCCCATAGTTTGCTTGGAAGACGCCGACTTGTCTGCAAACACTCCCCAACTCTTCTCGAAAAAGTGCAACGCAAACCAGAAACGCACAAAGTTCAAAGTGAAAGATGGGGCTTACCGCTGCGATCGTCACATTTCAAAAGAGGCTAATTTTACTTTCACGGTTTCTGCTTTGCATCATACTTTTCACTGTTTTAATACCCTTTGATCAGTATTTGTGCAAACTACAGGTGACCGCAGCAATCACAAGGAGATTTTTCGCTGCAGCAGCGTAACCTCTTTGCAACGGCGAGCAACCACTCGCCAACCAGTTGGGGAACACACATGTACAAGCTATCTGTGCTTGCCAGAGGTTGCTGACCGGCCTCAAAGACTGTGTTACTGTGCCTGCCTGCAGTGAAGATGGACATCTTTAAAAACAGACATAAAAAAGTTAGTGACAGCCACAACACTTACTCTCTAATTAACTGCTAGACTGCACTCAGCAGACATGATGATGATGACTGTCTGTGCATATGAGAAGGCGGACAAATTAGCACCAGCTTCCTCATCCACATGCTTTTTTACCGGTGAGTAATCCATCGTGCAGGTGCTACATTTTGTGCGAACAGGCCTCCGTCATTCACAGGCACCACTGAAACAAAAACAACTGGCTCCAATGAACCTAACGCTGTGGGTAAACATCGAGTCGCGATTTGATTTTAAACACCCCCCGCCGATTGAGAAACATGCAGTAAAGGTTTGCGGCTACAAAGTGCAGAGATAAAAATAGAACAAGTCTCCGCCGCAATCTCGGATATTGGGTCAAAGACAGCTGTAAAACACAAATGTCATCACGCATAAAAAGGTAAATTACAGCGCATCAGTGAGTCATTCATAAATCAGCCCGTGTGTTCAGAGAAGGCAGAGCTGCAGGTTCTTTCTATTCCCACACAAGGAGGCGAGACTGGAACAGCTGTTGATCATCAGCAGTGCAGCTTTACTTTGTGTGATGACACTACCGTTGGTCCACTTATGGTCTGTATTAATGTGACAACAATATATTAGTTTAACATGTAATAAGTGTGAAACACAAAGTGTTACCTGTTTTGTAGGTCTTTTAATGCATTTAAACACATTAAATAAGTAATATTTCGATGGTTCCCACCCCAAATGTCACCTGGAGGACTCAGCCTCAAGGTGAGCGGTTATTTGTCACTACTACTTGCAATTATTTGGTCACCAAATTCAGGAAAATTCAGTTAAATCAACAGGAAACCACATTTTTTTCATGGTTGCAAGGTAGTTGCTGTCCTATATGCTGAGATATTTAGGTTAGGTCAGACTCAAAGTGGTGAACAGACCAACTGGCATACACACCTGCACTGCACTCTTTAAGGCCATTCTCCTAGCATGAATGAAACAGTCAACAACTGATGGCCTCATGTGAACCAATCATTAGTTTTCTTTTCTAAGAACTGACGGGTGTAAATGGCTTTTCACAGCAAAGCTTTAAGCCTTTAGCAGCAGCAGGAGAGTACCTCTATTAACAGGTTTATAAAAGCCGGCTACCCCTGCTCTCCATTTCCAGCGAGAGGAAACCCGAGCTGATGTCATTCCTCAGAGGACCGCTGTCAAACCAGCCTGCATGTCTGATTAAAGGTGTCAGTTAAGAGGAGGACCCCCGAGGACGGGCAGCAATCCACAGCTTGACGTGGACTTAGAAGGGGAAGTGATCTGTGCTAAAGGTTAATCTTCTAAGTTGGTCAAAACAGAGCTGTTCAAAACCAACCTGTTGTGTCTGCATCCTGCCCAAAGCGAGCCTGAGGCTATTCACATAATGTGCTTTTGCTGAAAATGTTGAAAAAAGTTCACAGTTAGCTCCCAGAAATAATCTCTGTATATACCAACATCACATGACCACTAAGGCATGCATGTTTTGGGAAACAGAGGCTTAAATAGTACGAGGGGAGAAAAGTGACAACAAATTCTTCTTTGCTTGGGTGACAGTGAGGTAAAACCCGTTAATGTCTGTCCAAGGCAGTGATGGTGGGAGAAAAGATACATCTGAAGTAACCATAAAAGCAAATACAGCGCTGAATCTAGGTGGCGTCCATCACCAGAGGAAGACATGACATCAGCGAAGGATTATTTGATGTTGTGGATTGAAGTTTATTTTCTGTCCACCCATTCATCCATCTTCTCCTGCTTTTCCAATTCATCCAATATCCTGGACACATCAGCAGTTTGTCACAGGGCTAACACAGAGACAGAGACAAACAACCATTCGCACTTACGCATTCGCATTCGCATTTACACCTACGGGCAATTGAGAATCACTACCTAACCTTAAAATAAGCCCGCTAACTGTTTTTGGACTGTGGTAGGAAGTCGGGGTACCTGGAGAAACCACACAGACACTGGGGAAAAATGCAAACGCCACACAGAAAGACCACAGCCAGATGGTGGATTTGAACCCAAGCAAGGTGTGAAGTACTAGTACAAACCACTGTGCTGCACATGATAACCCCGGAGTTATCCAGCTGAAGGTTTGGTGAGTGTTTCCAAAAGTCTCTTCTTTAGCAGTCCTGAAACGGCTCCATCTATAACTGTGGTAAACGTTTTAAATGACAATACTTTTTGACGAATGATATGCTGTCATGAAAATTTAACTACTTTCAACCAAAACATGAGGATCTGCTCCTGCTAAAGACTTCACACTCACTTTCTTTGGATTTCTAGCAACACTCCCTCAAAGCGTAAAGAGGACTTGATAAGAAAAGCAAAGGCGACACAGGCACTTGGGCTTCACAACTTCAGATACGCGGATACGATACGAGCTTACATTTACAGAGATTCTTTCCTTTTTTAACGTATCTCACATCTTTCAAGTAATAACTCAACTTTCTCTTATCATCCACTAATAATTACATTAGCTTGATATCCACCTTCTTAGCTACAAGCTACGTTAATGTGTAAATTCACTGTAATTTGTGTTGTGTGGGAATGACGCTCATATTTTGCTTCTCATAACCTTTTTATGAATATGCTGGAGGGACGTTAAACTCATTTTACATCGTGGGCCACATAAGCCTAAGTAAGTTTAACCACACATTAAACCCTTCAGTTATTAAGTGCAGATTCAACAGCATGTCTCAATTTTTCTACATGTTGAACTCTATCAGTGCAGCTTTTGGGGGATTAATTTGTAAGTAATAAATGTGTAATATGACAGAAAAGGTAGAAAAAGTGCCCAGACTGAAAAAATCAGGAACTTTATTGTCATTTTGGTCTCGGGTTTACCTGCAGGAAAAGATTTAAATACTGAATGTACAGTTAAAAGTCCAAAATCGATGACCTTCTTCACATTTTCCGAAGCCACCCAGTGGACCGGATTAGAATCTCTGCCAGGCCAATTCTGGCCACCGAGCCATATGTTTGACACCCCTAACCCAAATCTAATCAGTGACAAAAAAAACCCATAAAATTAATAATTAGTGTGAACGCTATCTGCACTGATGATGGCTTCGATCGCAGCCTTCTGATGCTACGATCTCGTCCAGGTTGACCCTGTCGTGGTATTCTTACAGATGTGTCTGAAAGAGGAGCGGTCATTTGGGATTAGTTGGATGAAGGCATCGTCACTTCTTCCCCAAAACTGTGATTTGAGACACTGGACAACTCACAATAATCAGATAAGTCTGCCCAAATCCCACAGGTTGGTAACCCGACAACTAGTATAACTAGTTTTCTTGGTACGTTATTAAATCCCCCTCAGTGTTGAAACCTGACTATCCTGAACAAACATCTGAAATGTCTTTTTCTCAATCATTTGTGTACATTTCACGATTTATGATGAACATACTGTACAGCAAACACGAGCTAACTAATGTTCAGGTATACTTACCTTCAGGGAAGTGGATCACAAAACTGACACGATGTAAAACTGTGACTCTCATTTAAGCAATCGTTGACTAACCAAGTAAAAACAACCAAGCCAAGACAAGATCTGGGTGGGGTGTCAAGTTGCTTAACATTTCTCTGGGAAAAACCCTGAATATCGTCACATAATTACGCCACAGATGTAATAATCAGGTGTCTCACACCGGACATCTTTGACTTTTGTAGAAAAAGTAAAGGCGTAATAAAAACCATTGCTGTGCTCTATCCAACAACTGCCTCTGGCTCACCCATAGCTCCACATATCTGCCCAGGCCTCTAGCTCCTCAAACCTGACACATGCATGTGAGTTTCAAACAAGGGGAACAAAAGAAGCAGCATCAGCAAACACTCATACATGAATTAACACCAGTCTGCAGATGGAGGCAGATCCTGGAAATAGAAGATGGAGCAATTACTGGAATGAGCACCGAGTCTGCCGGGTGCACTATGGAGGAGAGGCGGAGAGGGTTTGAGGCACCGGCCTGCTCCATTATCAAACAGAGATCACAGGAGAGCCGTGATAAACCAGTGTGATGGGGTGGATGAGCCTCCTACTGTACAGATATCACAACTTAGTTTTATATTAGATTCAATTTTGCACCTGCGACCATTAAAACTATGTTAAATGAACCCATTAATGTTCATACAGCTGTCACTGGATCAGCTTAAGACAAGTTCACCTCATTGATAAAACACACTGCTTTAGAGCAATCGGCGCGCAATTGCCAAAATTTTACGCAACACGTTTCCTCACAAAAAGATCCGTAAAACAAACGTGTGACAAATCTGACATAAATCTGGAATTAAATGTGCTGCGTGAGCTCGAAGGTTCCCATTCAGGGAATCTCGAGATGGCTCAATCAGACGATACGTGGCAGCAGCCAGAAATGTAAATCACGAGCTCGTAAATCATTTTGCTGCTAATGTGCAGATTTTATAGGCGTGTTAATAAAGAGCGGCGGGATTGCAGCTCAAAACTGTGCAACAATTGTCCACCCATTTTAATTCAACTGTTCCTGCAAAGACAATAATAAGCAAGGCCACCGGCGTCAGTTTGATTGATTTCTCGTGTCATATTGTGGCGCTGCTTCAAGGAACAATTCTGGTTCCCTTTCACACAAACACTGAAATGGAAATATTTTAAAAAAAAACTGCATGGAAAGACTTTCAGCAACGAACCACATTCGAAAACGTCACGGCTGTTTTGCTCGCACAACTTTGTGCTTTCCAAACACAACAGCAGTGATGAGTCCGAGAGGAATATCACAACTCTGTGTTGGGTCAAGAAGGACAAACTGACTTTAAGCAACTGCTTGTTGCTCAAGCGTCCCTTTTGAGATAACGCTATAAGAGTGAACTAGACACGCAAAAAAAGATTAATTAATAAAAAATAAAAATTCCAATTTAAGCCCTGGCTTACCGACTTCAAATAAAAGCAGATCAGAAGCATTAGTGCTGATTTTCACACAGATGAAAAATTAATTTGCATACAAAAGTGGAAAAATAAGCAAAAGACCCTGGGCTTTATTTACAGCGTTTACCTAATTTAACTGCCTTTGTTTCCTTTCAGTGCAGTGTGAGTCTCCACTGCATTATGCAAACATATATACTCTCACAGGCCACTTTATTAGGGACTATTCAACTGAATGTCAATACAAATATCCAATCAGCTAATCACACAGCGATAAATAGTTCATTTAGGTATGTAAACATGGTCAGAACAACCTGCTGAAGTTCAAACTGAGCATCAGGATGAGGAAGAAAGGTCATTTTAGTGACTCTGAGCGTGGTTGGATTGTCAGTGCCAGGTGGGCTGGTCTGGGTTTTCAGAAGCTGCTGATGTGCTGGGATTTTCCCCCACACAACCATCTCTAGGGTTTACAGAGAATGGTCTGAAAGAGAGAAAATATCCAGGAAGCGGCAGTTCTCTTTGTGAAATAGCCTCGTTGATGTCAGAGGTCAGAGGGGAATGGCCAGAACATCTATGAATGACAAAACCTTACAGCAAGAGGAAACCATGCTTGGTGCCACTCCTGTCAGCTAAGAGCACGAAACTGAGGCTACAATTCACACAGGCTTGAGGATTTAAATAACTGTTGCCTGGTCTGATGAGTCTCGATTTCTCATTCAGATTAGAGTCAGAATCTGCTGTAAGCATCACTAAAGCATCATACCATCCTGCCTTGGTAAACAAAAAAGCCTACCTGTGCGTTGTTTCTGACCATGTCCATCTCTTTATGACCAGGAGGATAACACGCTGTTTCACAAAGCTCCGCATCACAGTTCGTTTACTGCATTCAAACAGCCTCAACAGCCACCAGTCTCAATTTAATAGAAGTGGTGCAACTGGAGACTCGTGTCACGGATGTGCCGCCAACAAATCTACAGCAACTGTGTGATGCTGTCATGCCAACATGAACCAAAGTCTCTGAATCCATATTGAATCTGTGCTATGGAGAATTACAGCAGCTCTGAAAGGAAAGGAAAAGGGAGGTGCAACCAGGTACTAGCAAAATGTAACTAATAAAGCTGCTGTTACTTTGTGTGTGTGTCTGCTCAGCAGCAGAGAAGTGACAGGGAGCAGAGCAAATAGCATCACTGGATGTGACGACATCTCTTTTTTCCCGCAGCAACAAGTGTTAATTTGTCTGAACCAGAAGATGTGCGGACACCAGTGAGTTCAAGTGTTTAAGCCTGTCGTCCTGTATTTACTGGGTGATTCAAGGTGTAACTGAGCAGCAGAGCAGATTATGTCCCAGACTTACAGACATCTGGGGTTGATCCAATTTCTTCTGTTCAAAATAGCACAAAGAAACTAAACAAAGGCTGGAGTGTGGGTGGAGACTGTGAGTTTTATGCAGTCTGGTATTTTTCCACTTTTCTGAGATAAAACAGAAATAAATAAATAGAAATTGATAGTGTAATCTACAATTAAAACAAATCAATTGATAAGATATAATACATTACATTATTAGCATGCATAGCTACATAAGAAAAGTATTCTCATGTGGGTTTCTACTACCAGCCATGAGAGACTGATGCTCTCAGTGTGGGGCAAATGAAAAAGCGACAGTGGAGGTGGCTCAGAAAAACACACAGATGGGTAATCAATGGGTGGAAAATCACTAGGGTGGGGTTAGGGTGTGTGTGTGTTCTAGCATGAAAAACACTTGGTGGTAGTGAGAATGCAGCGAGGTCAGGTGGTTTGTGCATGCCGAGGACCCTGTGTGCGAGAGATAACCTTCAACTTAAATTCTGAGTCTTATCTGGAGCCGTTAGCAGAGGCGACACCCGCAGATTCACGATGCTGAACTGTTTCTTCTCTCTGATGATGACTGAGCATCTTGGCAGTTGTTTGGCTTACACGGCGTGCGGACACGTTTCCGATGCGGAGAGCTGAGAATGTCACACATACTGGAACAAACACGGAGGTCACATGAGGGAGAGGGCGCTTCGAGTGAGGCCAACGGTTTATTTACTTTTGCTAATGAAGCTGAAGTGCTGATGCTCACAAGGACAAGAACACTGCAGCTAAGAGCTGTCATCATCTTTTAAGCCATCTTGGGACAAATGGGTTAAATAATTTTGGGTTTATTGGTATTTTTTCAGCACAAAGCCTCAAACAGCAAACACAGAAACATAAATTTAAGAAATCTGCATGTTTAACACTGAGAATCAGCACCTGTTTGATCAAATGAATGAAAATTCACAATGTTCAAAGTTGCAGCTGACTATTTGCTATAAGCTTCAACTTGTCCAACTTGCTGTAAATTAAGCGAAAGTTTTCCTGCTAAAGAACGACTCGTGGATTTGTGAATCTGCTCTCGATGCTGTTACAGTTATGCACCTCCCTCCTTCACCCATGTCACATTTTTAAACAGAAGCAGTTATATAGTGAACACATGATGACACTAATGTCATTCATTAAAGAACACTTAGAGGAGTCACTCATACAGGCCTCGAGGCTCGTCGACCAGTCTGATCAGTTGCAAAGGTTGCAGCACCAAAAAACTTCTTGTGATTGCTTTGGTTGCTCAGACTCATCTGCAAACACTTGCCAACTACTTACTTAAGCAGTAATGAACCTGCAAGAAAGTGCTACAAAGTGGAAATTTACACTGGTCACAGTTAAAGTAAAAGTTGGGCTTTTACCACAGTGACAAAAATACTTCAAAAGGTGCAACTTTTACTTCTGCTAGCAACCAAAGCAACTGCAAGTACGTTTTCAGTCCAGGACTCTGTGTTTGCAACCCAGCAGCAACCTCCAGCAATCAGGAAAATACACGTTTGACCCACCCGGGTGGTTTCTAGGCCTGTGTCACTGGGTTCATATATCAAAGTGTCAAACTCATTTTACACTGTGGCCAAATATCCAGACCAGTCTGATCTCAAGAGGACCAGCCCAATCAAAATGATTGCATAATAACACATAATACAAAAACAAAAATGACCTGCAAATTGTTTCCCTTCCTTTTAGTGTAAATGAGCTATAAACCATCCAGTTATAAAATGTGAAGGTAATGACGAGCACCCTGAGATATTTTAAGAAAAGGAAGTGCACTTTCAACAACGCCTCTGAGTTGTTGTAGTAAATGTAAAACACCCGTCAACACGCCTCTTTGGGATTACACTTTACGAAATGAATGCATAATTATAAAAATCACACAGGCAGCTTATTATCCAGAGTTTTTCCTGCAATTAAAAGACATTTACTGTGAAATCACAGAAAATGTGCCATCAACTGTCAAAACAGGAACCTTCCTGTTATCTAATGTCATACTAACCATAAAGGTTTCTGTCATTTAATGGTTTATATACTACTTAGTAAACTTTAGTGTAAAATGCAGTTAAAAGTCTGAATTTTTGCCCTCCTTTGCAATTCTCACATTTTCCGACTGGACTCTTTGCCGGGCTATTTCCAGCCCCCAGGCACTAAATTTGACACCACTGTTAAATTTATATTAAAAATGTAATAATTCATAGATTCCTTAGTCGTAATATTCAGAGCTCAAAAACACAAATACATTCAATTTAAAAGAAAAGCAACAGATTCTCACAAACAAGAGGCCAGAAAATTATTGACATTTAAGCATGCAACTAATTTGTACAGTAATTCTCTTTGGGCTGACTAATCAATGGGTCTAATTGAACAAGCAATTCCGGTTTGTCCTCTTCGTGAAACATCTGCAAATACATGGATGTCAACGATATTTCTAAGTGTGCAATAATAAAACCAGATGTGGATTTGAATGTTTGTGCAGATCCTGCACAGGAGCAGAAATCTGGCTACAGTTTTTCTGTGAAACTCCTCCTGCCACCCAGACCCGCTCAAATGGACTCTCTGGACTATAATCTGATCAACAAATATGTCACTGTGTGAGATTTATGCTGCTGGGATGGTACCAAACAGCATTGGGCAATACTACCTCGGCCGGGCTCAAACATTGCATAACACGGTGGGTCCAGCATGGCCAGAGAGATCAGCTCAATTGATTTACCGCCCGATCGGGGAGCAGATCCTTTGCTGTGCGCAGAAACGTGCTCACTCACACGTATCCTTCATGCACACCGACCAACCTGCTCTTTCCGTTTCTGCCAGCGGCCGCAGGGGCTCTCCTCCAGGATCTCGCTCTCATCCTCGCTCTCCTCCTCCTTTCCCTCCGATCCTGACTTCCTCTCCGGGACGGACATCGTCATTTTAGCGCCGTATATTTCCAGATTTCAACACCAACACTTCTCCGCGTTCCCTCGCTCCTTCACTATCGCCTCTGTGTGTTTTTGTTGTTGTTGTGGGGTAGAGGAGGCGAGCCGCTTGTGTGCGCAGTAAGAACCCCCTCCAACAGCCAGCCAACGTCTCTCTCTCTCTCTCTCTCTCTCTCTCAACCCTCTTGGCGCTCAAAACATCTTGCAGAAACAAACCGGTGCGTCTTAAAGGAAAAACCCGGCAATCCTCAGACAGTTAAAAGGAATACAACATCCTCCTTAGATATGAAAAAAAAAACACAAGTGCATGCAATGAGAGTCTGGCCGGACAAAACGGGGTGGAAAATATATCCCCAGACTTCATGCGCCCTATAGGCTGCATGTAAAAGAGGTTGCGAAATGCTCCCCTGCCAATCTGTCCATTTACAATCAAGCGAAGCTCGATCGGCGAAGCCAAAGAATTCCCTCTGAGTCCAGTGCACTCATTTCCCACCGCAGACGTCGTCTGCTTTATGGAGGAGACTCAGTTTTGTCGACCATCTCCCACACGCGTCATTGTCGGTGTTGCAGGATCTGAGGCTGTGGACTCCTGCCAGGCACGGCGCGCAAAGGGATGGAGCAAAATACCGTAAAGTGGCCGCTATGCGCGCACTATATATTCATGTATGCATGGAAACCGGTTGGGTGGAAAGCAAACTTCTAGAATCGATATGCACGAAAGTTACTCGAGTCTATGATATTTCAGCCAGTTTGGAGCAGAGGCGGAGGCAGACATTTGATACACCCGGGGCTTAGCCCTAAGGATAGTATGCATGTGGGATGGGGGCTCTGTTTTGAGTTTTGTTCAAAAAAGAATGACTTCAAATAGGGAAAAATATATATCACATATGCAGGACACCTTCAACTAGTTTTTTAATTAAGCAGCAGAACAAAGTCGGGGCTGTATCAAGACACGCGGACTAAACCCCAATTCAACCAGACCCAGAACTGATCCGGAATTAAAACAGGACTACAACAGTTCAAAATCAGGACTACTTAGGACTTAAATAAGACAGAACCAGAATCAGAACTAGATGATAGTAGCACTAAAAATCATCATAGACCTGCACTACACTTATTTTTTAATTCTACCAAAGAACACTATTTAGATTCAGAAAAGTTTATAATTATTTAGAGTTGTTGTGCAAACAAGCCTGCATAACTTAATAAATATAGAATTTGAAAAATAACAAACCTAAAAAGAAACACTGGGTACGAGAAACATGAGTACCTATGATACGGTGATACTTTTGGTAAACAACCATTTGACTAACATGTCTGTCTCACCTGCTCTTGTTCCATCTCTGTGCTGTCCTCATTCTCTCTCCCTCTTTGTTCCTCTCTCTCCCTCTTTGTGCTGACAATCAATCAAGCCAACATCATCAAATATACAGTTGAAACCAGATATTTACATACTCTTCAGATAAAAACACAAACACTTTTTTAATTGTAACATCAAATCAGACTAAATGTTTATTTTTTTAGGTTGATAGATATTAAAAACATGTTTGTTAACTTTAAGAGTAAAGAGAGAAACTATCTGTATTTCTTAATTGTAAATGGCACCAAATTGTATTCAAAATTGAGCCACACACATTCTTTTCCTGGTGTTTTGGTTGACATCTCTTGATTTAAGCCCGGGCTGGTTTTTTTTTTTTTTCAGAAGAAAAAATTAAATGCCAGTGCACTTCAATCAACATTATCAAATTCTTTGTAAACATTTATATGCTGAAATTATCGATGGCAGCGACACGCAAGCGCTCCCCCAAAATGATCTCAGAGCGACAGAAAGAAAAGATTTTGTCTGCTGGTGATTGTTTTGCTTCACTTTTGTTGTCACCGCACATTTTTGTAGTTGTTTACCAAGCAACAGATGTTCTGCTCAGTGGGTCTGTCCAATGACCCATCCACGCAGCTTCCTTCTGATTGGTTGAAAAGCCCAGCAGGGTCAGCGAGACTCACTGTGGAAATATTTGAAACATGTTTTTATCCTGTGGCTTCAGTTCAATTCAACAAATACGTTGTTTGTGTGATATGTTGCTTTGTTTTGCCAAGTCCCATTGCGGTTTGAATTTATATCTCTTCATCATGCAGGTTTTGTTTTTGTTTTTTTAACAGCTTAAACCTAAACCAGCAACCAAAACTAAATTTGGACTCAGCCCCAGACAAATGAAAGAAAACCAGAAACCACAGCAGCTCCCGCAGCTTGTTGTGCTTTTATTTCCTAATTTTAAAAAACAGAGAATGAAGCTTTTGATCTATAAGAACGAAAGTTTCTGTTTAAAGAATCGGCAAAGTTACAGGCTTTGAACATTTCTCTATTAAATTACAGCCTGAGGCTGAGGTGCTGTTTTCTTCTTATTTGTAATCAAGCAAGGCCTGAATGTTGGGAGTGGACTGTAGTTTTATATGGCAGAAATTAGAAAGCAGAAGGTGCTCACAATTAAAACCCTCCCACAGGAAGGACGGTGCAGTACAGCAGAGACCACAGAGGGACAGAACCAGCAGCATGATGCATGCAAGACTATTTTGAAACAATGATAATAAATATCAGACTTTCCCATAGAAGAGAAATATGTGAACAATGCATCTGAGGAAAATTACAGGAAACTGGAGAAGAAAATCATTATTTACAGCAATGGGATGATTTTTTTTAAAATAAACACAAGTGCTCAAGATCCTGTTCAAGATGATCAAAATCCTTAGCAGTGCTCTACAGCTTTAACCCCCATAGGGCCCCCATAACATTCTGATTCCTGGGTAATCTTTGGTCATGCATATCTAGTCAGGAGGCTTGTTCCAGCTATAGAGGGTCAAAGCCGGTCTCAAGAGTTGATTGTTCTTTTGTTTACTCTCTGCACAAACGGCTCACACTCAGAGAAAGATTTGTTAAATGAAATTGCATCATATTAACGTGCACGCATAGAAACTGTAGGAGACGATGGTTATTGGATTATTTCCACCTTAGTTTTTTTTTTAGGATCAAAGAACAGAAAGAAAAGGAAAAGTAGGAGATTTTGAATTTATGGGTATTTTTTTCCTGCACTGTCGGCATAAACCTCTGAACTCTGGCATGTTCCACTTAAAAAGCCAACACAAAGTTTATGCATCGCATCCTACACAAGTGGATAAAGGTCAACATTAAAAGAGCTAATAAAACATTCTTTCTTTATTGATCCTTAAAACATATTTAGCCCATTGATCAACCAATCCCCACCTGCAGGGGCTAAACCATAACAATATCATGGCTTTCCCTGTTAAAGACGCTGTCTGGATGGAAGCATATGAACTATATATAAACTGAGTCAGATGGTCCGTTTCCTCTCCAGTCCAGAAAAGTGAACGATCTGACTACCGAACTCTTTTACACTTTCTCGGAATCCATGATAAACTAACTTTTTATTTTCCCAGTAGTGCCAGCTTCTGTGGTCTTGAAGTTCTTTTATCTCATTGCTTTTTTCCCAGTGTTTCCTAGTAGTTATTCATGATTCTAGTTCTTAATCTCTTGACTTAATTAGTTCCCTCTTGTGTCCTGTTCATTTTAGTCCAGTGTCTGTGTGGGTCCTTCCTAGCATCCCCTTTTGTAGTCTGCCATGGCCCAGTGTTTGTTTACCTTTTGTCTGTGTCAAGTTCATGAGTGTTAGTGTCCGACTGTGTTTATGCTTCCTGTTTTACTTTGATGGTCTCTCGCCTCATGCATTATGTTCTGTTTGTGTGTCTTGCCTCATTAGTTAGATTCAGTTCTGCTGCGTGTCTCCACTTCTCCTGATTACCTTCTTATTGTCTTATTGTCAGCGTCTCCCCTTGTTCATTGTTAGAACGTCAGACATCTTCAGTATTCCTGTTTCGTAGTGTAGGTTTCTGTCAATCAAAGATTTTCACTTCCCGTTTGGATTTTACTCTTCAGCCTAAATAAACTGCTCACCCTCCTGATATTCTGAGTTTGGGTCTTCCTCTTCACGACATGTTTTTCCAACACTGTATTTCTGGAGCATGTTCACACGTAGTTTCTACTTTATATGAAAAAGCTTTAACTTACATTGAACTGGATTCTCAAACAGTGATTTCTTTAAGTGTTCCTGAGCCCATGCATTGATTTCCATGACAGATTCATGCTTGTTTTTAATGTTTTGCCACTCGAGGGCCTGAAGATCTCAGGCATGCATTACTGATTTTTCATCTTGTGCCTTTGCACACAGATTTCTCCAGATTCTCAGGATCTTTTGATAATATACACTGTAGATGATGAGATCTGTAAAGGTTTCACACTCTTATGCTGAGTAACATATTTCTGAAATTGTTCTGCTATTTATAAAGATGTAGTGTTTTCAGATTAATCAATCTTTGCCTCTCTAAGATGCCCCTTTTAAACCATCATGTTACTAATCTGTTTCCAATTAACAGCGCCTTATTTTGAGTACCACCTATTTTTCTAGGTTTTCATTGCCCCTGTTTCAAATTTTGAAATGTTTTGCTGTCATCAAATTCAAAATCAAAATTTTCTCTGATGAAACAATAAAATGTTTGATATGTTTTGTATATTCTATTGTAAATGCAGGTTTATGACATTTGCAAATCATTGTATTCTGTTTTTATTACGCAGCATCCAAACTTTTTTGCAATTAGGGCTGCATTTCTACAGTTGTATGCAACGCCAGTTCTTTTAAGCTACGAATTCATTAATTTTAAATGACATCCATGTCCTTTTAACACCACTGACAGTATGAAAACTCACACAATAGGAAATGCCAAACACACAGCAGGACAAATTGAAGCTGACAGCACTCCTCTTTCAAATTAAAATCACCACATCCCTCAAAACTAAACCTGTAACAGTGCTGCTGTGCAGTTTTTCGTCCTTTGAGCCAAATCCAGAAAGAATACGGTACTCACTCTGTGTTTCTATGTATGGAGCTGAGCTGCTTATTACCTCATGGGAACATTTTCTTAGTATAAACCTAGTTTGCCATCTAGTGGTCCTGATTTGAATCACAGAGACACTGTCTGTGCAGGAGTTAAATTTTCACAGTTAAGTCTGCATCACTTCTTAGTGTTTGCATTTAATGAGGAAAATAAATATCAAATGTTTGCTTCATTGCCTGCATACTCAAGAGTTTGGACGGGATCAGTCCTGTAGATTTGCATCACCACTTACCAGTTCATGTGTAATCACAGATTTGTGGAGTATAATCACCCTCTTTCTCTATTTTTAGCTGCCGAGCCTGTGAGCGAGCCCCCGTTCCGCCAGTCCCTCTCACTCTTAATGAGATTTACTCTTGGCACATGGAGCAGCGTAGAGCAGACAATGGAGATGTCTAGACCAACCACATCTAGGACACAAAATGGTCTTTCATAAATGGCAGCAGCAACAAGGGCAGGAGCAGCGCCAGCATGAATGCGGCAATATTTAAACGGCTCGCCTTGTTTACCAAGTGTGAAAATCTGTTCTAAATATATCCTCGCTGCAAAGGGCCTTCATGTGCAGGCTTTGTTTTTTTCTTCATCTCTGTTCCCCTGTATATTCAGGACTAAAGTGAGTTTATTCCTTGTCTCCCTGTCCTACATCTTGAGGCCTACTTTTTGACTGGTTCTGCACTTTTCTAAAGTCTGGAAAGGCGTTTTATTATCGTTATGAGAAAGTAATCACTGTTTAATGCATCATCAGGGAAAGTTACCCATAAAAAGCTACAAGGTTTGCATTTTGATGAAAATAAAATATGATGAGGGCAGCATGGTGGTGCAGGAGTTAGTGCTATTAACCTTTTTATGTGGAGTTTGCATGTTCTCTTAACATCTGCATGGGCTTTCAGTACAGAGACAAGCGTGGGGTTAGGTTAACTGGTTATTCTAAATTGCCTGTAGGTGTGAATGTGACCATGAACGCTTGCTTGTCTCTATGTGATAGCCCTGAGACCGATTACCACAGAGCTAACAAATAAAAATAGGGTGACACCTTACCCACCAACGCAAGACGAATGACTGAAAACAGTGAATGTAATTTCTGTTATGGCGCAACTGACTCATGAGAAAAGACTTTCATGAGAAGAAAAATGGAAGAATGGGACTGTGTTTATGTATCAATGACAGAGCGAGGACAGAAATACTGATGTCACCGAAACAAACTGAAAAGACAAAGCAATCCAGACTATTCGAGGCGGATGTAATTATTGTTGGTTTGGTGAGTTACCCTTCTTTCTTTTGTGCATATCTGAAATTCAAAAGTAACAAAAAAAAAGGTTAAACAATAATTAAAAATGAAAGAAAAAATGTAATTATTCACAGAAACGACCTAACCCTGTAACACCAAGTATATGTTTGATATTTAATGTATGAGTTTTTGAGACCTCTGCATCATCAGTGTGATTTTTATTCATGGGAAAACTTAATAATAATAAGACACATGCAGTGCTAGTGTGAGCAATAAATTGCACAAAAACTTTGCTCCGTTTTCTGACAGTTATTTCAGGTTCAGGCTTGGGTCAAAACTGATAAATATTTTTGCTTGTTATGAATTTGATGCTTGCAACATATTGCTAAAAGCTTGGGGCCAACCGAATGTAATGCTAACAAAACAATGGAAGATCTCAGTTAGTAGTAACTGGGGAATAAAAAGAGCATCACAGCCTTTCAGAAGTAAGGACAGGGGTACATCGCTCTGTGAAAGACTGTGTGGGCAAAGAGTTCAGCAATTTAAAAAGAACGTTTCTGTTTCTCAAAATAAAATTTATGAGGAAATTCATTGTCATAATCGGGGTGTGACTGTGGCTTTCTGAGATTTGAGGCTCTTTGTTTGGTGCCCATAGACTTGTTTATTTAACTTCATGTTTTCTTAAGTGTTTTTGTAGCCTTTAGTTTTTGTTATAATTTAGTCTGGTTGTCTTGGTGATTCTTGTCTTATCCTCTTGCAGCAGTTCCTCTTTGTTTAGTTTAGTCCTGTGTCTGGAAGTCCCTGTTTAGTTATTGCTCCTCACTTCCTGTTTTATTTTGGTAGTCATTTGTCTTCTGTGTTGTATATCTTTTCCTGTCTCATTGTCTTTGTCCACATCTCCTTAGTATCTGTGTGAGTACTGTATAAATAATTCTATCTTCCCCTCACTCTTTGTCTCAGTGTCTGTAAACATACACTTGTGTGTTTCCTGGTTGTTCAAGATTGTTACTGGAGTCCTTGCGGTTATGGACTTTGTAGGAGATCATCCTATGCTCTGTAAATTTTAATCAGAGCTGTGACCAAATGTATTATATTGCCTTTTATTCAACATACTACTTATCAAACATGATCTGTAACAGAAAGATTTACAGTGCCAAAGGTTAAAACAAGTAATATTTAGAAAATGGTGACTTACACAGATGAATAGTTTAACTATTTATAAAACAGTATTATTTCAACCAGAAAAGGCTGAAATTAAAACTGTTCGAATAATAAAGCTGGTGGGTTTATGCGTTGTGCATTGGTGAAAACCTGGGTGCAAGGGCAGAGCAAAGGAAAGTTTGGATGTTTATTGCTAAAGCAACACAGGAAAGCTCTGAAGGGTGGAGTGACAAGGGGGGTAAGTGATGTCCAGATGGCTACTCTGTCTCCTCTAAAACTCTTTTCCCCCCAACTTTGCTCCCAGACACCTTTATCTGACCTCTCTGCCGTGCACAGGTGCCTTCCTTCACATCAGTGGGTGTCACATGTGGTGCAACGATCTGGTGTCTTGAATAGATCACTAGTAATGAGCCGACTGGAACCAAGTGCGTACTCAACAGTGACTCACAGGTGTGACACCAAAGGAGCAGGAAGCCAGAAAGATACAAGGACACGCACAGACATACAGCGGGAGATGGAAAGAAACGGGTGCATCGACCAGGACATCGTGACAGCATGTAGATGGGACATGCAGTGACCTGGAGAGTAATGTTTATTAGAATGATTGTTGTGTGATGTAATCCAGATTCTTCATATTTATTTCTCTGTGAAACTCTGAGCTTTCTGTGTGAGAACAATCTGCTGGTTTGATGTTCATGTGTTGCAGTTGCTGGATTGAATGTGTGAGGACTGCAGGAAGAAAAGCTCAGCCTGATGTTAATGGGGATCCAGATTTAAATAAATAAATAAAACATTCATAATAAAGATTTCCTAAATCACTACTGAATGGCTTTGATCTCCAGGCCCTCAGGCAGCAGTGCATCGAAGCAGTGAGTCTAAATCATCTTAAGACTCCACAGCTCATCACTGCATCCACAAATGCAAATTCAGTCTTGTAATATAAAGAATAAAACTTCTTTAACATGTACTGACATGCTCTGGCAAGTCACAGTCTGGTAACAAACCTGCTGGTCCTCAAAATTTCAAAGTGCAGTTTGAACGACGCCATCTGTGATTGATGCAGATGGAGTGTTGAGTCTTTGACTTAGGTCTTCTTTTGTGCTCTGGTTTTTTATACTTTCTGATAGCAGCATGTCTTTGTTTCAGTCTGGTTTATGAAACCCTGGTTGTTCCTGCCTCCCTTTCTGTTTCCTCAGTCATGTCTTGTTTAGTTCTGTCAAGTTCACACGTCTTAGTCCTGTTTGTTTAGTGTTTGTTTAGTTTTGTGTCCTCTTGTCTTGTTGTATTCTGTTCACCTGTCTTTTCCCGAGCTGTTTCCGCTCTCCCTAATTGCCTTGTGTGTATTTAATTCCTCAGTCTCTGTCTGCTTGTTGTCTTGTCCGTCCTCGCAGGATGTTTTGTTTGAAGATTCGTAGATGTCGGATTCTTTGTTTGGCTGTTTCTTTTGAAAATCTGGATTAATTTGTTCTCAGTTTAAGTTAATTAAGCTGCTTTTCAGTTTATCCCCGTGCACCCGCACACATGCACACACATCGGCATTATGAAAATACTGGACGAGAACACCGTACCAAAGCTCTACCGCCTCCCTGTGCCCTGCAAAAGTCATACCCTTGAATCGCTTTTTAAACTGACTCATGCTTGGACATTGCTTCATTTCTTTACTTAGTCTGTTCCACAGCTTCACTCCACTCACAGAGATGCAAAAACTTTTTAGTGTTGTACGGATAAAAGGATGTTTTAAATGTAATCCCCCCCTCAAATTGTATCCCTGTTCCCTTTTAGAAAACAAATTTAGAATATTGTTAGGAAGCAGGATGTTTATTGCTTTATACATAATTTGTGCTGTAAGAACAAAGAACAGATCTGTGAATTTTAGTATTTTTGATTTTAAGAATAGTGGATTTGTATGATCTCTGTAACCAGTTTTTGGATTATCCTTATGGCCCTTTTTTGTAATATAAAGATTGATGATAGCAAACCTCTGCACAGTAATGCAAATATGGTGAAATCGGTAAACAGTAGAGAATGTGGGATGATTTGTGGTCCAGAATGTGTTTTACTTTACTCTAAATGAAATACTTCTTGAAATTTTGTTATGTATCTGATTTATATGCGTCTTCCAGCTTGATTTATCATCTATTATCACACCAAGAAACTTGTGTTCAACAACTCTTTCAATTTCCAGACCATCTATATGAATATGCACTTGTGCGTTTCTCAGGGAATTCCCAAATAAGACTATTTGAGTTTTAGAGATGGTTAATTCCTGTCAAACCATTTTTTAAAATTTTGCACATTTCTGATTTAATTGTATCCAGCAGCTCCTTTAGATTCCCCCCAGAACAAAAAAAATATTTGTCGTCTGCAAATAATATAAATATTAATTTATCAGATGCCTTACAAATATCATTTATATAAATAATAAATTTTGAAATGCAAAAATATGAAACAACACGCCCAAACTGTCAAAGCTGAATAATAAACAAGAATGGATCTCTTCAGTTTTGAAACGCTTCCCAGTAGAAGTCGCAATATATCCATAATGTCCTTAAATATCCTGCCTATGAACGCAGCTCAGGATTACATGTTTATTTCTTAGTGCAGCTGAGTTTGTGTGTTTCTGTGTGTTGCAGAAAACTATAACACTGTTGTTAGCGTTTAGAAATTGCAGGTTATAAAACAGTATGAATGTGTTTTGAAACATAGCGGTGCAGCATTTATCACTGTCAACTCACAGAAAGAAGGTCCTGGGTTTGAATCCGCCCACCGGCTGGAGCCTTTCTGTGTGGAGTTGGTCTGTTCTCCCTGTACCTGCGTGTTTTCTCTTCAGATACCCCAGCCTTCTCTCACAATCCAAACACATACATGCATGATTGTATGTCTCTGTGTTACTCCTGCAATAGACTGCTAACCTGTCCAGTCTGCACCTTACTGTTCACCTCCTGGCACCTGCATAGGCTCCAGTCTCACCACAACTCTGGATTGGATAAGTGATTCAGAAAAAAAAAGGAGATTTTCAAATGTAGTAATTTTCTTTTTATGTCAAATGTTTCACATGAGCATAAACTACAGAAGCATTAGAGCGACACCTTGTGGTCTCTCTTCGCAGCTGCAAATAATAATCATTTGATTTGAATCATATTCTTCCTCTGCACCATAAACACTCAGACTCTTGGACTCTGACCACGAGTGACGTCCTAGTGAATGCTTGTCAGACACCTCATGTGTGCTAGTTTTTAGTGTGACAAAGAAACAACAGACAAGACTTCAACACAGGAAAGACGCAGCATTTGTTTCGCAATGACTGTGGTGCACAAGTGGTTTCAGCATCCGCACTTTAATCAGTTCGTGCTATAACGTATATGTAATTAACAAAAAAAAACATGACAACCAGAGACTGTCTATACCTTTATGTTTATATGCTCTGGATGGGTTAGAGGACAGTGTCTTATTGCCTATAGAACATCTTAACATACATTTTATTGCCGTTTCTGTTTTTTTAAACCCGATTTTTGTCCTTTTCAGCATTTCCAACAACACTGCAGGTCCTCTTGTTAGGAATCAGTCTGCTCCAGTGAGTGAGAGACACGGTTGTTTGAAAGATTTTGACTCTGTGTTTATTTTCTCATAATTAAATCTGGACTTGTTCTCCTTAACATCCCGAATAGATGGAACATATTTAATAAAAACACACATTTTATCACCATATCATGACTTCAGAAGCATGTGCCTCTGGACCATGTGGAGCCCACCAAAATGACATTTTTTCTCTTCTCCCAGCTTTTTGAATTTCATGTGTATCATATTTTGCTACATGTGGCATTTTTTCAGTTGCTTAAAAATGTGTTGTACAATTTCTATATTTTGTTTTACGAGAAAAAAAAAATCACTGATGATGTAGAAGTCTCAAAAACTCATGTATCAAATATGATGCACTTGGCTTTACAGGGTTAAAAAAGTCTTGTTAAAGAGAGGGATGATGCAAAACATTGGGAAACCTGTCCCTGTTTCTCACTCACCACAGGAAATCATCTGCCTCTGCATCACCATGTGAATGCTATCATCCTCTGTCACACCAACCCTCTGCATGACCTTTTGTCCTGTATATCCCCTATCCCTCCTCTCCACATGTTCAAACCATCTCGGTCTTGGCTCTCAAACTTTCTCTACAAATCGCTCATCCTGAGCTGTCTCCCTGATGCACTCTGGCAATTACAAAATACATGTTAATAAACTAGCTGGGATAGGCTCTAGCATCTTCTGTGACCCTGAAAAGGATAAGTTATTTTTACTTGATACTTAAAAACCACAGCTGGGTTAGACTGGTCTGTTTACATGGTCTATACACAGTTTGATATGAACCATAAACTCCACATACAAACATGACTGAGGAACAAAATGCAGGTGGAAGAAATCAAACATGGGGGGAACCAATGAGCAGTGTTGGGGAGTAACGGAATACAGTACCGCCATTACGTATTTAAAATACAAAATATGAGTAACTGCATTCCGTCACAGTTACAGTTTAAAAAAGTGGTATTTAGAATACAGTTACTTTGTTGAAATAAATGGATTACACGGCGGTACTTCCCTGTTTCATATTGTGGCGGGTCAGGACTGTTTGGGTTTTGTTTGACAGCTACATTCTGTTGTTCCAGGTGGCAGCGTTACGATTGCCATGGTTACAGGGTGACGCTCTCTCTCTGCGTGTTTCCTGGGTGAGAGAGGCCTTTTTGTTGTTGTTGTGCTAAGCTAATAGTCAGAATGCTACAGGTATAGCTCTAAAGAATGTAGCTTCATGGGCAGTGTAGTCCGTGCTGCAGGGAGAATGGACTGCCATACACGTTATGTGTCTGTGAGCGAGAGAGGGAGAAAAAGGAAAAGTACTAGCTGTCATCGAGCAAAAACAGGAGCTGGAAGCATGTAAATATAATAATAACCACTGCAGCCAAGAAGAGTGCCTGACGAGCCCAGTTGTAAGTAAGCTATTAAGACTCGACTGTACACCGTGTTCGTGTTTTCCTCCAAAAACAATAAGTTCCGTTGGAGCCGCCTTTCAACGCCTCTCTCTGTCTCTCGCAAGCAAAGTTGACCCAGACAACAAAGTAAAGCTAGTTTTCAGCTACGAGCCCGACACGAACCCGACGTATTAGCCAGAGGTCCCTTTACTACGGTTCGGAGCCGCGGACCTTCAGTAACAGTAATAAATCACAGCAATAGTACATTCATGTAGTTGTAAACAGGATGATAATATATTAAGTCAGTGGTTCCCAAACTTTTTTTGCTGGGCCCCCCTTGTTTTACAAGAAAAATGTTCGCGCCCCCCTCGCGTGCACGCGCGCACGCACGCACGAACACATCCTCCAACCACACACACCCATATTTTGCTCCATTGCGGTTTATTTCACACCTCAAACATTTAGTAAACAATTAAGCAAATACAAGTAATCTGCAATAAATTACAGGTAGTAAGAAAATAAACTACTAACTCTTTTACGCTACGTCTGCACCTACACGGGTATTTTTGAACACGCAGCTGTTTCGTCCACGTAAACGGCGTTTCAAGATTTTTTCAACTCCTTTTTTGCGTTTATGTGTGGACGAGGAATATAGAGTTCTTCACGCAACGTCAAAGGTATGTGCCTTTTTTCACGTCACGCTGTGGCCACGCTATTGTTTACATGAGATGAATTGCAGAATGGCAGATAGAGACAAAATACTGTTAATCTGACTATCTGCAGGTTTTACACGCTTACATATACACGCAGTTACTGTCCCTCCATTTACAAAGGCAGAGGCGTCACGCTGTGATTATTTTACATGTAGTTGTTTTTTTTCCTGTGTAATAATATTCAACATTGCTATCAATACATTTTTCAAAAAATCCGTCTGCAAAATGGGTTCAAAAACATAAACAACTGTTGGATGCTGTTTGTCCGTGATTTGAACCGGGGGAACAAATCATGGCAGGATCAGCCTGATATTATTTGTATCCCACTGTAACTTTACTGTATAAAGAGCAAACATCTCCAAAATGTCAGGAGTAGTTAGTCATTACAACAAGTGTTTGTGAACTAAAAATCAAGAATGTGGGATCCTGTTTGTCCGTGATTTAAACAGCCCAGCGCTGCTCCCAACGAAGGGAAAACCAGTTCTGCAGGGAGACCAACCTCGGCACTTGTGCAGGTGAAACCAAAGGGAAGATTTGCTTCACCATATTTTCTAGTCTTTGACTTAGAATGAAGTTGGTTGAAACATATTCAGCGATGCTTCATCTCCTGCTTTGCGTTTGTGTGGGCGCCCGTGCTAACAGTGTCCAAGCGTTGTTTTGGGGTTTTTTTTTCCCTTTTCATGCCGCGCCCCCCCTGCAATGGCTCTGCGCCCCCCCTAGGGGGCGGGCCCCACACTTTGGGAACGTCTGTATTAAGTAATCCAAAGTATTCAGAATATGTTACTCTCATTGAGTAACGTAACGGAATACGTTACAGAATACATTTTGGGGCATGTATTCTGTATTCTGTAATGGAATACATTTTAAAAGTAAACTTCCCAACACTGTAGGAAAGAAGGAGGGGGCTTGAGGTTCCGTTTGAGGCACTTTATTGTCACCACTCAATTTCTGGGCTGTAAACACAGCTGGTGTACAGGTGTCTGTGTGTGTGTGTGTGTGGTTTCCTACAAAGGAAATAAACAAGGGAAAATAACAATAAATAAAGAGAATAGACAAGTCAAATACTCAAATATAAACATAACACAATATAGTGAACATAATCACATATAAAGATCAGAAAAATATAATACACTTCAAACTGCTCACACTATGCAACTAAACAGCATTAGTGCGAGGTTAAGCAACCGTCAATACACAATAACTACTTCCGGTAGTTGCACAAAATAAAAGCGTCCCCATCATAATCCGCTATAATGCTCTTATTGTGAAGAGCAAGCGGGACGCCATACTTCCGGTCGAACTTCGTTCAATATTTTATTAGTTCTCGTACCTAATTTTTCGCTACAAACTCCGCTACTTCAAAGTAAACAATCACAAGCATCACATACAACATACAGAGAAGGTCTGATAACACAGGAATGACATTATGGACATACGAGCGACCGTACATGCTTCGACAAAGCTAAACCGGGGTAAGCTAACAACATAAATTAGCATATGAAATGAGGGTGAACTCACGCGTTGCATGCGTGGCCTACCGCTCCAACTACGGACTACATTCGCTCCTAAATGGTAACATACTACAGCACTGACACAACAAAGGCAAAATACAACACAGGTCACTACTTACTTGTCATTTACGCACACATAACTTTCCCCAGGAATCAGTGCACCCCCGCCGGACCAACACGGCTCATCCGACATTAAACTGCCCACCTTACTAACCGGATGATGTCACTAGAAGGTGGGCCGACCCAAACTGACAGAAGACTGAACATTAAATGAACTTATATAAACTTATAAACACTAGAGGTGGGGGAAAAAATCGATACTGCGTAGTATCGCGATATTTTGTTTGCCACTAATGTATCGATACAGGGACAGCAGACATCGATATTTTGTTCCAAAAACTTCCAGTCCACCAGATGGTGCGGTTGAGCTTTTTCTTTAGTGAGGTCAGCAGAGGTTAGGTGAGCACATGGGAAAATTGATCAAACAAAGATGGAGGAAGAGAAAGAGATCAGGAAAGCGCCATCTGCGTTTAAATCAAACGTCTGGGAGTACTTTGGATTTTTTAACAAGGATGGAACAAATGAGATGGATATGACACACGGGATTTGCAAGGTGTGCCGTATGAAAATAAAGTACTCTGGGAATACTACGAACATGAGGGCCCATCTTACACGGCACCATCCAAAAATAGCATTAACCGCGGACGGGAAAGCTAGCTCTAAATCAGCTCCACTGAAAGATCAACCAACGCTGGACACTCTTAGCTTAGCAAAGCTATCTCCCAATTCAGAGCGAGCTAAGAAAATAACACAATCTATCACGTACTTCATCTGCAAAGACCTGTGTCCTTACAACATTGTGGAAAACGAGGGCTTTTCTTACATGATCAAGACGCTGGAACCCAGGTATGTGATACCATCACGACGTTTTTTCGCGGACACAGCCGTACCCAATCTCTACATAGATGTGAAGCGTAAAGTTGAGGAAAGTTTGAGCACAGCAGAAAGGGTTGCATTAACTTGCGACGCATGGACCTCGCGGGCTGTGGATTCATATGTGACTATAACAGCTCATTATCTCACAGCGGACTGGCAACTGCTGTCTTACGTTCTCCAAACTCGAACATTACATGAAAGTCACACCGGAGCGAACATTGCAAATCTCCTGCAAAATGCAGCACAGGAATGGGGGATTGCCGACAAAAATCTGGTGGTTGTCACTGACAATGCTTCTAATATGACAATTGCCACTCAGCTAGCGGGATACCTGCATGTGAAGTGTTTCGCCCATACGCTCAATCTGGCATCACAACGAGCCTTAAACCTGCCTGCAGTAGCCAGGGTCTTGGGGAGAGTGCGGCGCATAACTGGGTTTTTCAATAGAAGCACAGTGGCAAACCACGCTCTGGAGCAAAAACAGAAAATGTTACAGCTCCCGACTCACAAGCTCAAGACCGACGTCTGCACGAGATGGAACAGTGCTTATGACATGCTCCAGCGTTTCCTTGAACAACAACCTGCGATTTGTGCAGCGCTGCTGTCTCCCGAAGTCAGAAAGAGTAGCACAGATATCTTTACTCTAAATGAGACGGATATTGGGAACACTGAAGAAATTGTCCGGGCCTTGAAGTCAATGCAAGTCGCGACTACTGTGATGTCTGAGGAAAAGAATCCTACTCTGTCTCTCGTAGCACCACTGCTAGCACAGCTGTTGCACGACACCCAAGACAACATTGGTGACACAGCGCTGGTCAGAAACATCAAGCAAAGTATCAGTCAAGACCTTAAGAAGAGATATGCCAGCACAGTAGAACGGAACACCCTCTACACAGCATCAGCTCTCGACCCACGCTTTAAAACCCTGCCGTTCCTGTCACTGGAGGAAAGACAGGAAACCTATGCCAGAGTGGTTGCTGAGGCTATAACCCTTCAGGTAAGCAAACATTCTGGTGTTATAATTTAAATAACTTACTTACAATATTAGTAGATCGGTGATATTTTTGTCATATTGGTAATATTCTATTTAACAATTAAATACATTAATTATAATTTGCTAACATATTACTGCATACTAAAAGATATAAAATATTTATTTTCTCCCTCTCTCTGTATGTGTGTGGGTTTTCTACAGGAAGAAAAGAGGCAGCAGCCCATCTGTGAGCCAGAAGCCCATGAACATCATGAGAAACCTGACGAGACTGAACAAAATCCCAGACCCCCTCTCATACCAGCCAAGATGAGGAAGTCTTGTGGGTTAACAGACTTGCTTGGTCAGACTTATGGTGATGTTGGAGCCCCACCAAAATCATTATCTGCCACAGCTGAGGAGGAGGTGAAAAAATACCAGGAGGTCACGTCACTGGCACTCACAGAAGACCCACTAAGCTGGTGGAAATCCCATGAGGAAGTCTATCCTTTCCTAGCCACTCTGGCAAAAAGATACCTTTGTATCCCAGGTACTAGTGTCTCGGCTGAAAGAGTCTTCTCAACCGCTGGAGACATCGTCACAGCAAAACGGAGCACTCTGACTTCAGAGCATGTTGATCAGCTCCTATTTCTGAGCAAGAATGCTGACATTGCTTCACTGTCCAATTGTGTTTAACTTTTTAGGGCAGCAACAAACAGGACAGTTTACTTATTTTAATTTAAGAAATGTTTTATTTTATTTAAATTTAAAACTTTTTTATTTAATGTAAAATTATATTTTGTTTTAAGCTATAATTGTACCAGATACTTACGTTCAGTTAAATTGGTTACTAGACTGTTATAAAAACGGTTCACTTTGTCCTTTGTCAGCAATAAAACTGACTGACATGATAGAAAGACTGAGTGTGAGACTTTATTATTAGATAAAATGAATATTGATAAAGTTTACCTTTATGGACAAATTCTGCAGTAGAAAAAATATGTGATAAATCACAAAATATCGTATTGCAATACTCAGAATATTGCAAAAATATATATATAAAAAAATCGCAATAATATCGTATCGTGAGTTAAGTATTGTGATAATATCGTATCGTGGGGTGTATGGTGATTCCCACCTCTAATAAACACCATTAAAACTATTATATGAACTTTGGGGCCTTTTATACACCATCAGTGCAGTGACTTACCTGCAGTTAACGTTTGAATGGTGTTTCCACAGTGTTTCTGAATTGTGTGGGACTACCTGAGAGGAAAAACTGTGAAAAATAAAAATATGTGTCAGGGCACAGCATGTGCTGGGCTAATGTCAAATGTATTCAACAGATATATTAATGATAAAACTTTAAACCTGTAAAATCTGGAGACAAAAACTCTCAGAATCATATTTTCAGTTGTTATTACTACAGTAGGTCAGTAGGTGTCTCTAGAGTCACCTTTCAATGCAACATCCAACACATGCAAAGAGGCAGACACACTCACCAAGGGTTTTATCACCATACCTGACGGTTTCCATGCAAAGACGTGACGTCCAACACATGCAGACACACAAAGACGCAGACACACTCATAAAGTGAGTCAAGTTTGTTTCCCTAGCACATTTAAAGTACAGCTGTTGAACAATATGCTGTACATCTAAAATAATTAAATAACAGCCAACACAGGATGAAATTTTGAGTTTAAGAAAGGAAACATAAAATTAGAAAACCTGAGTAAAAACAGGACAAATAATTGTCATCTGCACAATAATGAAT
Source organism: Neolamprologus brichardi (assembly GCF_056152115.1). Classification (NCBI taxonomy): domain Eukaryota; kingdom Metazoa; phylum Chordata; class Actinopteri; order Cichliformes; family Cichlidae; genus Neolamprologus; species Neolamprologus brichardi. The sequence goes on along the minus strand of NC_142112.1, from coordinate 27,640,804 downwards.
TGAGATGCTCTTTTATTAAAAACTAAGCCAAAAGAGAACATAAATTGAAAAAAACGAACTGGCTCAAGGAAAAATATCAGTTGCTAACAGGTCTAGACCACATGAAGATACTTTCAGGGAAGAAGAAATAAAAATGAAAAATGTCCAGTGGTCAGTGGAGGAATTTGCAAAATCAGTGTTAGTTTTATATCAGCAACACTCCTCAAAGTTTTAAGACTGCTTCCTACACCTTTGCAACAATATTAATACTTAAGAAAAACTGTTTAATGGCAGAAATATAAACACACAGAACAAGAGGTTGGTCAAATACCTTTCATTTTATTTCTTTATCTTTTTGCCACTTGGTTACAATCCTTTGTGTTTTACAGCAGTGAACATGCGCATTCAGAGCAGAAATTCAGAGTCTGCTCAAAGCTAACCAGAAAGAAAAAGGAAAGGCTTGTTTATGCGCTGGTATATGTTGCTTAAATAACATCGCTGAAGGTTTATGCCAAAGGATGGTCGCACACAAGCATCACTTCATGCCTTTGGACTTTTAAGAGCTCCAGATTTCTTCGCACTCTCTGTTCACCACCAGTTTGCCGTCATCGGTCAGTTGAAGACGGCACAGTTTGGCGAGAGGTCCGCAAGAGTTTGTGCTCCACCTAGGTGTGTTAGATTTGTTGTACAGGACTAGGTTGCAGTCAGCCTGCATGATCAGACGGACAGCGTCTGATCCATAGGTGTCCGAAGCCCATAAAGGCTTCCAGCCATAGATGACAAAGTTACCATCATCCTGCAGCCATAAATTATATGTTAGATAACTGTCAACACGCATGACTGGGAAGCAAGGCTTTTATGAGCTTCTGAACTGAGAACATTTAAATTAGTCACCTGAAATATAGCTTTGAACTGCTTGTTGTTGGACACCAGGTAGTCTCCCCTGCGGAGTTCATCATTTTTGGACAAGAAGTTTCTGCTCATGATTCTAAAAGGAGAGAATATAGATGAGCTTGTATCCACAATATGCATTTAAAAGTATCAGGAATGTGTGAATCCATCAGTCAGTAGAGATGCGTAGAATACTTACAGTTTTGAATATTTCACACCAGCCGGTCTGCAAGCAGAAGAGAAGGGAAGTGTTCAAATTGAAAGCAAATCACTTCATCTTTATATCATCTTGACCGGGGGTGGAGTCACACTCACTGCCCTTTGCAGTAAAGGGATTGCATTTCCTAAGAAGTGTGTGTGTGTGAGGAGGGAGGGATTAGTGGAGCAGTAATGTAATGGAGTGGAGCAATCGCAATTGCTGACGTGTTGTACAGGGGAGTTTGCTGCTGTGTTCTCCAGCTGTCCTTTGGTTGGGGTGAGGGAGGGGGGGATCAGGGGGGTTATTTTATGTGTTGTTGGAGTGTCTCTTTTTTCAACCCACAGAACTCATATTGGGTGTGTATAGGAATTTATTTTACTTGTGTATTAATCACATTATTTTATTGTATAATGCCTTGGTGCCACTCACACTCATACAGTAAGACAAATGGTGGGGGTGTAGTAAGGGGGAAGGGGGAAGCAGGAACTCCACAGGAAGAGTCTTTTGTCTCTTCGAGGACTCTGGGAGGTAGCAAGGGAGTGTGAACCTTAAGGTGTGAAACAGCTGTGTACTGCCTTTTGTTCCTGGAGAAGGTATTTAACTGAGAGCCATGCTAGGCTCAGGGAGACTCTGCTGACCCTGCCCTGCGGTCAAGTAGGCTCTCCACAAGCTTGGTTTTCTGTTCTTTGTGTGTTTGGATTAAAGAATGTTAGCTACCGCTCACCGCTCGTCTGCAGGCTTTATTTAAATGGAAAACTTCCACAACAAAATGAGCAGGATGGTCCGTGTGGTCGCTGAACAACGGTTCCGTGGACGGGCTGATCACCCCTGAGGAAAAAGGTAACTTTGTCCTACCAGCTGTTGAAGCAAAGGAAATGGAGGAGTCATGGAGCCGTTTTCCGTTCAGTCACCACCGAGACCATTTTGAGGGGACTCCTGCAGATGGGTGAGTTGTAGCTAACTTGTATACAGTCATGGGGAGTTTTTTGTCTGGCCGGGGGGGGGGAACGCCTGCCGGCCCGGAGTTCGATTCTCCGGAGGGAAAATCCTGGCGATTTGAGGCTTGTGTTGGTTACGGTCCATCACAAGGACAGTGGCTCGCGCACGTTGTTAGGGAGAAGCTGGCCCAGACCTGTGTTTCGGTCCAAGTACGTCACAGGGACAGCGATTCGGGTACACAGTCGGAGTCCATTTCTGCCTACTACAGTGCGCAGAGTGGCGGTGTTCGTTCCTTGGTCCATAGAAGGCAAGGACCTCACGGGGGATGCCTCGTGTAGTAAAATGGGATCTAGATCCACTAAAGCAGCCAGCGGCGCCGGATTAGCGGCTCGAGAGGCGGCTGCGGCAATCGCTCCACCGGGCCGCCAGAGACAAAACTCAATGCGTGACTGTATGGTAAGCACTGAGTAAATGTGTGGTGTGTAAGATTGCAGAGAACGGTTGTGTGGGAAAAGTTGATGTGTGTGTAAAAACAGTGAAAAATGGGGTTAAAAAATGTTGAAAATGGGGAACAAAAACAAGGAAAAAAAATAGAGAGAGGAGTGTAGAAATGCGTGTAAAAGTTGTTTCCAACTAGAGGGAGAGAGTGGTACTGCAGGCCACCAGCTCCCCTAGGGTGGACACACAAAAATTTCTTTTAACAGAATTGTTGATAAAAATAAACAAAAAAAAAAATAGGAAGAGGGTTTGGTGTTTTTTAACGTAGGGCAACTACAGTCTCACTTTCTGGGTTTTAAGAAAGGAGAGTTTAGAACCAGAGAGAGGAGATGTGTTGTTTTAAGCAGTGAGAACAATGATCAAAATGTCTCAGTGTGTCACTTGCAGGTGAAGAGCAGACCCTGATCAATTTTCCACGTGCAGCAGTCGGAAGAAAATTATAGGTTAACATGATTAGAAACACTCAAGCCAAGTTTTGGCTGAATTATTTTACAGCTTAACTTCCATGTGTTTGTCACACACTCCACACAACACAAGCTCCAAGAATCTCTCCCTGAAGACAAGAAATGCAGTTCCAGAATAACGAGATGGATCTTAAGAGCTCACAGCAGCATCCTGAGCAGTGAAGAAAAGGTCCAGCAGCAGCAGCTGTGCAAGACAGCGACAGCAAGGAGAAAAATGGCATCATCATGACTGGATGGATGGATGTGCATTTCCAATGAGCTGCAACTTCACTGTGTGTGAATGGACCTTTGAAAAGAATGCATGAGTTGGACATTTGCCACTTTTGGAGCAAAATGGCAAGATGAGAGTGTTAAAGACACAGGACAAAGCTGAAAGACAACTGACTCTCACTGGACTGCTGCAAGGGGGGGAGATGAGATGAGACCACAGTGGAAGGAGCAGGGGAGGACATGGAGGAAGGCTTTTTTAGTGTGGGAATGAAATTTGGGTTTAGGAAACTGGGAAGAAAAAACGACTGCCTTTCGTGGAGAATCGAAAAGTGTCTGGAGCACCGCAAAGAGGAGAGGTACACAAAAATTACACAAACACACATGCAATGAAGCTCATAAAGATCAAATAGTATTAAGCATGCATTTCCATCATCGTTACCATCATCTTGTCCATTTCACTTAGTAGGTTTAGATGTGATACATAGACTAGTGAACTAGTATTATTTTTGGGGAAGGGTGATTGAATCATAGCAGGGGTGAACAGAATGCTGCATGGGGGTGAGATGAGTGGGGACTAATAGATTATTGAGTTTCTTCCCACTCTATGCAAGGCCACCTGGGTTGGCTGATAGACTGTTTACTTAGCCTGATAGGGCGAACGACACTGTCTCAGCTGAACTATGGACACGCACACACATACACTTACACTGATAAGCACTCACACATCCCCCCTCCCCTTCCAATGCCTTTGATGCTTGTTGCCTCCTGGGAACAAATGGCTCTTTGGGTGTAAAAGGTTGCAGACCCCTGGTCTAGCTCTTACGTTGGTTTGTTGTCTGATACACGGCAAGGAATAATAAAGGTCATTCAACAACCATCAGTTCTGGCCTTCTCAGTTCGACTGGATGCTACAATAAGAGCTTGACCGCCGCCATTTTGCTACACCAGGAGGGCTCAAGGTTTAATGGCAATTCCCACAACGTCCAGCAGATGGCAGAAGCAGGTCAGAGAATAAAACGGCGAAAGGCATAAGGAAAATAAAGTTAAAATGGGAGTGACAAACTGCGCTACCCGTGACACTGCGGTACCCGTGAAACCATGCTGCCCATGAAAACGCTCTACCCGTGAAACCGTGATACCCGTTAAGCTGCGCTGCCAACTAAACCACGCAGGCAGCACTGCATGACGGGCAGTGTGACCGGTGTGACGGCAGCGCATTTCTAATCTGTGTGACTGATGTGATGTCATACAATTTTCGCAGATGTGCTGCATGCTACGTAACACCGCGCTGCCATCTGCAAAGGCTGCGTAACGTCACACCAGTGACATCAGATACACAGGTCACACCTCGCTGCGGTCATACCCGTCACACTGCGCTGCGTGACGTAACACTGTGCTGTCTGTGAAGGTGTATGCTGTTTGTGTGAACTTACCATGTGAGATCCTGCGCCAGATGTAAACCTAGGAAACGGAAGCTGTTCCCTCTTTCCACAGCAGTGCCGTTGATGGTGATTGGGGTATGTGCTCTTCTACACCTCCAGAAGTCCACTATCATTTCTTCTGGTTTTGTAATATTGAGGGTGAGTTGTAGTCTTAGCACTGGAGTAAAAAGGCACTGACATCCTCCTTGTAAACTGTCACGCACCATTGCTGTGTCATCCGCAAACTTGAGAATGAAATTGTAGATTCTAGTGGCCGTGCAGGCGTAGGTGTAGAGTGAGGACAGGAGAGAGTTCAGTATACGCCCAGTTCACACTGCGCTGCCGTCATACCCGTCACAACACTTGCACCTTGCTGCTGTCTGCGAAGGTTATATGACGTCACATCAGTCACACAGATTAGAAATGTGCTGCCGTCACACCCGTCACACTGCCCCTCACACCTGTCACACCGTGCTGCCTGCGCGTTTTAACTGGCAGCGCGGTTTAACGGGTATCACAGTTTCACGGGTAGTGTGTTTTCATAGGCAGCGTGTTTTCACGGGCAGCGCGGTTTCACGGGTAGCGCGGTTTCACGGGTAGTGCGGTTTCACGGGTAGCGCGGTTTCACGGGCAGCGCGGTTTCATGGGCAGCATGGTTTCACGGGTACCGCAGTGTCATGGGTAGCGCGGTTTGTCACTCCCGTCAAACTGTGCTGTCTATGAAGGGGTATGTTGTTCGTGTGAACTGACTATGTGAGATCCTCCGCCAGATGTACAGCTAGGAAACGGAAGCTGTTCAATCTTTCCAGAGCAGCGCCGTTGATGGTGTTCGGGGTTATGCTTTACTACACCTCTAGAAGTCCACTATCATCTCTTCTGTTTTTGTGACATTGAGGGTGAGATGGTACACCCCTGACGTAACACCGCACTGCCGTCTGCTAAGGCTGAATGACTTAACACCGCACCGCCTTCTGTGAAGGCTGTGTGACTTCGCACCGGTCACACCGCACTGCCGTCACACCCGTCATACCACTCATCGTGACGTAACAAGGTACTGCTGTCTGCGAAGGTTGCATGACGTCACATCGGTCATACAGATTAGAAACACCCTGCCGTCACACCCGACACACTGTCCGTCACACCCATCACACCGTGCTGCCTGGCAGCGCGGTTTAAGGGAGAACAGACGCTTTTTGAGGAAAACAATTTTCTAGTTCTTGTGTTCACAATCTACATACAACATACAAATTTGACTCGTGCTTCGCTCGAGGCATGTTGGCATTGACAGGAGGGGCAAACAGTTGCTGCCTTCCTGTCTTAGTTCCCATAGCAAAGGTAACACCTTTTTCAAGTAGGTGTTGGACAGTCACATCAGCCGGTGGGGTTTTCCTCACTCTCATTGCTGCTCAGTTTGGGGCTTTCACTGTAGTATAAGCTCTCTCTTTTACGTGTAGCATAAGGACCGCCACTGGGTACAGGGCATTGAAGATGATAACAGTGGGTGGATTACATTCTTAAACATAGTTACAGCGCTTTCAGAAAGACATCTACTGTGATAAAGTCCACTCTCCACTGCTGTGTAATCAATTATTGTAAATGTAAATGTTATGAGGAAATGATCAGACAGGAGAGGGTTTTCAGGAAACACTGTTAAATGTTCAGTTTCTATGCCATATGTTAAAACAAGCAGGAGGAGAGAAGCTGCAGAGAGGCGTGTAAGACTGCAACTCTACTTCCTGGTCCCAACTCTGGATAGTCATATTTTGGGGGGTTTAATAAATTTGTCCATATTTCTAGAAATGAGAGCTGCTCCATCCAAAGTGGGATGGATGCCGTCTCTCCTAACAAGACCAGGTTTCCTCCAGAAGGTTTGCCAATTATCTATGAAGCCCACATCATTTCTGGGACACCACTCAGACAGCCAGCAATTTAAGGAGAACATGCGGCTAAACATGTCACTCCTGGTCTGATTGGGGAGGGACTAAAATTATAATTGAATTATAATATAAATAATTAGACACATGAACAGGTTGGTGGTGTACCTGGGGCTTCTGTTTAAGACTATTCTTCCTCCTCACCGTCACCCAGCCGCCCTCTTTCCCCAGCTGCTTGGGATCTGCCTGGGAACAGCTAGCGGGGCCTACGCTATCTTCGGCTTCACTGCGTATAGGGGCCTGGCTAGCTACGGGTGAATGAAGGGTGCGAAGCAGAGTCTCCAATTCAGTAATCCTGGCCTCCAGAGCTGCAAATATGCTACATTTGTTACAAGTATCATTACTACTAAAGGAGGTCGAGGAGTAACTAAACATCTGACACAATGAGCAGAAAAGTGCAGGAGGGACAGGTGAAGAGGCCATGGTGCTAGCGAGTCAGCTACGATCTAAGCTAGGCTAGCGAAACAATAAAGACACAATGAGTGAATACTTTGGCTATAAATTAGGGAGTGACTACAATGACCTGGATGACTTAGTACCTTCACAGACACAGAGTTGAAAATGATAAACTAACTGTGAAATATTTATTTTGAAGCTTTACATTTGCTGTGCTTGTGATTTCACTCACTGAAGAACAAAATAGTTGTATGGATGCATTCACCCCACACATTTCCCTCACTGGGTCTACTGACTGCAGGTGGGAAGCAGAGACACCTATAGGCATATAGGAAAAAAATATATCACATATGCAGGACACCTTAAGCTAGGTTTTTAATTAAGCAGCAAGGCAGAACAAAATCAGGGCTGTATCAAGACACAGGGACTAAACACCAATTCAACCAGACCAAGAACTGATCCGGAATTAAAACAGGACTACAACAGTTCAAAATCAGGACTACTGAGGACTTAACCAAGACAGAACAAGAATCAGAACTAGATGATAGTAGCACTAAAAATCATCATAGACCTGCACTACACTTATTTTTTAATTCTACCAAAGAACACTATTTAGGTTGAGAAAAGTTTATATAATTATTTAGCCTTGTTGTGCAAACAAGCCTGCATAACTTAATAAATAAAGAATATGAAAAATAACAAACCTAAAAAGAAACACTGGGTACGAGAAACATGAGTACCTATGATACGGTGATACTTTTGGTAAACAACCATTTGACTAACATGTGTGTCTCACCTGCTCTTGTTCCATCTCTGTGCTGTCCTCATTCTCTCTCTCCCTCTTTGTTCCTCTCTCTCTCTCTTTGTGCTGACAATTATCAAATATACAGTTGAAACCAGATATTTACATACTCTTCAGATAAAAGCACTTTTTTAATTGTAACATCAAATCAGACTAAATGTTTAATTTTTTTAGATTGATAAATATAAAAACATATTTGTTAACTTTAAGAGTAAAGAGAGAAACTATCTGTATTTCTTAATTGCAAATGGCACCAAATTGTATATAAAATTGAGCCACATTTATGGAGCTCCACAATTCTTTTCCAGGTGTTTTGGTTGACATCTCTTGATTTTCCCATGTTAAAGAAACAGGCTCTGTGTTTTGCCTTATATGCATCCACAGGTGTGCCACCAATTTACTCACATGGACTCTACGAACCTATCAGAAGCTTCTTCAGCTCAGAATGGAAACGTCTGGAGTTTTCTTATTAATTAACAATAAACTTAGTGTACATGTACTCCTAAATTTGATGAAAGTGATAAAAAAAAAATAGACAGCTCTGACTCTCTTTATTCTGACATTTAACTAATTCAAAATATATTTCAATATTTATTTAACCAAAACAAAACAAGTTTACTCTAAATTGATGTTGTACAGTAAAAAAATGTTCTTGTGTTTTCCATAAAGTGTATGTAAATATCTGGTTTCAACTGTGAATATACTGCTGTGTATTGAAATTCCTCTCGTTTTGCATAGAAATATACTGAACAACATACAAAGCATAATATATAAAATACTACCAGAGTTTTTTCTTTGAAAGAAGCTCCTTATGTCCATTCTTGTATATCAGTAAATTACTGAAACCGATTTATTTAGCCGTGGAGGGTAACAACTGAAAATATGAAATAAACACACATGTAAGCTAAGACTCTCTAAAGAAACAGCATTGTTGTTGTTCGGCTTTTCATGTCGCCATTTGTTGATTCACTTGAAGAGCAAGTAACGTAATATGGGACAAGTGATCAGTTTGACATCAATCTTTCGTGATACACCGTCATGTTTACATTATTTGTACAGTACGAATGATTTGCTTTGGTACCTGCTCAAACTTCAGTTCTCCTCTGTCTGCCTGGCTGCGCTTCTCTAACAGCGCACTTGCAGGCAGCAGCTGTCCCGCCCCGCTTAGTGTCTGAGCTCGGATCATACCAATATTAGGGGGGATTTACGCACAGTCGTAAATTCCCACAGTGTGCACTATGTGCTTCGAATATTGTGTGTAGTTTTTGTTTTATACAGTTGTCAGCCAGGCATCTAACTATGAAAAAATTACACTCCAAAAGACCCCGGGCTTCTGAAAAAACAACCCAGGCTTAAGCCCAGTAAGCCATCCCCCCCCCCCCCCACCCCCCCGCTCCGCCACTGCTGGGAAGACCTGGGCAGACTTGTGCGCATTTGTAACAGAACCTGCGACTGGCAAGTCAGGGAGGAGCCAAAAATGTTTTTCTTCTTAAAACTGAATGCTTATAAAACAGTTATGCTGTTTATTGTTATACTGTTCACTGGGTTCGCTCAGTTGAAACTGGTGGTTTCATTGTTTATTGCAGGTCACACCCTGTGCAGACTCCTCTCATGCACTGGTGTCTGACAGCCTGTGGGCCTCATCTAAATATGATGCAGGACTGATTAAAAATTGCAAACCAGTTTACCTCATCTTTTCCTGTCAACTTAGTTGGTTAAGAATTGATATATAAATTAGTTGATTGTTATTAGATCAGGAAAAGATCATTTGATCATAACACAAGTGAATAGAATGTTGCAAATGAGTGGAGACTAACAGACGGAGTTTCTTGTTTCTGATGTATGTGAAGCTTGCACCTAGACATACACGCACGCCTGCTTCAATGGAACAAACTTGCTTTGTCAAATACATGACAGCAATCTCAAACATTTTTATTTTACAAGCTAAGTACAATGATTGGGTGTGTGACTAAACTGAGTGCAACAGTACAAACCTGGGATGAAACATTACAATGAGGTGTTTAGTAAGCATCTGACAGCAAACATTAGTGTTGTGTGAACTGTGCAGCTGCTAACAAAAATTTATTATTGTATTTAGCAGGTGGAACTATGCCAGTTGACACCAGACCCCAGATTTTGTCAGTTAGTTTTGGTTTGTTTCCTCTTTCCAAGAGAAAGGCAGTTTTATGCTTGGACATGTCCTAAACTAGGCCTAATATTTTTTTCGTAACAGTGCACTTAAATAAAACCTGTCAGGTGTCATCCCTCCAGGGAATGATATTTTGTGTGTTGTTGATTTAATAATCAGCTCTCTTTTCAGCAGGCCTGCAAAATTGATACTAGAGCGCTATAAAATATTCTTATTGAAAACAATCAAGTGTGATTCTCCGGATTTCAATGGGCTTTGGAGAAATTCACTCATCTGGGACACTGATCACATCAGGTGGTAAGTCCTGAGTCTAAAAGTGTTGTAGCAATTGGTTGTAGCAATAAAAAAAATTTTTTTTTATTGTTTTTCATTCAAATTATTAGTTAAAGCTGTTTTGTTATTTTAAAAAACACACAAAGCAAATGTGCTCAAGTTGGCGCTCTGTATTTTGAGGGTAAAGAGCATCGTTCAGCATTACTGTCTGGATTGATATATTGCAGGATGACGTAGAGTCCACAGGGGGTTTTTTGTAGCATGCTTACACATACACATGATAATGGGTAGAGTAGACTCTGGGTCAGGAAGTCCGAACAAAACGACCTGAACTAGCAGTAGGATAATATTAAATAATCAAAGCTAGGCAGAGAGATGTTTTCTGGCCCTTACAGAGGAGGGGGCTGACACAAGACCAGGTTGAGACGCTGACAGAAGAGGATTGGCAGCTGTGTGGAAACACATGGCTACTTGTGGTGCTACCTTAGACTGACTTTGATCACTGATATCAGTTAGATGGTCTTTGTATTTATCCACAGGTCGAGTGGTATTCATTGTCCCTGATGTCAAACATGTGGACATGGCAAAATAGAATGTTGCATACAAATGTTAGACTTAGATGAAGAAAAGAGGTTAGTGAGAGTGAGGATGAACATGCAAAATTTTACCCCTAACACTGTAGAATGATGCACATAGTGAAACTCTCTGAGTATGCAATGCTGTTGATGCTGAATGGTGTTGAATTGGAAATTTTGTTTTGGTGATTTTATAAAATAATCAAAGGTGGGATGTAATAGAAAATTTCTATTATATTCATTTAAAGTATTTAAGTGCTTATGCATATGCTTAGTTGTGACACTGCGATAGACTGTTCAGTGAAAGTTTCTAAAACTACAGGAACCTATTTCAGCCTCAGCAGTTGGAGAAGACAACTCCCTTTACAAGTGCTGATAACGCCAAGGGCGTAAAACAGCAGACCCATTGTTCAGTTAGGTTTATAGCGAGGCGCGTGATGTGTGGTATGATCAATTTGTTACTTCCTCCCTCTTCCTTGGAATGCATAAAGGAGTGGGAGCACCACTTCTGTTTCAGAACGCTCATTACCTTGTGTCCCTTTCTATCTGTCCTGTCCTGTTTAGTTCTGTCAAGTTCATATGTCTTAGTCCTGTTTTTTTTAGGGTGTTTGTTTAGTTTTGTGTCCTGTTGTGTTGTTGGATTCTGTTCACTTGTGTCTTTTCCCCAGCTGTTTCCTCTCTCCCTAATTGCCTTGTGTGTATTTAAGTCCAAAATTGCTGTCTGCTTGTTGTCTTGTCCGTCCTCACAGAATGTTTTGTTTGAAGATTCGTAGATGTTGGATTCTTTGTTTGGCTGGCTCTTTTGAAAATCTGGATTATTTGTTCTCAGTTTAAGTTAATAAAGCTGCTTTTCAGTTTATCCCTCCTGTTTCTGAACCCTTAATTTGGGTCAAGCTCCCAGTCATACAGCAAACTTTTCCAATTTCACTAAAAATGTAAAATTGAAATGCAAAATATGAAACAACAAGCCCTGAAATGTCAAAGCTGAGTAATATTCAAGAATGGATCTTGGCAGTTTTGAAACGCTTCCCAGTATAAGCCACAAAATGTCCTTAAATATCCTGCCTATGAACGCAGCTCAGGATTACATGATGTTTATTTCTTGGTGTAGCTGAGTTTGTGTGTTTCTGTGTGTTGCAGAAAACTACAACACTGTTGTTAGCGTTTAGAAATTGCAGGTTATAAAACAGTATGAATGTGTTTTGAAACATGGCGGTGCAGCGTTTATCACTGTCAACTCACAGAAAGAAGGTCCTGGGTTTGAATCCGCCCACCGGCTGGAGCCTTTCTGTGTGGAGTTGGTCTGTTCTCCCTGTACCTGCGTGTTTTCTCTTCAGCCTCCTCTCACAATCCAAACACATGCATGCATGATTGTGTGTCTCTGTGTTACTCCTGCAATAGACTGCTAACCTGTCCAGGGTGCACCTTACCGTTCACCTCCTGGCACCTGCATAGGCTCCAGTCTCACCACAACTCTGGATTGGATAAGTGATTCAGAAAAAAAAGGAGATTTTCAAATGTTTTTTATGTGAAATTTTTCACATGAACATAAACTACAGAGGCATTAGAGTGACACCTTGTGGTCTCTCTTCGCAGCTGCAAATAATAATCATTTGATTTGAATCATATTCTTCCTCTGCACCATAAACACTCAGACTCTTGGACTCTGACCACGAGTGACGTCCTAGTGAATGCTTGTCAGACACCTCATGTGTGCTAGTTTTTAGTGTGACAAAGAAACAACAGACAAGAACAAGGAAAGGAGGAGGAGGAGGAAAGGAGGAAAGAAGCAGCATTTGTTTCGCAGTGACTGTGGTGCACAAGTGGTTTCAGCATCCGCACTTTAATCAGTTCATGCTATAACGTATATGTAATTAACAAAAAAACCATGACAACCAGAGACTGTCTATACCTTTATGTTTATATGCTCTGGATGGGTTAGAGGACAGTGTCTTATTGCCTATAGAACATCTTAACATACATTTTATTGCCGTTTCTGTTTTTTTAAACCCGATTTTTGTCCTTTTCAGCATTTCCAACAACACTGCAGGTCCTCTTGTTAGGAATCAGTCTGCTCCAGTGAGTGAGAGACACGGTTGTTTGAAAGATTTTGACTCTGTGTTTATTTTCTCATAATTAAATCTGGACTTGTTCTCCTTAACATCCCGAATAGATGGAACATATTTAATAAAAACACACATTTTATCACCATACATGACGGTTTACATGCAAAGATGCAAAGTCATATATGACTTCAGAAGCATCACTTTGTGCCTCTGGACCATGTGGAGCCCACCATAATGACATTTTTTCTCTTCTCCCAGCTTTTTGAATTTCATGTGTATCATATTTTGCTGCATGTGGCATTTTTTCAGTTGCTTAAAAATGTGTTGTACAATTTCTATATTTTGTTTTACGAGAAAAAAAAATCACTGATGATGTAGAAGTCTCAAAAACTCATGTATCAAATATGATGCACTTGGCTTTACAGGGTTAAAAAACGTCTTGTTAAAGAGAGGGATGATGCAAAACATTGGGAAACCTGTCCCTGTTTCTCACTCACCACAGGAAATCATCTGCCTCTGCATCGCCATGTGAATGTCATCCTCCTCTGTCACACCAACCCTCTGCATGACCTTTTGTCCTGTATATCCCCTATCCCTCCTCTCCACATGTTCAAACCATCTCAGTCTTGGCTCTCAAACTTTCTCTACAAATTGCTCATCCTGAGCTGTCTCCCTGATGCACTCTGGCAATTACAAAATACATGTTAATAAACTAGCTGGGATAGGCTCTAGCATCTTCTGTGACCCTGAAAAGGATAAGTCATTTTTACTTGATACTTAAAAACCACAGCTGGGTTAGACTGGTCTGTTTACATGGTCTATACACAGTTTGATATGAGCCATAAACTCCACATACAAACATGACTGCGGGACGAAATGCAGCGGGAGAAATCAAACATCGGGGGGAACCAATGAGGACGGAGCATAAAGGAGCAGGAAGTAAAAGACAATGAGACCATCAGTGCAGTGACTTACCTGCAGTTAACGTTTGAATGGTGTTTCCACAGTGTTTCTGAATTGTGTGGGACTACTTGAGAGGAAAAAACTGTGAAAAATAAAAATATGTGTCAGGGCACAGCATGTGCTGGGCTAATGTCAAATGTATTAAACAGATATATTAATGATTTAAACCTGTAAAATCTGGAGACAAAAACTCTCAGAATCATATTTTCAGTTGTTATTGCTACAGTAGGTCAGTAGGTGTCTCTAGAGTCACCGTTCAATGCAACATCCAACACATGCAAAGAGGCAGACACACTCACCAAGGGTTTTATCACCATACCTGACGGTTTCCATGCAAAGACGTGACGTCCAACACATGCAGACACACAAAGACGCAGACACACTCATAAAGTGAGTCAAGTTTGTTTCCCTAGCACATTTAAAGTACAGCTGTTGAACAATATGCTGTACATCTAAAATAATTAAATAACAGCCAACACAGGATGAAATTTTGAGTTTAAGAAAGGAAACATAAAATTAGAAAACCTGAGTAAAAACAGGACAAATAATTGTCATCTGCACAATAATGAACTGAGATGCTCTTTTATTAAAAACTAAGCCAAAAGAGAACATAAATTGAAAAAAAACCCGAACTGGCTCAAGGGAAAATATCAGTTGCTAACAGGTCTAGACCACATGAAGATACTTTCAGGGAAGAAGAAATAAAAATTAAAACATGTCTAGTGGTCAGTGGAGAAATCTACAAAATCTGTCTGTCAGAGTCTGATCAAAGCTAAACAAAGAAAAAGGAAAGGCTTGTTTATGCGCTGGTATATGTTGCTTTAATAGCATTGCTGAAGGTTTATGCCAAAGGATGGTCACACACAAGCATCACTTTATGCCTTTGGACGTTTCAGAGCTCCAGATTTCTTCACACTCTCTGTTCACCACCAGTTTGCCGTCATCGGTCAGTTGAAGACGGCACAGGTTGGCGACAGGTCTGACAGAGTTTGTGTACCACCTAGGTGTGTCACACTTGTTGTACATGACCAGATTGCAGTCAGCCTGCATGCACAGACGGACAGCATCTGATCCATCGGTGTCCGAAGCCCACAAAGGCTTCCAGCCATAGATGACAAAGTTACCATCATCCTGCAGCCATAAATTATATGTTAGATAACTGTCAATACGCATGACTGGGAAACAAGGCTTTTATGAGCTTCTGAACTGAGAAAATTTAGTCACCTGAAATATAGCTTTGTACTGCTTGTTGTTGGACACCAGGTAGTCTCCCCTGCGGAGCTCCTCATTTTTGGACAAGAAGTTTCTGCTCATTATCCTAAAAGGAGAGAATATAAATGAGCTTGTATCCACAATATGCATTTAAAAGTATCAGGAATGTGTGAATCCATCAGTCAGTAGAGATACGTAGAATACTTACAGTTTTGAATATTTCACACCAGCCGGTCTGCAAGCAGAAGAGAAGGGAAGTGTTCAAATTGAAAGCACATCACTCCATCTTTATATCATTTTGACCAGGGGTGGAGTGACAGTCACTGTCCTTTACAGTAAAGGGATGGCATTTCCTAAGAAGTGTGTGTGTGTGTGTGTGTGTGTGAGGAGGGGGGGATTAGTGGAGCAGTAATGGAGTGGAGCAATCGCAATTGCTGACGTGTTGTACAGGGGAGCTTGCTGCGGTGTTCTCCAGCTGTCCTTTGGTTGGGGTGAGGGGGGGGGGGGGGGGGGGAATCAGGGGCTTTATTTTATGTGTTGTTGGAGTGTCTCGTTTTTCAACCCACAGAACTCATATTGGGTGTTATTCCATGTTCTGTTCTGGGCTTCTCTCATGCTTTTCTATTTTTGCATCCCTTCATTATCTTTCCATAATCTTACATGATTAGTCCCATAAATCTGCTCAGCTGGAACGTTAAACCATCCTATTAAGAGAGGAAAGGTTTTTGCTCAAATTAACCCTCTCAGGCTCAAATTACGTTTTAGTTGCTAATGCACAACCAAGTCCTGCAGTAGTACTTCTGAGTAAAAAAACTCATAAAATATGTATGTGGGGTAATCAGGTTGTTAGTTTTTAACTGTTGCAAATCGGCAACGCCTGTCTTGAGAGGGTTAAGCAAGAAAATGCCTCCATTGCCTTTTTACAAGAAACCCATGTCAGAGGTTAACTCAGGGCTTATGTCTCGCTGGGTGGGGCAGCAGTTTCATTCATGTTTCGAGGCCAAGGCCAGAGGAGTATCGATTCTCATCAGCCCCAAGGTTCCATTCAAATATAATGTTATTTCAGATCGACATGGTCGTTTTGTCATTGTTTCAGGGAGGTTGTATAAAGTACAGGTAGTTTTGGTCAATGCATATCCTCCTAACACAGATGACCCCAAGTTTTCAAACATTTTTTTTCGAATTTACCAGACGTAGGCTCGTACTCTTTGATACTTGGCGGAGACTTAAACTGCTGGCTTGACCCTGTTTTGGATCGATCCTCATTAAAACCGGCCTGTCTGAGTAAGTCATCCTCGCGTAGTCAATCCGCTTTTTCTACATATGGCGTTAGAGATATTTGGCGACATCTTCTTCCGACTGACAGGGAGTATTCTTTTTTCTCTAACGTCCATCACACTTTTTCTAGGATAGGCTACTTTTTCTTAGATAAATATTTGACTAGCATCGCAAGTGCCTGTGTATTTTAACCTCACACTACTAACAGATAATTTGGTTATTCATAAATTCCAGAAAGCTATAAATTTTTTTTAGACAAACCTTTCCCTGAACATTTCTAGCCTTTTAGTTTGGGACTCAATGAAGGCCTATCTCCAAGGACAGTTCATTTCACATACAGCTATACACCCTCACTGTTAAGGACATTTTGGTGATAAAGACACAAGTTTTCCATCCGATGGTGAGCAGCTACAAAAATAAAAGGTCAGTGGTAGCCAAGAAGTGCAAAACTCAAGAATAGCAAATGCAGGGGGATGCAAAAGTTTGGGCAACCTTGTTAATAGTCATTATTTTTCTGTATAAATCGTTGGTTGTTACAATTAAAAAAAAAAAAAGTCAGTTAAATATATCATATAGGAGACACACAGTGATATTTAAGAAGTGAAATTAAGCTTATTGGATTTACAGAAAGTGTGCAATAATTGTTTAAATAAAATCAGGCAGGTGCATAAATTTGGGAACCACAAAAAAAAAATGAAATCAATATTTAGTAGGTCCGCCTTTTTCAGAAATTACAGCCTCTAAACGCTTCCTGTAGGTCCCAATGAGAGTCTGGATTGTGGTTGAAGGTATTTTGGACCATTCCTCTTTACAAAACATCTCTAGTTCATTCAGGTTGATGGCTTCCGAGCATGGACAGCTCTCTTTAACTCGCACCACAGATTTTCAATAATATTCAGGTCTGGGCTGAGATGGCCGTTCCAGAACGTTGTGTTCCTCTGCATGAATGCCTTAGTGGATTTTGAGCAGGGTTTCGGGTCGTTGTCTTGTTGAAAGATCCAGCCCCGGTGCAGCTTCAGCTTTGTCACCGATTCCTGGACATTGGTCTCCAAAATCTGCTGATACTGAGTGGAATCTGTTAAGGCTCTGTGTGCGGGTAGGTGGAGATGTGGGTCCAGGTGCAAGACTCAAACACGGAATTGTAGCTCAAAACCTCAGCTTTATTGCTGGAGAAACAGAAACTAAACTGAGGATACAGAAATAAACTAAGCAAGCAGACAGGCAGCCGGAACACACAGAAAACGTGAGGGTGAACAGCCGTTAACGACGGGACACCGGCACAAAGACACACTGGGCTTAAATACACTGAGGGAGTCATCAAGGAATTAGAGACAGAAGGGAAACACAGCTGGGAGGAATAAGACCTAACGAGACGGGGAGCGCAAAGCTGGAACACTGACATCAGACAGGAACATGAACCTTCAAAGTAAAATAGGAAACAAAACACACTTAACTAAGACCCGGTCTAGACAGAGAGAGGCAGACTTGACGCTGTTGAACTAAAACGGCAATAATAACAAAATACAACCCGAACCTTAGTCATAATGCAGAAACATACCAGAATAACTGAAACACAGATCCATAATAAAAAAACCAACAAAGCACCAGAGAAACATAAAGAACAATCAATCATTCAAAAATAAACCAAAATATAAGGAACTCAAAATGCTGGGTCGATCCGACCCAGGACCGTGACAGAATCCATGTGTCCCTCAACTTTGACAAGATTCCCAGTCCCTGCACTGGCCACACAGCCCCACAGCATGATGGAACCACCACCATATGTTACTGTAGGTAGCAGGTGTTTTTCTTGGAATGCTGTGTTCTTTTTCCTCCATGCATAACGCCCCTTGTTGTGCCCAAATAACTCAGTTTTAGTTTCATCAGTCACAGCACCTTATTCCAAAATGAAGCTGGCTTGTCCAAATGTGCTTTAGCATACCTCAAGTTTGTGCTGTGGGCGGAGAAAAAGCCACCTCTGCATCACTCTCACATACAGCATCTCTTTGTGTAAAGTGCGCCGAATGGTTGAACGATGAACAGTGACTCCATCTGCTGCAAGATGATATTGTAGGTCTTTGGTGCTGGTCTGTGGGTTGACTCTGACTGTTCTCACCATTTTTCTTGGTCTGCCACTTTGAGCCTTAACTTGGTCTTCCATTTTCTCAATATGTTCCTACCTGTGGAAACAGACAGCTTAAATCTCTGAGACAGCTTTCTGTATCCTTCCCCTAAACCATGATGGTGAACAATCTTTGTCTTCAGGTCATTTGACAGTTGCTTTGAGACCCCCATGTTGCTACTCTTCAGAGAAAATTAAAAGAGGAGGGAAACCTACAATTGACCCCCTTAAATACTCTTCGTCATTATTGGATTCACCTGTGTATGTAGGTCAGGGGTCACTGAGCCAATTTGAGTTCCAATAATTAGTTCTAAAGGTTTTGGAATCAATAAAATGACAACAGTGGCCAAATTTATGCACCTGCCTGATTTTGTTTAAACAATTATTGCACACTTTCTGTAAATCCAATAAACTTAATTTCACTTCTCAAGTGAAATTAAGTGTCTCCTATATGATATATTTAACTGACATTTTTTATTGTAACAACCAAAGATTTATACAGGAAAATAATGACTATTAACAAGGGTGCCCAAACTTTTGCATCCCACTGTGACATTTATTTATAGTAAAACAAGCACATGGCATTAAAAAAACCCAAAGGGTTATCTTTGTCTAATATTAAAAGGTATTTAATGATTTATAACATGTAAGTGTAACAAATCTGCATAAAAATACAAAATAATTAAAGAAAGAGGAGAATATTCTTTTACAGCACGTTTTTGCAGCCCTGTTGACCAAAACCTATTGAGACTGGGAAAGGAAGAAATGAAAGAGGAAGTGGCATGATCAAGTAGTGTGTCAACACCAACGGCCAAGCTTCTTTCTGTTCTTTTCTGACTAAACTGAGTGATCAACCAATGCAATCTTATTATCCATAAGAAGAGAAGAATAAAGAATGAATAAAGAAAAGTTTATTTTCTTTATTCATGTAATTACATTTATCCATGACTCTTGTACAGCTTTGTCTTTTTATAAAAAAACATTAATACTAACACTAACACTTATTTACAACCTTACAAACATACTATTAAACAGCATTTCCATGGTCCTGTTAGGGTACCTGGGTGGTTGAGCCACTTTTTTTTCTGTTGATAGAATTTTGAGTCTTGTTCTCTGTGTATCTTATGTTTCCTAGTTCAGTTTGCTTACACTCTTGAGTTTATTCAATATTTCTAGTTTAGGTTGTCTTGGTTGGTATTTGGTCCTGTTCATGTCTCTGTGTTGTCTCTGTGTCCTTCCCTCAGCGTCCGTCTTGTCTTCATGTTTGCCTAGTTGTGTGTTTTCCCAGTTTTTTTCTATCTGTGTGCGTGTCTCCCTCTCGCCCCTTGCTCCGTCACCCTCCCTCTCCTCCCTCTGTTCCTTGAATTCCATCAGTCTGCGCCTCAGTGTGTGCATTCCCCGTACTTCATGTTTTACTTTGAGTAATTATCTCCTGTCTGGTGTGCGTCATGTTCAGTTTTGCGTCCCCCTGTCTCGTCTGTTAGATTTTTGCCAGCTGTGTTTCCCAGATGTTTCCTCTTTGCCCTGATTCCCTCTTGTATTTAGTGTCTGCATCTCCCTCAAACAGGCAGAGCGAACAGTCGGGGAGAGACTGTGTTCTGCCAGCCTGTTTGTTTAGTTTTCCTATGCCTCCCAGTTTTGTTTGGTTTGGTTTCCAGTATTAAAGCTGAGGATTAAGTTTAGCCTTATCTGCGAGTCTGTATTTTGGGTCCTCAATCCTACCTGCCTCACACAGTATATGACTGGTCCTGAATATTTGTCACGTTTCTCGTGTTCTCATATGCAGCCCTGTCTAATTAGTTATCCCATCATGACCCAGAAACACTTTCTGTAAGTCAGTTCATGGAAGCAAACTAGCCAACAACAATCGGAAACAGAAATTTAGTTGAGCAACTTTTGGGTGTAGAAAGTTCAGAAAAAATGGATGTGAAAGCATGAGTGCTTAATCTAAAATAATCTAACAAAAACTTACAAAATCAAGTTTGCTGATGGTTTGGTGTGCAGTGGGGAAAATTCTAGTTTTCACAGAATTTGTGTTTAGAATCTCATTCTAGGATTTTTGTATAACCTTTGCATGCTTGGATGAAGTATGTGCATGTGTCAATATGACCTTGTGAAAACTGCTTAGCTTTGCTTAACAATGTTTGACTATGTTATCTGCTAACTGTGTAGGACATAGAAGGACAAAATTCCCAAGATGACCAGTGCCAGGAACTTCCTTGGAAAAGATAGTGGGAGTTGCTCTCTGCCCACAACAGCCTGTGGGAAAAAAACCTGTCATAACTAAAAGATACAGAGAGTTGTGTGGGTATAAAATAGTGATGGGATTTCCGGCTCTTTTTAGAGAACCGGCTTTCGGCTTGGCTCCCAACTGGCTCTTCAGGTTGTTTTGTTTCTTTAATTAATTTATTATTAACAACAATATAAAATTATGCACAAAAGGATTTACTAATGTAAAAAACAAACAAACGTGGTTTTATTTATATATGTTTATATATAAATATATACGGTGGCCCCTGGAGACAAAGCACGTACAAACTCCAAAAAGCACGTACAAATTCCACAACTCTGGATTCGATAACTGATTCAGAAAAAAGGAGATTTTTTCAAATTTAGTAATTTTCTTTTTACGTGAAACTGAATTAACATAAACTACAGAAGCATTAGAGCGACACCTTGTGGTCTTTCCTTTCACAGCTGCAAATAATAGTCCATGTTCTTCCTCTGCACCATAAACACTCAGACTCTGGGACTCTGACGACGAGTGACGTCCTAGTGAATGCTTGTCAGACACCTCATGTGTGCTAGTTTTTAGTGTGACAAAGAAACAACAGACAAGACTTCAACACAGGAAAGAAGCAGCATTTGTTTCACAATGACTGTGGTGCACAAGTGGTTTCAGCATCCGCACTTTAATCAGTTCGTGCTATAACGTATATGTAATTAACAAAAAAAAACATGACAACCAGAGACTGTCTATACCTTTATGCTTATATGCTTTTGATGGGGTAGAGGACAGAGTCTTATTGCCTATAGAACATCTTAACATACATTTTATTGCAGTTTCTTTTTTTTAAACCTGTTTTTGATACTTAAAAACTACAGCTGGGTTAGACTGGTCTGTTTACATGGTCTATACACAGTTTGATATGAGCCATAAACTCCACATACAAACATGACTGCGGGACGAAATGCAGCGGGAGAAATCAAACATCGGGGGGAACCAATGAGGACGGAGCATAAAGGAGCAGGAAGTAAAAGACAATGAGACCATCAGTGCAGTGACTTACCTGCAGTTAACGTTTGAATGGTGTTTCCACAGTGTTTCTGAATTGTGTGGGACTACTTGAGAGGAAAAAACTGTGAAAAATAAAAATATGTGTCAGGGCACAACATGTGCTGGGCTAATGTCAAATGTATTCAACAGATATATTAATGATTTAAACCTTTATTTTTTTTATTTATTTTTTATTTTTTTCCTGTCATGTTCGGTACTTTAGCAATCAGAATTGTTGTCTGAATGCCAGGAAAGATGCTCAACAGATTTATTTTTTCAAGTGGAGAAAATATGGCAATGCCTTATTGGTCTACTTGTTTGATCTATATTATTACTGTTTATTTATTTTATTTTAAGTTATTACAAATTGGACAGATAATTAGACAGACAGGGAGAACGAGAAAGAAAGAAAGGGAGAAAGAAAAAAGAGGGGAAAGAGGGAAAGCAAGAGAAGGCACTGAGAAAATCCGTTGGATCAACAAGAAAAAAGAAAACAAACAACAAGAGAACAACACAATACAGAGATCAAAGCAACAACCTAGATAAGTGTGAGTAACAGTAAATACTAAATATTGATTGTTATTGAGCAGCACGCAAGACCGACAGCACACGATATGCGTTAAGGTAGCAGCCAAGGAAGATATAGTTTGTGTCTGTGAACACCCCCGGAAGGGGCCCAACCTGGCAACAGGTGCCGCCACGAATGAGCCAGGTACATAACTGAGTGCCCAGCCCCGAACACCGAGAACTATAGTGATGGTAAATTTGATTCTTTTTACTGAATCGAGTTTTAATGAGTCACTCACCAAAGTGAATCGGGTTTTTTGAGTCATTTGATTCACTGAGTCAGTTGACCAGAGAGTGCAAAAAATTTACATTTTCACTCAAACTTAATTTGTTTCTCTTTTCATGTAAATCCCACTGCTAAGATGAATGATTCTAAAAAAAAACAACTATTTTATAGAGCAAAAAAGAGCAAAAACATTTCTAAAATTAAGCAATTTCCTATCAAAATTGCTTAATAAACATTTATTTTGTTTATTTGTATTTTATTAGTATTTTCCTTAAATGTGTTAAATATATATTTTCTCATCTAAATGTTCACTGAGCTGTGAGCCAGGGGGCGGTAATGCGCCTTAACATTGGTTGCCAACCAAGAAGAAGAAGTGAACCGAGGAGCTATTTTCTTGATGTGAGCTTCTACTCAGGGTTTTTTCTTCCAGTTCAGAGCAGAAATGCTTTTGTTAAGAAACTGGCTGTTGTTCCCCCCCCCCCCCCCCCCCCCCCCCCACAATTTTAATTATAAGCTAGATATATTTCTACTAATGGAATTAGTTTGCTAACAGCAACAGGGATGAGTCAGTGAGTCAGTTGGGCTTGTGAATCATGATTCACGAGTCAGTAAAGTGATTCTCGAGTATTGAACGATTCGTTCATGAATCGAACATCACTAGAGAACTAGTGATGTTCGATACCATTGATTTCCTTTCCGATCCGATACCAAATAAAATCCAGGGTGGTATCGACGATACTGATCCAATACCGATACTCTGTGCAAAAACTTAATGTTTCATTGTATTTCATAATACAGTATAGAATTGCATTATGTCATTGTAATAATAATATAATAAAATAGCTTCACAATGATTACAGGACATCAGACTACTTGTTCTTCTTGCTAAATAATGCAGTATAATCATATAGAAATAAAAAACCTGAAGTTGTGAGCTATTTGAACATGTTGCCTGCCTGCAGCACTAAAGGACTCTGTGAGAGACGTCTGTCTCGCCCTAGCAGCACCTGTCCCTCTCCTCCTCTTCAGTTCGCCTCAACATAAGCCCATCATATTCTGTGATATGATTTACTCTGAGGTGTTTGACGAGGTTAGTTGTGTTGCCACAACACCTCACTGTCTTGCCACATGTATCGCAAATCGCGTCTTGGCTGTTTGTGGAGGTAAAATATGTCCACACATGACTTCGTTTACGCTCAGCCATTGTTGTGAGTGCGCACGCCAGGTGCAGTGTTGCCAACTTAGCGACTTTGTCACTATATTTAGCGAGTTTTCAGAGCCCCTTAGCAACTTTTATTCTAAAAAACGACTAGTGACAAATCTGGTGACTTTTTCTAGTGTTACTGGAGACTTATTTATGACAACTTTTTGACGTGAAAGCGCGTATCGCTCTTCTCAACAAGCAGCGGGTGATGCTGTGGGCACCTCGCCCGTGCCAAAGCGCTCACGGGCAGAGGATAGTCCTCCCCCAGCTGCTATCAGGGCAGGAGATGTTCCCACCTATGCGTCCAAACTGCAAATGAATCGCGTATGAGTGAAGCCTCTGCTCCCGCACTGACTGTAACACAATCAGTTCTTCTTTTACTGTTATGTTGTTTTGTGGATCACAAGGTTTAAAACTACTTAAACACACACACACACACAAAGTAACTCCACCAGAGTGCCTATTTCGGGTCACTTTTGCCGGTCCAAGCGCAGATAAAGGAATAAGGTTGGAATTGTGACATAAAAAAAACAAAATAAACCCAATAATCGCTAAAAAAAAATTTAAATTTGTAGTTCTAAATAAATTCTAAATGCATTTAGGACGTTTTTTTACTCACTTTATGTCTCTTCTTTTCTCTCCTACAACGTGGGTTACAATGATATTAGCATGACCAATTATGCAAATTAGGCGATGACGTCGTTTAGCACTTCTAGAGACTTTTAGCATATCCAATAGCGATTTTCCTTACTGAGGAGTTGGCAACACTGGCCAGGGGCTGCGACACATTTATACAGCCGTATTTCGCATATGACTATGAAAGGCATAAGAGGAAGTAGTTTCTTCCAATTTAGAGATCTGAATGATATAGTTTCTTTCCACTGTGTTCCTGTTAATGAAAAACTACAAATTTACCCCAAAGTACTAAAATATCGATATTTTAATATGAGAATCGATTCTAGAACATAAATTACACAATAATGAATTTAGATGCTGTCTTTTATTTATTTATTTTTTTTTAAAAAGAGCCAAAAGACGACAAATACACTGAAAAAAAGAACTGGCTCAAGGGAAAATATCAGTTGCTAACAGGTCTAGACCACATGAAGATACTTTCAGGGAAGAAGAAATAAAAATGAAAAAATGTCCAGTGGTCAGTGGAGGAATCTACAAAATCTGTGTTAGTTTTGATATCAGCTACTCTCCTCAAAGTTTTAAGACTGCTTCCTACACCTTTGCAACAATATTAATACTTAAGAAAAACTGTTTAATGGCAGAAATATAAACACACAGAACAAGAGGTTGGTCAAATACCTTTCATTTTATTTCTTTATCTTTTTGCCACTTGGTTACAATCCTTTGTGTTTTACAGCAGTGAACATGCGCATTCAGAGCAGAAATTCAGAGTCTGCTCAAAGCTAACCAGAAAGAAAAAGGAAAGGCTTGTTTATGCGCTGGTATATGTTGCTTAAATAACATCGCTGAAGGTTTATGCCAAAGGATGGTCGCACACAAGCATCACTTCATGCCTTTGGACTTTTAAGAGCTCCAGATGTCTTCGCACTCTCTGTTCACCACCAGTTTGCCGTCATCGGTCAGTTGAAGACGGCACAGGTTGGCGACAGGTCCGCAAGAGTTTGTGCTCCACCTAGGTGTGTTAGATTTGTTGTACAGGACCAGGTTGCAGTCAGCCTGCATGATCAGACGGGCAGCATCTGATCCACAGGTGTTCGAAGCCCACAAAGGCTTCCAGCCATAGATGACAAAGTTACCATCACCCTGCAGCCATAAATTATATGTTAGATAATTGTCAACACGCATGACTGGGAAACAAGACTTTTATGAGCTTCTGAACTAAGAACATTTAAATTAGTCACCTGAAATATAGCTTTGAACTGCTTGTTGTTGGACACCAGGTAGTCTCCCCTGCGGAGTTCATCATTTTTGGACAAGAAGTTTCTGCTCATGATTCTAAAAGGAGAGAATATAAATGAGCTTGTATCCACAATATGCATTTAAAAGTATCAAGAATGTGTGAATCCATCAGTCAGTAGAGATGCGTAGAATACTTACAGTTTTGAATGTTTCACACCAGCCGGTCTGCAAGCAGAAAGAAGGGAAGTGTTAAAATTGAAAGCAAATCACTTCATCTTTATATCATCTTGACTGGGGGTGGAGCAACAGTCACTGCCCTTTGCAGTAAAGGGATGGCATTTCCTAAGAAGTGCTTTTTGTTTTTTGTTTTTTTAATATCTGATGGTGTCTGGCATCTTTTCCAATCAGAATTGTGATCTGAATGCGCTGTGGTGCCAAACACATTTTGCATTTGCAAGAACAGAATCAGAATCAGAATATTTTAATAATCCCTGAAGGAAATTATGCAGCCTACAACCTCTGTAGGCTGCTGTTCATGTGAATCTTTTATCTGTTTATTTATTCATTTTTATTTGTGTTATTTGCGATATTAAATTGGATGAGGTGTAGTACGATGATGAAGGCAAGACAGTCAAGGAAAAATAAAGAGGCGGTGTGGCAGGATGTGGGATTTTGACTCGGCTGCAGGGGAGGAGTGGAGCAACGGGTTCAGGTGTGGTGTCAGGGGAGGCTGATCTTCGCAGCCGGTGAGCATCCTCTAATCATGCCTTTCTTGTCTTAGTATCAGCTGGGGCCGTGGGGTAGCAAACCCAGTAGGAAGGTCCTGGGAGCCTTAGGGATGGCATAGGTCATGATGTCATCTGTTAACTTGGATATACTGTCCCAAAATAAGGTCAACTGTGTACACATCCAACAGATATGAGAGTGGTTCATGTGACCACACTGTTTCCAACATTGTTGCTGGTGCCCCTGAAATTTCTTAGTAACTCCTTCAGAGTTGACATGAGCTCGGGAGTGACACATCAGGATTCTGGAGGTATGTAATGATATCGTCTGCGAAAAGAGCAATTACATGTTCAACTCTGGCTTTTCTCTTATTTCCTGGGTTAAAGGCTCTATAAACAAAGTGAAGAGCGAGGAGCTGAGCCCACAGCCCTGCCAGGTGCCTCTATTCAATTGAAAACTAGTGTATAGATGTCCATTAATCTTTAACCTGGCCACTGGATTTCTGTATAATGATTGTAAACATTTAGTGAATTTGTTGTTGAATCCTAGACGCTCCAATACCTTATACAGAAAGAGCCAGCTGACCCAGTCAAAGGCCTTTTCTGCGTCTAGACTTACTAACGCCATTCTCAGTTTCTGATTCTTCGCTTCTTCTATACAATAGAGCGTTCGTCTAATACTGTCATGTATTTGATGACCTATTATGAAGCCTGTCTGATCTTCGTGTATTAAATCCAGCAAATGGACTTCTAGTCTTTTAGAGATTATTGAGGTAAATAATTTAGAATCTGCATTCAAAATAGAAATGGGGCACTAAGATTCGCAGTATTCTTTATTTTTACCCTCTTTACGTAGGACAGATATTACCAATTCGTGCCAGGATGGAGGTATTTCTGCATTATTGAGGGTCCAATTAAAGGATTTGAGTAAAGTGGGAGAAGGTTCCTCTTTAAATATTTTGTACCAATTGTCTGGAAATCCATCACTACCAGCAGGGCACATATTCACTTTTAAGTTACTGATTGCAGTATCTAATTCTTCTTTAGTTATGTATGCGCTTTAGGCTTCATTCTGTAATAATCCAAGAGAAGGAACGTCTAAAGAGGTTAAATATTGAATAATGAAATTTTCTGCTATTGGTGCCGGACACGAGTACAACGATTTGTATAATAATAGATACAGAGAAAAACCCAACAATCATATGACCCCCTATGAGCAAGCACTTTGGCAACAGTGGGAAGGAAAAACTCCCTTTTAACTAGGCTCAGGGAGGGGCGGCCATCTGCTGCGACCGGTTGGGGTGAGAGAAGGAAGACAGGATAAAAGACATGCTGTGGAAGAGAGACAGAGGTTAATAACAGATATGATTCAATGCAGAGAGGTCTATTAACACATAGTGAGTGAGAAAGGTGACTGGAAAGGAAAAACTCAATGCATCATGGGAATCCCCGGCAGCCTACGTCTGTTGCAGCATAACTAAGGGAGGATTCAGGGTCACCTGGTCCAGCCCTAACTATATGCTTTAGCAAAAAGGAAAGTTTTAAGCCTAATCTTAAAAGTAGAGATAGTGTCTGTCTCCCAAATCCAAACTGGAAGCTGGTTACACAGAAGAGGGGCCTGAAAACTGAAGGCTCTCCCTCCCATTCTACTTTTAAATACTCTGGGAACAACAAGTAGGCCTGCAGTGCGAGAGCGAAGAGCTCTAATAGGGTGATATGGTACTACAAGGTCATTAAGATAAGATGGGGATTGATTATTTAAGACCTTGTATGTGAGGAGCAGGATTTTGAATTCAATTCTGGATATATGTACATATTTGTTTAATATGTGCGTTGAAGGACATGTCTTGGTCAAAAATTACTCCAAGGTTCCTCACAGTGTTACTGGAGGCCAAGGTAATGCCATCCAGAGTAAGAATCTGGTTAGATACCATATTTCTAAGATTTTCAGGGCCGAGTACAATAATCTCAGTTTTATCTGAATTGAGAAGCAGAAAGTTAGCGGCCATCCAGGTCTTTATGTCTTTAAGACATTCCTGCAGTTTAACTAATTGGTGTGTGTTATCTGACTTCATAGATAGATAGAGCTGGGTGTCATCTGCATAGCAGTGAAAATGTATGCTATGTCTTCTGATGATACTGTCTAGGGGAAGCATGTATAATGTAAACAGAATTGGTCCTAGCACTGAACCCTGTGGAACTCCATAATTAACCTCAGTGTGTGAAGAGGACTCTCCATTTACATGCACAAATTGGAGTCTATTAGATAGATATGATACAAACCACTGCAGTGCAATACCTGTAATACCTACAGCATGTTCTAATCGCTCTAACAGGATATTATGGTCAACAGTATCGAACGCAGCACTGAGGTCTAGCAGGACAAGCACAGAGATGAGTCCACTGTCAGAGGACATAAGAAGATCATTTGTAACCTTCACTAAAGCTGTTTCTGTGCTGTGATGAACTCTGAAACCTGACTGAAACTCTTCAAATAAACCATTCCTCTGCAGATGATCTGTTAGCTGTTTGACAACTACTCTTTCAAGGATTTTTGATATGAAAGGAAGGTTGGAGATTGGCCTATAATTAGCTAAGACTGCTGGGTCTAGAGATGGCTTTTTGAGTAAAGGTTTAACTACAGCCAGCTTGAAGGCCTGTGGTACATAGCCGATTATTAGAGATAGGTTGATCATATTTAAAATTGAAGCATTAATTAATGGCAGGACTTCTTTGAGCAGTTTTGTAGGAATGGGGTCTAAAAGACACGTTGATGGTTTGAAGGAAGTAATTATTGAAGTTAACTCAGAAAGATCAATTGGAGAAAAAGAGTCTAACTTAACATCAATGGTACTAAAAGTAGCTGTAGATAATATTACATCTGTGGGACGATCATTGGTAATTTTTTCTCTAATGATAAAAATTTTATTTGTGAAGAAGTTCATGAAGTCATTACTAATTAACGTTAAAGGGATGGTTGGCTCAACAGTACTCTGACTTTTTGTCAGCCTGGCTACAGTGCTGAAGAGAAACCTGGGGTTGTTCTTATTTTCTTCCATCAGTGACGAATAGTAAGCTGTTCTGGCTTTGCGGAGGGCTTTCTTATAAAGCAGCAAACTATTTCTCCAGGCTAAATGATGATCTTCTAAATTTTTTGACACGCCATTTCCTCTCCAGCTTACGAGTCATCTGCTTTAGGGTACGTGTTTGAGAATTATACCACAGAGTCAGGTACTTCTGATTAGAGACCCTAGTTTTCACAGGAGCTACAGTATCCAGAGTCGTACGTAGTGAGGAGGTGAAATTATTAACAAGATGATCAACCTCTGTTGGAGTAGCGTTCAGATAGCTGCTCTGCTCTGTGTTGGTACAGTGCATTGAAGATGATAACAGTGGGTGGATTACATTCTTAAACTTAGTTACAGCGCTTTCAGAAAGACATCTACTGTGATGAAGTCTACTCTCCACTGCTGTGTAATCAATTATTGTAAATGTAAATGTTATGAGGAAATGATCAGACAGGAGAGGGTTTTCAGGAATGTTCAGTTTCTATGCCATATGTTAAAACAAGATCTAGAGTGTGATTAAAGTGGTGGGTGGGTTCTTTTACATTTTGAGAGAAGCCAATTGAGTCTAATAACAGATTAAATGCCATGTTGAGGCTGTCATTTTTAGCATCTACATGGATGTTAAAATCACCCACAATAATTATTTTATCTGAGCTGAGCACTAAATCAGATAAAAAGTCTGAGAAATCAGACAGAAACTCTGTGTAAGGCCCAGGTGGACGATAGATGATAACAAGTAAGACTGGTTTCTGAGTTTTATAGCTGGGGTGGACAAGGCTAGGCATCAGGCTTTCAAATGAATTAAAAGTCTGTCTTGGTCTTTTGTTAATTAATAGGCTGGTGTGAAAAATTGCTGCCACGCCACCCCCTTGGCCTGTGTTCTCCAATTTCTCTGTTCTTTTTCAAGATCATCATATACTGCCCTTTTAGTTTTTCTTTAGATGAGCCATCCTCGAAATCAGTCTACCCCTCATCACTGCCTTAAATTGTAGATTTAAGGCAGTAAATTGTAAATTTAATTCAAAGGCTACATATTATTTATCTCCCACTGATTCTGCTTGGCATATGCTATGTATAAAGGCTGGCGGAAAGACCAGTTGATGCCTGGACGTGCGTTGGAAGCAGCTTTGCTACCTGCACAGAGCGTTTCTCACAGTTGGGCATTGCTTATGCAAAAGATCATAGCAACAATACAGGGTATTTCTCTGCTCCAAGACACCCGCGGTCCTTTCACGCGCATGTCTGTTATAACCTGTGCTTCCATTAATGTCTGTCTGTCAGTGCTGATTATTCAAACTGTGTTAAAAACGTGACTCATTTGTTGTCTAAAAAAACATTGATATGCAATTTTACTGATTCTAAAAATAATATTTTCAAGTTTTTAGCTGGATGTCAAAAATATGCAAAACTCTTAAGCATATTTATATAGCAAAATTCACAATGGTATAACCATGCTAAATAAAAGATGCCCAAATGTGCACCAATGCACTCTAATGCAGGCCTTTGAAGTGTGTATTAATAAGTACATGAAGTACATGAGTATGTCTGGGGAGTGTGAATGAGTGCATAGTGTTCGTTTCTGTTTGCCTCCATATTGGGCGAGTGCTGAGTATTTGTGTGAATGAGGGTGGGAATGTATGCTTGTATCTGTGTGTGCCAGTTTGTCTATGTGTCAGGTTGAGTCTCCACCTCTGCCTCTCAGGCCCCCCCAGGTGTGGAGGCCCAGTTCCACCCACCAAACTACCTGCCGGTGGCCGATGCCCTCAGCCGTCGGTGCGTTGGTGGTTCCGTGTTTGGGGCTGGGTGCTCAGGTGTGTACCCGGCTCACTGCGGCTCTTCTCAGCTCTTTCCCGGAGGGTTGCCCCTCTGGTGGTCCTCCTTGTCCTTCCGCACTCTGGGGGGCAACAACAATTCTGATAGCTAAAGTACCGAACGGGACAGAAAAAAAAAGTACATGAAGTGTGCCTCTACTTCTGTAGCTGAAAAAAGTCTGTATCCATAAGTTTTGGATCCACTGATTTGTTTTTAATGTGGGATCTTTTTTTCACGAACTGCAGATGATGAAATTCTCGTTATTTGAGAAAATGTCCTTAAACTTACTGTTCATACTCACTGAGTTCCCTATCTACTTCTTTACTATTTGAACAAGAAAAGCAACATAAAGTACACTTTATAAATATGAAACCCATAAGAATTTGAGTTCATGCACACTTTGAAACAAGAATCTAAATCTTTGTATCACAATGATTTTTATAAAAACATGTTGTTAAGGGGATGATATGACAACTCTTTTGTGGTCCCTATTATTGATCAATGAGAAGAGGAAGAAGAAGAAGCTTGAACTCAGGCTCTGGCCATTTTCATGACGAGATGACTTAAAACACTAAACTGCAATATCAGGGCTTTATTTTAAATTTAAAGAATATAAGAACTGCTAAGATGAAGAGTTTTACTTCTCACTGCCCATGTTATGTTGTTGTATCCATTTAGCATGCATGCTATTTTGCTCTGTGGACTGTAAAATGTTTCACTGTATTCATGAAATAAACCAGACTTTCAATGTATGCATCTTTTACTGTTTTCCTGCTTTTGTTCATCCCAAGTTTGCTAAAACCCACAGACACCCAGAGTTATCTCACTAACAGTGTGGAGCAATCTCAGTGTATTTAGCTGTTTTTATTTCCCTAATCAGCTGACTGATAGAAATGCCTGTAGTCCTCCACTTTGGTCATTGTGAACACTGAAGATGTGTTCCATAGACACCTTATACTTGTGTTTCCTTCAATTACATCCAACATGTTCTATTTAAATCCAGCTTCCTTTTATAGTTTGCAGTGAAATTTGTTAAAGCATTGCTCAACAGGTCAGAAGTGCAACTCACTCTTTACTGACACGGTCTCTTCCACTTTTTGATAAAGATCACTCCATCTGCATATTTCTTAGGAAATTAAGCATGCTGCATCTTTATAAAGCTTTTATTTATAAATGTCTGAACAATAATAGAAATTGAAGAAACAACGTTTCTGACACATTGTAGAAGTTTATTGCCGGACAACACAGCTAACAGCCTCACACACTCTTTAGATTTTTGAAGTTTTGCGTGTAATGATTTAGTCTCTTACACCTTACCCTTTTCTCCCCAGTATCACAACAGTATGATTGCCAAAGGACGTGGTGTTGTGAGAAAGAGGACCCAAAATACAGGCAAAGGCTGATGATGCGAGTGAGTGTTGATTTACAGTGGAGGATAACAAACAAATGCGAGGCTGGCGAGGACAAAACTAAAACTAAAACTAAAACTAAAACATAAACCAAAACTGGGAGAAACTAATGTATAAACCTGAAACCATAAGAACACAAAATGAAGAGTAGAGACTGCATGGAATTTGTGGGGCAGAGAGACCTGGAGATACACCAGGTAACACAGACGGAGCGACAAAGAACACAGGCAGGCACACTATAAATACACAAAAGGGAATGGGGGAATGACATACCAGAGGAGGACACAGCTGAACCTAATTAGACACGAGAGACACAGACCTTCAAAGTAAAACAGGAAATTCACAAGCATTCAGGGACACTGGGGGAGGACACAGGTAGGTATAACAAAGCACTAAACAAAAGAACCAAAACCCTAAGAACAAGAAAACAAGAATTAGTCCGAAACATAAGATAATACTAATATTAAGCACAAAACACTGGGTTTAACGACCCAGTATGAGTACAGACAGTACAGTTCAAAAAACAAAGACTCGAAAGTCAGAAAAGAACAATGCTAATGTGTCAAATCCCCGACCCCCAACAGATGGTTTGTTACACGTGGGCCAGAAGGGCAAGTCTCTCGCTACTGACACCGTCTCACGCACTCTAAAATTTTTCGACGTTTTTGTGTACAATGGTTTAGCCACAGACGTAACTTCCACTTTTTGATAAAGATCGCTCCATGTGCATATTTCTTAGGAAATTAAGCGTGCTGCGTCTTTATTAAGCTTTTATTTATAAATGTCTACATTTAGAGTACGGATCTTGTCTTGTGTTTCTAAGATGTTTGCATCCCGGTACAATAACCTCAGTTTTATCTGAATTTAGAAGCTGAAAATTAAAGCTCATTATGTATCTAAGACATCCCAGTAGTTTAACCAATAACAGCGGGTACCAACTGCATAGCAGTGAAAATGTATGCTATGCCTTTTAAAGCATGTATAATGTAAACAGAACTGGTCTTAGCACAGAACCCTGTGGAGCTTCATAATTAACCTCAGTGTGTGAAGAGGATTCTCCATTTAATAATAGCTGTAATAAAATATTATGGTCAGCAGTATCGAACGCTGCACTTAGGTCTAGCAGGAAAGAGTTCAACATTTCAATATGAACGAAGGCTGAAAACTGATTCATTTCTGATGATCTTTTCTGTGTTTCTTCAATTTCTATTATTGTGTAGACATTTATAAATAAGAACTTAATAAAGACGCAGCACGCTTAATTTCCTAAGAAATATGCAGATGGAGCGATCTTTATCAAAAAGTGGAAGTTACGTCTGTGGCTAAACCATTGTACACAAAAACGTCAAATATCTTAGAGTGCGTGAGACGGTGTCAGTAATGGGGGAGTTACCCTTCTGTCCCATGTTTAACAAACCATCTTTTGGGGGTTGTGGATTTGACCATAGCATTGTGAAAGTGGGGAAGAGTGAGTTGCACTTCTGGCCCGTTGAGCAATACTTTAACAAATTTCATGGCAAACTATAAAAGGAAGCTGGATTTAAATACAACGTAGTAATATTAGATGTAAGTGAAGGAAACACAAGTATAAGGTGTCTATGGAACACATCTTCAATGTTCACAATGACCAAAGTGGAGGACTACAGGCATTTCTATCAGTCAGCTGATTGTGTTTAGGGAAAAAAACAGCTAAATACACTGAGATTGCTCCACGCTGTTAGTGAGATAACTCTGGGTGTCTGTGGGTTTTAGCAAACTTGGGATGAACAAAAGCAGGAAAACAGTAAAAGATGCATACATTGAAAGTCTGGTTTATTTCATGAATACAGTGAAACATTTTACAGTCCACAGAGCAAAGTAGCATGCATGCTAAATGGATACAACAACATAACATGGGCAGTGAGAAGTAAAACTCTTCGTCTTAGCAGTTGTTATATTCTTTAAATTTAAAATAAAGCCCTGATATTAGAGTTTAGTGTTTTAAGTCATCTATTAAAAAACATGAGTCAACACTTCTTTCTCCCAGCAGCATTGCTGAAGTGACACTTTAACTTACTGCTGATGCTTCACATCACAATCTTTGATGATGAAAAAACATGTTCTCTCGTTAGCAGATGTCTGTGCTGTCACTCGTCATGAAAATGGCCAGAGCCTGAGTTCAAGCTTCCTCTTCTTCCTCTTCTCATTGATCAATAATAGGGACCACAAAAGATTTGTCATATCATCCCCTTAACAACATGTTTTTATAAAAATCATCGTGATACAAAGATTTAGATTCTTGTTTCACAGTGTGCATGAACTCAAATTCTTATGAGTTTCATATTTATAAAGTATTGAAAAGAAGACATTTATTCTGAAAAAAGCTGATTGGGGAGAGAGAGAGAGAGATCATTAATACAAAGGATTGCAGCAGCTTTTGGATTTTCACTCTTTCCCTCTAAAATTAATTCCAAATTTTCAGCTTTGCTTCAGTTAAGTTGTGTCTTTAAATCCACGATGCTTTTCTTGTTCAAATAGTAAAGAAGTAGATAGGGAACTCAGTGAGTATGAACAGTAAGTTTAAGGACATTTTCTCAAATAACGAGGATTTCATCATCTGCAGTTTGTGAAAAAAAGATCCCACATTAAAAACAAATCAGTGGATCCAAAACTTATGGATATAGACTTTTTTCAGCTACAGAAGTAGAGGCACACTTCATGTACTTTTTTTTTTCTGTCCCGTTCGGTACTTTAGCTATCAGAATTGTTGTTGCCCCCCAGAGTGCGAAAGGACAAGGAGGACCACCAGAGGGGCAAACCTCCGGGAAAGAGCTGAGAAGAGCCCCAGTGAGCCGGATACACACCTGAGCACCCAGCCCCAAACACGGAACCACCAACGCACCGACGGCTGAGGGCATCGGCCACTGGCAGGTAGTTTGGTGGGTGGAACTGGGCCTCCACACCTGGGGGGGCCTGAGAGGCAGAGGTGGAGACTCAACATGACACATAGACAAACTGGCACACACAGATACAAGCATACATTCCCACCCTCATTCACACAAATACTCAGCACTCGCCCAATATGGAGGCAACAGAAACGAACACTATGCACTCATTCACACTCCCCAGACATACTCATGTACTTCATGTACTTATTAATACACACTTCAAAGGCCTGCATTAGAGTGCATTGGTGCACATTTGGGCATCTTTTATTTAGCATGGTTATACCATTGTGAATTTTGCTATATAAATATGCTTAAGAGTTTTGCATATTTTTTGACATCCAGCTAAAAACTTGAAAATATTATTTTTAGAATCAGTAAAATTGCATATCAATGTTTTTTTAGACAACAAATGAGTCACGTTTTTAACACAGTTTGAATAATCAGCACTGACAGACAGACATTAATGGAAGCACAGGTTATAACAGACATGCGTGTGAAAGGACCGCGGGTGTCTTGGAGCAGAGAAATACCCTGTATTGTTGCTATGATCTTTTGCATAAGCAATGCCCAACTGTGAGAAACGCTCTGTGCAGGTAGCAAAGCTGCTTCCAACGCACGTCCAGGCATCAACTGGTCTTTCCGCCAGCCTTTATACATAGCATATGCCAAGCAGAATCAGTGGGAGATAAATAATATGTAGCCTTTGAATTAAACATCTCCAATTTAAAGAGACACACAGGTCAGTACCTCGCTATTGTCTCTAAACATTAAGATCCATAAAATATTCAGTTTCTTTAACTGAGGACACATGAAACGAACAAAGCTGACAGTTCTGGAGGGGGGTGCGCACTCTCATTTCACAAGTTGGCTTATATGTTCCCAGAAAGACAGAAAGACCACACTGTTAAAACCTGTAAAAATGCTGAATCAAGAAAAAAAGATTCACATTATGTTTCACCATGTTAAAAACAATCCAGCAAAGCTGCTTCTAACACACACTTTTATCTTTCAGATCAGCGTCTAAAAAAGCACCATTAAATAAATTTGATCCTGCATCTATGAAAGTAATTCCTGTTTGTATAATTCACACTGAAACCAAAATACACACCACGGTTGATCAACAGAATTAATACAGTGTTGTCCACAGGTATCGGAGAAGTTGTTCTGAACCTGTCTCCCGGAAACCAAACACAGCGTATCAGCACAAACACCTCATAACAACTGCGCAGCCCAGTGGTGGAGGGATGGTGATGCGGGCTGGCTTCACACCCAGGACCTGGGCGCATTGCAGTCATTGATTCAACCATAAGCTCTATATGCCTAATTACTCTAGATTCAAATGCGATGTCTGACAGCTAAAGCTTTACACCCTCCTACTCCCCCCCTGCACCCCTGCTACAGTCACATGTGAAAATGATCCCAAGCACAGCAGCAACAACACCAACAGAATGACTGAAAATGAAAGAATGAAGGTGTTGCAATGGCCCAGTCCAAGTTTGAAATGCTGTAGTGCAGGGGTGTCAAACTCAAATACACAGTGGGCCAAAATTCAAAACTGGAACAAAGTCGCGGGCTAACATTAATATTTATTGAAAAAAAATTCTTCCTCTAGATATAAGAATGAATCTTTTTTTATGGACTGTTTTCAGCAAAAACAGTCCATTTTTATGGACTGTTTTCAGCAAAACAAGTTTTGCTGAAAAACTGAATATGGAACAAGCAAAGGTTAATACTAAACAATATATATATTAGCTGTATAATACGGAGCCCCGCAGGGGACATGGGAGAAAAAAAAATTAGGACGGACTTTTGCGAGATCTCGCAAAACAAACTCGGGATCTCGCAAAACTTTTGCAAGATCTCGCAAAAGTTGAATTCCAACAATGGCGGCAGCTACTTAGTTGTAATATTACTCTTTCTGGGTAACAAAATACACTTTTAAGATATTTTGAGGCATGAATGTAGTTGTGTAAACGTCAGATACCTGCTCGGTTTACAAGACATCACATATTTGCAAAAGTGCTCCGATGTTTTCGGAGATCTGACACACACTAGCTCGAAGCTAACGGGAGGTCGAGACCTACTACAGCCGGGAGGAACACCGCTTTCCCGGCACATCGTGCCTCGACCTCCCGGTCGGCTTCGAGCTGGCGGCCTCCGAAGCATGCGGCTAAAACTTTTGCGAGATCTCGCAAAAGTCCGTCTTAAATTTTTTTTTCTCCCGTGTACCCTGCGGGGCTCCGTAGTATAATACCAGTAGGCCAGCTCTAATAGTAATTTGGTATGGCTTCGCGGGCCAAATGTAATTAGGCTGCGGGCCAAATTTGGCCCGCGGGCCAGAGTTTGACACCTATGCTGTAGTGGAAGCTTAAGAGAGCGTTACATTAATAAACATCCTCAAACCTCAATGGACTGAAGCCACATTGTGAACAAGAGTGGGGCCAAAATTCCCACACAATAATGTAAGAGACTGAAGATGATTACTATGCTGAAAATTTGCACTCCGTACCTCCAATTAAAATAAAAGGTCAAAGTAGTTATTTCTGCACTGCTCACAGCCAGTCTTTGTGGCATTAGTACTTAATTTAACAAAGGAAAAACATGTGTTTCAAACAGGTTAAAGAGTCTAAGGGTGGGAATGTCCTGATGGGAAGCAACAGTTTGTCTACAGTTTTGGAGCCACAGATGAAATGAGGTACTGTATTCGTTTTGTAAACTGAGCCAAAGGAGAGTATATAAACTGAAAAAAAGAACTGGGCCAAGGAAAAATATCAGTTGCTATTAGGTCTCGACAACATGAAGATACTTAATTCAGGGAAAAAGAAATAAAACTGAAAAAAATGTTTAATATTCAATGCAGGCCAGAGTCATCTACAAAATCTGTGTTAGTTTTGATATCAGCTACATACCTCAAAGTTTTATTATTTATTAATACTTAAGAAAATCTGTTTAATGGCATGAATATAAACACAGGGAACAAGAGGTTGGTCAAATACCTTTCATTTTATTTTTATTTTTTGCCACTTGGTTACAATACTTTGGGAAGCTGTAAAGAGAAAAAATGCACATTCAGAGCTAAGATTCAGAATCTTGCAAAGCTAACCAGAAAGAAAAAGGAACGGCTTGTTTATGAGCTGGTATATGTTGCTTTAACAGCATCGCTGAAGGTTTATGTCAAAGGACGATTGCACACAAGCATCACTTCGAGCCTTTGGACTTTTCAGAGCTCCAGATTTCTTCGCACTCTCTGTTTACCACCAGTTTGCCGTCATCGTTCAGTTGAAGACGGCACATGTTGCACTTGGCAGAGTTGGAAGAGTTTGTGTGCCACTTAGGCGTGTCACACTTGTTATACATGACCAGGTTGCAGTCAGCCTGCATGCACAGACGGACGGCATCTGATCCTTCAGTGTCTGAAGTCCACAAAGGCTTCCAGCCATAGATGACAAAATTGCCATCACCCTGCAGCCACAAAGAAATCACACATTAGATAACTGTCAGCACGCATGACTGGAAAACAAGGCTTTTATGAGCTTCTGAACTGAGAAAATTTAGTCACCTGAAATACAGCTTTGTACTGCTTGTTGTTGGACACCAGGTAGTCTCCCCTCCGGAGCTCATCATTTTTGGACAAGAAGTTCCTGCTCATGATTCTGCAACACACAACAAAGTCAGAATTTTATTTGTGCGCATCAATGAAACCTGTTCTTCTTACATTCGTTTGTATCCAAAAAACTTGATAACAATTGCAAACTTCTGTTCATTTGCAGATATTTAACAAAATGCATTTATTTTAAAGTATACTTACAGGCTTGAATGTCTTCGACCAGTTCAGCAAATTCAGAGAGGTGATGTGTGAGAGGTAAAATTTACATTTTTATATACCACAGATGAGGGCGGTGACAAAAAGTGAAAAGGGGGCTGAGAAAGGGGCATTAAGCCCTACTTTTTACGCTTTTGTTCGTCTGACATTTAAAATTTGACAGACTATTTGACAGACTATAATTTAATCGTTCTGACCTTTCGGTCTTGGCAAATCAGTCAACATCTTTGTATAGACAAGTGTGATTATACAGCATGCAGCATTCAAGGTCATGCCTTCAGGGACTTTACGAAGTACCTCTTCAACAAGTTTTCTCCTGTAAGGGCAAATCTTTTTCTAGGCAGCCCTGTGCTTTGAGTAATTTTAAGTAGTACTTTGAATTAACTACATTAAGAATTTGCATTTCTGTCTTCTCACTCTTTTCTCTTAAGACTATAACATTAAAAAAAAATACATGTAATCTGTGCAGTTTAACGAAGAAAATAAAAAAAAACCTGGCTGTCATTCTCACCTTTTAAAATTTTTATTTTGCGGTTCTGTTCTGCTCAATTGTTCAAGTAATACCAGGATATTAAAAGGTAAAGAAAAAAACAATCTTCAAGGTTTTCAAACAACTTTTAACCCTTTAAGACCTACCATAGAACCAAGTCCGCCAGAGCTTATATTATATTTTTACATACTGTAGTGTCATTTTTGGGAGCATTTCAAGTT
This sequence comes from Neolamprologus brichardi, assembly GCF_056152115.1. Lineage (NCBI taxonomy): Eukaryota > Metazoa > Chordata > Actinopteri > Cichliformes > Cichlidae > Neolamprologus > Neolamprologus brichardi. The sequence continues at coordinate 27,600,809 of NC_142112.1, read as the reverse complement.
GATATACATCAATACAACCATTACAGCCTAAATTTTAATAATATGTCTGCATTAAGTGCATAGTAATTACATAAATTGCAAAAAAGTGCAATAAACTACAAAAAAAATTAAAAGTTAGAAAAATTTCTTCTAGTTAGAGAAATTTAAGAGGCTTATCCCTCAAAACTGTAAATACAAAAAAGTTGCACAAAATAGTTTCCCACCACAGGAAATTTATTTTAAGTGTCTTCATAGTTTTATTTTTGAAATACACCAATTTTTATATACTGCAGGAAAAACGAAAATAAATATTATAGTGCAAATTTGCAAAAAAACAGCATATGCATCAAAATAAACTATTTCCAGCAGTGCAATATGAGTCCTAAGCATCCCAGAAATGACACAGAAAGTCATAAAGTCAAACATAACTTTTAAAAACACCAGTATAGGCTCATGAGGCCCTGATGGTAAGAAACTACATTTCCGCGAAATGACGTCACTTCCGGTTTCGGGCAGGTCATGGCGGACATGCGATAGTTCGTGCTGATGGCCGGAAGTGTTATGAACAGCTGATCGGATCGGCAAAGCGTGTTTCTGGAATATTATGTTTGTGTTGCTGCAAGTGCTTTTTATGCAGTTTTTGCAAAGCTATGTGTGGAAGGAAACCGTGACCAAGGACAAGCTGATGGCATAAGATGTAAGTACAACTCCTCCGGTTTCATATGCAAAAAAAATTATTGCGCTAGCTTACGTGGTTGCAGTGGTACCGGGATTTAAAAATAGTTAGGCAAAACGGAGCGTGCCGCTCCAACCGGTTTTAAAGGGTTAAAGCTTTTAGGATTCAACTTTGAGCCAAATTTAAAAATCATGTTAATTAAATGAAATAGTATTTAGTTTATTGTAGAATTAAATTTAATTGCACATATTATTACAGTAACATCTGCAGTCTTAACCAGCTTAACGTTGCTGTGTTCCTTAGAAGCCCTGCAGAAAAGTGGTTTTTAGATGAGACAAAGTCTTTTTGTGGGTGAGCATGTTTCTATGGTGAGGAATTTGGCCTGTAAAGAATCTGGATTTCTAACAAGTTTAAACAACACAGTAATGCATTGTTACATTTCCTGGGTAATGCAACGGTTGGGTAATTTATTACACACACAGCTGTTTGTCCTCTTTTTATTATATGTCACACATGGAATGCAGTGAGTTCAAAAAGAAAAAAGCACTTCTTTCACACGTTTATCACAAATGAGTGAGTGAATGATAATAATCAAAGTGGAGTATGCATGCAACCAGTTAACTAATGGTTACTACAGATTTCTTTCCTTATAGCTTTCTGGATATATTTGAGCTGCGATGGGGAATCTATGTTTTCACAGCCAAAAGTGTAGGAGCGCCACTGTGGTAGACCATTTTTTTGTAGTGATCCAACCTGGCTTTCTTCATCTCCTGAATCAAGAAAGAACACAAAAAGATGAATGTGTGAATATTATTCACACGTAGAAAACTACACAGAAAGCTAAAAAATGTCTAGAGTTTTAAAAGTAAAATAGAGAGCAGAAGAACATCAAAAGCAAAAACATAGAAAAGGACAACAATGTTTTTTTTTACAACCCAAAATGTGCTTATTACACATGAGTAATATTACCTCTGTGAGTCTTGGTTTCTGGATACAGTGAACGTATGGGTTGGGTTGGGCTTCTATCTGTTCTCCTGATGTTTTGTAGCAAACTGCACAATCCATCAGAGGCTGTGGAGCAATGACAACATGAAGAGCATAACAGTGGTGCTGATGCTTCGATAGATGGTAAAGTTAACACTCCTTTTTTAAAAACATATTTGCTCACTCGATCATTCCTGTAGGGGCATCTCTGAGGGTCAGTCTCAGTTGTTCCTTTCGGACACCTGGTGGGTTTCAGGTGGAAGTGGTGGTAGAAGTATCTCATACCAAATCCACCCTGAAAGAGAACATAGGATAATTTTATAAGGAGCTACAAACACGTTGTTTGATATGTTTGTTCAGCTGATTTGTCAATGCAAATATCTTAACAGACAATCACATGGCAGCAACTGAATTGATGTAAACACTGCTGAGACAACCTACTAAAGTTCAAATAAAGCATAAGAAAGGGAAATTAAGTGAAACTAAATCTGGCATGGTTGTTGGTGCCAGACAGGCTGCTTTGAGTGTTTTGGAAAATGCCGATCTGTTGGGATTTTTCAACACAACCATCTCTAGGGTTTACAACAACCGGTTTGAAAAAGAGAAACTATCCTGCAACCTCAACATTTAGATGAAAGCATGGATCCATTCTGTCTTGTATCAAAAGGACAACGCACTGTGTGGACTTTGCATATTCTCCCCATGTCTGTGTGGGTTCTCTGCGGGTACTCTTGCTTTCTCCCACTGTTTAAAGACATGCAGTTAGTGGGTTTGGGTGACTCTAAATTGCCCAAGTGAATGTTGTTGGGTTGTTTTGTTTTGTTTGTCTTTCAGTGTTAGCCCTACATCAGGCTGGCAACCTTCCTCTTGCCCTATGCTAGCTCGGAAACCCCGCAACCCTGATAAGGATAAATGGAAGAGAATTGATGGATTGAAAAGGTCGAAAGCACGATGGTTAAGTGGAAACTGCATCTTGGACAGAAACAGCTGCATTATGCTGCTAGGACAACTTCAGCTTTTTCCAAGTATCCGCACACAGCATGCTAACATTGAGCTAGCCAGACAGGATGCTAACGTCAAGCTAGCCAAAAATCCAGAGTGATTTTAAAGCTGACTGAATGCCGACCCCAGCCCAGCAGCCAGACCCTGAACTTCAACAGGTAACAAACCAATGCGCAGTCAGGCTGCTGCCTCTTTTTCTACCGTCTCATGTTTCTAAAGTTGATCATTTTAAAGTCTCTGTGGGCTGTTTTTCATTTTTGCTTTGTGTTTTCAGCTTTGTGTTCGACTACACGGCAGGCAATTAATTTGCACAAATGTAATGTCTTTGATATACTGCCTAGTAATTGTGGTGACTCTCAAAATAGATCCATCCCAATGACAATCAATAAGTGGTAACAATAATTCTAACAAAATTATTGATTCGATAACAAAATTCTTATCATCTTTCTCATCCCTAATGGCTGA